>NC_141161.1:36955383-37555383 GCF_053477565.2 Lygodium microphyllum
GGGTATTGGTTCCCTCCAACACATGTAAGTATAGTGATGATTGAATTGAATGAGGGAGCTTGCCTATCTATAAATAGGCTCTAGACATGAACAAGTTAGCCAACCCAACTATATAGGTTGGCCAATAAAGTGTTGTCATTGTAAAATGAGTGGTGAGTCTATAAACATTGACAATAAAATATATAAATAACATTGTAATGCACAAACTTACACATCATTGAGATTTATATTCTGCTACACTTTGTTGTATGTAATGGGTAGCCCCTCTATGGATCTAAAAAGATAGTTTACTTAGACTTGCTTTGTTCTTTCATTGAATAAATTTATTGTGGGAGGTGACAAAATTTCAATTTTTCTTCCAAAGTTGAAGAGGGTAGTCTTCTTCACACATTGACAATTATCCTTGACATACAAACAAACATCAAAGAAGCCTCCTTTTACATGCATCTCTACTCTCTCCAATCATGTGTTGATGTGGATTCCTTCCACTTGCAGCTATATATTGAAAACACAAAGCTTTATGTCACATCAAATCCTCCTCTTCAAAATCTATCTACGGTTGATCACCCTTGGATCTTGTTTGATACCACATCACAATGCAATGTTGCAAAAGTGTATGAATGTATTGATTGTAGATGTTGTGAACATAGAGACAAGGGAGAGAAAATAAGAGAAAAACACTAAGAATGATGGAAATTGAATATTGAATAAACAAGACAAAATGAGTACAAGAGGTTGTGCATACATGACAAACAAATAACATCATATATTGTGTATAGAGCATGCTTTGGAAATATAGGTCTTGGAGCTTTTTGTGTATAGCTCTATGTCATAGGGCTATTGTAATACATTCATAATGTTAACATCATCTCTAGATACTTGCCTTGGATCATGGTGAAAATTCCATGAATAAAGTATTGCACCATCATGTTTTTATTAAAATTGTGCAAAAGGGACCATGTGAATGTAGACTCTTTAAACTAATTTAGATTTGGAGAAGGGATATAACTGCTGCCTCTGAAATACACAAAAGGGTATATAAAATTATGTAAAAAAAATTAATGGATTTTTAAATTATCATTTGAATGCACGTTATATAGAGGTGTGTATAAGGTGACCCCCCCCCCCCC
The DNA here is from genome assembly GCF_053477565.2 of Lygodium microphyllum. NCBI lineage: Eukaryota > Viridiplantae > Streptophyta > Polypodiopsida > Schizaeales > Lygodiaceae > Lygodium > Lygodium microphyllum. The sequence goes on from NC_141161.1 coordinate 36,956,514, forward strand.
CCCACACATGGGTGTTGATTTATGATAGTAGTTTGGATAACTAGCATAGTTCTATTGGGAGAGTTTTAAAGTGATGGTTTGGTCCCTATGTGGTAAGATAAGCACATAAAAATGCTACCTTCTCACTTAATGAATTGGATGAAACAACATTAAAGATTCCTATAGTCGAGAAGTAGACCAAGCTCCTTAAGAGGTGGGAGTCTATTATGTACAAGCTACATGAGCTAGATATAGGCATTACACATGACAATGTGCAGGAGGAAAAAGAAGAGGACATCTTGATGGATGGTGCAGGCTCTAAATGTTCAAATGATTGAGACACTAGCACATGTCGTAGGATGTGCAGGGTTGGAGGGGAAAGATTTGAGAGGATGTTTTGTATATATCATGAATTCATTTGACAATTCATATATCAAATTCTTCCATGGTTTAAAAGGATAGATTTTCTAGTTATTTCATCACTGCAATTACTTGCCAATGCATAAAAAGACAAGTGGTGAGCAAACCCATATGTGTAATGTCCAAGTTGAGTCACATAAATTATGAATAAAAATTTTGTGTGCATGTGGCCTAAGTCAATAAATTAAGTGACTTGTTTTAAGGCTCCTCATACTAGAACTTTAAGGAGCGGAATGTGAGGCTGAGAAAAAGAGGGAATTTTGAGGAAAAGAAAATAAGAGTAGTAGCAAAAAAAAAAAACGTGAGTGAGTTTTGGAGCTCTTAAATAGGCCACCATAGCTCATGAGAAAGTTAAAATAAGAGAAAAACTCAATGGGAGTGGACTCAAAGATGACTTGGGAGTTGCTTAACACTTTAAAGTTGGATCTTGGATAGTATATGCTACTATAATAACACTAACTACTAGGATATTTGCTATCATAAAACATTCACAAGGTGAGTCTAAGTCTTCCAAGACATCTCCTTTATGTATATAATTCTCTACTACCAATGGATCATTGCTAGAATAAGAATCCACGGTTCTATAAATGATTGGAGAATCAAAGGCTTGCATTTTTTTTTGTTGTAATAATAGTAACCACTAGGATAACTATTGTAACAAATATTTTTTTGGGTGTTCGAGGGCCTTTAAAAGCATTTCATTCATGAATCTAGTGCTCTGAGGATGAGAGAACAATATCAGAATGAGAGTATATGGTTTCATGAAGATTTGGAAAAGCATAGGAATTATTTTCCTTTGTTGTAATAAAACTATCATAAGAGGGCTAAAGCACCAATTTGGTCCCCATATAGGGTTTTAGCAAAATCTAATATATGATGAATCTTGGCACTATGCTTGATTAATAGGGGCTATCTTATATGACATTGTTTGATAGTTTATGCGTAGGTTTGGAGGAAAAATCATTTGAGTACTCTTATATAATGTAGGGTTGTGTCTATGAATAGGGTGAACTTTGAGTCAAAGTCTCAAAACTTGGGTTATGTGGTTGTACTTGAGACACGCAATGATTGTATCTGACAAACTGTGTCATACAAAGCTTGAATCAAAGGATTTTCTTAGGTTTTCTTTCTTGATGTGTTATGTCTGCACTTGATTATGTTATTGTCTTTTCTTACTCCTTTTGAACTGATTTCTTTGTACCCTTCTCGTCATAACCCCCCCGGTTAGGGTCTTTGACAATATGTGCTCCGATATTGGTGAACCCAACATGAACTCATTGAAAGGTTGTAGGATGGGAGACCATGGAGATGATACTCCCAGTTTAGGATTCAAAGAATTTGTATAGAATTATGGCATGCATCAGAGGAAAAATGAGATTATTAAGGATTTGTAGAGTGTGGTTGCAAAGTTGCAAAATTTTGATGGCAAGAATGTTACTCGATACCTGAAGGTTTATGAGGAGAAATTGGAATGGAAAAGTGTACTTATAGATGACATGCAGAAGTATTTCTATGAGGTTGTGGTTCCTGAAATTTGTGAATGGATAAATACAATTTATGCAAGACTGAGAGCGGAATTTTGATGCCGAGAAGTGCTTAACAATAGCTAAAAATTACGAATATCAAGGGAAAAATATTCAACGTCGAAGGCGGCGGCTCGATCTAGGACGATTTTAAGCATCAAAGTGCTTTAAAGGTGCCCGAGCGACACTTGTTGATTTTTCATAATTTTTGAGACTGTCGTGCGGGTTGACACGAGTTACCGGCCAATGCGAGATACCGAGCCAGACACCCAGGATTTTTTCAGAGCTCAATCGGAGTCTGGACGGGGAAATGGCCAAGAAACCGGTCAAGATACGAACAGGTGGACAAAATTTGGCCAAAATGGGCAAGTGACCCGTGGGAGCCCAACTTTTAATGTGGCATGAAACTTTCATGCAAAAGAGAGGAGCAAGAATCGTGGAGGGGATGGCGCCATCTGCGCCCGAAAAATGCGCTCCTTGGCTTCATGATCAATCTGCAACCTCAATGCAATCGCCCCCCAATGATTATTGGCAGTCATTCCCCTCTGTATGCTGGTCTTATCGCCGTACTTCGCTCCTCCAATGGCGGTGTCTATGAAGATCTCTGATTTCAGTCTTTCTCTCTCCTCCCTCTCTCTCTTCTAAGGGCAGATTCATGTAGTGAAGAAGAAGAAGAAGAATGGATGACGGATGCTTGTCCAATGAAGACCGGATTGCTCCGTGGTTCAAGAGGAATGAAGATTCTGATTGTGGGCTGTCATGAGCATTAATGGTTGCTGGAAATCAGTCCCGAGACATGGCAAATAAAAACCTGCAACCCGCAAAGGACGGTAATTCCATTTTTACAAAGAAAATTGATGTTTTATGCAATTTGCTTCATGAATATTTGTTCCCATGGGATGATTATGCATTATGTTGTTGTTGGCTATGAGTTTGATCAGTTTATGCTTAGAAAATCAGAAAATTATAAGTGATGTGATTGAAGTTAATAGTGTAAAACCCGTAAAACACGCGAAATAGGAAAAAATTGGGTATTTTTGGTATATAAATGGAAAATATAACAAGACACACCAACTAAATTTGTGTTTTTGCTGCAAATGAACCTAAGGGCCATAGCCCACAACCCATTTTGAATTTTTAGTTATTTAATATTGTGGCAAAATACAAGAAAAAAATAGGAAAAATGGAAAAAAAATAAGAAAAAAATGGATTTTGAGTGCTGAAAATTAAGGAAAAATAAGATTCATGTTTGTGGATGTATGGGGGGTCTGAAGTATATGAGGTTTAGCCTCACTTCAGCCCTACCTTTATGTTTTAGTGAGTTTTTATTGATTTTTATACCATAAAAACGTGGAAATGAACCCTAAACCAGTCAATAATGCACAACCTAAACGGGTGAGGGGGGTAGAGTGTATAAAAGGTGTTTAAATGCTGAATGAATGATGAAAAGCTTGCTGATTTTTCATGCATACCATTTAGGTTGGTCGATAATTTTAAAAAAAGGACCTAGTAGCACGAGGGTTTCTCGGTGCTAGGTTCATGCAACGCTGCATACGAGCGATAGTCAAATTCATTGAAAGAATGATTTTGCACTAAGCACAAATACTGATTTTCTTAATTGTTTGAGCACGTGGACATTCACAATTTGCATGAAGCATAAAATGATAAAAGATATCAGACAATACCTCCTGGATGCATGGCAATTGCTTTCTAGAGGAACATAACCAACGTTGAGTGAGTAAGGTTGTCCTAAGCTGTAGGCTAGGTGTTGGGTCTAGGGGAAAGTAAAGTGAGGGAAATTGCACATTCCTAGACACGATAAATTAGTACCTTGAGTGGAAATATGTGCGATATTGTGTTTTATGTTTAGCGATGCATGGAGGGGCCAATCCCCAAGGTGTAGGAGAGTCGCAGTGAGGTAGCGGCAGTCAGCCGTGGGAGGACCCCTTATGTTTGTACTTCGTGCTATTTGGCAATGTGTTGGGACTCCCTCTGAGGAGTGTTAATTGGGTTAGAGTTGGACTACGAGATGTGATACAAACGCAAGATGTTTAGGAAGATGATGTATGTGTCATCCACGCTCCTGGTCCGCGAGGCCGTGGGGTTGTTGAGCGCATGATAGAGGTCCAGCTAGTGCATGAGCCAGTGCCGGCCCATTTTAGGTCCCATCAGTGGTGCGTCTGCCGGGAGCCACTTATAAGTGGTGGTTTTCGGATTTAGGGTTTCTAGTGACCAAAAGGAAGTTGGTTTATGTCCTCTAACAAGGATCATCAAGCCGAAATCCAGAAAGCAGAACGTGCTGAGAGGGCTAGACGGCGGTTAGAGATCGTAAGTGGTTATTCTCCTCAAAGGAGTAGTCCAGTACGTATATGAAGCAGTGGTCTTAGTCACTTAACTACTCCACCTATTCCATTAGGGGCAGGAGGAAGCATAAGTTCTTCCTCTTCTCCACCAAGTCTACCCACTTCAAGTGGGGGTGTGAATCCATCACTTCAAGCTCCTACTGCTAATCCGATTGTCACCATGGCACAGCCTATTGCGATTCCTGTAGGGACGCCGGATTTACTAGCCTTAGGGGTTCCCTTGCCCATTTTTAATGGGTTAGAGGAAGAGGATGCAGAATTTCACATTTGTGAATTTTAGAGATTGATGTTCAATTATCGCATCCAGGACGAGGGACATCTCATGATGTTCTTCAATATGACGTTAAAAGGAAGGGCTGCGGTTTGGTATCACAACATTGAGTCCGGAATCATAACCACCATTGATCAATTTTATGCAGCTTTCCGAGTGGAATATGCCCCTGAAAGAGGTGGCCAATATTGGTTGCGGGTCTTGAATGTAACACGTCAAGATGGTATGCAATGTGCTTTACCATGGGCCATGTACATTGGTGACTCTTTAAGATGGCTTAAAATTGGTCATATTCTTCATAATGTCCAAGTAGGGGATCTTATTGTGATATGCATAATTCCTTGTTTTTGTATTAACTTTATAGGCATAACAAATTAGTAATCATGCCAACTAGTCAACGGAAGGACTAAAAGAAAATGATCCCCTAGCTAATGGTCATTATGGTACTTCATCAAAATGAACCCAAAAGTATTGCCATAGAAGAAGAATCCCTTAAATTGAGCATAGGATATTTTCTTCAAAGGTTATGACTATGAGTATAATTGATTGGAACAAATTTTATAACTATGGTACACACACACACACCCCCACACAGGCACAAATATTTTTACTATTTGATATTGTCTTTGACATGGTAACCTTGTATTACATTGTTGCATTTGATGTCTTCCAATCATTACAATAAAAGTTGATAAATTCCATAGATGGCATTAATTTTTATACATGGACCTAGGACAAAAAAACCACATTACTAAGATGCTTTTTGTTGAGATTGATTTATTATTAGACTAAGAGATCCTCAATGATACTCATAAATTTTGTTGACTAGGATTACTTATACTCAAAGCCCTCTAGTGCAGTTGTATAAGTAATCCTAGTAGAGCCCCTCTAAGATACTCAAAGTACATAACATAGAGACCATAGCTAGGTATATAAGATATAATGGCCATACAAGAAGACACCTCAATAATTGACTCATCATCACTAAATCCCAAAGAAGAATCGTGTTTTATTCCATTCAACTCTATATTCACATCGTGAAGAACTTCATTAATCATAGCATCCTTGTCACCAATCTTTTTGTTGCAATGATGAAGTAACATATTCATCACTTTTCCTTTTAGCATTGAAGGCATTATCCAATCTTTTAGTCAAGTCCAAACATTTAGTCTTCAACTCATGAACCTTATGAACTAATGCCTTTTTTTTCTACAATAATGAATAATTATCTACCGGGACAAACAAATCCTTGAGCATGGTATATGGCCGAGATATAACATCAATAAATATCTCAACTACTATGTCCCATGCATTTTTAACATCAATCAGTAAAGCATTTCTTATATCTTGAAGTTTAGATTTCAACACCATGGGTGCATCAATATCAACCTCAATGTTTTTCAAAATTTGCTTCTCAACCTCTTGTAGAGGCTAAAACCTCTCAAGCAAGAGCTTATGATCAACTTGCAACTTGATGTACATCTCCATGAAGCTATCCATTTGAGTCTTGTTTTCCCAAATTGTATTACAAGTCATTAAATTGTTTGTTGTAACGTAGACAAGATGGAAAACGAAGAAGGTCTTGTTGTTCAAGATCGCGAGGCGTATCTTAATCAGCGTGTCCCATGTCCTTGCTCTCAATGCAAGCAGGCAATTAGACGAAAACGCCAATTGTCTATAGAACACATACGACGATTTGGCGAGTTTCAATCTGAGATCATTGATCAGGCGATTGCGAATTTTTAGCAAATGGTAATTTAAAGTTAATATCAATCATGCATTGTACTCGCAAGCTAATTGAATACCATATACAATAAGATTGGGTGTTGCTAGCAAATTTTCTATCCAGGGAGGTGATGTCTCGTCCCAAGGGGGAGTGCACCCTTTGCGGCCAATTAGAAGAGTTCATGGGCGTGTGATGGATGGAGTGCAAGAGCCAATCCACCACTCGCAAGGCCAATCTATACCGTCAATGCCAAAGGAGACAAACAACCTTCCAGACCTACCTACAATCTTGGAGCCTCAGATGGAGGCAATGATCGATGCATTGATTCCCATGGATGTCGAGACTTCTGATCCACTTGGAGAGGAAGCATCCATACCATTATATGATGGGTGCCGAGTATCTCAGTTGAAGACACTGCTTGCAAGTGTACAAGCAAAATACGGGTGGAGTGATACGAGTGTGACCACTACAACAAAAAGGCCTCATAGACGCACTTTTAGATGCGATTTTTGAATATAGAGAAAATCTTATGGGCGCGTCTATCCGACCGTCTATTTGCGCGTCTACTGTGTCGCGTCTATAATCGCATGTATGAACGAATTTACATGTAAAAATAGACGCACAATAGACGCACATATACACGCGTGAATACATGCACATAATAAACCAAAATTTCTATTTATTTAATTCATTTTGTGCATCTATTAGCGCGTCTATTTGGCAGTTAGACGGGCATATAGACACGCTTATAGACGCACCTTTACAAGCACCCGTAGACCCGAACGGAAAACAAAAAATCTTTTTTTTATAAAAAGATATTTAATTTCTTTTTTAAATTTAAATTATCTAGTGAGTGTATAAGCGCGTGTACTCTGCACAGTAGACGCGCATATAAACGCGTATTTTTTGCAATTTAGACACGCAAATAGACGCGCAAAATGAAAAAGACAATGGTTTTTGTTTTTTTTCTCCCTCCCATACATCAGATTATGCATTTGGGAAAAAGACAATGGATCTAAAAGCACGAGAATTGAAAATAAAAGTCCATGTATTCATTATAGATCAAAAGCATTTACATGGGAAGTTTAAGTGCTTGCGACCTAAAGCGTGGCCGCAAGCAGTAGGCTCAAAGATGGATCATACATATACAAGAAAACAAGGCCATAGAGGAGGTATGGTGCTCCTCTATGAATCTGAAGAAGAAACATCTTCGCTAGTACCACCATGGCTACTAGCGTCGCTATCCCTCTCCTCGCTATGCTCCACATCTGGGTTCGCCTACACGCACAAAAGATCAATGTTTCTTACGTAGACATGGTGGAGAAAAAGTTATAATTAGCTATACTTTTAATAGGAAAGTAAGAAAAACATACCTTCTCTGGCTGTCGAATCCTCATAGCCCGGTTGTATTGGTCCTCAATGTTGAGACCCTCCTCATAGAAGTGAAGCCATGTGGCTGCGCGGTTATGGCCTCGATGGTAACCTACCTCTCTAGGAGTAGGTATCCTACCAACGATAGTAGTCTGCAAAACAATTATGATATATACAAACAATTATGAGACACAATATATTAGAATAAATTATATAAAGAATTGAAAGAAATATAAATTTTAAAAAACTAGAAATCAAAATATACTTAGAAACTCTACCTCCCACGACTCTCTGCCGCCCGATTCGTAATGCGACGATCCCATGGTTTCCATTTGGATCTGTCGCGCCTGTACGTGCTGGTGACTCTTCACTTTCTCTGCTGCTTTCTTCTTGGCTTTCTTCCACTCTATGCGGTGGCACATAGGTGGTTGGCTATAGGCTCCACGCCCCTCCTCCTGCCTCTGCAGTGAGTCCCTAGCGTGTGTCATGAGGTGGGATCATTTGTTGTGAAGCATACCCCTCATTTTTGTGCATCCCCAATCATCCGAGAATCACTGACCCTCAGGATTTGGGTACCTCCTATGGACTGCCCTCAACACCTCCTGCCATAAGCCACTTTTCTAAATTTTGAAGGCAATGAAACAATCTTTATACGTCGCATGCACGATGCTCCTCATGTACGCCATTACGTCCCTTTCTTCATCATCATGGAAGATACCACCAGCATCTGTAACTCTATAGTACTGGTGTCCAAGCTCCTCTATGTGATCAACTGGTGAGGGTGATCGCTCGCCACCTCCTAGGCAGCCCCCACACAAGCCTCGTCCTCCCCCTCGACTCTCCCTCCTCCCTCTCTGTCAACTACCCTCTGCCTCGCTGGATGCACATGCTTCTACAGATGCACGTGCTTCTGCAGATGCACGTGCTTCTGCAGATGCATGTGCTTCTGCAGATGCACGTGCTTCAGCCGATGCACGTACAGGTGCTGCACCTGGAGTACTTGCATATGGAGTACCTGCATGTGGAGTACCTGCATGTGGAGTTTGGGAAGTAGTGCCAGGAAAAGACATCAGATGCATTCTAGACATGACACTGAACTGTTAGCTATATATAGTCTGTCTATACATAGCGCCCCAGGTCCCCTCTATATATTCCTATCATGTGTGCTCAGTTGAAAAACTTTTGGGGTTCCACTTCCGGTGTCTCGTATCTCTCTTCTCTCCTTTCTTCCTTTCGTCTCTTGTGTTCCTCGCAGTTTCCAATATGGTATCAGAGCGAGGTTCTACAACATCACAAAGCGATACACGCGTGCTTGATGAGGAGGCAGCCTCGAGCTGCATTAGAGAGAAGCCATGGTCCTCATACAGAAGAACAAGGCAGCGGGGCCAAGAACTTGTCCTCCAACAGAGGAGCAACAACCTGCTTTCATGTCCATGCCTTACCATGTGCAAGATGAGGCCCCAGTGGCTTTGCGTATAGATGCCTTCAACGTTGTCATCGATGAGCGTGCGGTTGCTCTCAAAAGGCAGGTTCTTGAATCGCAGGTCGTGGTCTTTGATGGGGCAAGGTTCTTGAATTGCCCTTCAGTGGATCTGTGGACTCTCGCCAGACTGCGGTGGAAGATGCCATGGTTTTGGGCACAGATCCATTCCCTCTTGCTTTCGGAGTGTTGCAGGATTCTAGGCCACAGATCTTTCACCTACGAAAAGATAAGATAGGATGCAAGAGCATTCCTTCTCACACTCGGCCATGCGCTCTTTGCGCTGACGAAGCTCAAAATCGCCATCCATGTCCTGGCCAAACCTTTCAACCGCTTCCAAATCAAGTCGCATGTCTGTTCCGTTCCTGATTTTGTTGATTAATTTTTTGCGATCTGAAGTACGCTTCTATGACATAGAAAGCGAGTGCAAGGGCGGGAGGCCATCCGGCAGCATGGCATCACTACATGAATCCGAATTCGCGAGCTGTATATCATGCTATTTACCAGGGTCCGGGGGGGTTCTGGCCGTGGACGCAACAGTGCTAGGGTTTGAGCTGGGAGACGGAACCGTACCAGAACCACCCCAGGAGGTCGATCTGCGGTGTTGAAGGTGGAGACGGCCAGGCGAATCATCGTGGGAGCCATGGCAAGGTTTATGGCGAGGCCCTACTACTCCTGTGAGGGTTGCTGGTGGTCACTTCGCCTTGAACTGTGATTACCAGGGCCGGTTCCTTTTCAAGGTGAGGTTTTGCGGGCCAATTTCGATCCAAATCCGGTTCCTTTTGACTCGTCTTGATCCATTTTTCCTCTGGAGTTTCTCCATCAGCCTTATTGGTGAACTGGACAGGGGAAAGCTCGTCTCTGGTCATAGCAGCTAAGCCTTATTTTGGGATAGCAATAATCCACAACTGGATAGCCTTAAGAAATCAGAAAAAAAATTCTAACCAAGAGGCAGTCTTTCTTTTGCGTTGGTGCTGGATTTAGGATTTTATAAGCTGGCATCCGGACAGGGATTGGTGTTGCTATAGTATCAGTATTGCAGATTGGAGCAGGTCATTGAGAGGAGCTCTTTTAAAAAAATATATATTTGCAACGTTGACTTGGACGGGTGATTTTTCTTGTAAGAAGAAGAGACAAGATCATTGGAGTTGGCTTGCAGGCAATGCAGATTTGCTGCATTCCAAACCTTCCATCCTGACCGGAGTGATGCACATTCGCATTGAAGAGCAAAGAATTGAAACATGTTGGATATGTAAATCATAGTCTTGGATCTCATCAGCAGTTGGAGGGACAGCAAGGGCTGGAAGATGCTTTCAATTCTCAATTTTGGTGGCAGATAAAAATATCCAGCCCCTACGGAGGGTATACCTGAATTTGTTGCTTGTATTAATTGAGTAGTATGAAGTCAAGCTGGAAGTGTCTCTTTTGTGTCCAGAATAAACAAAGTGACAATGAAATGGATAGCATGTTTCAAAGATAAAGTTGGTTTTCCACAACCACAATCTGCATATTTTCCTGGACATGACCAACTTGAAACTCCTGTGAATGGGTCTCTTGTCAAGTCCAGTGACATTCATGAATCAGAGCTTGACTTCAAGAGGTTTTGGGAGGAGTTTTGATCTTCGTCTAATGATAAGAAAGAAGCAGTGTTGGAGACAGCAATTGAGATATTTTGCAAGCTTGCAAGGCAGACAAGGAATCCCACTCACTTCGTAAACACATTAGTTGCTGCTTGCGTGTTCTTGTTTGTGGTGGCAAGAGCTTTGGTTACAGAAGTTTCCAAGCTAAAGAAGCCTCAGCGAGATGAATTCCAAGATATAAATAACGATCCATATAAAGCTAAACTTTATACAACATTACTTTTGGATATTGATATTGCCATGCTTCATGATGATCGTCCTCATTTGTTATTTCATTGATGAGCTTCATGATGATCATCCTCGTTCGTTATTTCATTGATGAGGGTCTATATTTCAGCTGATGACACATTATTTCGTTTATATTCTTTCCAGCTGATGAGCGTCTATATTTCAGCTGATGACAAATTGTTTTATTTATATTCTGTTCATGGGGCCCCACATGTGTTATGTTGTCTATAGAGCGGCGTCGCGAACCGTCTCTATAGACCTTGTGTTGTTCTTAGACCTTGTGTTGTTCTTAGACCTTGTGTTGTTCTAATGTCACTTTAATGTTTTTCTTTAAGTTTTGATGTGAGAGATATACTACTTACATCCCAAGTTCAGTTGAAGGAATTTCTTGGAGATTTTATCTTTTGTAGTGATGTCGCTTATCCTTATTTTACATGTTGTATATTTAGGAGTGATGTAGCTCCTTTGATGCCTATGAATAGGCTCTTGTAGGTTCAACTTTGTAATTTTATATTTTGAATATTAATATAACGGTAGGCCTATATAGAGCTGTGGGTTTTTCCCTTGAGCCCCCAAGGGTTTTTTCATCCATAGTAAGGGACCTTTATTTGAGCAAGGGTGTTAACTATATATAGTCTGTCTATATATAGCGCCCCAGGTCCCCTCTATATATTCCTATCATGTGTGCTCAATTGACACACTTTTGGGGTTCCACTTCCGGTGTCTCGTATCTCTCTTCTCTCCTTTCTTCCTTTCGTCTCTTGTCTTCCTCGCAGTTTCCAACATGAACACCTCGTCTGCTGTGGGAGAGCGGCCAAGGTGTTTGGTCATCTCTCCCATGAAGTCTTCCCTACTAGGAAAACCTCCAAAAAATGCATTGACCCCCTGCCAAAAGAGGCCAATGTATCATTCATGCGATCCAAATCCGGGTCATTGCTAGATGAACCAGGATACGACATCTGCAAAAAAAACACAAGAAAAAGACAAATTTATTTGCATACAAAAAATCATATATTACCTACATTTTCAAAGAGCTTTCTTTAGACATTGAGTATAAAACTTAAGTGCTAATGCTTCTCATAAACAAGAAAACTGATAAACACAAACATGGGATTGGTCACATTCATCATTGCAAAAATATATTGTTTTTTATCAGAGCTAGGAGAGCTGGCACGTGTATAACCGCGTCTAAATTGCAGGTTAGACACGCTCTCAAACACGCTGTCAGACGCATATTCTAGGTCAATCTGTGCACGCGTGTATCATCGTGTGTAGATTGACCTACACACGCGCCAGCACACGCGCTCTAAGACGCACCCTTAGATGCAATGAGAAGAAACATTTTTTCGCGTCTATACCTGCGTCTACACTGAAATGTAGACACGCTAGCAGACGCGCTCAGTCGGTTGATTTTAGTCCGACGACCGCCATTGATGATTTAAAAAATGCAATACATAATGGAATCAGAAATCCTAATACATAGACAGAGCAGAGAGAAACAGAGAGAGAGAGAGAGAGAGAGAGAGAGAGAGTCACCTTGGGTGTTTGGTGTGGCGGGTGGTGGCGCTTCATCCTTCTCCTTCTTCCTCTCCTTGGTAAGTTACCCTCCCTTGATGCTTGCTTGCTTGCTTGTTGCTTATTCTTGTTCTCCTCTCTCTTGTTCTCTCTTTCTTCCTCTCCTTGGATTTTCTTTTTCCCTTCTTGTGTGTTTGAAATGAAAGAAGAGGTGAGTCATGAGAAGGTGAGGCATGAAGAGACTAGGTGAGGCATGAAGAGACTGCATGTCGGCTAAACTCAAGCTTCAGAACCGCAAAAAACACAGGAAAGGAAAGGCACAGTTTGAAAAGAAATGATTTCAGTATGGTTTGAATTTTGACATGTGCATCTATTTTGACGTGTATATACGCGTCTATTGTTCATGTAGACGCGAACATAGACGTGCAAATAGATGCGTACATAAACGCAGTTATAGATACACATTTAGGCTTTATCATAATTTTTTGTTTTTAAGATAAGTTTTGATAGTGAATTCTTATCATAAGTTTTAATGTATTTATGATGATTTTTGTGTATTTAAAATTGAGATCTTAGAATAATTAATATGCTAGCTTTAAGTTTCTATGTAAACATATGAATGGCAAATATTTTGATGTTGTCATGAATTAGGTTTAATCATGTCGTGGTCATCATCACCTAGTGCGGTGCATACTGATGAGTCAATGAGCACATCCTCAAGTGAGGATGAAACAATGCGTCTTCATAATCGAGATGCATGGCTACGACGAAAAATTAAATGCATGTGTGATCGTTGTCGAGGGTATATTTTTCGAGCACGTCGAATTGCAATGTCACCTCAGCTTGTATGGAGAATGGGACCGAGAAAAATCACTGGTATTCATTGTTTTTTTTACCACTAAGATTGCTAGTCTATGTTACGGGAATTATATATCAACATACATGAAACTCCCTTTTGTGGTTGAGCATGATGCGGTGCCACATCCTCAGATGCTCCCTCCCAGGCGTCGAGAGGCTGCAAAACGTCGACGCGAGGAGGCAGAGTTTTCAAGAAGAGTAGAGACTGACGACCATGATAGTAGCCCTCATGAAATGCCCCATCAAGTCGTAGAGGATGAGATTTTGGACAACATGGTGCACCATCTATTTTCGCAACTGGTTCAAGGAGAAGGTCACTCTACGAAGCCAGATGATCCACTATAAGTAGCATCATCTACTCCGTTGTATGAAGGTTGTGCATACTCCATTCTTCGTGCGTCCCTCGAGATACTTAACTTGCAAACAATTTATGGATGGAGTAATATCAGTTTGGATGCGTTATTGAAGTAGGTATCAATTCAGTTTGGCTTATGAATCATAATATTAATTGTTCTATTTTGAAATCAGACAGAAATATATGTTGGTGGTTTTTTAACTCACTTTTAAAAATATATGTAGGTTATTATCACAAATGCTTTCAAAAGGAAACAAATTGCCAACTAAGAGAGAGTAAGCAAGACATTACTTGACATCTCTGGGAGGCCTCGATTATGTCAAGATCCATGCATGTGTCAATGATTGTGTCTTATTTCGTGGGATTCATGAGTTCGCACGAGAGTGTCCTATTTGTGGCGAATCAAGATACAAAGTGGAGATGAAGTCAATGGATGTGCCTCGTAAGGTTTTGCGATATTTTTCGATTGTTCCATATATAAAACTGATGTTCAGTGTAAGTCTATTGGAAAGCTCATGTCATGGCATGCTAGTCATCGTTCAAGTGATGGAAAATGGAGGATCCCTGCAGACACACTGGCATGGAAACATATAGATAATTTGTGGCCCGTTTTCAAAGAAGAGCCAAGAAATTTGAGATTTGGTTTAGATATGGATGGAATCAATCCATTTGGCATCAAAAGCACATCATATAGTGTATGGCCAATGGTATTGGTGAACTATAATATTCCTCCATCCATGGCAATTAAAAAGGGACATGTAGTGTTGTCTCTTCTGATTCCTAGAAAGCACAAGGTAAAAAACATGGACATTTACTTAGAGCCTTTGATTGAAGAGTTAGAAATGTTATGGGAAGGTATTGAGGTGCAAGATACAAGTGCATCTGCATCCTCTAGAGATTTCACATTGAAGGCCATATTGTTATGGACCATGCATGACTTTCTAGGATACGGAGAGTGTTCAGGTACATGTATATAACTCTATATTTGAAATTCAAGACTTGAATCAATTGCATTTTATTAATTCACTTATTTTTTCAGGTTTAACCTTATTATAATATCATGCATGTCCTATTTGCGGTCCCTCTCTAGTTTCCTCTAGGCCGGCACGTTTAAAGAAGGTTATCTATGACAATCATCATCGATTTCTTCCTATTGACCATCCCAAATATGTTCTCCCTACTAATGGAATGACTCCACAATCTCTAACCATTCGAGATTTGAAGGAGAGATGGATTAGTGCCGACAGCTACACTCCACTCGGCATGGGTCGGTAAGAAGTGCATTTCTCTCTATTGACTTTAAAGTATTTAGCATGATGAATTGTTTACATAATCAATTGTTTGTTTGTTAGATTCTCTATATTTTTTTGTCTTCCGTACTGGACTGAACTCAAGATCAATCACCTGTTGGACCCCGTGCACATATTCAAAAATGTTGTATCTACATTATGGGATCACTTGATAGGGACTCGTGATTCAGTTAATGTAAGGGAGGATTTACGTAACATTGGTCACATGAGACGAGCCTGGCCATGCATTGGACCCAGAGGAAAGATTGAGCTACCCCATGCACCTTGGATGTTGTCAAAGAATGAGGAAAAAATAGTGAAGGAACAAATATATAGCTTTCGAACACCACAGGATGTATGAGATGTCTCAAGGGAGCCTTCATAAAGAAAAAGAAAAGGGTTTTGGAGCAACTATTTGGTTTGAAGTCCTACGATTGGCACAAAATGATTCAAGTAAGGGTATCTCTAACCATGAATATAGTAATTAGTGGAGTAACTATGTGTAAACTTTGGGGTATGATGACTTTTTCCTCAACTAATCATTTGATCTATGAATATTGTTTACATTCAGTTCGTACTTTCTAGTAGCATATCCCATTGTGTATCCAAAGATCTACGTGATATCATTTACAAGATGGGAGAGCTTGTGAGGTGTGTATACATTGTATTTTTTCATTATATATCTTTGAATTTCTACACAAAAATAAACAATTCTCAAATATATCCTGATAGATACGTGAGCTCGAAGGAAATTGATCCAAACACATTGCAAGATGCTCGAGTATTATCTGTTGAGGTGGTTTGTTTGGTGGAGGAAATTTTTCATCGATCCATTTCGACTACTCAATTACATTTACTCGTACATTTGATTGATGAGATCGCACTTTGTGGGGCAGTTCATGTAAGGTGGATGTTTTTTCTTGAGCGCTTCATGAAAACCTTGAAAGATTTTGTGAGGTAAAAAGCACGGCATGAGGGAAGCGTGGCTGAGGGTTGGTTAGTGCAATCATCCCTTGTTTATATCTCTGAATATCTTGCTGAAGTGGATCCCTCTCAACCACGACTATGGAAAGATGATGAAGACTTGAGAATGACCTCTATAGTACCTCAAGGAAAAGGAATGAGTAAAGTGCTAATAAAAGAAGAACTT
This sequence comes from Lygodium microphyllum, assembly GCF_053477565.2. Lineage (NCBI taxonomy): Eukaryota > Viridiplantae > Streptophyta > Polypodiopsida > Schizaeales > Lygodiaceae > Lygodium > Lygodium microphyllum. Next base: position 36,972,682 of record NC_141161.1, read on the forward strand.
CGTAAGTTAAATAGTTTTTGTGTGCTCAATAGTGATGTAATGAGCAAATGGGTGACACTATATAATGAAGTAAGGGCAAGAAGAAAAAGCGAAAGACAAGAATTTCGCACTAGATATGGACGTAATGTCTCATTTCCAAATCATCTAAATGCGCTCCCACGTCATATTGATATAGATTGGTTACATGAGAAAATGGAAAGAATGGAAAAAGAGAAGGAAATTAATATATCTCAAGAAGAGTGGGAATACACAGGAGGTTGCTTATCAAAGGTGAGACATACTATCAATTAATTTGTTTCTATAAGTTTTATTTTATATAAATAATTGACATGTTTGATCTTTTATCTTTTACTACTAGTGCACATTATTCAATGCACTTGGTGTGAGGGTAAACATCATCCAAGTGGTTTTGTAATCATTGACTCTGAAAAATTTCACCAAAACAAGAATAACACATTAGTACTACCTCAACAATGCGAGCAGGTATATATGCAAAGGCTAATTTTTTAATATGTATACATGTGATACATATACACAATATAATAAGTATTTAAGTTTCTTGCTTTTGTTTTTCAAATACAGATTGTGTATCATCCAATGGTAAATAATAACCGATGGTGGTATGTCATCCCTATATCTAATCGTTCAAAACCAATATATGGTAATATTACCGACATGGAGATAGCAGATGACAATCCAACAATTAATGATGATGTGCATGATGACACCATAATGGATGATATGCGTGATATAGTACAAGATGAACCTTGGGAGGATGTTCAAGGAAACGCAGAAGAAGACAATAATGTGATTGTCGATGATATTGATGAAGTTATTGAGCAATATAGCAACACATCTGATAGTGGGATTGGTGCGCAGATCGGTCGCAGTATGCTCACATAGTGAATCCCGGAAGGTCCCCAAGAATAATGAACTCTACCTTTTTGCACAAAAAACAATGTAAAAAGCATGAACGACAAGAGCAAGAGACCAATTGGGTTCAATCTCCCCCCATGCCTTGTGTGAGCGCTTCACAAAGCATGTATTTTATGTATATTTCCATCTTCATGCTCAATAATAGCCCAATTTACAAAAATATGACAAGCTTTTAGCTTTTGAGTTTGCTTTTACAAAAATAGAAGATAAAGCTAATGCACGGTGCCCATGGAGTCTGGCACGCCCAACACAATGTCCCAGATAGAAATAACATATCCGTGCGCATAGGCACATACAAAATAATAATAAATAATCGATGCCTCAATAGACATAACAAAATATAGGCATGGCGCCTATCAAAATATAATCCATAGGTCGAATACTCGCTAGACTCCAATGCTTTCCTCCGCCACTGCTGTTATCTCTACACATCAACTGAAGCATTCACAATCGTTAGTAAAATAATATAATTAAACCAACAAAAGTGAATACCTAGCAGTCTTCAGCTACATAAATAAATCAACTGGTTAGAAATAAATCCTAACCTTAATTTATTACGAGTGCGCACTCTAAACTCATAAACGTTTATTAATTTAATATGCATTTTGCGGAATCACCCGCTATGGAATCACCCATGTACACACTAAATTAATGAAACGCCCGAAAAGGACAGGCGTCCCCATCAACTTCTCGCACAAAGAATCCACTTTGTGTATGAGCCCCGGTCATCTAAGTTTACGGAATCCACCGTAAAACCTCACGAAATCCACCGTGGAATATGCCTCCTGGCATCATACCCCCGGGGTGGGATAGCAATTGACCTCAATTGCTATTAGCTCAATGTGGAGCTAACAGAGTGGGGAAAGCATTTAAGTCTCTAGCGTGCATCCATTGTGCTTCCTCTACAGGATGGTTCTTAAATTTTACTAGATATCTAGAATACCTTCGGCCAGTTCTAGTGGTCATAAAGTCAGTGTCTATGATAGCTTCTGGTTCAAGTATTTCAGTCTCTTTCTCTAATAAAGGTGGGTTTTCATAAACAGGGTGGACAGGTAATTGGCCTCTAAATGGTCTCAATAAGCTAATGTGAAATGTATTGTGAATTTTCCAATGAGATAGTAATTCTAACTTGAATGCATTATCATTAATTTTATGAATGATTCTAAATGGTCCATAGAATCTAGGAGCTAGTTTGACAACTGGATGTCTATCTACACTTTGCAGTCTACGTTTTTCTATTCTCAGCCAAACATAATCATCAACTTTGAAATTCATGGCTTGTCTTTTCTTGTTGGCTTGTTTGGTATATGATTGCTAGGCTTTAGCAATCATATCCTTAACCTCATCAAAAATACTGTTATGCATACTAGCAATATCATCAGCACTCTGAATTCTATTAGACAAAGATGCAACAGGTGTAGATAATCTATATCCATAAATGACTTCAAACGGTGCTTTCTTTGTAGATGTGTGCGGTGTATTGTTATATGCAAATTGTAATAAATGCAAATGAGTGTCCCATGTCTAAGGTTTAGAGATAGTATATGCACGTAAAAGATCTAGAATGGTGCTATTTGTGGCTTCTGTTTGTCCATTTGTTTCTGGATGAAATGCAGATGAGAAATCAATCTTTGTGCCTAGATTAGCAAAGAGAGTAATCCAAAAATTGTTACAAAATCTAGAATCACGATCTGAAATGATAACTTTGGGCAATCCATGGTTAGTAAAAACAATTTTCAAAAACAATTGTGCTGCCTGTGATGCTGTTAAAGTTTTCTTATATGGAATGAAATATGCTTGCTTACTAAATCTATCTATAACTGTCCAAATCATATCATGGTTAGATTTAGTATTTGGTAAACCAGTAATGAAATCCATAGAAATTTGTTCCCAAGGTTTAGATGGAATAGACAAAGGCATTAGTAATCCATACTGTTTACCATGATGTCTCTTAACTCTTTGACAAATCAAACATTCAGAAACGAAATTAGATACATCTGCATCTATATGCGGCCAATAAAAATCTTCAGTTAACATACGTAATGTAGATATGATACCTCTATGACCTTGATATGGGGGACAATGAATTTCATTCAAAACAAAAGATCGGAATGGAATAGTAACACACAGTCTCTTTTCATAAAACATAAATCCATCATTATATGACAATGAATCAATAGGAATGAAATTATTTTGAACTAATTTATTCCAATCAGAATGAAAAGTAATATCCTGGTGATATGTATCTTTCATAGCAATCAAAGAATCAAAAGATATGACAGAAATATTATGAATTGCAGGTCTTCTACTCAATGCATCAGCAACTACATTTTCTTTTCCAGGTTGGTATTGAATGATAGGATGAAAACTTTGAATAAAGGAAGCCCATTTGATATGTCGGTCAGAGATTTGGGGTTGGCTAAGTAAATGTCTAATGCTTTGCTGGTCGGTCTTTATCATAAATTCTGAACCCATTAAGTAGTGTTTCCACTGTCTTAATGCTTGTACAACTGCTAATAGTTCTTTGTCATATGTGGAATATTTCAGCTCAGAGGGTTTCAGCTTACAACTAGAATATGCTATTGGATGATTGTCTTGCATTAGTACGGCTCCTATTCCTGATCCGCTAGCATCAGTCACAACTAGAAAGAATGGTCTATTAAAGTCAGGCAATTGTAGAACAGGGGCATTGGTTAATGCATGTTTCAGTAAGTCAAAGGATTTCTGTTGAGTTTCAGTCCATTGATAAACAATTCCTTTCTTCAGAAGTTTGGTTAATGGTAAAGCAAGTAATGAAAAATTACGTACAAACTTCCTATAGAAACTAGCAAGACCAAGGAATGAGCGTAACTCATGCACGTTTTTAGGAACAAGCCAATTCAATATTGCATCAATTTTCTTAGGATCAACTTTAATTCCTTCAGATGATACAATATGACCTAAGTACTCAATTTCTATCTTAAAGAATTCACTCTTTTCAAGATTTGCAAACAGTTGATTTTCTTTCAATAATTGAAAAACTAATGACAAATGCTCATAATGCTCTTTCTCATTTTGACTAAACACCAAAATATCATCAAAGAAAACAATCACACAGTACTGATATTTTAGAAAGATACGGTTCATCATTCTACTAAAGGTAGCAGGTGCATTAGTCAATCCGAATGGCATGACTAAAAATTCGCAATGACCAAACTGGGTTCTGAAAGCAATTTTAAATATGTCAGATTTATCTAGCCTCACTTGATGATATCCAGACTTAAGGTCAATTTTACTAAATATAGAAGATCCTTGCAGTTTGTCCATAAGGTCATCAACTCTAGGTATAGGATACCTATTCTTTACAGTGATCTTATTTAAAGCTCGGTAGTCAATACACATACGATAGGTATTATTCTTTTTCTTGACTAAGAGTACAGGTGCACCAAATGGAGAACTGCTAGGTCGAATTAAACCTCTATTGAGTAATTCTTCAACTTGACTCTGGATTTCTTTTTGCTCTATCTGATTGTGTCTATATGGTGCTTTGCAAGGTGGTTGTGTGCCAAGTATCAAATCAATCTTATGGTCTTCTGGACGTGAAGGAGGTAAACCTGGTGGTAGGTCTTCTACAAAACAGTCCTTAAAATATGCAAGAAATTCCTTATGCCTAGGGTGCATATGATTTTCCTTTGCTTGCAATTCATTCACCCAAATGAGATATAATTTACTACTCTTGCGTAATGCACGTTTTGCTTGAGTATGCGAAAGCAGTGGAAAAACATTAGATGCATGCATACCATATAATATAATAGATCTTCCTTAAAAATTAATATTCATTGTGTGTGTGGAATAATCTATATCTGGATTATGCTGGTGTCGCCAAGGCATTCCTAAAATAATGTCACTCGACTGTAATGGAACAACTAAGAAATTTCTTCTTTCAGTGTATGAACCAATTTGAATCTCTAAATCTTGCACTTCCTGTGTACCATTATACCTAGTGCCTAAAAATGCAGCTTTTATGCGATAATGTGTAGGTACAGTCTGTAATTTCAATTCTTTTACCAATTTTGCTGAAATAAAATCATGAGTGCTACCGTCATCATGCAAGATAGTCTTTTCCTTTCCATGCACCAAACATTTCATAGTCAATAATGAATGAGGAGTAGGCATACCTGGTAAAGTGTCGGAAGTAGTAGTAGTGTCGTCCTCATCTTCAGTGAAATCAGGCATATCCTCATGTTCGTCTTCGTCCATGGCTCCAAGATAGTTGATATGAGCTGGTGGCTTCTTTGAATGACAATTTGCTGCGAGATGTCCAGGCTGGTGACATTTATAGCATACTATTGGCTTGGCTTTGGTTACATTATTTGCAATGGCGGAAAGTCTAGGTACATTTGGATTTGCTTGTGGAATAGGCTTAGGATTTGGATTGACATTGGATGGTAATGCAGGTGGTTTAGCCCAATTCTTGCGGAAAGATGGTGAAGAGAAACGACCTGGATTAAATCTTCTAAAATTGGAATTGAATTGTTTAGATCCATAATTACCATTGACTTGGAATTGTTGTGGTCGTCTGTCTCTACCGCGTAGCTTATCTTCAGTGTCGTGAGCTAGTGAGATGGCGTCTTCAAGGGTAGCAGGCTTGAACATGTTCACTTCAACGTAGCAATGTCCAAGAAGTCCAGACATATACTTCCGCTTATGTGTCATCTCTGGTACGTCTTCAAGCATACGTAGCTATAGGAGTGCATTCCAAAAACGCTCTGTATATTGTGGTATAGTCTCACGATCCCGTTGTTGAAGTAGATCCCATTGCTTGATAGCCTTCTCATGAAATTGCGGTGGAAGGAAATTCTGCATGAACTTCTTCTTGAAATCTTTCCAAGTAGCAGGACATTCTATGCTCTTGCATACTACAGTCCACCAAAGTGATGCTCTGTCTACCAAATGATTAGTAACACACTTGATTTTATCTTTTTCTGGATAAGTTTCCTCATGGAAATAGTCATCAAACTGGCTAATGAATGATAAAATAGTCTTTCCTTCTCGTATGCCATTGAAAGTGCGGAATTCGAAACTTCGTTTACTTATCTTTGATTCCTTGCGAATGGTTTGAGCTTCAAGAGTGGCATCGATGGTATGTCAAATTAAATCTTCAGCTTGAGGTTCTTCTTTGTCAGTAGACGCTCTTTGTAATTTTGTCAATTGCGCTTGCAATGCTTGCCTAGCTCTTCGTTCTTCTTCCAATTGCATCATGATTAGATCCATCTTTTGTTCAATGGTAGGCTCAGGTAGGTTGTCTTCAGCCATAGGATCATCCTTATGTGGTTTCGTCATCCTATAAAACTCAAAAGACCTTTCTCACTCAAAATCAGGTTAGCGGGATGAGCATAGCTCAAATTCGGGGTTACAAGGCTATGTGTTTTTTGGTATTTCTTTCTCAATCTTCAGAAAATTTGCGATTTTTCCTTCTTCGTATGCTGAAAATACTTCAACGAACCTGCGTATGGGTAGAATACCTTGCCACGAACAACTTTGCAGTTCGGAGTTTCTGCGCAGGAACAACCCTTCTAGGAGTTTTGAGCACTAGTCAGTTCTGACTCCAGTTGACTAGTCTGACTTGCAGAGTTGCAGACTTAGGTGACTTGCAGAGTTGCACACTTAGCCGACTTAGTGAACTTGCAGGTCTTGATCACGATTGACTTGCAGAACTTGATTTCGGAAGTGCAGGACCTGAAGTTTGGTGATTTGCTTGCCTTGTATGACTTGATGAAAGCTTAATGTCTTAAGCTTAATAGCTTAAGCTTATGGAAGGGGGGAAATTTTGTAAAATGGCGCAGATCGTGGAGGATGTGGGCAGCCGTTTTCTGACGTCGCGCAAATTTTGGACGTCCTCTTACAACTCGATGAGGATTTTTGTGAAGCTTTTGAAGCTCCTTAAGCTTTGAAGCTTTATGACTAAGCTTTTGAAGAAAATAGATATGGAGATTCTTACTGTATACCCACGACTTGTTTATGGAGATGAAGGAGTGGTCCTCCGCCTGTACAGCCTGGTCCTTCGCGATCTGAGAGTAGAAACAGGGGTTCTTGATCACCAGAAGTCTGCGTGTATCGACGGTTCGCGACGAGATTGACCGTAGAGTCTGATCGTTCCAGGAGCTCCGCCTTCGCACGAGATGGGTAGCGATTGGAAGCTCTTGATCTCAGCTCCGCTCTGATACCACTTGTGCGTAGATCGGTCGCAGTATGCTCACGTAGTGAATCTCGGAAGGTCCCCAAGAACAATGAACTCTACCTTTTTGTACAAAAAACAATGTAAAAAGCATGAATGACAAGAGCAAGAGACCAATTGGGTTCAATCTCCCCCCATGCCTTGTGTGAGGGCTTCACAAAGCATGTATTTTATGTATATTTCCATCTTCATGCTCAATAATAGCCCAGTTTACAAAAATATGACAAGCTTTTAGCTTTTGAGTTTGCTTTTACAAAAATAGAAGATAAAGCTAATGGACGGTGCCCATGGAGTCTGGCACGCCCAACACAATGTCCCAAATAGAAATAACATATCCGTGCGCATAGGCGCATACAAAATAATAATAAATAATCGATGCCTCAATAGACAACAAAATATAGGCGTGGCGCCTCTCAAAATATAATCCATAGGTCAAATACTCGCTAGACTCCAATGCTTTCCTCCGCCACTGCTGCTATCTCTACACATCAACTAAAGCATTCACAATCGTTAGTAAAATAATATAATTAAACCGACAAAAGTGAATACCTAGCAGTCTTCAGCTACATAAATAAATGAACTGGTTAGAAATAAATCCTAACCTTAATTTATTACGAGTGCGTACTCTAAACTCATAAACGTTTATTAATTTAATATGCATTTTGCGGAATCACCCGCTATGGAATCACCCATGTACACACTAAGTTAATGAAACGCCCGAAAAGGACAGGCGTCCCCATCAACTTCTCGCACAAAGAATCCACTTTGTGTATGAGCCCCGGTCATCTAAGTTTACGGAATCCACCGTAAAACCTCACGGAATCCACCGTGGAATATGCCTCCTGGCATCAGGGATAGACTTATTTGTTTCGTTACCTCTTGGTAACATAGACCTAGAAGTAGATAGTTTAGCAAGGGCTGATCTCATTGAAGATGAGATGGATCATTCACTATAACATACTTAATTTGCTTAATGATTCAATGTGTATTCTTAATTCTATGGTTTTTATCATGCGCACACGTGCATACTCAAGAATCAATAGTCAAGTTTAAAGCTAAATTGAATTTTCCATAATAAAAAGGAAGTATTTTTTATCATCTTCAAGTAGAGAAATTACGAGATACATATTGCAATGCTTGCTAATAATTGTAAGGCTTCTGTCGCTTGCCCCTAATTACTTATATCAGGCTTGTCAACTGGAGGAACTGCCATTCATTAGAGAGCAATGAAAAAGTAATTATTAACTCTATTTTTTTAATTCAATGATTCAATGTGTATTCTTAATTCTATGGTTTTTATCATGCGCACACGTGCATGCTCAAGAATCAATTTCAGGTGGTTAAATAATTATTAACTTTGGTTTTTTAATTATATTAATTCCAATTTTAGGTGGTTAAATAATTGCGCGTCTGCTGACGCGTCTATATTGGCGTCTATTTGCATGGATATATAGGCACAAAATTCGCGTCTATTTACACCGATGGGATCTAAAACGAGCCGGCACTGGCTCATGCACTAGTCGGACCTCTATCATGCGCTCAACAACCCCACGGCCTCGCGGACCAGGAGGGTGGATGACACATACATCATCTTCCTAAACATCTTGCGTTTGTATCACGTCTCATAGTCCAACTCTAACCCAATTAACACTCCTTAGAGGGAGTCCCTAGCACATTGCAAATAGCATGAAGTACAAACATAGGAGGTCCTTCCATGGCTGACTGCCGCTACCTCACTGTGACTCTCCTACACCTTGGGGATTGGCCCCTCGATGCGTCGCTAAACATATATAACACAATATCGCACATAGTTCTCTCAAGGTACCAATTGATCGTATCCAGGAATGTACCATTTTCCTCACTTTCTTTCCCTTGGGATCCAACGCCTGGCCTACAGCTTAGGACAATCTTCTTCACTCAATGTTGGTCACGATCTAGAGAATATAGGTGCTATGCATCCAGGAGGTATTGTCTGATACCCTTTATCATTTTATGCTTTATGCAAATTGTGAATGCCCACGTGCTCAAACAAAGAAAAATCAACATTTGTACACATGTGAAAAACATTTCTTTCAATGATTTTGACTATCGCTCGTATACGGCGTTGCATGAACCTAGCACTGAGAAACCCTCATGCTACTAGGTTCTTAATTTTTAATTATCGACCAACCTAAATGGTATGCATAAAAACCAGCAAGCTTTTCATCATTTCATTCAACATTTAAACACCTTTTATACACTCTACCCCCTCACCCGTTTAGGTTGTGCATTATTGATCGGTTTAGGGTTCATTTCTCGGATTGGCCGGTAACTCTTGTCAACCGGCACGACAGTCTGAAAAATTATGAAAAATCAACAAGTGTCGCTCGAGCGCCTTTAAAGCACTTTGGCGCTTAAAATCATCCTAGATTGAGCCGCCGCCTTCGACGTTGAATATTTTTCCCTTGATATTCGTAATTTTTAGCTATTTTTAAGCACTTCTCGACACCAAAATTTCGCTCTCATTGGCGATCACGGGATAGGGCGACTCAACCCGTCGAATCCCACACCAAATCTGCACAAAAACAACCAAAGGAATCATCAAGCTGATACAAAATAGATACATACTAGACATAATACAATGCTCACCCTACCCCTTGACAAAACCAAGGCCGAAGCTAGTCACTAACCAACTGCTCTAACACGGCCAAACTAAAAAGAACTATCAAAGAGGTTGCCCGAAGTGGTGGTCTGAACTACCTACCTGACTAAGGACAACACAACTAGGAGCTCCTACTAGGCGAGGACTCCTATAGCCTGATCAAGAAGGATTTTCTTTCAGCACATTTCTTCTTTTAGGGTTTTTATTTTTCATACTCGGGCATGTAAGGAGGGAGCTGAGCATAGTGACCTAAGGAGAACAGGGCATCGACCTTAGGACCTGTCTCGGTACCCAAGAACCTACCAAGCCCTCGCAAGGTGACACTTAATCCTTTTCCGATGCTCACTTTTATTTTCGCTCCAACCTTTCTGAATGTCTTTTTTCTAGCAAGATGCCACCCCTAGGAAGACAAGGCATCGGCCCAAGTCTGACTCGTCCCCAGGAACCTACCAGGCCTTCGCAAGGCGATGATCAACTGCTTATCAATTTTTCTTTCTTTTCTTCTTCAGTTTTTATAGGGGTTAGAATCCCTTTTTACATGCCTTCGTATATATTTATTGTCTTTTGGGATATCCAGGGTTTCTTTTCCTTTATCCCTTTTTTTTCTTCTGGCAAGCTTCTCTAAGGGCCTCACAACTAACAAGAACTCTTGGAACGGCTACCTAGTAGGCTAGTAGAACAAGGTCACTAGGACTTCCGTCTAAAACAGGTCTTTTGATGCTTGACAATGTCTTTACAGGAGGCAACAACTACTCAGACCTCCCTCAAACATACTTAACCTAAACCTAGGACTTCATGCCTTGGACGTCGGTCCCCAACAAGAAAAGAAAATCCCCTACAAGTACACAGACACATATAGCATAAAAACACGGTACTCGTAAAGGAGAGATATCACCTGGATGGGGCCACGAGAAGCTTCCGCGCAACAAAAGGCTCCTTCCAAACTCTTCTTCCGAACTTGTCTAGCACAGAACTAAAACAAGAAACCATTAACCGCACCTGTACTAAACAGACGACTGGCCCTCTTGGCCTTACGAAATACAACATTCAGAACCTCGCAGCACTGGCCTTGTTGGCCTTAGGAGATCTGGACGTAATATCCAAAGCAGCTAGCCTTCCTAGCTTAAAACTAGATAGGTCATTTTAGTCCACATAATGCTCCATGTTAATCTTAGAGGTAGCTCCATGGGTATTTTTCCATAGTGACCCAAACTCCAGCATTGTATCACTTTTAGGGCAAAGGGTAAAATATTCAATCACTCGACATGTCAAAGATCCCACTAGACTATTAACTGAGACCAAGGTTTTTATCAGACTAACTTGATATCCACCGCTTCAAGGCGGCTATCGACCAATAGAATAAAGCTAACAGGTTCCTTATGAGACCAAGATTCGGAGACCGCCACTTATCGGCAGCTCCCGGCAGATGCACCACTGATTGGGCCTAGAACGGGCCGGCACTGGCTCATGCACTAGCCGGACCTCTATCATGCGCTCAACAACCCCACGGCCTCGCGGGCTAGGAGCGTGGATGACACATACATCATCTTCCTAAACATCTTGCATTTGTATCACGTCTCGTAGTCCAACTCTAACCCAATTAACACTCCTCAGAGGGAGTCCCTAGCACATTGCCAAATAGCGTGAAGTACAAACATAGGAGGTCCTCCCACGGCCAACTGCTGCTACCTCACTGCGACTCTCCTACACCTTGGGGATTGGCCCCTCAATGCATCGCTAAACATATATAACACAATATCGCACATAGTTCTCTCAAGGTACCAATTGATCGTATCGAGGAATGTACCATTTTCCTCACTTTATTTCCCTTGGGACCCAACGCCTGGCCTACAGCTTAGGACAACCTTAATCACTCAATGTTGGTCACAATCTAGAGAATACAGGTGCTATGCATCCAGGAGGTATTGTCTGATACCCTTTATCATTTTATGCTTCATGCAAATTGTGAATGCCCACGTGCTCAAACAAAGAAAAATCAGCATTTGTGCACAAGTGAAAAACATTTCTTTCAATGATTTTGACTATTGCTCGTATGCGACGTTGCATGAATCTAGCACCGAGAAACCCTCATGCTACTAGGTTCTTAATTTTTAATTATCGACCAACCTAAATGGTATGCATAAAAACCAGCAAGCTTTTCATCATTTCATTCAGTATTTAAACACCTTTTATACACTCTACCCCCTCACCCGTTTAGATTGTGCATTATTGATCGGTTTAGGATTTATTTTCATATTTTTTGTTGTATGAAAAGCAATAAAACTCACTAAAACGTAAAGGTAGGGCTGAACTAAGGCTAAACCTCATACTTCAGACCCCCCATACATACACGAACATGAATCTTATTTTTCCTTAATTTTCAGTACTCAAAATCCATTTTTCCCTTATTTTTACCCTTTTTTCTATTTTTCTTGTATTTTTTACAATATTAAATAATTAAAAATACAAAATGAGTTGTGGGCTGTGGCCCTTAGGTTCATTTCTAGCAAAAACACAAATTTAGTTGGTGTGTCTTATTGTATTTTCCATTTATATACCAAAAACACCCAATTTCCCCATATTTCACGTGTTTTACGGGTTTTACGCCATTAATTTCATCCACAATACTTATGATTTTCTGATTTTTTGAGCACCAACTGATCAAATTCATAGCAAGTACCATTCTTTGCGGGTTACGGGTTTTTATTTGCCATATCTCGGGACTGATTTCGAGCAGCCATTAATGCTCATGACAATCCACAATCAACAATCTTCATTCCTCTTGAACCACGGAGCAATTCGGTCTTCATTGGACAAGCATCCGCCATCCATTCTTCTTCTTCTTCTTCACCACATGAATCTGCCCTTAGAGGAGAGAGAGGGAGGAGAGAGAAAGACTTAAATCAGAGATTTCCATTGACGCCACCATTTGACGGGCGAAGACAGGCAATAAGACCAGCCAAGAGAGGGAAGATCAGCCCCATGATCGATTGTATGGGTTGCTTTCAGCTTGCATACTCCATCTCCATCATGAGAGGGCGCAAAAAATAGCCACCATGTTGCTCCACGTGTTTTCTTCATCCGTCATTCTCTCTCCACGTTTTTTGCTTCATAAGGTGCATAAAATTTTAGAGGGGGGGGTCCAAACTCAAAAGACATGCCCAATTTTGGCCTCCCAAGTATCCACCTTTTCATATCTCGACCATTTTGTGGCCATTTCTCCGTCTGGACTCCGAATTGAGCTCTGAAAATCCTGGGCATCCGGCTCGATATCCCGCATTGGCCGGTAACTCTTGTCATCCGGCATGATAGACTGAAAAATTATGAAAAATCAACAAGTGTCGCTCGAGCGCCTTTAAAGCACTTTGACGCTTAAAATCGTCCTAGATCGAGCCGTCGCCTTCGACGTTGAATATTTTTCCCTTGATATTCGTAATTTTTAGCTATTTTTAAGCACTTATGGGCACCAAAATTCCGCTCTCATACACACACATATAGACACAATGATAGACACGTCCCACTTTGCGCGTCTAACATGCGTGTCTATGCCTCGTTTCTGTTGTAGTGGAGACTATTATTACAAACATTTGTGCTTTTTCAAAGTACCTTGTACAGGTGGAGCGATACGAGTGTGACCGATTTGTTCAGGTATCTTGTACATAGGCTTCATTGATTTTTTTTTGACACTATTATTACAAACATTTGTGCTTTTTCAAGGTGTTTTATGATTTTTTTTAGGTTATTGAAATATCATATATTACCACCTGTAAATACCATGCCTGAGTCTCGTGATGATACACAACATGTTTTACGGAAGCTTGGCATGGACTACAATAACATCCATGCATGTATCAATGATTGCATACTATTTCGAGGAGAATACGAGACTATGGAGACATGTCCAAAGTATGGTGTTCACAGGTATCGACAGGACATGCAAGGACAAACCATCACTCAAAAAGTTCTCAGACACTTTCCGCTCATCCCCCGTATAAACCACATGTTTCGTACATCCGGCATGGTGAGCTTGACAACGTGGCATGCGCAAAATAGGTCCACAGATGGAGTTCAACGAATATCAGCAGATTCACGTGCATGGAGCCACATTGACTCTACCTTCTCAGGCTTTGCGCGAGAGCCAAGGAATCTTCGGCTCGGTCTCGCAATGGATGGCGTGAACCCATTCGGTCTGCGCTCAACTTCTTACAATGTGTGGCCTATAGTCCTTGTCAACTACAGCATCCCTCCATGGCTTTCTACGAAGAAATGACATCTCATCCTTAGCTTACTTGTCCCGCTACAAAGTAAAAAATATGAACGTGTATCTTCGTCCATTAGTCGATGAGCTTAAGATTTTGTGGGACGAGGCGGTCACTATGCAAGATATGAGCAGGCGCGATGGTCGGCGGTCAGCCAATATTTGAGCCATTCTCATGTGAACAATGCATAACTTTCCGGGATTGGGAGAGTGCTCAGGTGAGCAGGCCTACATTCTTGCTGGTAATATCTATATTTTATCTCATTCAATCAAGTATTTACTAGGTCGTGGTGTTGGAACAGGTCTGGTTACCTTAGGCATCATGCATGTCCATTGTGCGGGCCACATTTAGACTTCCGAAGGTCACGAACCATGAAGAAGATGGTATATCAAGGACACACTGCTTTCTTGCCAGAGGATCATGAACTCAGGGAAGGTTTCCTTGGACGACCTCCAACACGTATGAACGTCGCAAGGTGGTACGAGCTGAAAATGGTCCACACGGAATCACATCCAAATGGAGTGCGGTGGTTCTCAATTTTCTACAAGTTACCATATTGGGCCCACTTACAGGTCAACCACTTGTTGGATCCCATGCATATTTTCAAGAATCTGGGCAGCTTGCTATGGGACCACATCACAGGAAAGAGAGACACTATAGGGGCACGAATGGATTTAAAGGAGGTAGGTAAGATAGAGGCGCTTAAGCCGCGGTCCAATGCTGATGGTCACGTGCAGTTTCCTCGCACTCCTTGGGTTTTTTCCACTAAAGAAGAGCGCATTGTGAAGCAAGTAATCAAGTCTATCCGCACTCTGACGGGTATGATGCGTTCTCTCAGGTTCACATTTTCTAAAGACGACCAATTATCGGGGCTAAAATCTTATGATTGGCATAAGATATGTCAGGTTTGTGCTACGAATGGATTGTAATTAGCGTGGGAATTTTGCTATTTGGAATGTGGCCATTATTCATAATGCTTTCTCATTTGTGGCAGTTTGTACTACCGATCCTGATTGCCGCAGGATGCCTTACTCTAGAAATTCGCGGGGCCATTTACAAGTTGTGAGCTTTGGTGCAATGGATCTCACAGAAAGAGATTAAGACATCCTCTATTGAATCCGCGAGGGAGGGAGCAGTGGAGATGGTCTGTCTCTTTGAAAAATACATGCCCACTAGCATGCTCACGATACAAATCCACCTTCTTGTGCATCTTGTGGATAAAGTGGAGATTGCTGGACCTGTCCATACGTGATGGATGTTCTTCTTGGAGTGCTTCATGAAAACCCTGAAAGGCTTTGTGCGACAACGAGCTCGGCTAGAAGGTAGCATGGCCGAAGGTTGGTTGGTGTCTGAGGCGCTAGTGCATATTTCACAATGGCTACCAAAGGTAGAACCACACAATGAAATGCTATGGTCACTGAAGGACGATGATAGACTGACTGGATATGTGGTGGTTGAAAATGGGGTAGAAAAAAGAATGGATGCCTCATTGGAAGAGAAGGTGAATCGCTTTTGTATGTTGCACCATGCCTCCATGGAGACATGGCTCACCAAGTACCAGATTGCAAGGCAAGATCGAGAGGAAGCGCGAGCTGAATTCCGACGTAGTATGCGTCATCAACCGATTCGATATCTCAAAGGCATGGAGGAGATGCCGCAGTTTATGTCAATGCGATGGTTACATGGAGCCTTGACCGCAACATCTCGCGAAGGGACAGAGGTCTCAATGGAGGAGTGGGAATTCTCGAGGGGATGTAGTCCAAAGGTGATGAGGGGTTTAGAATCTGTCGTATCTAAACTCTATATGCGACATCTAATTTGAGTGTTTCAATATACAGTACAAAATATATAGTGCAGCGTGGTCACGTGGACAGCATTGTTACGTGGAGCGTATTGACAAAATGCACTCCACAATGGACTGTGGTGTCATGGCAAGGTTCGAGCAAGAGAGCCAGCGACGAGCAACGGATCCAAACATGGTTATGGATAAGATGGAGTATTTTGGAAACTTGCAAAGTATTATTACGGTGGATTACTGTAGCTTCTCCATGATACTATTTGATGTGTAGTGGTTCAAAGTGGTACTTGGAGGAGCTGGAGCAACAGCTCGATGAGGTCCATCTGGATTTCTAAAAATAGATTCCGAAAAAAAATGGACGGATTTGCGCGATACCTTTGTATTGCTGGCCCATTGTGAACAGGTACATGGAGTCATTTACTTGCTAATTGTATTACGACATGGTTTATGTCACAATGGTTTGAACTCTCTTGTACGTACTTGTGAACAGGTAATCTTCTATCCAAACCCCCGACAACCTCGATGGTGATATGCTATACATTCAACTCTCTGAAGTGCGAGAGTATATGATCAAAGCGATGTTCCGAGCATAGATGAAGATAATATGCAAATAGAGGGGTCGATATTGCAAGGTGTGGAGGCCGTCGAAAGCTTGGACCCAGCATCGACTAACAATGATGGAAATACAAGAGTCCAAGAATTTTTTGAGAAAGAGACGGACTCATTCTTTTGTAGTGACATGTCTATCGACCTTCCACTGTATGCGGAGTTATGTCAGGAGATTAACATGGGACCATAGGATACTTCATACTTGGAGCATCCACTTACTCAATTCGTTGACCAATCTCTTATGAATGTACATAAGATATGCATTTTAAGTGAGTTTTTTTTAAAATGATTTATATTACTGTGCTTTGTATGATTTAAATTGATTATTCTAACATCATTTTTTTTCTATGCAGGTGACATTTTCAGGATGAGTCGAGGGATGAGCGATGAGGAGTTACAGGACATCTTCACACACATGTCTCCAGACCAGCTCGCCAGATTCAGAGAGATGGCAGACCAGGAGCTATCTCGTTCTTCATCAGAGCGCTCTGCTAGATTTGCTTTAGCGCAATCGGATGCTTCGGCTTCAAGCAGATAATCTCGACACTCACGACTTGGGCCAGAGGGAGGGAGTGCATCCGGATCAGGGGGATGCTGCTGTGGAGACACAGATGTGGTTTCTTCGTCTCGTCGTTCAGCTGCTAGAGCTGCATCACCTCCAGGATTTGTCACACCTGTGGGGACGTCTACTCCAGTTACTTCGGCTTTTGCACAGCCGTCAGTAATAGTGGCACCCCTTTGGGTGCCACTCCGAGAGAGATTACCCCCGTCGGTACATCGGATGTAGAGGGGTCTCCTGGATATGCCCAGGAGTGTGGACGCAGATGGGAGAGGACCCATCTTAGGCAGACTCCTAGGGGTTATGGATATCTGGTCGATAGTAGGTCAAGAGCCATCATCATGAATGATGAGGGGAGGAGGGTGATGGCTCGCATGAGAGAGTTGTGCCAACAAGTTTTTTGGCACAACGTTTTGGATCATTGGAAGAGCATACCGGAGGAGAGCAAGGACCACATAGTAGCATCCTTGCATGAGGAGTTTCCAGTGCCAGCCGCAGTAGATAGATTCTCTACGGGCTAGATGATGGATTGCATACATGCATACATGTCACATAGACGATCCGACGCACGCAAGGTAATCAAGAGTGGGGCTGCAAAGCCCGAGTAGTTAGATGCAGAAGACTAACGCCGACTGAGGGAGGAGGCTACAGATTCTCCAAGACATTGGAGTTAGCAGTGTGAGGTGGTGAGGGCACGACTCGAGGCCGGAGTGGTCCATCATCTTGGGAGTGGCAGCCACAGGACATATTTGGAGGACTTTGTAAGTTTTTCTTTTGTTTTACTTGTTTGTTTTTTTGAAATATTCTTTGTACTGATAATCATGTTTCTAACAGTTAGCATTTTGTTTTCTTTGCAGCACTCCATTACAAATTGCAATCCGACCGGCCTTGAGACTCGATATGCAGAGAGGCACAGTCTCAATGCATTGATAGACCGATTGTATAGACGCATGTAAGTGACTCATCTTTCTTGTTCGTAGTTACTATGAGATATTTGAATGCATTATTGTATGGTGGACTGATGTGTTGTTTCTTTTTCTGCAGAGTCTGTTTGATGCTCCTTTGCGGGCAGGACGAGCTTTCGGGGGACGAGGATGCGTAGCTCGCCCTTGGATCCCTGGAGCTCACACACCTTTATTTTTGAGTCGCCTACTCTATATAGACATGTACTATGTATTAGTGATATCCTATCATGACTGTAACAATCGCTTTTTATGTGATCATGTATTTATTTCATGTACAAATTTTTTTAATCCCTATTACTGTTGCTATTAGCGTTGCAAATTTTACTGCTCGCGTCGCTATTGGCGTCGCTATGCCTGTCGCAAACCGTCGCTATTAGCGTCACTATTGGCATCCACTACAACAAAAAGGCCTCATAGACGCACATTTAGACGCGATTTTTGAATACAGAGAAAAACTTACGGGTGCGTCTATCCGCCCGTCTATTTGCGCGTCTATCATTCCGCGTCTATAATCGCATGTATCGACGAATTTACATGCACAAATAGACGCGCAATAGATGCATATATACACGCGCATATAGACAGGCTGGTAGACGCGCTTTTACAAGCACAGAACTGGAAAATAAAAACCAGAGAGACCACATGCTCTCTGGTTTTTTTTTCCCCCCTCCCATACATCATATTGTGTATTTGGAAAAAAGACAATGTATCTTACGGGCACGAGAATTGAAAGTAAAAGTCCATATATTCATTATATATCAAAGCATTTACAAGGGAAGTTTTGAGTGCTTGCGACCTAAAGCATGGCGACAAGCAGTAGGCTCAAAGAGATATCATACATATACAAGAAAAGAAGGCCTCATGAGGAGGTATGGTGCTCCTCTACGAATTTGAAGAGGAAACATCCTCGCTAGTACCACCATGGCTACTAGCGTCGCTATCCTCCTCCTCGCTGTGCTCCACATCCGGGTTCGCCTACACACACAAAAGATCAAGGTTGCTTACATAGACAAGGTGGAGAAAAAGTTATAATTAGTTATACTTTAAATAGGAAAGTAAGAAAAACATACCTCCTCTGGCTGTCGAATCCTCATGGCCCGGTTGTATTGGTCCTCAGTGATGAGACCCTCCTCATAAAAGTGAAGCCATGTCGCTGGGCGGTTATATGGTAACCTACCTCTCTAGGGTTAGGTGTCCTACCAACGATGGTAGTCTGCAAAACATTTAGAGATATACAAACAATTAGATGTCACAATATATTAGACTAAAATATATAAAGAATTTAAAGAAATATAAATTTAAAAAAATTACAAATGAAAATATACTTACAAACTCTGCCTCCCACGACTCTCTACCGTTCGATCCGTAATGCGATGATCCCATTGTTTCCATTTGGATCCGACGCGCCTTTGTGTGCTGGCGACTCTTCACTTTCTCAGCTGCTTTCTTCTTGGCTTTCTTTCACTCTACGCAGTGGCACATAGGTGGTTGGCTGTAGGCTCCATGCCTCTCCTCCAGCCTCCGCAGTGAGTCCCTGGCTCGTGTCATGAGGTGGGATCTTTTGTTGTGAAGCATATCCCTCACTTTCGTACGTCCCTAATCATTCTAGAATTGCTAACCCTCAGGATTTATGTACCTCCTATGGACTGCCCTCAACACCTCCTGCCACAAGCCGCTTTTCTGATTTTTGAAGGCAATGAAACAATCTTTATACGTCGCATGCACGATGCTCCTCATGTGCGCCATTACATCCCTTCTCTCATCATCATGAAAGATGCCACCGGCATCTGTAACTCTATAGTAATGACATACAACCTCCTCTACATGATCTACAAGTGAGGGTGATCGCTCGCCACCTCCTAGGCAATCCCTACACAACCCTCGTCCTCCCCCTCGACTCTCCCTCTTTATCGACTGCCCTCTGCCTCGCTGGATGCACGAGCTTCTGCAGATGCACGTGCTTCTGTAGATGCTTGTGCTTCAGCCGATGCACGTGAAGCATGTGAAGTACGTACAAATGGAGTACCTGCATATGGAGCACCTGCATATGGAGTACCTGTATGTGAAGTACCTGCATGTGGAGTTTGGGAAGTAGTGCCAGGTAAAGACGCCAGAGGCGTCCCAGACATGACACTGAACACCTCATCCACTGTGGGCTCGCTGGATGCACGAGCTTCTGCAGATGCTTGTGCTTCAGCCGATGCATGTGGAGCACGTGGAGTACCTGCAAATGGAGTACCTGAACAGCCTTGTCCCCTTCGGAAGGTTGTAGCCCATCACATTGCAAGGCTCTGTGGCCATGTGTGGAACCAGAAGACTCGCAGGGGCGTGCAGGCGCAAGGTTTCCTTTATAGTAGCGGCCACATAAGGTAGCTTCTCTAGGTCCGATGCTTCTATTATTCTCTCTCTTCCTACAACCTTCTCTAGCTCAGCCTGCAGCATCTTCAAAACCGTCGGATTCCTCAGGAGCTCTGCCATGGTCCAGTCTAGTGTCACAGATGTGGTGTCGATTCCAGCTCCAATGAGATCCTACATTAAGGCAAAGAACGAGACAGCGTGAGCACACATTAGCATATACAAAGCACACGTGGGCGCATGCGGGCCCACACTCTCTCTATCGGGGACCGACAAGAGCATACCATCATACACCCCTTGACAGCCGGACGGCTGATGGAGGGGTCCGATAGAAACGCGTCGAGAATATCTTCGGGAGGATTGTCGTTTCTATTAAGGCCTAATTGGAGGTGCCTGCGCTGCTCCTCGCGCTCCGATATGACGGACTCCCAGAATGCGTCGACGTCAAAATGCAGCTTGTCCATGGATCTCTTCACCCGTCCGTCCAGGAAGCCTAGCCACGGGATGAAGTCGCCCAGCACGGGCACCTGGAACAGGGTGGTGGACCGCTGGGCCAGCTCCTTCAAGGTTGCCCCAAAACCTACCACCTCCGACATGGGGCGGCGGAGGATCATGCGGCACACGAGGTCCTCCACCATCCTGGACATGGCGCGGGTGAGGTCTACGCTGGCAGCCGCATGAGCGGCGGGCAGCAAGCCCTGGAGGAGGAAGCCCAGCTCCTCTCTCCGCAGCGGCTGTGTCTCCTTAAGCCTCCCGCCGCTGAGGAGCAGCGAGGTAGCAACTTTTCTCACGTGGCGCCAGTGGGCCCCTTAATGCTGTGCCAGGATGAAGGCGTTGGCCTGCCCGAACTGGACGAGCTCCACGAACTCCAGGGGCGGCCGGCTTGCGAAGGCTTTGTCGTGGGTCTGCAGGAACTCTCTGGCCACATGCGCGCTGGAGGCCACCACCATTGGCGTGGACCCCATGCGCAGGCACATGAGCGGGCCGTACCTCCCTGCCACCGCACCAGTGACCACATCCCTTTACTCATTATGCACGTCACATCAAGTATGAAAGAGAAACTGCGGGAGGTACTTTGCATGCCATAATCTCTCTATCTACACCTTCTCCAACAGTCGTTTGCTTGCCTTAAAGGCTAATATTCTCTATCTACGCCTTCTCCAATGGACTCTGTCGAATTTAAGGGATCGACACTGATCAACAGCACCTGGCTTATTGCCGCCGTGTGCGGCGTGCTGGTGTTATTTGTAGGGGCGTTCCAGAGACGGAGGCGGCAGAAGCAGCATACGCTCCCTCCAGGGCCGTGGCCGTTGCCGGTGCTGGGGAACCTGCTGCATCTAGTAATAGGGGATGAACTGCCGCACGAGCGCCTGGCGCGCATCATGTGCCTTCTTTGACACTTCAACGCTTGGACTTTCGAAATGGCTACTCAATACTCAGTGAGGTATGACTCTTTAAGCCCCAAGTTTATGCTTGCATCATAAAGTTGGCCTGATGTGACGTATATTCAGCTTTCAATATTTTTGAGACGTATACCAAAATGAGATCCAGATTCCAAAGATAGATTATAAGTCAAAGGCATCTGATGTTCTCAAGTTCTGCATTATAAGTCAGCGCGCGCGCGCGCACACACACTCTCTCTCTCTCTCTCTCTCTCTCTCTCTCATGTGTCTCCCTCCCAGCCACTTAAAAGTTTGGCACTTGATTCAAGGCCCTTATCGAAGACATCACTTAAAGTGCCCTAAATTTCATATGTGTGTATTATGTATGCCTTCTAATATACCCTTTTCAAGTGGGCTGCACTTTATGTGTATTAAGGTTCAAACATACCCTTTCCAAGTGGGCTGCACTTTATGTGTACAATGTATCCTTTGCATTATTGAAACATATGCTTATCGAACGAACAACCCCACTCAAGCCTATTTGGCAAGAAAAACTAATATGGACTTAGAAATCTTCTTGAGAGTAGAATGAATATATTTGATGATGACACTTGAATAAGTCACAAATCTATTTAATTATTGGAGAGAAAAAGAGAGAGAGAGTGTGTGTGTGTGTGTGTATGTGTGTGCGTGTGTTTTCTGTCATTTCATATTATGCTTGTGACTTATAATGTAGAATTGAAACCGAATTTTTACTTATTTTGATTATTCTGTATCTAATGAAAGAGACTCTTGTGACTATTTAACTAGAACACAATATTAGTGAGTTTGGAAATCTCCCAATTCCCATTTTTTGAATATTAAAAAGGTGGCACCTGGATAACATGCCCATAAGTTTCTCAAAACCATATAATTGACCTATCATTGGAAAGCGCTTGCAAAATGGAATCTATAGAGCTATAGAGCGCTCGATTTGGAGTTAGAGTGTTCAAGTTATAACAAATCCAAATATTTGACCACATGTCCCAAACTTATGGAAATTTTCCATATTCCCCAATATGGTGCTCTAGATACTTGTAGGTAGTATATTTTAATTTTCTCTAAATATAATATATTTGTATATTTTATACACTATGAGCTAGCAAAAAGGTTCTTCATTATGTCAAATATTTATAATACTATAGTATGTACTTATTCAACAACCGAACTCAAAATTGATTAAAAACCTGGCCTAAATCTTGCATGTATAATCTTTCTTATAGTAGTATAAGTTGTACTTATGAAATGACATAAATATTGAGAGAGACCCTTTCCACGTGGCCTTAAATTTTACTAACAATGTATGCTTTGCTATTAATGTAGCATGCACTAATGAAACAATCAAACTCAATTCTAATTGGCGAGAAAGTCAAGCATACAATTAGGAGAATTCATGAGAGTACAATGGATATATTTGATGAAGAGACTCCAATAAATACCAAAATGAATTAATTAGTAGAGAGAGAGAGAGAGAGAGAATCACATTACACTATGGATTTACATTTTGAATTATTGCTAGTTCTCATGTTCCTAATGGACAAGACTCTTATGACTAGTCAATTAGACATCTCTATATAGATTGTTTTTCTATAGTATAATGAAAGACTTATATTATTCATTATTTGACTTAGATATATTAATATAGCATGTGCTTATTTTATGATCAATCAATTCAAACAAGTGGTAAAAAATTCATATGCACAATGAATGATTTGTAGCTCTATGACATCCACTTATTGAACAACGTAAAGGTTCAAGGATACCATTTCCAAGTGGTCTAAATTTATGCATACAATGTATACTTTATATTAGTATAGTATATACTCACGAAATAATGCAAAATCAAAGCTCACTTGAAAGCAACAAAATAATATACTTAGGAAACCTCTTGAAAGTAGAAATATTGATAAACTATATTGAGATAACCAAGCTAATGAATAACCTTTTTGTTCATTCATGGTGGATAATATATAAGTCTATCATTGTATTTAGACAATATAAAAATGGAATCTGCATAGGGATATTTAGTTTACTAATCACAAGATTCTCATCCACTAGATACATAAAAACAATAATGAGTCAACACTCATTGTGATGTAATTTGTTCTATTTTCTAGAGTCTAGAGAAACGGATTTCAAATGGATCTAACATAAAATCATTGAATAAACTTCTTCTAAACACAAGATTTTGCAAGGTACATGGGAAGATTAATAAACAATATATAAGGTGAAAACTCCACATAGATATATCTTATCTCGTCTATTTTATATATTATTGAGAGCTTTGTCTTGGGATCCCTAACCTATGTGGCATAAGGAGAAAGAGTTTGGTATTCAAGAAATAAAGATGGCTTTTTTAAAAAATGTGAGTGGGGGATATATTTATGTTCTATCATCTCCCCACCTAATTGAGCACATATACATACCTATACTCTCTCTCTCTCAAATGGAATATAGGATATGATCATGGGATGGAAAAATGTGAGACTTTGAAATCTTGTATCTCTCTCTCTCTCTCTCTCTCTCTCTCTCTCTCTCTCTCTCTCTCTCTCTCATATAACATGATATGATATTTTAATTGTACATGTATATGCAATGTGTACATACTATAAAAACATTCACAAATACACATACACTATAAAAAAGAGTTGACTATTTAAAAAATTAAAAATTGAGATGAGATAATAATTGTAGTGGTTGAACATATTCATGTAATGTAAACATGCTCTAAGAACATACACAAATTGTAGTATTTCCGTTTGAATAAAAATATTACTAGACCAACGTCCAGCACACCGTAAATTCGTAAAAAGATTATCTCCATTTCCGGTAGTTGATTTATGACCGTACGCGAGAAAAGGAGTACTCCGCATTGGTCAACCGGGACCGAGGATCAAAAACCGCATCACCTACGGGGGAAACATCCTCTTGGTAGGAGGCCAAAGGGATAATGGATGGATATATGGCTTTTTAATAAAAATTATTAGCCTTCTTCCCCCTAGCCGAAGGCCGTGTTGGAGGGAAGGGAGTGAGGGGGGGATGACTAAGCTCGTCGCTGGAGCTCGTACAAGGGGTGAATGCCATGCAGCCAGGCCGCATGGAGGGAGGGAGGTACCTCTCCCTCTACCTATAAAAACCATGGCTATGTGAGGGAGAAGGAGGGGGGGCTGCAGGAGAGGACGGGACGTTGCCAGCAGGCCTGGGAAGTGAGAGATTGAGAAGGGCGATGCTGCCGTCGAAGAGCCGCGCCACTCTGTTGGCCGAGAGAGAGGGTGAAGACTGAAGAAAGAAGGGAGCCGGGAGGCTGACGGACGTGAGAGAGAGAGGAGTAAGGAGGATCTGAAATTCGCCGTGAGAAGGGAAGCTAAGTTGTGATGCGCCGTGAGGAGGGAAGAAGTCCGCTGAAGATCTGCCAGCTGCCGCCACCTGAAGATCGGGCCGCCATCAACTCCTATTCCCTTCCCATCATGCCACGTGGTGCTCTAATAGAAGCCTTAGAAGCTTCTTGGAAGCTTCTAAGGGTGGGCCTCCCTAAGCTTCTTTCCTATTGCAATTTCCACTAAAGTTTATTTTAACTCGGGTTCCTTAGAAAGCCCCCTTTTTTTTTCTATTGCCTTTCAAGTGGGATTTTTTAAACCCCCCCTGAGATTTTGGGCACCCCCTTTTCGTGAGGTTTCCACCCAAGTCACCTTCCTCCTCGAAATTTCCACTTTAGTCCCTTCTTCTTGCAATTCCCACCCAAAGTACCTTAAAGTTCGACTTATCCCGGGAATTAAACCCTTTTTCCCCCCCTTTTTGCATTTCACAAAGCCCATTTTAAACTACCTTCCTTGGGCTTTCATAGGCCTTATCAAGTGGGTTTTATTACCCCCGGGGTTTTAAGCATCCCTTGCATCCCCCTTTAAATCCCACCATAGCCCGGGTTCTTTTCTTCTAAAAACCCTTCCCACACAAGCCTTTTAAAACCATTTTCATGGAGGAAGCCTATAAAGCCTTCTAAAGCCCGATTTTGAAAGCCGGTGCAATCAGTCAAGGAAGCTGAATCACAAAGGAAGTTTCGCGTGCGAAGGAGACGAGCCAAGAACATAGGTCTGCGGCCAAGGCAAGAAGGTCGAAGACTTGATGGCTCCTAAAAAGGCACAAGGCGCAACCGCAGGAGGATCATCTCCTAACATCCATGTGGATATTTCACCACAAGTCCAGGTTTTCTTCCTCATTTTTTTATTTACGTCGTAATATTTCAATTGTGCATGGATCATTTACGAAAATTAGGATGCACTTTTTGGATTGAAATACCTTGGCTAACTTAAAGGAAATAACTTTGATCAAAGAATCGATCATTTGTATTCAATGAATGAAAAAGAAGAGCATAAGATCTCTATGCATTCCTAGCAAGTGGGTTTTTATGCATTGCAAAGTAACGAACTTAGATTAACTAATGCCCATTTTTACAAAGAGAATAAATGATAGTACACTTCAATTTTGCATGGAAAGAATAAATTGCATGTCGCATTATTAGGCATCTTTCCTTCGAAATGATTCATTAAAAGAAGGTTGCTAATCATCCGTAGGAATTTGCAAGGCATGGAAAATGGTTCTTAAGCTGCGTGAAGTAAATTAAACCCTAGTCAATTGGCTTAAATCTCAATCAACTATGTATATAGTTAAGTAAGGTTGTGTAATGCTCATTCAGCGTACGAATATCTCATTTAGGAAAGAAGTTAGAAAAAGTTGCATGGTTCACATAAAACCCTTTAGCTTAGTAACATGAATCTTAATTGCATGTTATAAAAGGAGCAATAGGAATTATGCCATAACCTAACATACGCTTTGATCTTATGCAAGAAAAGTAGGGTTTGTAAATCTAATCAAACGTAGACAATGAATCATGTGGTTACGAAAATGGTATCGTAAATATCTTCAAGAATAGACAAGTAAAGGTTTAACCTAAACACCTAAAAAACCGCGAGGGACTTGTTAGGAATGGTTAAATCGATGCAACATATCCCAAGTGCTAATTGGGATTTAGCACGTTGAGGACATGACCTAATCGCCCTTATTGCCAAAGCTGAAACTCTTATATCCTAAAGACTTGCCCTCATTCACGGAATGTAGGGACAATAGGACACACTTGCGAGAAACGATCTAGGGTTTTTACCCTAAGGATCGCTTGCTAAAAGAATGAAACTCGATTTGGATTTGGACCTTTAGGACCGACAATATCGACCTAGTGCAATCAGGAACGGATTGTTATGAAGATACCCTAACCCTGTTTCCTATCTAATCATGATTTCATGATTAGACGAAGCCAGTCATTGGGTAAAATAGTCCCATGATTTTGATGCGACACTCGCGCAATAGGCTGCAGAGTCGCATGATCTTGTGATTTGATCAAAAGGAGATGGCCAATTCCTCGGAATGAGATTGGCAGATTCTTACGCAAGTTTATCTTGCAAGAGGAGAAATAATCGTCGTGATATAGTACCTTTCTTGGGTAAAGTAACCAAGATACGAGGATTAGATATTTACTTGGAAGCAAAAGACCAATTAGTAAATTGGAATAACATATTTACTGCTAATAGAACTTAAGGTATTGATTAAGTTGGGTTAGTAGGGTACGACCCTAACCCAAGGATTTAGGGTTAACAAACAAATCCTTGGGGATCTTGCCAAGTCGCAATTGATCCTGGATCGAGTGCTGGATGCATTCGGAGAGAAAGATTCACTCCTTAGCAATTGGCCAAATAAACGACCACTAGAATTGATTGTGCTTGTAACAGTTTAGAAAGCACTGTTTGCATTGTTTGCTCAAAGAACTAAAGGATGAAAAGATATCTAAGGCTTCAGGTTGAAGGCCTGAAGGGAGAGGCAGCTTCAGTTACCCCTGACTGCCTGCCTGACCCTAACCAAGGGGGTTGTTGACCGCGCCGGGAATGTGGACCGAACCCGCCACGAGAGGTCTCTCCGTTGAGTTCTACTTGGAGTAGGAGGACGCTTGGGTGCCGGGGGGGGGGGGGGGCTCTGGCCGTAAATCCCTCGCCTTCCGGGTCCTGCACAAGAGGCTAACGTGACTCGGGATTGGATCTCGAGGCCCGCATACTAGTTTACGGGCGGAAGCTTGGAATAGTGATCCCTGTGGATTACTGGATAGCCTTCGGGCGGATTATGGACAAGCCTATGGGCGGAACTCCTTGTATTTCGAAGATAAAATGATGAAATGATAAAAAAGAATTTGTTTAATATTGTTTTTCTATGTCACGTGATAAGATTACGTGAAGGAACCAGTGCTTAACAGGATTAATTAAAGAAGCTGATTGTTATATGTCAAATTAATGTGTTAGATAATTACATAACTAAAACAAACCGAGGAAAGTGCGGAGGATGGACCATGGGTCCGTCCTACGGTTGGGTGGTCCCGGTTAGCCGGGAACTTTTCTCAAAAATCTCGAAGAACAGCGGGATGATCATCATCATCAAAACGAATAATGAGAGCGATGACCTAGAGTTACTTCTTACCCAATTTACGCTGTTTTAGGGGAATGGAATGGGACTATACCTTATGGCAGAGAGGTTGAGCCTTGCATCCCTCTCGTTTCCCATTCTCCTTGAACCAAGTGCAGCGTGAATCCGCTTCGGACCTGGCGTTTCTGCGTAAAGTAGTTCGCTCGGGTCTGACACTAGTTGCTGTTAGCTAATGACCAAATCAAGAAAACCCTAATTCAGGTCGATCCTAAGTGGGAACGGCCAGGATACTTCCGCTACGTGGCAGACGCGGGAAGACCTAGATCGCAAATCCTGTAACATTCCATGGGAATGCCGGGCGGAGCTTTCTAGACATCCTTTCCGATGGACTGCTAAGACATGTCCTGGATGATTCTAGTGGACACGTTACACAAATACACATACACTATAAAAACACATGAACCATATATGCATACATACACATGTATATAGA
Source organism: Lygodium microphyllum (assembly GCF_053477565.2). Taxonomy (NCBI): domain Eukaryota; kingdom Viridiplantae; phylum Streptophyta; class Polypodiopsida; order Schizaeales; family Lygodiaceae; genus Lygodium; species Lygodium microphyllum. Next base: position 37,001,397 of record NC_141161.1, read on the forward strand.
TATACATATGTGCAAACACATACGTACATGTATGCATATATGCATACGTGCTCATACACAAGTAAACATATATAAGTAAGATAAAAAATGGAGAAAGAGTGTATGTGTATATGTGGATATACACTTATAAAATACAGACTTACATGCATACACACATGTACATATATAGACACATGTACACACAAATATATAGATGCATATATATGTGTAAGCTTATCATACATATACATACACATATGTACACATGCATATGTATGCACACATATGAGGTAAAGAAAGATGAGAGATAAGAGGAAGAAAAAGAAAGGGGAGAAGATAAAAATGATATGTGAGAGAGAGAGAGAGCACAAACATTTATGAGACCATATAAATAGACACATATGTGTTAGACACACATATACATATGTACACACATACATATATGTATACTCATATATATGCACACATACACACACAAAGGATTAGAAAGATAATAAGAGGCAAAAATAAATAATTATTTGTGTATATAATTTGTATACACACACATGTGTGTCTGTGTGTATATGTGTTAGATATACTCAATGATCCACCCTCGTAAGGTGCCACCAATGATCCATGGTGCTCTAACTGTAAGGCCCCCATCATGAGGACAAGCAATGTGTAAGCACAAACATTAGGTGGGTCTTGACTTGTATGTTAGATGAGGTCTATGTGATCGGGTGGCAGAAAGGTGACCTCTGTGAATCTAGCCTTTGGGTCGAGGTAGGATGCATCATTAGGAAAGTTTTGAGGTCTCGAAAATGCCTTTTAGGAGATAGAGAGAAAGTGCTCTGGACTATTAGGAGCAAAGCCTTTGTAAACGAGATTTTTTTAAAAAAATGTAATTTTCTTTACAAATAGATATATACATAATAATATTATAATTTTATATTATCAATATCTATTTTTCACCTCTTATATTCATGATTATGACATCTTATGCATTAATGCCATACAGTCTCAGTCACTTTTATTTAATGATATTTTTAGATTAATGATAATGATCAATTTAATCTAAATTCAAATTAATAGAAAGCTTGGCACTCATTTTTCTCCCTCCTTTCTTTTATCCTTCTCGTGTTTCTCCCTCATTTATGGTAACCTAGTCCTCTCTCTCTCTCTCTCTCTCTCTCTCTCTCTCTCTCTCTTTGTGCCATGGATACAAGGATTGGACCTTGAATAAGGTATCCAAGCTTCCAAATCACATCCATATCAGTGTTTAACTACTTTGAAATATATGGAAGATGCATTACAAGATACATGCCACATATCAACGTTCCAAGCGATGTAAATGTTCATCAAAGAAATTGCTCCCATCATCACTAAAAGGGTCAATATAAGTGTCTCTACAAATTCCTCGCGGATAGCGTTGCTAGAGCAACACTCTACTATACAAATTATGATGCAAATAGTGATGTGTGTAGTAAATTAGCAACACAAATAATGATGGTTATAAAGGAAAAAAGGTGGCAATGTAGCTTCTTTCTAGCACCATATGCGGTATAATATTCTGCAAAGCAATTACATATTGGATAAGCAATCATCATCAAGATGATGGGTGCAAAAACTATTTAAAATCACAAGAATGATAACTCATATAATAAGTACAATACTAGTTTTGACAACTCATGAAATTAGATGGAACCATGGAGAGGAGAGTCAAAACAAACATGAAAATCTATTTATAAGTGCAGTTTTATAAAAAAAATGATAAATATATCTTACATGAAAGAGCTATGCATTGATCACAAGACCAAAAAAGATGATGATGTATGCTCCACGAATCCAAGCACATGCTACTAATCCTCTCCATCTGAAAGCTCATCTTGACACAAAGGAGATTCGAACAGACTCTGCAAAATGAACAACCAAACATTAGTTCACCATACATAATGCATTAAAGAATAATGTATGGTCAAAAACCTATCATGCTGATAGAAGAGATGACAGTCACATGGAGTGTGTTACCTTGGGAGGAGGAGTTGAATCGAGAGGAGTTGTTGGCCGTATGCATTAGACAGTTGGAAATAAAGTTAGAAGACATAGAGGCAGCAACTGCAAAGTTAAGGGCAGCAAGGATACAAAACAAGAAACGGTTTGACAAAAGACATAGACGGAGACCAAGAACCATACAAGATGGGGATTGGGTATTGGTTTATGATAGCAGCTTAGATAACCAGCATAGTGCCATGCGTAAAGTTTCCAAAAGATGGTTTGGACCCTATGTGGTAAGACAAGTGTTTGATAATGCTACTTATGCATTAAATGAGTTGGATGGGACAGCCATAAAACTTCCAATAGCAGGGAAAAGAATCAAATTATTCAAAAGGCGAGAATCTACCGCCTATGAGTTGCCAGAATTGGAAGAAAATAGTGGCCATGATATAGGGGCTAGCCAGGAAGATATGGAAGATGAAGAAGCAAAGGATATGGTTGCAGAGGATGAGGAGGACTTAGAATCTGGTGACAACTAGGATTTTGGCACATACCGGAGGATGTGCAGGTTTAGAGGGTATAACCTGTCCCCTAGTATCATCTAGGACACGTCTTAGTAGTCCATCGGAAAGGATGTCTAGAAACCTCCGCCCGACACTCCCATGGAATGTTACGGGTTTTGTGATCTAGTTCTTCCCCTAGTATCATCCAGCACACGTCTTAGCAGTCCATCGGAAAGGATGTCTAGAAAGCTCCGCCCGGCACTCCCATGGAATGTTACGGGTTTTGCGATCTAGTTCTTCCCACGTCTGCCACATAGCGGAAGTATCCTGGCCGTTTCCACTTAGGATCGACCGGAATTAGGGTTTTCCTAATGGGTCATTAGCTAACAGCAACTAGCGTCAGACCCGAGCGAACTACTTTACGCAAAAACGCCAGGTCCGAAGCGGATTCACGCTGCACTTGGTTCAAGGAGAATGGGAAACGAGAGGGATGCAAAGCTCAACCTCTCTGCCATAAGGCATAGTCCCATTCCGTTCCCCTAAAACAGCATAAATCGGGTAAGACGTAACTCTAGGTCATCGTTCTCGTTATTCTTTTTTATGATGATGATCATTCCGCTGTTCTTCGAGATTTTTGAGAAAAGTTCCCAGCTAACCGGGACCACCCAACCGTAGGACGGACCCATGGCCCATCCTCCGCACTTTCCTCGGTTTGTTTTAGTTATGTAATTATCTAACACATTAATTTGACATATAACAACCAGCTTCTTTAATTAATCTTGTTAAGCACTGGTTCCTTCACGTAATCTTATCACGTGACATAGAAAAACAACATCAAGCAAGTTCTTTTAACATCTCATCATTTTATCTTTGAAATAGAAGGAGTTCCGCCTGTAGGCTTGTCCATAATTTGCCCGAAGACTAACCAGTAATCTCTAGGGATCACTATTCCAAGCTTCTGCCCGTCAACTAGTATGCGGGCCTCGAGATCCAATCCCGAGTCACGTTAGCCTCTTGTGCAGGACCCGGAAGGCGAGGGATTTACGGCCAGAGCCCCCCTGGCATCCAAGCGTCCTCCTACTCCAAGTAGAGCTTAACGGAAAGACCTCTCGCGGCGGGTTCGGTCCACGTTCCCGGCGCGGTCAACAACCCCCTTGGTTAGGGTCAGGCAGGCAGTCGGGGGTAACTGAAGCTGCCTCTCCCTTCAGGCCTTTAACATGAAGTATAGGTACTTATTTAATTTGTAATTCATAATTCAAACAGAGCCCTAAAATCTCTAGCAAGCACAAACATTTCCATTAATCAACCCAGTTGTATGGCAAACTGCTAAGGAAGTGTTTTTTCCTTTTTGAGTGTATCAGCACTCGTTCCCAAGGTGTCTTGTAACTTGGCAAGATCTCTTATATTCCGGTGTAGGGCATACCCAACTTGGTTAACCCTAAGGTACCTTAGATATACTAGTTTCTATTTTACAACTTTCCTTATTTAGAAGGATATCCAAAAATACGTCTTTTTGCAAGATAACTTGCGTAAGGATCTGCCGTCCTTGATGAGGGTTTTTTTTTCCTTTTCTCCTTGTGAATCAATCACAAAATGATTTCATACATGTTGTGCAAGTCCTGCGATGGAATAATCTGTTTAGATTCTTTAAGCTGACATATGTCAGGCCTAGGGTTTCTTCATTTAAGAAGCTTAGGGACAAACCCTAGTTTCTTATCTTTATGAATTTATTGTCCCTACGGTAAGGAAAGTAGTCAAGTGTTTAGGGTATGAATGTTTCTATGTTTAGATTGGTTCGGTTATCTTTTGGAAGGTAATCTTAATCGTCTTGTCACGGTTTTACTATCCTTGTGACAATTAACTTTCCTAATCAATACAGTTTAATTTGGCATATAGCATAATACCAAGGTGATACAAAGAGCGACAATACTCCTTGGGACAAAAAGGCCTAGCTGAGAAATTGGTGTATACACACTTTATTAGTCCCAAGTCCTCAAATAGCAGGGGAAAAGTGTTAATAGAGTGTCATCCAGTAGTCCCCTTTTACATTTTCTTTCCAAATGAATTCGTATATCTAATTTTTATACTTGTTAATTCCTAACATTTAACTTCCGCCTCCTTTAACGTTGAACTTATGCCAAATAACAACAATTTTCTTGCTAAGATGTGCAACTAGCAAAGATAACTCCCTAGTAATTTGAGCATTGAAGAAACCTTTCTTGGATTTAGCTATTTACCATGAATTGTTGCGAAAGGGAATAAGACTAATGATGCAAGATATAATTTCTACACTTTAGGAATATATTACTATAGTAAATGGTTAATCTTGCTTGTAATTTTATAATGCTTGATGCAATTTGAAGAAAACTAAGTTGTATACATTGTCATTCATAAGCTAACTCCTTCGTTTAAAAATAACTCGAACAAATATATCCTATCCTTAACAAATTTTCCTTGCATGATCGACTTAAAACCGAATTAACACCAAGAAGAAAAAAAAACCTGGCTTTGAGGTGAGATATCCACATGGATACCGGGAGATGACCCTCCCGCAGCTACACCTTGGACTTTCTATGGCGGCATCGTAGTTCGAATGTGAGATAGCCTTTTCCTTTTTCTTCTTGGAATTCCACCATCTTCTCCTTCCTTTTCTTTTACCTTTTTCCCACTTTTCCTCCACTCCCTCTTTTCACTCCCTCTACTTCCCTCCCTATCTTTTATCTCACGGCTATTTCTTCCTTACGGATACCATACGAGGCCATGATGATTAATTGGATTTTTAGGACATGGGAGTGTGTGGACACCGGCTTGTTTGATAAGACTAAGAACACAAAGCTCAACTAAGAGAGCACTTGCACCAAAAAGATTTAAAAAAGTGAGTGAAGGAATTAATGCAAGAGAATGGAAGTCCGCAAGGTAGCCTAAGGACAAAGTAGGCCTATGAGTGTGACTTGAATAGTCTAAAGAGCTAAGAGGGGGGAAAAAGAAGAAGGGCTTTGGGGGGAATTAAAACCCGGGAGGGGGGGGGAAACAAGGGCTTAGGGGGGAAAATTAAAACTCGGGAGGGGGGGGAAACAAGGGCTTGGGGGGGGAAATTAAAACCCGGGAGGGGGGGGAGAAACAAGGGCTTAGGGGGGGAAATTAAAACCCGGGAGGGGGGGAAACAAGGGCTAAGAAGGTTCTTTTAGAAGCTTCCCCCCAGGAAGCTTCTAAAGCTTCCACGTTGGGGGGGAAAGCTTATTCAGCAGAACGGCGGCGCATTGACGGACTGGACGGACTGCGACAGTCGATGGCGATGTGGTGGAGGGCAGATGTCGGCGTGATGATCGGCAGTGGCGACTCGTCTTCCTCCCTTCAGCTCAGAGTTATGGCAACACTTCTCCTTGTCTTGCTCGGCCTCTTCTCCCACGGCCCAGCCTCTCCCTGTACAGCGCCCCCCCCTTGGTTAAATAGTGGAAGGGAGGGGGATCTTTCCTCATGGCGTGTCAACACGCATGGTCCCCCTCCCTCCTAAGGCTCCACCAAGGAGCTTACAGCTCCTTCTATTCCCCTCCCCCTCCAGCTCGTCAGTCGGCTGGAGGGATAAGGGGGGGAATAAATTTTTGTTTCCATAAGTCCCATTTATTTTCTCAATGCGGAATATTACATTCTCTCCCCCTTGGGGGAATCGAGATGTCCTCATCTCGAGATAAACTAGGGATATTGATGGTTGAGAGTGCCTTCATCTACCCAAGTGGCATCCTCTTCGGGATAATCTTTCCACTGGACAAGGCATTCTTTCAAGTTTCTAGATCTTAACTGTCTTTCCCTAACATCTAAGATCCTTTCTGGCCTTAGTTCAAGGACTCCTTGACTAGGCATTACAATTTGTTGGTCATCAAGTACATGATTAGGATTGGGTACATATTTTTTCAATAGGCTGATATGGAATACATTGTGAACCTTTAGGTTCTCAGGGAGTTGCAATCTATAAGCATTGGGTCCAAGGAATTTGAGGATTTTATACGGCCCACAATACCTTGGACTTAGCTTCTTGCATTCTCCTAGGGATAGAGAACTCTTTTTAGGGCGTACCCGAATGAAGACCATGTCTCCTTCTTTGAAGACTCTTTCTTGACGTTTCAAATCTGCATATGCCTTTTGTCTATCCTTGGCTGCTTGTATGTCTTGTCTTATTGACCTTATTTGATCATCCATGTCCTCCAACATTTGTCTTGAAGCTTCAACTCTTAGGGTTGGATCAGAAAAGTTTAGGGGACTTCGACAATCATGACCATACAATGCCTAGAAAGGGGTCATTTGAATGCTCTGCTGGTAAGAAGCATTGTAGGCAAATTCAACTAGTGGCAAGTATTGAATCCACCTCTTCAGCTCTCGATAGCAGTATGTCCTAAGCATATCCTCAATGATTTGATTTACTCGCTCTGTTTGGCCATCTGTTTGGGGATGGTAGGCAGTGCTAAAACAGAGTTGAGTCCCAATAGCTTCAAAGATAGCTCTCCAGAAGTGTGATGTGAAGAGAGAATCTCGATCACTAATGATTCTTCTAGGTAACCCATGTAGCTTGAATATCTCCTTCATAAACAATCTTGCAATGTCGGAGGCTTTATAGTTTGTCTTTACTGGAATTAGGTGTGCAACCTTGGTAAGCATGTCAACCACGACCATAATGGAATTGTATCCTCCTTGGACTTGGGGTAAGCCAACAACAAAATCCATCCTGATGAATTCCCATTTCATTTGGGGAATATCAAGTGGTTGCAGTTTCCCTGGCATCATGACATGTTCGGCCTTGATACTTTGGCAAGACAAACATTCAGCGACATACTTGAGAACATCACCTTTGAGCCTCTCCCAATGGTAGCTCTTCCTAACTGCATTAAGAGTTTTTGTATAGCCAGGATGTCCTGCGAAAGGAGAATCATGAGCTTCCCATAATATCTTCTGCTTAAGTGACTGGCTTGTTGGTATACACAGCCTTGTTCTGTAGTAGACAAGTCCATTATCAATGGAAAATTCCTGATACTTAGCTTGTAACTTCTGATTCTGCTCCTTGGTAGATATTTCTTTTATCATTGTTTGGTAGGCCAAATCATGGCATGCTTCCTCTCTAGCTAGTTCAAGTATAGGGTTGTTTGGCATAGATACCTTTGTAGCCAGAGATCTGGCCGTTCATGGATTCTGCAAGATTAGGGAATTTAGGAATGCCTTGCGACTGAGTGCATTGGCAACTACATTCTCTTTCCCTGGTCGGTACTTGATTTCAAAATCATATTCCTCCAATACTTCAATCCACCGACGTTGCCTCATGTTGAGCTCGTTCTGGGTAAAAATCCATTTGAGACTCTTATGATCGGTTACTAGAGTAAACTTGTTACCTAACAGGTAGTGTCTCCAAAGCTTTAGAGCATGGATGATAGCTAGTAATTCCAGATCATGCGTGGCATAATTCTTTTCATGACTCTTCAATTTCCTTGAAGAGTATGCTACTGGATGGCCTTCTTGCATAAGTACACACCCCAAGGCAAGAATGCTGGCATCAGTTACTATCTCAAACTCCTTATTGAGGTCAGGAAGTTTTAGAATAGGTGCTGATACCAAACTTTGCTTCAATTTGTCGAAGCTATTTTGTTTGGAAGTTGACCATGTAATAGAAGTCTTCTTCTTTAGTAAGTCTGTAAGAGGTGCTGCAATCAAAGCATAGTTTTTGATAAAGATCCTATACCATCCTGTCAAGCCAAGAAAGCTACGTATTTCTTTGACGGATACTGGTATTGGCTATTCAAGCACATCTCTGACTTTGGCTGGGTCTATTGATATTCCTTCTGATGATATTATGAATCCCAGATATTCAATCTGACGCTTGAAGAATGCACACTTCTTCATTTTTGCATACAGCTTATGGGCCCTCATTGTCTCAAGGACAATCCGACGTTGAGGTTCATGATCTTCTTCTTGTTTAGAATAGATTAAAGTGTCATCGAAGAAGACAAGCACGAAATCATCAAGATATGGTCTAAAAATATCCTGCATTAATCTATTGAAGGTGGCAGGTGCATTTGTAAGCCCGAATGACATAACCAAGAACTCAAAGTGCCCATATCTTGTATTGAAGGCCGTCTTTGGAATATCTTCCTCCTTGATCCTTATCTGATAATAACCTGACCTGAGATCAATCTTGGAGAAGATTTTTGCACCTTGAAGACAATCGAGAAGCTCATCAATTCTAGGAATAGGATACTTGTTCTTGACTGTTGATTGATTCAACCCTCGGTAATCAATACATAGTTGAAGTGTCCCATCTTTCTTTTTCTGGAATAGTACTGGAGCTCCCCACGGTGAGTTGCTAGGCCGGATGTAACCCTGATCCAACAGTTGCTTGAGCTGTTCCTTCAACTCAATTGCTTCTGGTATGGACATTCTATAAGGTCTCTTTGCAATTGGTGAAGCTCCAGGTACTAGCCTAATCTCATGATCTACTTCTCTTGGAGGCGGAAGTTCAATCAATTCCTCAGGGAATACGTCAGCGTATTCCTTTAGCCAAGAAGGTCCTTCATGACACTCTTGCTTTTGATCTAACTTGTTGAGTTTGATCAGGTAAACGGGTAATCCTTTTCTGACTCCTTTTATGATCCGAGATACTTTGGCTAATTGGATTCTTGGCACTCCTGCCTCACCTTGAGTTGTGACAAATTCCCTTTCAGAGTTTCGAAAGGAAACTTGACCCTTTCCACAATGAATGTGGGCGTCATTAGGCTTAAGCCAATCCATCCCGAGTAGACACTCATGGATACCTAAATTCATGACTCTGAATTTGACTGAAGTCTTCTTTCCTCCCAGAAAGAATTCCACCTTAGCAATTTGCCTAGTACAAGTTACCTCACGACCGTTTGCCAATTCCACAAGCAGGGTAGGTGCTTCTACTGTGGCTATTCCTAATCTTTTTGCACATGCTGGTGAGATAAAGGAATGTGTACTGCCACAATCAATCAAGGTTTTGAAACCTTTACCTTGATAGTCCGACGGTGTTTGAATCACCGAGAACTGGCGATTCGGCCCTTTCTTGTGTAAAGCGGCATGGACTGTCGCTCTTTCGAATTCTGCTTCCAGAGTCGGATCTTTCTCTTATTCTTCTTCACATCTTTGCCTATTGGCAATGCAGGCAATTCTTCCTCTTCCACGGGTGGCGGCTCCTTGACCGTGGCCTACACCCTGGAAAGGCGTTTGATGATGTCCCTCGCTGAGCTTGGGACATTGCCTCTTGAAGTGACCAGGTTCGTTGCAATGGAAACATCGGAGGTTTCGGCCATTACTTTGAGTAGGAACAAAGTTGTTGACGTTATTTGTCCTTGCTTTCTTCCTTTGTCCCTGATTGTGACCTTGAACTCTCTTCACTTGAGGTCTGAATGCTCCTCTGTTCGGGTCACTATAGGACCAAGTTTTGTTACCCCTTGGTCTAGCTTGCACCTCCTGAATTATAGGTGCCGCTCGAATGAGTGCATCCTCAAGATCTGATGGACGCATAGATTCGAGACGGGTATTTACGGGTGGATTTAAGCCCGCGCAAAATTTGGACACCTGCTGCGTCATGTCCATCTGTGGCGCATACTTTAAAAGTGAGACGAATTTAGAGTAGTATGCGTTCAGAGTGAGTCCTAGTTGTTTTAGCTTGTAGAACTCATTCATTTTCTGTATACGATATGCAGGTGGCAAATATCTCCCCTGCACGGCTTTCTTTAGCTTCTCCCAGGTAACGGACCCCTTTGAAGTCCCTTCATCCCTGCACCATTGTTTCCACCAAAGTCTGGCTTCGCCGGTGAGTTTTAACTTGGCGAGCATGGCCTGATTGGTAGGTGCAGTACCAGCTGCTTCAAAGTAATCCTCCATAGATTCAATCCAAATTTCAGCATCAGACTGGACGAATCTGCCTCTCCCGTCAAACTCGGGTGGCTTTATCTGCTTGAGGAGGAACTTCTTCTCCTGGGTCACAGCAGTACTTGATGTAGGGGGAAAATTTGGAACCTGTACCTGGGGTTGTGCCTGGATAAAAGTTTTCTTAACGTTATTATATGATAATTGACGTTAGCTTATCTTTAGTTTAGCTATCTCGTAAATAATGAAGCTAATTAACTTTTTAACAACTCTGACGCACAGCCAGATATTGATAAAAGAAATCTTTATTTATATTTATATGGGCGTAACCTTATACAACATCTCGTGTGATGATAATCCAATCATTACATTCAGTTTGGGGAGAACAACGTTGTATTGCATTTACTGTAACCTGTCCCCTAGTATCATCCAAGACACGTCTTAGCAGTCCATCGGAAAGGATGTCTAGAAAGCTCCGCCCGGCACTCCCATGGAATGTTACGGGTTTTGCGATCTAGTTCTTCCCGCGTCTGCCACGTAGCGGAAGTATCCTAGCCGTTCCCACTTAGGATCGACCGGAATTAGGGTTTTCCTAATGGGTCATTAGCTAACAGCAACTAGCGTCAGACCCGAGCGAACTACTTTACGCAGAAACGCCAGGTCCGAAGCGGATTCACGCTGCACTTGGTTCAAGGAGAACGGGAAACGAGAGGGATGCAAAGCTCAACCTCTCTGCCATAAGGCATAGTCCCATTCCGTTCCCCTAAAAAAGCATAAATCGGGTAAGACGTAACTCTAGGTCATCGTTCTCGTTATTCTTTTTTATGATGATGATCATTCCGCTGTTCTTCGAGATTTTTGAGAAAAGTTCCCAGCTAACCGGGACCACCCAACCGTAGGACGGACCCATGGCCCATCCTCCGCACTTTCCTCGGTTTGTTTTAGTTATGTAATTATCTAACACATTAATTTGACATATAACAATCAGCTTCTTTAATTAATCTTGTTAAGCACTGGTTCCTTCACGTAATCTTATCACATGACATAGAAAAACAATATCAAGCAAGTTCTTTTAACATCTCATCATTTTATCTTTGAAATACAAGGAGTTCCGCCTATAGGCTTGTCCATAATTTGCCCGAAGGCTAACCAGTAATCTCTAGGGCTCACTATTCCAAGCTTCCGCCCGTCAACTAGTATGCGGGCCTCGAGATCCAATCCCGAGTCATGTTAGCCTCTTGTGCAGGACCCGGAAGGCGAGGGATTTACGGCCAGAGCCCCCCCTGGCACCCAAGCATCCTCCTACTCCAAGTAGAGCTTAACGGAAAGACCTCTCGCGGCGGGTTCGGTCCACGTTCCCGGCGTGGTCAACAACCCCCTTGGTTAGGGTCAGGCAGGCAGTCGGGGGTAACTGAAGCTGCCTCTCCCTTCAGGCCTTTAACCTGAAGTATAGGTACTTATTTAATTTGTAATTCATAATTCAAACAGAGCCCTAAAATCTCTAGCAAGCACAAACATTTCCATTAATCAACCCAGTTGTATGGCAAACTGCTAAGGAAGTGTTTTTTTCCTTTTTGAGTGTATCAGCACTCGTTCCCAAGGTGTCTTGTAACTTGGCAAGATCTCTTATATTCCGGTGTAGGGCATACCCAACTTGGTTAACCCTAAGGTACCTTAGATATGCTAGTTTCTATTTTACAACTTTCCTTATTTAGAAGGATATCCAAAAATACGTCTTTTTGCAAGATAACTTGCGTAAGGATCTGCCGTCCTTGATGAGGGTTTTTTTTCCCTTTTCTCCTTGTGAATCAATCACAAAATGATTTCATACATGTTGCGCAAGTCCTGCGATGGAATAATCTGTTTAGATTCTTTAAGCTGACGTATGTCAGGCCTAGGGTTTCTTCATTTAAGAAGCTTAGGGACAAACCCTAGTTTCTTATCTTTATGAATTTATTGTCCCTACGGTAAGGAAAGTAGTCAAGTGTTTAGGGTATGAATGTTTCTATGTTTAGATTGGTTCGGTTATCTTTTGGAAGGTAATCTTAATCGTCTTGTCACGGTTTTACTATCCTTGTGACAATTAACTTTCCCAATCAGTACAGTTTAATTTGGCATATAGCATAATGCCAAGGTGATACAAAGACCGACAATACTCCTAGCTGAGAAATTGGTGTATACACACTTTATTAGTCCCAAGTCCTCAAATAGCAGGGGAAAAGTGTTAATAGAGTGTCATCCAGCAGCCCCTTTTACATTTTCTTTCCAAATGAATTCGTATATCTAATTTTTATACTTGTTAATTCCTAACATTTAACTTTCGCCTCCTTTAAAGTTGAACTTATGTCAAATAACAACAATTTCCTTGCTAAGATGTGCAACTAGAAAATATAACTCCCTAGTAATTTGAGCATTGAAGAAACCTTTCTTGGATTTAGCTATTTACCATGAATCGTTGCGAAAGGGAATAAGACTAATGATGCAAGATATAATTTCTACACTTTAGGAATATATTACTATAGTAAATGGTTAATCTTGCTTGTAATTTTATAATGCTTGATGCAATTTGAAGAAAACTAAGTTGTATACATTGTCATTCATAAGCTAACTCCTTCGTTTAAAAATAACTCGAACAAATATATCCTATCCTTAACAAATTTTCTTTGCATGATCGACTTAAAACTGAATTAACACCAAGAAGAAAAAAAAACCTGGCTTTGAGGTGAGATATCCACATGGATACCGGGAGATGACCCTCCCACAGCTACACCTTGGACTTTCTTTGGCGGCATCGTAGCTCGAATGTGAGATAGCCTTTTCCTTTTTCTTCTTGGAATTCCACCGTCTTCTCCTTCCTTTTTTTTTACTTTTTTCCCACTTTTCCTCCTTCACTCCCTCTTTTCACTCCCTCTACTTCCCTCCCTATCTTTTATCTCACGACTATTTCTTCCTTACGGGATACCACACGAGGCCATGATGATGAATTGGATTTTTAGGACATGGGAGTGTGTGGACACCGGCTTGTTTGATAAGACTAAGAACACAAAGCTCAACTAAGAGAGCACTTGCACCAAAAAGATTTAAAAAAGTGAGTGAAGGAATTAATGCAAGAGAATGGAAGTCCGCAAGGTAGCCTAAGGACAAAGTAGGCCTATGGGTGTGACTTGAATAGTCTAAAGAGCTAAGAGGGGGGAAAAAGAACAAGGGCTTAGGGGGGAATTAAAACCCGGGAGGGGGGGGGGGGGGAACAAGGGCTTAGGGGGGGAAAATTAAAACCCGGGAGGGGGGGGGGGGAAACAAGGGCTTAGGGGGGGAAATTAAAACCCGGGAGGGGGGGGGGGAAAGCAAGGGCTTAGGGGGGGAAATTAAAACCCGGGGGGGGGGGGGGAAACAAGGGCTTAGGGGGGGAAATTAAAACCCGGGAGGGGGGGAAAACAAGGGCTTAGGGGGGGAAATTAAAACCCGGGAGGGGGAGGGGGGAAAACAAGGGCTTAGGGGGGGAAATTAAAACCCGGAAGGGGGGGGAAACAAGGGCTAAGAAGGTTCTTTTAGAAGCTTCTCCCCAGGAAGCTTCTAAATCTTCCACGTGGGGGGGAAAGCTTATTCAGCAGAACGGCGGCGCGTTGACGGACTGGACGGACTGCGACAGTCGATGGTGATGTGGTGGAGGGCAGATGTCGGTGCGATGATCGGCAGTGGCGACTCGTCTTCCTCCCTTCAGCTCAGAGTTATGGCGGCACTTCTCCTTGTCTTGCTCGGCCTCTTCTCCCACGGCCCAGCCTCTCCCTGTAAATGCCCCCCCCCCCTTGGTTAAATAGTGGAAGGGAGGGGGATCTTTCCTCATGGCGTGTCAACACGCATGGTCCCCCTCCCTCCTAAGGCTCCACCAAGGAGCTTACAGCTCCTTCTATTCCCCTCCCCCTCCAGCTCCTCAGTCGGCTGGAGGGATAAGGGGGGGGAATTTAAAAAAAAATCCATAAGTCCCATTTATTTTCTCAATGCGGAATATTACAGAGGGGGTGGATGTCGTGATGTTATGAGGACACAGTGTAAAAAAGTATGGAATGCATCATCATCCGACTTCTTTATTGATCTAGAGAGTCAATGTGATCTGAGCCATTAGTACTAGTGTGAGTTGCATGGATTATCCAAAAATACTAGATTTTTGGATAATTTTAGCTTATTTTTGATATTGTAGTCGGGGGTAACTGAAACTGCCTCTTCCTTCAGGCCTTTAACCTGAAGTATAGGTACTCATTTTATTTGTAATTCATAATTCAAACAGAGCCCTAAAATCTCTAGCAAGCACAAACATTTCCATTAATCAACCGAGTTGTTTGGCAAACTGCTAAGGAAGTGTTCTTTCCTTTTGAGTGTATCAGCACTCGTTTCCAAGGTGTCTTGTAAATTGGCAAGATCCTTTACATTCTGGTGTAGGGCGTATCTTATTAACCCAACTTGGTCAACCCTAAAGTTCCTTAGATATGCTAGTTTCCGGTTTACAACTTTCCTTAATTAGAAGGCATCCAAAAATATGTCCTTTTGCAAGATAACTTGCGTAGGGATCTGCCATCCTTGATGAGGGTTTTTACTCTTTCTCCTTGTGAATCAATCACAAGACTAAATGACTTCGTACTTGATGCGCAAGTCCTGCGATGGAGTAATCCGTTTTAGATCCTTTAAGCTGACGTATGTCGGGCCTAGGGTTTCTTTCTAAGGATCTCCGGGACAGCCCTAGTTCTTTATCTTTACGAA
Organism: Lygodium microphyllum; assembly: GCF_053477565.2. NCBI lineage: Eukaryota > Viridiplantae > Streptophyta > Polypodiopsida > Schizaeales > Lygodiaceae > Lygodium > Lygodium microphyllum. The sequence goes on from NC_141161.1 coordinate 37,016,480, forward strand.
TTTGTTTGACCCTACAATAAGGAAAATAGTCAAGTGCTTAGGGTATGAATATTTCTATGTCTAGATTGGTTTGGATAATTTTTGGAAGGTAATATTAATCGTCTTGTCACAGTTTTGCTATTCTTGTGACAATTTACTTTTTCAGTCAATACAGTTCAATTTAAACTTCTGTTTCCTTACAGATGAACTCATGCCAAATAACAACATTTGCCTTGCTAAGATGTGCAATTAGCAAAGATAACTTTCTAGTAATTTGGGCAACGAAAGAAACCTTTCATGAATTTAACCATTTACAATGAATCGTTGCGAAAGGAATAAGGCTAATGGTGCAAGATATTATTTCTACACCTTTAGGACTAAAATATACTACTATAGTAAATGGATAATCTTGCTCGTAATTTATAATGCTTGACGCAACTTAAAGCAAACTAAGTTCTATTTGTTATCATTCATTCAAATAAGCTAAACTCCTTCATTACAAATAACTCGGATAAATATATCCTATCCCTAACAATTTCTCTTTGCATGATCGACTTAAAACCGAATTAAAGCCAAGAAGAAAAACCTGGTTTTGGGGTGAGATATCCACATGGATATCGGGAGATGATCCTCCCAAGGCTACGCCTTGGACTTTCTTAGGAGGCATCGCAAATGTGGTCCGTCGAACGTGGAAGTAGCTTTACAACTCCTCCTTAGAATTCCACCGTCGCTCCCTTGCACCGTTCGTCAAAAGTAGTTTTTGGAAGGCTCCCTCCCTGAATCCGTGAATTCGAAAGGGTGTTTTAGAAACTTTTACAACTAAGACCCATTGAAGCCATGGGGAAGGCTTAATAGCCTTTGTAAGCTCGCACGAATGGGAATAACAAGGTGTGGAAAAGACACAAGGTGTAGGAGAGCTTTAAGGGAAAATAATAACCATAAAGGTTATAAGTAAGCGTCTAAGGACCCTTAAGCAATTTAGGAGAAAAGGGGCTTATGAGGGTTTACACACATAGGGGGGACATGATTCCGAGGCCAATGAGGAAGGCTAAAGGAAAAATTTAAAAAAAACACGGGGGTTGGGTTCCAACTATGGGAAGGGGTATATAATGCTTTATACACGGGGGTAATAAAAAGGGTTTTGTAAGGCAAATGAAGGGGGTGAAAAGGGTTAAAAGGGTTATAAGGGGGTGAAAAGGGGCTTAGGGGAATAACACACGGGAGGGGGTTTGGTTCCCAAAGCCAAGGAAGGGGTTTAAGGGGGAAAGGTGGCTTAAGAGACCCCTTAGAAGCATCCCCCAGGAAGCTTCTAAGGCTTCTACGCCATGTGGGGGGGGGTTGGGTTACGTGGCGAACTGGCATCGGATGGTGGCTGAACGACGACGGATGGCGGCTGAACAGTGGCTGCTAGCTGGCGGTGTTGCTCCACGGCAGCAACGTTCCACTCCTCCTCTCCCTCTCAGCCAGCATCAACCCTCTCACGCCATGGTAGCGATCAACACAACGTCAGAATCGTCGATTCTCCCTCCCTCACTCATCCACAGCTGTATCAATGTATAGGATTATCTCTCGACGGCCGTGTCCTTCACAGCGGGTGGACCCCCCTCCTCACGATGTCCCCCTCGATTTAAATAGGGGAGGGGAGGGGGATCCTCCCTCCCTACCTGTCGACTCCATAGCGATCCAGAGATGAGGAAGCTCCAGCAAGGAGCTTTGCTGGCCATTTTATTTCCCTCTCCCTCCAGCTCGTCAGTTGGCTGGGGGGATAAGGGGGGAAAAAAAATTTTCATTTTTATTTGAGGCAGTTCACGCGTGTGTTTCTTTTAGCAAATCGGAATATTACATTCTCTCCCCCTTGGAGGAATCGAGATGTCCTCATCTCGAGATAAACTGGGGATACTGATGGTTGAGAGTGCCTTCATCTACCCAAGTGGCATCCTCTTCGGAATAATCTTTCCACTGGACGAGGCATTCTCTCAACGTTCTAGATCTTAACTCTCTCTCCCTCACATCTAAGATCCTATCCGGCCTTAGTTCAAGGACTCCTTGACTAGGCATTACAATTTGTTGGTCATCAAGTACATGATTAGGGTTGGGTACATATTTTTTCAATAGGCTGATATGGAATACATTGTGAACCTTTAGGTTCTCGAGGAGTTGCAATCTATAGGCATTGGGTCCTAGGCATTTGAGGATTTTGTACGGCCCACAATACCTTGGACTTAGCTTCTTGCATTCTCCTAGGGATAGAGAACTCTTTTTACGGCGTACACGAATGAAGACCATGTCTCCTTCTTCGAAGACTCTTTCTTGACATTTCAAATCTGCGTGTGCCTTTTGTCTATCCTTGGCCGCTTGTATGTCTTGTCTTATTGACTTTATTTGATCATCCATGTCTTCCAACATCTGTCTTCACGCTTCAACTCTTAGAGTTGGATCAGAAAAGTTTAGGGGACTTCGACAATCATGACCATACAATGCTTGAGTCATCAGAATGCTCTGCTGGTAAGAAGCATTGTAGGCAAATTCAACCAAAGGCAAGTATTGAATCCACCTCTTTGGCTCGCGACAGCAGTATGCCCTAAGCATATCTTCAATGATTTGATTTACTTGCTCTGTTTGGCCATCCGTTTGGGGATGGTAAGCGGGGCTAAAACAAAGTTGAGTCCCAATAGCTTCAAAGATAGCTCTCCAGAAGTGTGATGTGAAGAGAGAATCTCGATCACTAATGATTCTTCTAGGTAACCCATGTAGCTTGAATATCTCCTTGATAAACAATATTGCAATGTCGGAGGCTTTATAGTTTGTCTTTACTGGAATCAGGTGTGCAACCTTGGTAAGCACGTCAACCACAACCATAATGGAATTGTATCCTCCTTGGACTTGGGATAAGCCCACAACAAAATCCATACTGATGAATTCCCATTTCATTTGGGGAATGTCAAGCGGTTGCAGTTTCCCTGGCATCATGACATGTTCGGCTTTGATACGTTGGCAAGACAAACACTCAGTGACATACTTGAGAACGTCACCTTTAAGCCTCTCCCAATGATAGCTCTTTCTAACTGCATTAAGAGTCTTAGCATAGCCAGGATGTCCTGCGAAAGGAGAATCATGAGCTTCCCATAATATCTTCTGCTTAAGTGACTGACTTGCTGGTATACACAACCTTGTTCTGTAGTAGACAAGTCCATTATCAATGGAAAATTCCTGATACTTAGCTTGCAACTTCTGATTCTGCTCCTTGGTAGATATTTCCTTTATCATTGTTTGGTAGGCCAAATCATGGCATGCTTCCTCTCTAGCTAGTTCAAGTATAGGGTTGTTTGGCATAGATACTTTTGTAGCCAGAGATCTGGCCGTTGATGGATTCTGCAAGATTAGGGAATTTAGGAATGCCTTGCGACTGAGTGCATCGGCAACTACATTCTCCTTCCCTGGTTGGTACTTGATTTCAAAATCATATTCCTCCAATACTTCAATCCACCGACGTTGCCTCATGTTGAGCTCATTCTGGGTAAAAATCCATTTGAGACTCTTATGATCGGTTACTAGAGTAAACTTGTTACCCAACAGGTAGTGTCTCCAAAGCTTTAGAGCATGGATGACAGTTAGTAATTCCAGATCATGCGTGGCATAATTCTTTTCATTACTCTTCAATTTCCTTGAAGAGTATGCTACTGGATGACCTTCCTGCATAAGTACACACCCCAAGGCCAGAATGCTAGCATCAGTTACTACCTCAAACTCCTTATTGAGGTCAGGAAGTTTTAGAATAGGTGCTGATACCAAACTTTGCTTCAATTTGACGAAGCTATTTTGTTCGGAAGTTGACCATGTAATGGAAGTCTACTTCTTTAGTAAGTCTGTAAGAGGTGCTACAATCAAAGCATAGTTTTTTATGAAGACCCTATACCATCCTGTCAATCTAAGAAAGCTACATATCTCTTTGACGAATACTGGTATTGGCCATTCAAGCATATCTCTAACCTTGGCTGGGTCTACTGATATTCCTTCTGATGATACTATGAATCCCAGATATTCAATCTGATGCTTGAAGAATGCACACTTATTCATTTTTTCATACAGCTTATGAGACCTCATTGTCTCAAGGACAATCCGAAGTTGAGGTTCATGATCTTCATCCTGTTTAGAATAGACTAAAGTGTCATCGAAGAAGACAAGTACGAAATCATCAAGATATGGTCTAAAGATATCTTGCATTAATCTATTGAAGGTGGCAGGTGCATTTGTAAGCCCGAATGACATAACCAGGCCGTCTTTGGAATATCTTCTTCCTTGATCCTTATCTGATAGTAACCTGACCTGAGATCAATCTTGGAGAAGATCTTTGCACCTTGAAGACGATCAAGAAACTCATCTATTCTAGGAATAGAATACTTGTTCTTGAGTGTTGATTGATTCAACCCTCGGTAATCAATACATAGTCGAAGTGTCCCATCTTTCTTTATCTGGAATAGTACTGGAGCTCCCCATGGTGAGTTGCTAGGCCGGATGTAACCCTGATCTAACAGTTGCTTGAGTTGTTCCTTCAACTCAATTGCTTTCGGTATGGACATTTTATAAGGTCTTTTTGCAATTGGTGCAGCTCCAGTCACTAGCCTAATCTCATGATCTATTTCTCTTTGAGGCAGAAGTTCAATCAATTCCTCAGGGAATACGTCAGCGTATTTCTTTAGCCAAGAAGGTCCTTCATGACACTCTTGCTTTTGATCTAACTTATTGAGTTTGATCAGGTAAACGGGTGATCCTTTTCTGACTCCTTTGATGATCCGAGATACTTTGGCTAATTGGATTCTTGGCACTCCTGCCTCACCTTGAGTTGTGACAAATTCCCTTTCAGAGTTTCGAAAGGAAACTTGACCCTTTCCACAGTGGATGTGGGCGTCGTTGGGCTTAAGCCAATCCATCCCGAGTAGACACTCATGGATACCTAAATTCATGACTCTGAATTTGACTGAAGTCTTCTTTCCTCCCAGAAAGAATCCCACCTTAGCAGTTTGCCTGGTACAAGTTACCTCACGACCGTTTGCCAATTCCACAAATAGGGTAGGTGCTTCTACCGTGGTTATTCCTAAACTTTTTGCACATGCTGGTGAGATAAAGGAATGTGTACTGCCACAATCAATCAAGGTTTTAAAACCTTTACCTTGATAGTCCGACGGTGTCTGAATCACCGAAAACTGGCGATTCGGCCCTTTCTTGTGTAAATCGGCATGGACTGTCACTTTTTCGAATTCATCTTCCATAGTCGGATCTTCCTCTTCTTCTTCTTCGCATCTTTGCCTATTGGCAATGCAAGCGGTTCTTCCTCTTCCACGGGTAACGGCTCCTTGACCGCGGCCTGCACCTTGGAAAGGCGTTTGATGATGTCCTCTGCTGAGCTTGGGACATTGCCTCTTGAAATGACCGGGTTCGTTGCAGTGGAAACAACGGAGGTTTCGGCCATTACTTTGAGTAGGAACAAAGTTGTTGATGTTATTTGTCCTTGCTTTCTTCCTTTGTCCCTGATTATGACCTTGAACTCTCTTCATTTGAGGTCTGAATGCTCCTCTGTTCGGGTCACTATATGACCAAGTTTTGTTACCCCTTGGTCTAGCTTGCACCTCTGAATTATAGGTGCTGCTCGAATGAGTGCATCCTGAAGATCTGATGGACGCATAGATTCGAGACGAGTGTTTACGGGTGGATTTAAGCCCGCACAAAATTTGGACACCTGTTGCGTCATGTCCATCTGTGGCGCATACTTTAAAAGTGAGACGAATTTAGAGTAGTATGCATCAAGAGTGAGTCCTAGCTGTTTTAGCTTGTAGAACTCATTCATTTTCTGTGTACGATATGCAGGTGGTAAATATCTTCCCTGCACGGCTTTCTTCAACTTCTCCCAGGTAACGGACCCCTCTGAAATCCCTTGATCCCTGCACCATTGCTTCCACCAAAGTCTGGCTTCACCGGTGAGCTTTAACTTGGCGAGCATGGCCTGATTGGTAGGTGCAGTACCAGCTGCTTCAAAGTAATCCTCCATAGATTCAATCCAAATTTCAGTATCAGCTTGGACGAATCTGCCTCTCTCGTCAAACTCGGGTGGCTTTATCTACTTGAGGAGGAACTTCTTCTCCTGGGTCACAGCAGTACTTGATGTAGGAGGTGAATTTGGAACCTGTACCTGGGGTTGTGCCTGGATAAATTTTTTCTTAACGTTATTATATGATAATCGACATTAGCTTATCTTTCATTTTTAGTTCAGCTATCTCGTAAACAATGTAGCTACTTAACTTTTTAACAACTCTTATGCACAGCCAGATATTGATAAAAAGAAGTCTTTAACATGGGCATAGCCTTATACAACATTTCGTGTGATGATAATCCAATCATTACATTCAGTTTGGGGAGAACAACGTTGTATTGCATTTGTCTACAGGAATTGTGTAATAGTAGGGTTTTGGGTCATGGATCTTTAGGAATCGATAATTCATTGGAAGTTCAGGATACCCTTTCGGTTGGAATCCATACTTCTCATGGCAGCCCAACACTTTAATCCTGTCAGCTGGGATTACACGAGTTATTTCCTCATATACACATGAGTTCATTTCAACCCTCCGACCTTGAATATGTAAAGTCGAATTTACGTGAGCTTCCACAAAAATGAATAGCTTCACGACTTTCAAGTCTTCCAACCACTTGATCCTCTTTAAGTTGGTCTGTAGATAAGCAAACCGGTGGGCGGCTATATAGTAGATTCCTGAAGACCCCGTCCATCTTCGCTCTATGTATAAAGGTGATGGATTATAAATCTGCTCCAGGATGTTCATCATCCCAATTCCTTGTCTATAAAGCAGAGAATGCATTGCAGTCATAAAAATGACTCGAAATACCAAAAATTTGTTCCACGCTTCATAACTCTGCAAGACAGCATTGAAGGTAAGGAAATGTTTGGACAACAGCAATTTCTTTAGTCCATTTAATTGAGATTTTATAAAAGCAATTCTGTTGTTGGTCGGCTCTGATACCAACTGTAATGTGTCCGTTAGTATCATCCAGGACACGTCTTAGCAGTCCATCGGAAAGGATGTCTAGAAAACTCCGATCGGCACTCCCATGGAATGTTACGAGTTTTGCGATCTAGGTCTTCCCGCGTCTGCCACGTAGCGGAAGTATCCTAGCCGTTTCCACTTAGGATTGATCGGAATTAGGGTTTTTCTGATTGGTCATTAGCTAACAGCAACTAGCGTCAGACCCAAGCGAACTACTTTACGAAGAGACGCCAGGTCCGAAGCGGATTCACGCTGCACTTGGTTCAAGGAGAATGGGAAACGAGAGGGATGCAAAGCTCAACCTCTCTGCCATAAGGCATAGTCCCATTCCGTTCCCCTAAAACAGCGTAAATCTGGTAAAACATAACTCTAGGCCATCGCTCTCGTTTATTCGTTTTGATGATGATGATCATCCCGCTGTTCTTCGAGATTTTTGAGAAAAGTTCCCGGCTAATCGGGACCACCCAACCTTAGGACGGACCCATGGTCCATCCTCCGCACGGTTTGTTTTAGTTATGTAATTATCTAACACATTAATTTGACATATAACAATTAGCTTCTTTAATTAATCATGTTAAGCACTGGTTCCTTCACGTAATCTTATCACGTGACATAGAAAAGCAATATCAAGCAAGTTCTTTTTTTAACATTTCATCATTTTATCTTTGAAATACAAGGAGTTTCGCCCATAGGCTTGTCCATAATCTACCCGAAGGCTATCCAGTAATCCCCAGGGATCACTATTCCAAGCTTCCACCCATAAACTAGTATGCGGGCCTCCAGATCCAATCCCGAGTCACGTTAGCCTCTTGTGCAGGACTCGGAAGGTGAGGGATTTACGGCCAGAGCCCCCCTTGGCACCCAAGCGTCCTCCTACTCCAAGTAGAGCTCAAGCAAGTTCTTTTTTTAACATTTCATCATTTTATCTTTGAAATACAAGGAGTTTCGCCCATAGGCTTGTCCATAATCTACCCGAAGGCTATCCAGTAATCCCCAGGGATCACTATTCCAAGCTTCCGCCCGTAAACTAGTATGCGGGCCTCGAGATCCAATCCCGAGCCACGTTAGCCTCTTGTGCAGGACCCGGAAGGTGAGGGATTTACCGCCAGAGCCCCCCCCTGGCACCCAAGCGTCCTCCTACTCCAAGTAGAGCTCAATGGAGAGACCTCTCGCGGCGGGTTCGGTCCACGTTCCCGGTGCGGTGAACAACCCCCTTGGTTAGGGTTAGGCAGGTAGTCGGGGGTAACTGAAACTGCATCTTCCTTCAGGCCTTTAACCTGAAGTATAGGTACTCATTTAATTTGTAATTCATAATTCAAACAGAGCCCTAAAATCTCTAGCAAGCACAAACATTTCCATTAATCAACCGAGTTGTTTGGCAAACTGCTAAGGAAGTGTTCTTTCCTTTTGAGTGTATCAGCACTCGTTTCCAAGGTGTCTTGTAAATTGGCAAGATCCTTTACATTCTGGTGTAGGGCGTATCTTATTAACCCAACTTGGTCAACCCTAAAGTTCCTTAGATATGCTAGTTTCCGGTTTACAACTTTCCTTAATTAGAAGGCATCCAAAAATACGTCCTTATGCAAGATAACTTGCGTAGGGATTTGCCATCCTTGATGAGGGTTTTTACTCTTTCTCCTTGTGAATCAATCACAAGACTAAATGACTTCGTACTTGATGCGCAAGTCCTGCGATGGAGTAATCCGTTTTAGATCCTTTAAGCTGACGTATGTCGGGCCTAGGGTTTCTTTCTAAGGATCTCCGGGACAGCCCTAGTTCTTTATCTTTACGAATTTGTTTGACCCTACAATAAGGAAAATAGTCAAGTGCTTAGGGTATGAATATTTCTATGTCTAGATTGGTTTGGATAATTTTTGGAAGGTAATATTAATCGTCTTGTCACAGTTTTGCTATTCTTGTGACAATTTACTTTTTCAGTCAATACAGTTCAATTTAAACTTCTGTTTCCTTACAGATGAACTCATGCCAAATAACAACATTTGCCTTGCTAAGATGTGCAATTAGCAAAGATAACTTTCTAGTAATTTGGGCAACGAAAGAAACCTTTCATGAATTTAACCATTTACAATGAATCGTTGCGAAAGGAATAAGGCTAATGGTGCAAGATATTATTTCTACACCTTTAGGACTAAAATATACTACTATAGTAAATGGATAATCTTGCTCGTAATTTATAATGCTTGACGCAACTTAAAGCAAACTAAGTTCTATTCGTTATCATTCATTCAAATAAGCTAAACTCCTTCATTACAAATAACTCGGATAAATATATCCTATCCCTAACAATTTCTCTTTGCATGATCGACTTAAAACCGAATTAAAGCCAAGAAGAAAAACCTGGTTTTGGGGTGAGATATCCACATGGATATCGGGAGATGATCCTCCCAAGGCTACGCCTTGGACTTTATTAGGAGGCATCGCAAATGTGGTCCGTCGAACGTGGAAGCAGCTTTACAACTCCTCCTTAGAATTCCACCGTCGCTCCCTTGCACCGTTCGTCAAAAGTAGTTTTTGGAAGGCTCCCTCCCTGAATTCGTGAATTCGAAAGGGTGTTTTAGAAACTTTTACAACTAAGACCCATTGAAGCCATGGGGAAGGCTTAATGGCCTTTGTAAGCTCGCACGAATGGGAATAACAAGGTGTGGAAAAGACACAAGGTGTAGGAGAGCTTTAAGGGAAAATAATAACCATAAAGGTTATAAGTAAGCGTCTAAGGACCCTTAAGCAATTTAGGAGAAAAGGGGCTTATGAGGGTTTACACACATAGGGGGGAAATGATTCCGAGGCCAATGAGGAAGGCTAAAGGAAAAATTAAAAAAAAACACGGGGGTTGGGTTCCAACTATGGGAAGGGGTATATAATGCTTTATACACGGGGGTAATAAAAAGGGTTTTGTAAGGCACATGAAGGGGGTGAAAAGGGTTAAAAGGGTTATAAGGGGGTGAAAAGGGGCTTAGGGGAATAAAACACGGGAGGGGGTTTGGTTCCCAAAGCCAAGGAAGGGGTTTAAGGGGGAAAGGTGGCTTAAGAGACCCCTTAGAAGCTTCCCCGAGGAAGCTTCTAAGGCTTCTACGCCATGTGGGGGGGGTTGGGTTACGTGGCGAACTGGCGTTGGATGGTGGCTGAACGGCGAGGGATGGCAGCTGAACAGTGGCTGCTAGCTGGCGGCGTTGCTCCACGGCAGCAACGTTCCACTCCTCCTCTCCCTCTCAACCAACATCAACCCTCTCACGCCATAGCAGCGATCAACACAACGTCAGAATCATCGATTCTCCCTCCCTCACTCATCCACAGCTGTATCAATGTATAGGATTATCTCTCGACGGCCGTGTCCTTCACAGTGGGTGGACCCCCTTCGTCACGATGTCCCCCTCGATTTAAATAGGGGAGGGGAGGGGGATCCTCCCTCCCTACCTGTCGACTCCATAGCGATCCAAAGATGAGGAAGCTCCAGCAAGGAGCTTTGCTGGCCATTTTATTTCCCTCTCCCTCCAACTCGTCAGTTGGCTGGGGGGATAAGGGGGGAAAAAAAATTTTCATTTTTATTTGAGGCAGTTCACGCGTGTGTTTCTTTTAGCAAATCGGAATATTACATTCTCTCCCCCTTGGAGGAATCCAGATGTCCTCATCTCGAGATAAACTGGGGATACTGATGGTTGAGAGTGCCTTCATCTACCCAAGTGGCATCCTCTTCGGAATAATCTTTCCACTGGACGAGGCATTCTCTCAACGTTCTAGATCTTAACTCTCTCTCCCTCACATGTAAGATCCTATCCGGCCTTACTTCAAGGACTCCTTGACTAGGCATTACAATTTGTTGGTCATCAAGTACATGATTAGGGTTGGGTACATATTTTTTCAATAGGCTGATATGGAATACATTGTGAACCTTTAGGTTCTCGGGGAGTTGCAATCTATAGGCATTGGGTCCTAGGCATTTGAGGATTTTGTACGGCCCACAATACCTTGGACTTAGCTTCTTGCATTCTCCTAGGGATAGAGAACTCTTTTTACGGCGTACACGAATGAAGACCATGTCTCCTTCTTCGAAGACTCTTTCTTGACATTTCAAATCTGCGTATGCCTTTTGTCTATCCTTGGCCGCTTGTATGTCTTGTCTTATTGACTTTATTTGATCATCCATGTCTTCCAACATCTGTCTTCACGCTTCAACTCTTAGAGTTGGATCAGAAAAGTTTAGGGGACTTCGACAATCATGACCATACAATGCTTGAGTCATCAGAATGCTCTGCTGGTAAGAAGCATTGTAGGCAAATTCAACCAAAGGCAAGTATTGAATCCACCTCTTTGGCTTGCGACAGCAGTATGCGCTAAGCATATCTTCAATGATTTGATTTACTTGCTCTGTTTGGCCATCCGTTTGGGGATGGTAAGCGGTGCTAAAACAGAGTTGAGTCCCAATAGCTTCAAAGATAGCTCTCCAGAAGTGTGATGTGAAGAGAGAATCTCGATCACTAATGATTCTTCTAGGTAACCCATGTAGCTTGAATATCTCCTTGATAAATAATATTGCAATGTCGGAGGCTTTATAGTTTGTCTTTACTGGAATCAGGTGTGCAACCTTGGTAAGCACGTCAACCACAACCATAATGGAATTGTATCCTCCTTGGACTTGGGATAAGCCCACAACAAAATCCATACTGATGAATTCCCATTTCATTTGGGGAATGTCAAGCGGTTGCAGTTTCCCTGGCATCATGACATGTTCGGCTTTGATACGTTGGCAAGACAAACACTCAGTGACATACTTGAGAACGTCACCTTTAAGCCTCTCCCAATGATAGCTCTTTCTAACTGCATTAAGAGTCTTAGCATAGCCAGGATGTCCTGCGAAAGGAGAATCATGAGCTTCCCATAATATCTTCTGCTTAAGTGACTGACTTGCTGGTATACACAACCTTGTTCTGTAGTAGACAAGTCCATTATCAATGGAAAATTCCTGATAATTAGCTTGGAACTTCTGATTCTGCTCCTTGGTAGATATTTCCTTTATCATTGTTTGGTAGGCCAAATCATGGCATGCTTCCTCTCTAGCTAGTTCAAGTATAGGGTTGTTTGGCATAGATACTTTTGTAGCTAGAGATCTGGCCGTTGATGGATTCTGCAAGATTAGGGAATTTAGGAATGCCTTGCGACTGAGTGCATCGGCAACTACATTCTCCTTCCCTGGTTGGTACTTGATTTCAAAATCATATTCCTCCAATACTTCAATCCACCGACGTTGCCTCATGTTGAGCTCATTCTGGGTAAAAATCATTTGAGACTCTTATGATCGGTTACTAGAGTAAACTTGTTACCCAACAGGTAGTGTCTCCAAAGCTTTAGAGCATGGATGACAGTTAGTAATTCCAGATCATGCGTGGCATAATTCTTTTCATGACTCTTCAATTTCCTTGAAGAGTATGCTACTGGATGACCTTCCTGCATAAGTACACACCCCAAGGCCAGAATGCTAGCATCAGTTACTACCTCGAACTCCTTATTGAGGTCAGGAAGTTTTAGAATAGGTGCTGATACCAAACTTTGCTTCAATTTGTCGAAGCTATTTTGTTCGGAAGTTGACCATGTAATGGAAGTCTACTTCTTTAGTAAGTCTGTAAGAGGTGCTACAATCAAAGCATAGTTTTTTATGAAGACCCTATACCATCCTGTCAATCTAAGAAAGCTACATATCTCTTTGACGAATACTGGTATTGGCCATTCAAGCATATCTCTAACCTTGGCTGGGTCTACTGATATTCCTTCTGATGATACTATGAATCCCAGATATTCAATCTGATGCTTGAAGAATGCACACTTATTCATTTTTTCATACAGCTTATGAGACCTCATTGTCTCAAGGACAATCCGAAGTTGAGGTTCATGATCTTCATCCTGTTTAGAATAGACTAAAGTGTCATCGAAGAAGACAAGTACGAAATCATCAAGATATGGTCTAAAGATATCTTGCATTAATCTATTGAAGGTGGCAGGTGCATTTGTAAGCCCGAATGACATAACCAGGCCGTCTTTGGAATATCTTCTTCCTTGATCCTTATCTGATAGTAACCTGACCTGAGATCAATCTTGGAGAAGATCTTTGCACCTTGAAGACAATCAAGAAACTCATCTATTCTAGGAATAGAATACTTGTTCTTGAGTGTTGATTGATTCAACCCTCGGTAATCAATACATAGTCGAAGTGTGATCAAGAAGTTTAGCAAAATCGGAGTGTGCAAATTGTTGATGCCATAATTTGCAATCTGCATCTCCAGGAGCAGTAACAACATTTGCAACTGTATCGTTCAATGATAGCTCAAATAGATTACCATGTCGAGGAGCCACTGCTATAGTATGTTTGTCTTTCTCTATACGACATTGATTATGATCAAAGCCAACAAACAAACCAAGATCAACTAGACGAGCAACAGAAAGAAGATTTCTTTGCAAATCTGGAACATGAAGAACTCCTCTTAATATTCTAGTGGATGAAATAGTCCCCAGATATAAATCACCCACTCCTTTGACTTGACAAGTCGTATCATCCACAAGGTAAACAAACTTCTTGACAGGAAGAGAATGATAATTGTGAAGCCACTGCGATTGGTATGTCATGTTTCCAGTGGCACCTGAATCAACGATGAATAAAGAACCATCATGAACATGAAGTACCTTTTTTGGAGAGATATCATGATGGACGAAATTGAGCTCCTCATGAGTATGATCATCATCAGTTGTAGTTTGTTGAACAATATAAGCTCGAGAACGTTCTTCATCATATCTGCATTTATAACAACGACGAGATGGATGATCTGTATGTGCACAATAATCACAAGGAGGAAAACTTTTGGACAAGTGAGGTTGCTTTGTAGTAACTCCATGCTCCTCATCATATTGACGTGCGCTGTTCGCGAGTGACCAAAACAACATCAGATTTTTCCAAATGATGCTCATGACGTTGAGAATATTCAATAAGAGATATACATACTTTGTCAAAGTCGATATCATCCTTGTTAGACAAAATAGTGATGATATTGTCATATAAAGGATCTTTGATGGTATGAAGAAGTTGAGTAACAATCTGATTTTTAGCAACAGGAGCGCCGGCAGCACCAAGCTGATTGATAATGTCTTTAAAAGCCTCGATATGAGAGTGCATAGAAGTACCAACCTTATATTGAAGATTCTTCAAACAAGTTTGGAGATATAAAATTTCAGTGACTGATTTCTTCTCAAAACACCATATTAGAGATTTTGGAAATTTCCTAAGTCCCACTTTGAATGAATGTCTTACTTTTGTGAATGAAAGAGAGCACTATGTTTATGTTTATCTTTAAAGGGCACTTTGTATGTTACAAATATGAGATCAGACATCTTGAGAGCTTAAATGATGAATGTAAGCTATGTGGCTATTACGAGATTTGGATTTCACCTCTATCTTTTCTAGCATACTAACAAAATATGATGTTGTATGGTGGTGGAAACATCAAGGAGGCTTAACTAGTATATACCTAGGAAATTTCCAAGTTTAATATAAGAATACAAAGGTTTGATGGAGTGGAGAGAGAATTTAGAATACAAGAGCCTTAAACATTGTATGAAAATATATTATCATGGCCAAATTTTATAATGTTATGGATTTGAAGATATTATAATACGAGTTTTTTCTTTTAGATACAGCATCATTTAAAGTGACATGTATAAGTTTCATGAACTAGGACCTTAAAAGAGTCACCACTAACTAGGTGTGGATTAATAACTTGATCTAATACCATATCGTAATAAGTTTGGATAACCTATGATGTGATGGTTCTTTTTTTGTGTAAGCCAATAGACACAAGTATGTCAAATAATTTCTCTCACTCCATTTACATTTTTTGTATGTATATGCATGATATATAAATATCGTTTATTCAAAATTTCTATCTATCTTGACAATATATTGACAAGATGGATATTGACTTTGGCCAAAATTAACGAGTTTCACATTTTGACTAGCTAAATGAATTTTCATATCATAAAATAAAGATTTATATACCAAGCTAGAAGTTTATGATTTTTCTAAGACTAAAGATTTAACCTTTGACCAATGTTTGTGTTTCCAAAGAAATAGACATAAATTTTATAATCAATCAAGACTTATTTGTTAGCTAAGACATAAAGTAAAAAATTGGACTTAAACCACTTTATAAGAAATTTCAACACAATTAACTAATGTTATTGAAAGAATAAAAAACATTAAGTAGATTCTCCTCATTGATATTAGTGGCATTTAAAAACACCAAGGTAGCTACACAAAACACTTTAAATTTTTAACAAGCATATATCTTATAGCCATGCAAAAGCCCTTAATGTAAGGGATATATTTACTATGGAAGTCAAAATTAGTCCATATAGAGTCACTGTCTTGTTGCATCATGTATATTGGAAAAAATACAACTTTTGTAGATAGCTGCACTACCATTTATGAAATGTTTGTGATATCCTAACTCATGAGCAAGTTGCATTGCTTCCATATCTTTCAAAGTAGAGACTAAAGGAGTACATGGATAATTGTGAGTTGTTCAATGTAAGTGATAGAAGATGTGAGGCATTTGTTGAGTATGCTTGTATAGTAGATGGTTATAAAGTACAAAATAGGATTTAAACCACTTTATAAAAAATTTCAACACAATTAACTAATATTATTGAAAGAATAAAAAACATCAAGTAGATTCTCTCATTGATATTGGTGGTGTTTAGAAACACCAAGGTAAGTACATAAAACACTTTAAATTTCTAACAAGCATATATTTCATAGCCATATAAAATACTTTAATGTAAGGGATATATTTATTATGAAAGTCAAAATTAGTCCATATAGAGTCAGCGCCTTCTTGGTAATCATGTATATTGGAAAAATATAAATTTTGTAGATTTTGTATAAAACATTTAGCTACACTACCATTTATGAAATGTTTGTAATATCCTAACTCATGAGCAAGTTGCATTGCTTCCATATCTTTCAAAGTAGAGACTAAAGGAGTTTACTTCAACATGGATAATTGTGAGTTGTTCAATGTAAGTGATAGACGATGCGAGGCATTTGTTGAGTATGTTTGTATAGTAGACTATCATAAAGTACAAAATAGGATTTAAACCACTTTATAAGAAATTTCAATACAATTAACTAATGTTATTGAAACAATAAGAAACATCAAGTAGATTCTCTCATTGATATTAGTGGTGTTTAGAAACACCAAGGTAATTACATAAAACACTTTAAATTTCTAACAAGCATATATTTCATAGCCATGCAAAAGCCTTTAATGTAAGGGATATATCTATTATGAAAGTCAAAATTAATCCATATAGAGTCAGCGCCTTCTTGTTACATCATGTATATTGGAAAAATACAAATTTTGTAGATTTTGTATAAAGGAGTTTGCTTCAACATGGATAATTGTGAGCTGTTCAATGTAAGAGACGGATGACGTGAAGCATTTGTTGAGGATGTTTGTATAATAGATGGTCTCTTGAAGCAAGAAGTAATTGAAGATTGAACATATATACCATCTTTATCAATCATGGTCTCGTGCGGTGCTGATGATGAAGATGAAATACCATCATTCTCTGCTCTAGTCCATTCATCAATGACAACCTTGAATTGAGCATACAATTCATGTCCATATTGAACTGGATCTTGTCCATATCGATCAAACTTGATGACTTCACGTGTATCATGGTATTTGCTTAAGCAAGTCAAGTATGGTAGACGTTCTTTGATCAAGATAGAGTCTTCACGATCAATATCAAATGTTTTTGGATAAATGCAATTCTCAACAGGATTTGGACATCCTTTGTAAGGACTATCATCTATGAGAATAGTCTTGGTATGCTGACAAACATCTCCATATTGATCCCATACATACTTCAGAGGCTTGAACATTGCTTTTACTCCCATCTTATCTGGCCTATATTTGATTTTGAGTCGATGTCTATGACATTGTTCTTGGCCCCAAATCATGAAGAAAGGATACTTCCTTTTTGCATGGATCTCCAAGCACTTAATAACTGCCATGACATTCTTATGTAAAGCTGTTGACCAAACTCCCACTTGGAATCTTGCAAATAAGGCTTCAAGAAACTCCATACATCCTGGTCGAAGAACAAGCCATTACTTTCCCATTTGAAAGCTTTGAAACCTTTTAGACTTAGCAAAGCATCGTTGTAAAAGAAGACCATTGAGATCAAGTATTACACATAATTGTGTTGCATTTTTTATCAAGGAAACATCAATCACATCATCGTGCTCTACTGTTGTTGAATCTGCTAGATATCCAACCATAGATGTCTTAGTTGAAGTTACAAAGAAGAAAAAGAAGCACATTAGATTCATTTACTTCCTCATCATTCTATCTAATTTTTGAGCTATAAATTGGCATAGAACACTAAAGCAATTTAACTTCACATTGATAAATACATAAATAGGTACTACTTTAAAAATGATGTCTTAAGAAAAGAGATAGTTGACCATGTGGTCAAATCTAATCAAAAGTAATATCATGAGGTGAAAAAAATATATATGATAAATTTTTTGAAGTAAAATCTATTCTAATAAAGTCATTTTTCCATATCTACTTTTTATTGCTAGTTATAAGTATACTTGAGATACTAACAATAGATTCTTAATTATATTATCATTATAATATTTAACATACTCAATTTTTAAAAAGACCTTCAAAATGGCATGTACAAAGAAGATGTTTATTAGTCCTAATTATTAAAAGAAAATTTAAACATGATACTTTTGACCATGTGACCAAAACTATGTCACATATAAGTGACACATGACAATTTAATTGAGATAAGTTATACTTTATTTGAATAAGTTTTCATAGTTTCTTCTTAAGGACTAACCATTCTATTTTTGAACTAGTTATATCCCATAGATATTTAAACTCACGAATTGTAACAAGGATTTTACCTTAATATTCCATATACACATCTCAAAAGATACATTGGAGAGAAATCTTTGCTGCAATATTTATAACTGAGGTAAAACTCCTTTGGGAGGTGCAATGAATCTTTTTTGGGGTGTGCAATATATTATTGGCTTTCTTATCCTAAGGTACATGCATAGACATACACTAGTGATTGTAGTAAAAGAGGCTATAAGAGATAAGAGATTTGACCATGTGGACAAATCTAACCAAAACTAACATGACAAGATCATAACACAACACACATAAGAGTTTAATTGAAATAAGATCTAAAATAGACTTAAGTAAATTTTGCATAGATAGCTCAAACTTTTCATTATGATAAGTATTCTTACACACTAGATTACAATTAAATAGTTATCCTTACAAAGGATGATAAATTTTAATGAGCTCTTTAATACCGATTTGGTAAAATATTTACTTAAATAAAAATTTTAAACCAAACATGCTTGGTACCTTTTATAAAAAATTAAAAAACCAAAGACATAGTTTCTTTAATTAATATCATCAAAGAAAGAAAATATTACAAATGCTAATGGAAGTAACTTCTCAAGAAAAAAATCAAAATTACATCAATGTGTCTTCCTTGATGAAAGGAGAAGGAACGGAGTTTAAACACCTGAAGTAGCCCTTAATTTCTCTTTCATAATTAGACTTGCTATATCTTGGCTTGATTCTTCTATGCCCTCGGGTGGTACTTCAAGAACTTGAACTTCAGTAGGAGGAACCTCTTGGGAGTTTGAATTTTGTTTGGCACTCTCATGGACCCTCCACAATTGTGCTTCAACCTCTCTTTGCTCTTGAGTGTTGCAAACCACTGCAATAGTCTTCATATGATTTATCAATGCCACCTTAGATGCAAGTCCACTTGCATATACATCAAATACAACCTCATGAGCATCATTAAATGCTTTGATTGTAGTTTCCATAACTTTCATTTTCTTTCTTAAAACGGCCTTTGCAATCCTTTGTTCTTCTTCAAGATCTTCATCATTGCACTCCTTGTCCAAGCCTTCAAAGTCCAAAATGGAAGGCTTGTTGACATTGTTTATATATCGCTCAAAATTGATGAAGCTTTTCTCCATGGTCACTAATGTCAAAACCACAAAAGAATCTATAGATCCAAAAGCAAACGTTCTATCCATTGGTAGGAAGTCAACACTACCAACTAGCATGTGATACTTGCAAGAAATGCTTTCAAGAGCATTTTCCAAAGTTGCCATTTTCTTTCGATCAAGAAATGATAACAACATGAATTGTTTAGGTTCACATGTCATTTGTAGTAGAGTAGATACAACCTTTCCAAACATTATAGAGTCCCATTTCATTCCCTCAACCCCATGTGCTGCATCTAGAACAACAACCCCAATGGTAATTGGATCTCTGTAAACATTATGTATAAGATCAAAGGTTTCTAGATTGCATCCGATAACATATACACGCCAAGGGGAAGTAGTGGAGGATTGAAGAGGATTTTGGTTTTTTCCAATTAGGAAGCTCACAATATGTTTTGCTCCATTTGGTAGGGACCCTCCATCAGCTCCACGTGTGAGCTTCTTTGATACCCAATCATTGCAAATGCCTAAAATCTTTGTGTAGACTTCATCATTGATATCATAATCATCAACAAGCTCTTCCCAAGTCTTCATCACAGCGCTACTTTCTGGAACTGAAGCATTGAAAAGAGTGACTAATTCCTCCTTTAGGACCCTATCTTGCTTGATTTGCTTAGCCCTTGTTTCCATGTCAATCATATCTTTCTTATCCCATTTGTTTCTAAGAAAAAGGATATGACCTTCATTGATCTCCTCTTGTAGTGTAAGGATGTCTCCATCCTTTAAACCCATAAGGCAACAAAATGCAGTAGGAGAAGGTTGCCTTCCCTTTTTTCTCGAACTCTCCTCTTGGGATATAAGTTCACCTCTAGAGTATCTCTTCATGATTTTGATCCAACTATCAAATATTTCTTGGGAGCTAACAATCATATGGCAATCTCTAGATGCACAATTTTCTCCAATGTATGCCACAAATCTCTGCAAAAAAAAGATCAAAATAGTGAGCATAGAACAAAAGAAAGAGCATCACACTAATCTTCACAAAAAAAGAAGGTAAGCTTATATATGATTACCTGCCATGGTACTCTTTGAGAGCTTGTCTTAGAAAGCCCTTGTTGGGGTTTTGGTGGAGAACCAAATGCTAGTCCCCACTGATCTCTTAATTGTTGAAGTTGCTCAACATAAGGTGCATTCTTCATAACATTATGTGATTCCATATTTGTCATTCGTGAAATCTCAATGCACATTTCCGTAGGACAATCAACTAATATTCTAGCATTTCTTGTGGTGTATAAATGCTTGGTTGCTAGACAACGTGTAGTATTACTCTGAATATATATCTTTGCTGCATGAATTGAGTGAAGCCCTGATATAATCCAATAACTATAAGTGTCCAACTTATTAGCATCCACCTCATCACGATGCATGGGTCTCTTCTCATTGTTGTCTTGTACAAAAGGCATAAGATATGCTGCTGTTGCTAGGTTCATGGGAGTGTTTATGAAAGACGTGGTTAGCTTCTCTACATAATCCCAACATAGTGACCTATAAGCATACAAAGGAGGTGCCTCATAACACCTATCAACGAGAATAGGAAATTGTGTTGTTGGCCCAAATGGAAAGAATTTTTCAAACATGTGAAATCCTGATTCTTCCTTCTTTCCCTTCTTCTTAACTATTTCAGGAAAATCGAATGTTCTTTCTACTCCCTTGACCTCAAGAGAAATTATTGGCTTTGCAGGTGTAACTTCTAACATGGAAGGTAAAGTGGCATCATTCTTAGTAGTGTTAGCAGCCATACTAACAACAAGAGCTTGTGACAAGGAACTTTGTTGAGATGATTTTGACTTTGAGCTTGTGGGATTCCATGAATTATTTTCTTCTTGAGGAGAAGATGAAGATCTCAAGTCTATTTGTTTATCTTGGAGCTTCATTCTTTTGTTGGGGTGATCACATTTTCTTGATAGGGAAAGTAGCTCATTATTTTGAACAGCTTGGAATGCTAATATAATGTCTTCTGTGCCCTTTACCTCCTCAAATAAGGTCCATCCCATTGTTTTCAAAGAGTATTCTTCATCCTCTTTAATACTGGCAAAGTGAAATGACAAAGGATCAAGTTTGTATACTACATTTTTCCCCTTGATCTTAACAAGATTACATGGTATTCCCTCTTTCCTAGCACATCCATCTGTTATCTTCTCTATGACACCATCTTGTTGAAAAAATGCAATATCACTCTTCAAAGTGAATAAGAGAACATTGTCAGCTCTTTTTCCTTGACTATCATAAACATCCACATACCATGGATACACAAAACCACCACTAACTCCATCAATGGTTTGGGTCTCCTTTTTGGATGTGCTATCTTTCTTTGCCATTGAATAGTTCTACGAAGAGAAAAAGTTGTTAGACAAAAGTGGATTTAAAAATATTCAAAATTCACAAAACCCAAATAAATGTATAAGATTTCTAAGTTGAAAATTGAAAACACAACAACACAAGATTTTACGAAATACAAGACAAATGTACTCTAAAGGGACTCTTCCATAAAATGAAGTATTGAAATTTGAGATTAAGTGTGGTATGAGATCCAACCATAAATATGTGTGCTTATGTATCAAATCTCATGGAATATCCTGGCCCTAAGTTAGCATTAATTATGTTTCTCTTGCAAGAATCATATAGTAAAAACTTTGCCATGGACTTCGATGAGAAGATCAAATTCTATTAATAGTGAGACTTGACCATGGGCTTAACCAAATGGTCAAGTGATAATGAAATGTTGAGTATGAGTGTGGTATGAGATATAGTGAAAAATCATTGTGGTTATGTAGAAAATGTCATGGATGATTTTGTCCCTAAGTTAATATTGGATTTCTTCTCCATGTAAGTTTCCTATGCAAGGATCATACTCTAGGAACTTTGCTAAGATTTTTGGCCATGTGGTCAAATCCTATTTAATCAAAGAATGAGATTTAGTCCAATATGAGATCCACCTATATATCAATGTGGTTATGTAGCAATCTCACAATTCCATTTGGCCCAAAGTTAACATTTGAATTACTGCACATTTAAGTTTCCCTTGAAATGAGCTATATTACAAACATTGTCATTGGTTTTAGCCATGTGGTCAAATCCCATTTAGTCATAAGACTTATCTATCAGATTAGAAACTTTGCCATGGTTTTTTACCATAGGGTTCTTAAAGGCTAGTTAAAGGGAGGATGCAGTTTATTGTGATATGAGATTCACATATAAACAAATATAGCTATGTAGCAAATCCCATAGATATCAATATAAGATAAAGCGAAAAGCACCTAAAAGGTGAAGATTTGACCTCATGGCAAAACCTACAAGACAAGACGATTTCTATAAACTAGTTTTAACCATATGGCCAAATCTAGTTTCATAACCATATGAAGAAAGTGATTCATTTGTTGTAACATGCTGTGAAATTGGATTTGACTATATAGCCAAATATTTTTTTATAATGGAATGAAAAATTAGTGTCATGGTTTGCAAGATTTATGAGATTAAATTTGATCATATGGCTGAACAAAACAAGAATGGGGGATTCTTGGATGCTAGCATTGATAACAAAATGAAAGATTTGACCATATGGACAATTTTTATTTTGTAGTGGAATGGAAAAAGTGGCTAATTTGTGGCAAAATGATATGATATTTATAGGAAGTAATGAAAAATTGAAATGAAAGAAATGGTTAATGGAAACAAAGTGGTTTGTTTGTTGCACAACAAGTTTTGACCACATGGCGAGACTTCCTATAAATATAGTAGGTAATCAATGAGTTCCAAGTAGAACATGGTCTTCCTTTTTTGGAGATAATATATAAGATGTTTTTCTTAGAACATTTTTCCATACAACCAAATCTAGCATACCCAAAATTTGTGTGATTGAACCCACCATAGATTTAGTCTTAATTTTTTAGGATCAAATTCCAAAAAAGTGGTTCATTTGTTGCAAGACAAGATTTTACCACATGGCCAAATTATAGAAAGTAAGGAATTCTAAGTAGAAACTAGCATTTCCTTTAAGCAAGGGTTGATAATATAAGAAAGCATTTGACCAAATGGCAAAATGTCATTCTTGTAGTAAAATGAACAAAGTGCTTGATTGGCTGCAAGATATTGTGATACTACAGGAGTCCTTATTTTGGCCAAGAGATAGCTTAAGGAGAAGATTTGGCCACATGGAAAAATCTCATAGTATATTGGAAAAAAGAACACAAATTACTTCTTATATTATAAGAAAAGATTTGACCTCATGGCCAAATCTCAGATTGTATTGAATAAAATAACAAAAAGTACTTCTTATATTGCAAGAAATTTTTTGACCATATGGTCTAATCTATAAATTGATGAAAGATCATGATATGTGTTGTTAGAAAATCAAATTACATCCTATGGCAAAATCATATTGAGTATTTGTAAGTATTGTATAGCCATATGCTTATTGCAAAATTATAAAAAGTGTAACCATAAAATATGATGGTAATGCTTTTACTATGAAAATACAATATAATGGAAAGTTCTATATAGTAAAGTATAATACAATGTATAAGAACTTGATAAAATGCTCTAATATTACAGAATGATACAACAAATATAAGGCTAGGTTTAGCCTTGAGGCAAAATCTTGAGGTATATAGTATCACAGAATAGAAAGAAAGGCTAGTATTTTGAAAGCACTCATCATTGATAAAAGCATTGCACAAACCATTTATTCCATATTCACATCTAAGAGACTTTTTTCAACATTACACAAATCATATACTTCATATTCACAACAAAAAGAGTATTTTCAATAGTGCAAGAAATCATGTTTTCAATATTGATCTAGAGTGAAGCTATCACTTGCAAGGTAGTGGTTGGACAACAAAAAACACAAGCACTCCAGATCAATCAAGCAATCGAGAAGAAGAAGAAGACATTGAATTCTCAAGAGTGAGTGCCTAATCTCATTGCTACAGAAATACATATACAGAAATACATATTGCATTTAGTTTTCATACATGATTCTTATTTAGAAAATGCTTTTGGTGTTTGATCTTAATATTATTCAATACTAATCATACAAAAGAGTAGTAGTGTGATTTGTAGTAATTGTATGGATTGAAATGGTCATAATCAATGTAGTTTAACTCAA
The DNA here is from genome assembly GCF_053477565.2 of Lygodium microphyllum. Classification (NCBI taxonomy): domain Eukaryota; kingdom Viridiplantae; phylum Streptophyta; class Polypodiopsida; order Schizaeales; family Lygodiaceae; genus Lygodium; species Lygodium microphyllum. The sequence goes on from NC_141161.1 coordinate 37,040,739, forward strand.
AATCAGAAATGAAGTAGGGAAAAGTTGAAAACCTGTTGTATTTAGTAGGTCAGTAATGTGTGCCAACGTAACAGAAATCACCCGTGAAGTAGGAGCAAGCATGGTGTGGACTAGTGATCATTCACTAGCTTGTTGAATTGCTGAAGCCTTGGAGCAAGATTTTTTATTTGAAGACGCACGTACTTTTGGTCATAATACCCTAATTCAAACCAAAAATTGCACTGCACAATCTGTTTCAGTTTGAGAAAATGAAACAGTGAAGAGTAGTCAAATAAATATCTTGATTCAAACCAGAAATTGAACTGCACAATCTGTTTCAGTTTGAGAAAATGAAACAGTGGAGAGTAGTCAAAGAAATACCCTGATTCAAACCAGAAATTGCACTGCACAATCTGTTTCAGTTTGAGAAAATAAAACAGTGGAGAGTAGTCAAAGAAGAGGAGGGGGATAGAACCGCCAAAGATTAGGGCTGCAACACTTGTAGTAAGAGAGGGGCGATAGGAGCAGAGATAAAAACGCAGAGGATCAGAGATGCGAAACCTGCAACTGTAAAAACGCAACAGAGAAAACGCTCAAGTTAGAGAGTTACGTGCAAGAGAGAGGGAGGGGAAGAGAAACTCATTTTGAAAAACGTCATGATTAGTTGTAAAGACCGACTCATGAAACGAATCATTTAATGTATCACGCTATTCGAATAACCATAACTTGTTACGGAATACGAGTAGATTTAGATCTTATTTTTGTGTCTATTTTTTAATTTTATTAAAGATTTCAAGTAGCAATTTTTTCAAAAATCACGTAATGGCTATACCATAGGCCACCGGGATCTACCGGCAGCCCCCGGACCCCGCCGTTGGGGGCGTTGCCCCCAAACCCCCATCGAGGGCGCTGTCCCCGAACCCCCACTGGGGGCGTTGCCCCCAAACCCCCACAGGGGGGCACTGCCCCCCAGACCCCCCGTTGGGGGCGTTGCCCCCAAACCCCCACCTGGGGCGCTGCCCCCAAACCCCGCTGGGGGTGTTGCCTCCAGACCCCCACAAGGGGGCGCTGCCCCCTGGACCCCCCGTTGGGGACATTGCCCCCAAACCCCCACACCAGGGGCACTACCCTCGGACCCCCACTAGGGGTGTTGCCCCCAAACCCCCATCAGGGACATTGCCCCCAAACCCCCACACCAGGGGCACTACCCTCGAACCCCCACTAGGGGCGTTGCCCCCAAACCCCCATCAAGGACACTACCCCCAACCCCCTACTAGGGGTGTTGCCCGCATACCCCCACCAAGGGCCCCACCACTTAAATCCCCCATTGGGAGCTTTACCCCCAAATCCCTGCAACGAGTGCTATCTTGAAACCCCAACTAGGGGCATTGCTCCCAAACCTCCACTGAGGAAGACATTGCCCTCAAACTCTTACTAGGGGCATTTCTCCTAGACCAGCTCTTTCCCCCTCGCCCCTCCTTAAGAACCCACCATTGTGATATTGCCCCTATTTCCACAGCTAGAGATTTTTCCTACATACTCTCTATCCTACCCTACTAGAGATTCTACTCTCGAACTATCACTAAGGTGGGTTCAAAATCCTCAATGATATTACACATTACATATTAGATATATTTAATATACATAATCTTACAAAATATGATTTAATATATTTAAATTATATTTATTAATTATTAATAAATTAATTTAATATATATATTTTTAAATTATATTTTGATAATATATTCCATAATATGCACATAGTACGATATACCAATATAACATGATTTAGACTAATAGTATAACTTAAAAATAAAATGTAATATGATACATTTTACTACTATCAACAAGTAGGTAGTATAAGATTTATAAATATTTAACCATGATAAAATTTATCTTTCCTTCTCAAATAGCTTCTAATTGATGCTAAAATTTTCTCAATATTTATAACTTTGTGTCATAGTGAATGAAATCTCCTATTCTTTAGAGGTCATTGTGGTTTCAACATTTAAGCACAAGGTCAAAGTTTCTCAAAAATATCTTTTTCCTTGTTGTCATGTGGAATACATGAAATAAAGGTTTTGATCATTTGATCAAATATTTTTCAATGGAGATCACATAAATTATTTATTCTTGTTGACATACAATAAAGGATTTGAACATTTGGCTAAATCTTGTTCTATGGACATCACAAAAAATTATTATTCTTGCTATCATCTAGGTTAAATACATGTTTTGACCATATGGATAAATCTTTTCTTGTGGATATCACAAAGAATTTTAATCCTAAGTCTTGTGTAAAATAGTTGCAATAGAGGTTTTGACCATCTGGCTAAATCCTTTTCCATAAAGATCACAATGAACTTTTATCCTTGTTATATGTATTTGGCTTGAGTTTTGACCATTTGGCTAAATATTTTTCTATGGAGACCACAATGAGCTTTTATCCTTTTTGTCATGTGAAATACATACAACAAAGGTTTCAATCATTTGAATATGTTTTCCCCTATGGGGATCACAAATAATTTTTATATTTGCTATGGTATGGAATACATACAATAGATTTTTGACCACGTGGCTAAATCTTTTCCTATACACATTATAAATAATTTTAATCATTGTTCTCGTGTTGAATAGATATAGTACAAGTTTTGAACATCTGGTATATCTTTTCCCAATGAGAACACACAATGAAGTTTTTGCTTACTCAAAGAGTAGCTACTAAAATAAAGTAAAATCAAGGCAACTAAAAATAATAGAAGAAACTTTTCTTATCTACTTTAGGGCGGCACAGTTCATGAGAAAGTTTGTTTTTGGCCATATGGTCAAATCTATCCCCTTCTTTCTGTACGATGTTTCCATTAATACTTTCTATTATGGAAGTTGGACTCATTCTATCTAATGTTTAAGTACTTTTTTTGTTTCAATGAAATTTGATACTTCATTGTAATTTGCAATTTCATCACTGTTTTCTTCTTTCTGAGAGGTGACAACATACAAATGATAAAATCTCCATTTTCTCACTTGTACATGTATTATGAATAACGAATTTTATTTTGGAGAAACTGTGAATTTGCTAATTGATCATGAGATTGTTGCACTTGGTAGAGTGCATGCAATACATCCAAATGAGACATGCCATAGAGAAACACTTGAAGATGGATATATTTCAGTGGCTATTGATAAATGTTTAAATGTAGCAGTGTATTTGCCATTCCCAACAATTGATGCAACGAAGGTTCATGAAGCTGTAGTTGGTTTTGCAAAATGGGGAAAGAAAGATGTGGTGGTTGTTTCAAACTCAATAACAATTCATGACAGAGGAGATGATTACGAATCAGACCATGTCCTACCTTCTGAGGATATTGATGTGCTTAGCATTCGTGAAAGTTGGAGAGAACGTAGAGTGATGCTATGGACAGAAGGCAACACTGTGTGTGTTGGGACAGGGGTTATATTATTGGCTTTTCCATATGATGTGATAAACTTTGAATTGCTAGGAGAAGAGGATGTTGGTGTGGTGGTAGATAAAGCCCTTGATCAAACCACAGGAACATACATAGATGACAACCTCCACTGTGTCACTTTGGAAAGATGGCCTATTAAACAAGTCACCTTTGATGATGGAACATCACTGCTACAACAACAATCATACATGCAATTTGTCTCTACAAATGCTTGTGCCAAAAACATGGAAGATACCAATGAAGATTATGTTTCTGCAAAAAAATCAATTTTTGTTCAGAAGAGATCATATTGTATGGTCAATAGAAAGCCTCGAATTATTGCCCCTAAAGGTGCAAACTTGAGGACTTCTATGGACTCCATTTCACAGGTTTCCATGATTGATTGTTGCCAAGAAAAGTGTTGTCAGTTTGCTGATAAAGAAGCAATGCAACAATTACGTAAATACTTTTGGGGATTGCAATTTGAAGACCGCATAAACTATGTTTATGACAAGTTTGAATTATCATGCAGGATTGATTACTTGGGAACAAGGAAGTATAGCTTTATCTTCAATGGACAAGTGGTATGTGGAAGGGAATGGTATGAGATTCATGGAATCCCAAAGACATTTTTTACAGGTACAAAACACAATTTGAGCATGGCGTGAGGAGGGCAATGCATGGAAACAAGGGGGTAATAAGAGCAACTTGGGATCACACAGAGATGGGAAGAGCCATCCTTAGAGACTTTGTTAAGAAGAATGCAGAGCAAATGCCACACAAGAGTAGAACAATGCAAGATGGATCAAGGGAGACACAATTGGTCATCCCAGATGTTTATAAGCAGGTAGATATATGGGCAGAAGTAAATACAACATTGAGTGGTATTAGATGTAAGCAAATGTTCTTGTCCACCTTCAATCGTATTTGGAACACAGAGTGTGTCTTCAAGAGCAAAATGTGCTTCTAAAGAAGCATCAATGTCACATGCTACAACAACAAAGTTGTCGGAACATATACTACAGTTGGCGCTTGGCCTTAGCATTAGATCCAGATAAAAATTTGTGCATCATACATGATAAAATGGACCAGCAAAAGACAGCTATCCCTAGGTTAAGGCTTCGATCAAAAGAGACTGAAAGATCTACTCAACTACCAGTTTCTTTAACAGGCATGATTACACATGGACATGGAGAAGGTAGATATGGACATTTCTCACTTGATCTATGGCCTCATGATCCTAACTTCACAATTGCCTCATTGTCATTGTGCTTTAGGAACTTGGAGCGACTACATAGGCATGCAAATGGTGATCTACAAGTAGATGGAATGCCAAGATCAACCTTTGTGCTACTAAATGCCCTCAACTCGAAAAAAGCACTAGCCCACCATCAAGGTGTTGCACAAAATAAATCATGCATGGAAGATAATACACCACAGGATGACCATCATCATTTCAAACGATTGCCAGAGAACTTACTTCTACAACTTGACAATTGTGGGTCAGAAAACAAAAATCGCTATCTCTTTGCATATCTATCATTGCTTGTTGCACGAGGAACATTCAAGATGATCCAGCTTGGGTTTCTCATGGTGGGTCATACACATCAAGACATCGATGCAATGTTCAGCAAATTTTCAGAGAAGCTAAGGACGAGCATGACCTTCACTTTTCCTCATCTTATGCAACATTTTCAATCATGCCAGATGACTAGTCCTACACCTTTCTTATTGACACATGTGCCTGACTTTAAGAGATACATTGAGAGATACTTGTGTGATTCGAAAGATACACTTGTTGGTCACTCAAAACCTCTTCAATTTTGGTTTTATATGCAAGGAGATACACCTGTCATGCAATACAAGATGCATCCAAAGTCCCCAGACTGGTTACTAAGAGAAGGTGGCATTGAATTATGGAAGAGAGACCTTGTACGAAAGCCTACTCTTCCAAAGGGTGTTCCAATGTTGCTGCCCATATTTGAGTACGTTAAGGATCATCAAGAAGTAGTAAGTGGAGTTAAAGATTATTTGAAGTATTGGGAAATATGGTCAAATGTACAAGGACCTGAAGTAGAGTTCACAAAGTTTATAACACCAGTGATTGATTATTGGAAACATATGATCTACGCTCTTCAAACTCCAAATGTCCAAGAAGATTTTTTTTTCATAGACTTTTGGCCAAGAACACAAAGTGATGTAACCAATATAGATGTAGATAATGCAGATGACATCATTGGATTGGAAGAGTTGAATGATCACTATTGTGGTCCTCTAAGCAAACGACCCAAACATGCATTTGAACCAATGCTTGATGTTAAGAAAGATGACTTTGTGATTGTTAGACCTTCAGATCCAATATATCCAATATGGCTTGGTGTTGCACAAACTGAGGTCGATACAAATAGACATTCCAAAAACTTCAACAAGGTACGTATACAATATTGGGCACCAGTTTGTAGTCATCAAAATGCTACAGATGCAGAGGTGTATTTTAATTGCTGGGATAAATATTGGATGTGCAACAAAAAAGATCCTGAACGATGGGAAACAATAGATAGCATTGTCTTCTCTTGGATGAAGAAAGGTACAAAATATCCCAAAAAAATCAAAATTCCCCCAAAGGTTTTATTGAAGGCTAAAGAAAGTCTACATGAATCCATCGACTGAAGATTTTCCTTGAATGTTTCAAGGATATTAAAACTAAGGTGTTTATTAACACCACCTTTTTGAGTTTTTTTCAATCTCTTGAAAACAACCATAAGCAGTAATATGTTTAATTGCACCAAGTTCCAAATTAATGAAATTTCCAAAATTCATGAAATCCATTTTGATTTGGTTTTCCCATATTGATGGGAAATTCCCAAAATCCCGAATATGGAGTTTCAAACGTTGAGATAAGATACTCCCAAACAACATGAGAGGTTTCTAGATGAAAGACATCCAACATAAGTGAGTCAGGAAGTGCAGACAATATATAACGACGAGCCGCTTTGTCATGATGAATCCAATCAATATGATCAATTTTCCATTGTTCAAATAATGGGCCATCAGTAATCATAGAATTGTTATTCATCAAATCAATAGGTTGAACTGGGCAAGACAGGTCGCCCAAAACAATATCAGATAATTCATCACCTTCAAGAATTAGCATCATCTTTGCTTTCCACCCAGGAAAGCCTTGTCCTTGGAAGAAGGGAACCAAACATTGGCCAGACGGATATCCGTTAACAATTACGCAATTGGCCATGCCTGTATGTCGAGAGAAAACAAATAAGATGAGATCGCAGAATCTGCAAACCATGATCAAGACGAGCGTAGTTGAGACGCATGACAACCAAAATAGGGAGATGCACGTAAGAACGACGAAAAGTATTGAGTGACTAAAAAGAAAGCCCAAAATAGAGAGACGTAACGTGCAAGACGAGATGACGTATATAAGAAAAGTGATATTTCAGTCGAGCAAAGAACGTGAATGATAATAAAACATCGCTAAAAATAGCAAGATGTTTGCTTGTCATAATCAAAGTCATTAACGAAGACGACGAACTATAATTGGGGATTAACGAACTGTAATTAGAATTACAGTTTTAAATAAAGAATCACAGATTCGAGCAGAATTGTTGTCTTGAATCCTGAACTATCATAACTTTTGATCCAGAACTCCGATTGACAAGCCGTTTTGATAGGATTCGAGAGCACAAAATTAACTAATACTTATAATTTGAACAAGTTCATGTATCAAATCATCGCTTGTGCAAAGAATTCAATCAAATATAAAAAATGAAACAACTTATCTTGTTGTTGCTACGCACACTACAAGGAATTGGGCAATTAGCGACGCCGATTAGCAACGGCGGATATCGGCGTCGCTACAGGCGTCGCAACAGGCGTCGCTATTGGCAGCGACGCCGCAGGGAAAAAAAGCGCGGCCGAAATCAGAGCGCCGTTTTCATTTTCTTTTCTTCGCCTTTTGAGAGCGAGAGCGAGGGAGAGAGCCAAGGCTTTGTGAGAGAAGAAGAGGAAGAGACTTGCTGCCACCGCCGTCGCCGCTACCGCCACCGCCGTTGTTCACGAAGGAGAGGAGGAGCCCTCGTTGCAAAGAGAAGCCGCCCACGCTCGCCATATCTCATTGGTGACTCTCCCTCTCTCTTTCTTTTACTTGTTGAAGGTTTAAATCGTTCTCTTTTGTTTGTTTAGGAGAGGAAATGAAAGAGAAGGAGAGGGAGAGGGAGAGAGAGGGAGAGAAAGAGAGGGAGAGGGAGAGGGAGAGGGAGAGAAAGAGAGGGAGAGTGCATTCTCTCTCTCTCTCTCCCTTTTCCTTGTTTAATGTTTAAATTACTTTCTTTTTTGCTTGTTTAGGAGAGGAAACGAGAGAGTAAGAGAGAAAGAGAGGGAGAGGGAGAGGGAAAGAAAGAGAAAGAGAAAGAAAGAGAAAGAGAAATAGAGGGAGAGGGAGAGGGAGGGGGAGGAAATAGGAGAGGGAGAGAAAGAGAAAGAGAGGGAGAAGGAGGGAGAGTGCATTCTCTCTCTCCCTCCCTCTCCCTTTTGCTTGTTTAATGTTTGAATCACTTTATTTTTTGCTTGTTTAGGAGAGGAAATGAGAGAGAAAGAGAGTGAGAGGGAGAGGAAGGGGAAGGAAATGAGAGAGGGATAGAAAGAGAAAGAGAGGGAGAGTGCATTGTATCTCTCCCTTTCCCTTTTGCTTGGAGGATGTTTAAATCACTTTATTTTTTGCTTGTTTAGGAAATGAGAGAGAAAGAGAGATAGAGAGGGAGAGGGAGAAAAAGAGAAAGAGAAAGAGAGGGAGAGGGAGAGGGAGAGGGAGAGGGAGGGGGAGGGGAAGGAAATGAGAGAGGGAGAGAAAGAGGGAGGGGGAGGGAGAGGGAGGGAGGGAGAGGAAGAGGGAGAAAGAGGGAGGGAGAGGGAGAGGGAGGGGGAGGGAGGAAATGAGAGAGGGAGAGAAAGAGAACGAGAGGGAGAGGGAGAGGGTGAGAGAAAGAGAGGAAGAGAGGGAGAGAAAGAGAAAGAGAGGGAGAGGGAGGGGAAGGAAATTTAAGATAATATACGTATTGATAATGATATGCAATGTGCTTTGCATACGGCCATGTACTTCATCAAAATGAACCCAAAATTATTGTTATAGAAGAAGAAACCCTTAAATTGAGTATAGGATAATTTCTCTCAGGTCTTATGACTATGAGTAGAATTGATTGAAATAAATTTTATTACTATAGTTATAAAATTTCATAGATGGCGCGCATTAATTTTAAAATGGATTACTTATACTCAAAGCTGAGATATAACAAATAATTATCTACCGGGACAAACAAATCGTTGAGCATGATATAAGGCCGAGATATAACATCGGAAAATCTCTCGACTACTATATACAATGCAAGGTTTATGGTCAACTTGCAACTTGACGTACATCTCCATAAAGCTATCCATTTAAGCCTCGTTTGCTGTAATGTAGATAAGATGGCAAACGAAGAAGGTCTTATTGTTCAAGACCGCGAGTCGTATCTTAATCAGCGTGTGAACAGGTACAACAGCGTATCTTATCTTTGTGTTGCCGGCCCATTGTGAACAGGTACAACTAGTCATTTGCTTGCTAATTGTAATATGACATGGTTTATGCCACAATGGTTTGAAGCCGCTTTGTAAGTGTTTGTGAATAGGTAATCTTCTATCCAAATCCCCGACAACCTCGATGGTGGTATGTTATACCTTCAACTCCTCGAGGTGCGAGAGTATACGATCAAAGCGATGTTCCAGGCATAGATGAAGAAAATATGCAAATAGAGGGATCGAAATTACAAGGGGTGGAGACCACCGCAAGCTTGGAGCCCGCATCGGCTAACAATGATGGAAATACAGAAGTCGTAGAATTTTTTGAGAATGAGGCAGACTCGTTCTTTTGTGGTGACATGTCTATCGACCTTCCAGTGTATGTAGAGTTGTGTCAGGAGATTAACTTGGGACCATAGAATACTTCATTCTTGGAGAATTGTATTACTCAATTCGTTGTTTAGATCTTCCATAAAGGTAGATAAGATATGCATTTTAAGAGGGATTTTTCAAAAATGATTTATATTAATGTGCTTTTATAGTTTAAATTGATTATTCTAACATCATTTTTTATCTGTGCAGGTATCGACATTTTCAGGATGAGTCGAGGGATGAGCGATGAGGAGTTTCAGGAGATGATGACACGCATGTCTCCAGATCAGCTCGTGAGATTCAGAGAGATGGCAGATCAGGAGCTGTCTCATTCTTCGTCAGGGCGCTCTGCTAGATCAGCTTCAGCGTGATCAGATGCTTCAGCTTCGAGTAGACGATCTCGACGCTCGCAACTTGGGCCAGAGGGAGGGACTGCGACTGCAGGAGGATCAGGGGGTGCTGCTGTGGAGACACGTACGCGGTGTCTCCGTCTCGTCGTTCAGCTGGAGCTCGGTCACCTCTAGGATTTGTCACACCTGTGGGGACGTCCACTCCAGTTACTTCGGCTTTTGCGCAGCCGTCGGTAGATGGCACGCCTTTTGGTGGCACTCCTTTTGGTGGCACCCCTTTGAGTGGCACTCTGGGAGAGGGTACCCCCGTCGGTACACCGGATGTACAGGGGTCTCCTGGATATGCCCAGGAGCGTGGACGGAGATGGGAGAGGGCCCATACAAGGCATACTCCTAGGGATTATGGATACCTAGTGGATGGCATGTCAGGAGCCATCATCATGAATGATGAGGGGAGGAGGGTCATGGCTTGCATGAGGGAGTTGTGCCAACAAGTTTTTCGGCACAACGTCCTGGATCATTGGAGGAACATACCGGAGGGGAGCAAGGAGTACATAGTAGCATCCTTGCACGAGGAGTTCCCGGTGCCAGCCGCAGTGGATAGATTCTCTACGGGCTGGATGATGGATTGCATGCGTGCATACATGTCACATAGACGATCTGACGCATGCAAGGCAATCAAGAGTGGGGCTCCAAAGCCCGAGTGGTTAGATGCAGACGACTGGCGCCGACTGAGGGAGGAGGCTACAAATTCGCCAGGACGTTGGAGTCAGCAGCGGGAGGCGGCGAGGGCACGAATCGAGGCCGGATCGGTACATCATCTTGGGAGTGGCGGCCACATGACATATTTGGAGGACTTTGTAAGTTTCTCTTTTGTTTTGCTTATTTGTTTTTTTGAGATATTCTTTGTACTGACAATCATGTTTCTAACAGTTAGCATTTTGTTTTCTTTGCAGCACTCCATTACAAATCGTGATCCGTAAGGCCTTGAGACTCGATATGCAGAGAGGCACGGTCTCAGATCATTGATCGACCGATTGTATAGACGCGGCGGCCCAGTAAGCCACTCATCTTTCTTGTCCGTAGTTACCATGAGATATTTGAATGCATTATTGTATGGTGGATTGATATGTTGTTTCTTTTTCTGCAGAATCCGTTTGATGCTCCTTTGCAGTGGGAAGAGCTTTCGGGGGACGAGGATTTGTAGCTCGCCCTTGGATCCTTAGATCTCACATACCTTTAGTTTTTAGTCGCCCGATCTATGTAGATATTTTCTATGTATTAGTGATATTGTTTTATGATTGTGCCAATCGCATTTTATGCGATATCATGTATTTATTTCATCTATCAGTTTTATGATTTCAGTATACATTCTTTTTGTTTGCAAACGCTTTGTATGCAGCAGTGCAGAAACTATTTTGTATGGCTCTCATACAGCACACAGGCTGCCCTGCCACAAATTTTTTTTTTCTCTGTTACCGTCGCTATTTGCGTCGCAAATTTACTGCACGCGTCGCTATTGTCGTCGTTATAAGCGTCACAAATTCTCTGTAACCGTCGCTATATACGTCGCTATATGCGTTGCATTTTGCGACGCATATAGCGACGCATATAGTGACGATTCTATGGCGTCGCCAATAACGATGCTTTTTGTGACGACGGGGGCAAATTTTGTTGTTTGTATTTTCGTCGCTTTAAACGTCGCTATAAGGTCTATATCTTGTAGTGGCATCCGTAGCTCTGATACCATGTTAAGAGAGAGAGAGAGAGTACGAGAGAGATACACAAGACATGCTCCCAAAGAATGATTCATATTGATGTAGAGTTAGTATATATAGGTGAGACCCAAGTCAAGTGAGAGATGATATATATAGTTGTAACACTGTCTAGATCGCCATCTAAGCTTCACACAGTGGAAGCGCACGGGTGGATAGAGCCATCTTTGTATCAGTTGTTTGGAGTTAAAGAATTTACTGATTCTCCTCTTATCTGTTGTGTACTCTCTATCTCTTTCTCAGATTCTGTTCACTGCGCCGTGTAATATTTTACATGGTATCAGAGCCCAGGGGGCTCTAGAGATCGGAGAGTGTGCAAGATGCAAAGGCTTCAACAGCAAAGAGAAACTATGTCGACTTCCGGAAGCGGTTCTGGCGCATCAGGAAGCGGTGCAGGAGGTGGTGTTGTTGTACCGGCTATTCAAACACTGAGGATTCGTCCACCAACCTTCATCGAAGGCAAGTTAGATGGTACAAACTACACCTTGTGGAAGTTTAAAATTACAACTATCCTTGATTCTTATGAGCTTCTGGAGACAGTGCTGGGGACTGACGTAGAACCACAGCCTACCCCTGACCCATCAAATCCTAGTGTGATGATTCCTCCAAATGCAGATCTTCTAAGAGCTTGGAAACGAAAGAATGCAGATGCATTGTGTGCCTTAGTTACAAGCTGTTCTGATAGTGTTCTGACTTTGATTCAACATACAACCAAAGCGTCAGAGGCTTGGAATGTACTAAGGAGTCAGTATGAAACACGAAACCAAACGAGGATTCAAAACATGGAGAATCAACTAGCAGCGGAGAAGTTTGTTGAAGCAGAGACAGTTGAAGCATTCATCACTCGGATTAAGAATCTGCGCGACCAGATGGCCGGCGCTGGGATACAAAAGACTAGCGAAGAACTAGCTCGGAGGTGTCTTCGGATTTGTCCACAAAATTTTGATGGACTAATAACTGCCCTTAATACTCAGGTGAGACCTCAAGCTTTGACTTTTGAGGAGTTTTGTGCATAATTAATGGAGGAGGAGGTGAGGCTGAAAGCCTGAGAAGGAAGCAACAATGGAGATGCTGCATTCTCTGCCAATGCAAAAGGCAAAGGTGGTTCCTTCACCAAAACTGATGGTGACAAAAAGAAAAAGGGCGGAAAGAAGAAGTTTCAAGGAGAGTGCTTCTACTGTAAGAAGAAAGGACATGCAATTGCAGATTGTCGTGTCAAGAAGGTAGATGAAAAGAATGGTACCCTTAAAAGTAAAGGGAGAGAGACGTCCCAGGGGTCTCTAGAGATCGAAGAGTGTGCAAGAGGCAAAGGCTTCAACAGCAAGGAGAAACTATGTCGACTTCCGGAAGCGGTTCTGGCGCATCAGGAAGCGGTGCAGGAGGTGGTGCTGCTGTACGGGCTATTCAAACACTGAGGATTCGTCCGCCAACCTTCAGGGAAGGCAAGTTAGATGGTACAAACTACACCTTGTGGAAGTTCAAAATTACAACTATCCTTGATTATTATGAGCTTCTGGAGACTGTGTTGGGGACTGACGCAGAACCAAAGCCTATCCCCAACCCATCAAATCCTAGTGTGATGATTCCTTCGAATGTAGATCTTCTACGAGCTTGGAAACGAAGGAATGTAGATGCATTGTGTGCCTTAATTACAAGCTGTTCTGACAGTGTTCTGACTTTGATTGAGCATACAACCAAATCATCAGAGGCTTGGAATGTACTAAGGAGTCAGTATGAAACACGAAACCAAATGAGGATTCAAAACTTGGAGAATCAAATAGCAGTGGAGAAGTTTGCTGAAGGAGAGACGGTTGAAGCATTCATCACTCGGATTAAGAATCTGCGCGGCCAGATGGCTAGTGCTGGGATACAAAAGACTAGCAAAGAGCTAGCTCGGAGGTGTCTTCGGATTTGTCCACAAAAGTTTGATGGACTAGTAACTGCCCTTAATACTCAGGTGCGACCTCAAGCTTTGACTTTTGAGGACTTTTGTGCATTATTAATGGAGGAGGAGTTGAGGCTGAAAGCCCGAGAAGGAAGCAACAATGGAGATGCTGCATTCTCTGCCAATGCAAAAGGCAAAGGTGGTTCCTCCACCAAAAATGATGGTGACAAAAAGAAGAAGGGCGGAAAGAAGAAGTTTCAAGGAGAGTGCTTCTACTGCAAGAAGAAAGGACATGCAATTGCAGATTGTCATGTCAAGAAGGCAAATGAAAAGAATGGTACCCTTAAAAGTAAAGGGAAAGAGACAGCCAATACGGCTGAAGCAGAGCTGGAATTATTCATGGCGACCATTGAGGAAGTGTGCTCCTCGGCGCAAGAAGAGTCTACCACTGACTCATGGGTGTTGGATAGTGGGGCCTCCCGTCACATGACCAACAAGAAAGGTCTATACAGTTCTATGCAGCCTCTACAAGAATCCATCACTGTGACGGTTGGAAATGATGCTAAATGCCCTACTGTGGGCACATGTACTATTTCTTTTGTTGCTGCAAATGGTAAAGTCGAAAAGCTTTCAAATGTGTTGTATGTTCCTGAAATCAGAAGAAATCTGTTATCAGGTGCTACCATAACTGATCTTGGTCATGAAGTGAGGTTCAAGAAGACAGGTGCAGAAATTCTTGATAGTGCTAGCACAATTGTTGGCAAAGGAGAAAGAAGGAACAACTTGTATGAGCTAAGTGCTCTTACAGCCACCGCTCGAGTGGGCACAAGTAAGCTTTGGCATGAAAGGTTTGGACACATCGAATTTGCAGTGTTGAAGGAGATGCAAAAGCAATGTATGGTTGCTCACCTACCTACAATAACTGAATTGAAGGAACCATGTGAAGCTTGTATGATGGGCAAGAAAGAAAGGCATTTCCACAAGAAAGCAAGAATAGAGCACATGCTCCTCTAGAGTTGGTGCATGCTGACTTATGTGGTAAGATGCCTACACAGGCCTTGGGGGGATCTTCTTATTTTATGTTGATTGTCAACGACTACAGTAGGAAGATGTGGGTGTACTTCCTTCGTGATAAGGCTCAAGCTTTTGGTAAGTTTAAAGAATGGCTAATACTTGTTGAGAATGAAACAGGGAAAAGTGTGAAGAAATTTAGAACAGATGGTGGTGGTGGTTCAACTCAAAGGAGTTTGAAGGCATTTGCAAGAGCAAAGGGATCAAGCGTCAATTGATGATGCCTCACACACCTCAGCAGAATGGTGTTGTGGAACGCAAGAATCGCACCATTGTGGAGATGGCAAGATGCATGCTAAAGGGCAAGGGATTGCCTAACCATTTTTGGGCTCTAGTTGTTAATACTGCAGTCTACATTCTAAATCAAAGCTATACAAAGGCTCTCAAGGAAAAACACCTCATGAGGCTTACACTGGTAAGAAACCATCTGTCTCACATTTCAGAATTTTTGGATGTGAATGTTATGCACATGTTCCAGATGAGACGAGAAACAAGTTACAACCAAAAAGCAGATGTATCTTCTTGGGTTATAGTGATGAGCAGAAGGCTTACAAATTATATGACCAATAGACAAAGAAGATCATCGCGAGACGTGATGTGGTGTTCAAGGAGGAGTGCATACAGTGGAGGAGGAGAAGGCAAGTTCTTCCACTTTATCATCAAGCGAAGAAGTAGTCCACTATGAACCTGTCCCGAGAGCTATCCCTATCCTTAAGGAGGAGGAAGCATCATCTTTAGATGATGAGGAAAAAGTTCACCAACCTGACATCAACCCACCGGAAAAGCCATTGCCACGCTGGGTGAAGTAGCTCTATGACCACAATAATCCTATGCCTGCATCTGTTGAGGAGAAGGCAGACGGACCAAGGAGGTCTCAGAGAATAGAGGAGCAAAGGAGGACTTCTGCTCACATAGTCAATATGGCCTTGATGGTTGAGATTATGAGAGAAGTAAAGGAGCCAACTGACTTAGAAGAAGCACTGGCAGATCCATCATGGAAGGCTACTATGCAGGCAGAGTATGACAGCATAATGAAGAATGACACTTGGGAGCTAGTGGATCGACCAGCAAAGCGGAAGGTTATTGGCACCAAGTGGATCTGGAAGGTAAAGTACAAGGCTGATGGTACCTTAGAAAAGTACAAAGCTAGACTCGTTGCCCAGGGATTTTCACAAGTTGAAGGGTTTGATTTTCAAGAGTCATTTGCCCCAACTGCCAAAATGACCACTATTCACACGGTACTTGCACTGGCTGCCCACAAGAAGTGGCCAGTGTACCAAATGGATGTTAAGTCAGCGTTCTTAAATGGTGACCTCAAGGAGGAGGTGTACGTGGCTCAGCCACCAGGGTTTGAGGCCCCCCATTCTGAGAACAAAGTGTGTAAGCTGAAGAAGGCATTGTATGGGCTGAAACAAGCCCCCAGAGCATGGTACCAGCGGATAGATAGGTTCTTTTTAAACCTAAACTTCAAAAGATGTGCCTCAGATGCTAACTTGTATGTTTATAGGGATGGTAAAAAGTCTGTAGTGATTGTCCTATATGTGGACGACCTTCTTATTACAGGTGACTATGAAGATATGATCAACCAAACTCGAAAGGCTTTGAGTTCTGAGTTTGAAATGACAGACTTGGGCTTGCTGCACTATTGCTTGGGGATTGAAGTCTGGCAAGAGCCAGGAAAGATCTTCATCTCTCAGAAGAAGTATGCATGGGAGATCTTGAAAGCATTTGGCATGATCGAGTGCAAGGAGATAGCTACACCTATGGAGGTGAATGCAAAGTTATCCGTCGAGGATACATCAGCACTAGCAGACATTGGGAGGTATAGAAGGTTGGTCGGCAGTCTGATCTACTTGTGTAACACTAGACTAGATATCAGTTTTGCTGTTGGTGTTTTGAGCAGGTTCTCAAACAAACCTCATGAGAGTCATTGGAAGGCTGGGATGCGGGTGCTTACATACTTGAAGGAAACTCTTGACTATGGTATCACATATAGTTTCGGAACTTCTCTTGTGGGGAACTGTGGACTGAGATTGGGCAGGAGACATTGATTTCAGGAAGTCAGTTTCTAGTTATTGTTTCTCTTTGGGTTCAAGAATTTTCTCTTGGATTAGTAAGAAGCAACCAACAGTGGCATTGTCTTCTACCGAAGCAAAGTACAAGGCAGCTTGTTTTGCTGCATGTGAAGCCGTATGGTTGAGAAGGATTCTATGGCATATGGGAGTGTAGGATGAAGAACCAACTGTGCTGAGATGTGACAATCAGAGTTGCATCGCCATTGCCAAAAATCCAGTGTTTCATGCACGCACCAAACATATAGAGATCCAATATCACTATGTGCATGATTTGATGAAGGATGGGATAGTGGAACTGGTCTACTGACCAACAGAGGATAATGGAGCAGATATCTTCACCAAAGCACTTACGAAGGATCTGTTTCAAGTTCATCTTCAGAGACTCGGCATTGGGCCGAGGAGATAGGTCACCTATGGGTGGACATTGAGGGGGGGTGTTAGATATGATCAATGCCCCACCCTCATTAGGTGCTACCAATGATCCATGGTACTCAAAGTTGTAAGGCCCCCATTATGAGGAGAAGCCAAATGGGAGCCCGGACATTGGTTGAGTCCTGACTTGTATATCAGATGAGGTCTATGTGGCCGGATGGCAAAAAGGTGACTGTTGTGGGTCTAATCTTTGGGTTAGATAGAGTGGTTAAGATGGTAGCAACTCGAGTTGCAATGTAAGGGAGTTAAAAGGGGCCCCTATTGTGGGGTTCGGGGGCTACGGAAGTGGCCCCTGGCTGGGGGGTCCGGGGGCGCTGCCCCCGGCCCGATGGTAAAGGGAATATTCCCTGGAATATTCCCTGGTCGACTAGTGGAGGCTCATATGGTAGGTCAGTCATTCGTGGGCTATAAAAGCTAAACCCCTTCGTAGCCATCTCTTACTCATCTTTCACCCAATCAAAGTTGTTGTTCCAGCTAGCCTTAAGCTCTTCACCTATCTTCTGTCTAGATTGCCATCTAAGCTTCACACAGTGGAAGCGCACGGGTGGACAGAGCCATCTTTGTATCAGTTGTTTGGAGTTAAAGAATTTACTGATTCTCCTCTTATCTATTGTGTACTCTCTATCTCTTTCTCAGATTCTGTTCGTTGTGCCATGTAATATTTTACAAGGCAATCCCTTGCCCTTTAGCATGCATCTTGCCATCTCCACAATGGTGCGATTCTTACGTTCCACAACACCGTTCTGCTGAGGTGTGTGAGGCGTCGTCAATTGACGTTTGATCCCTTTGCTCTTGCAAAAGCCTTCAAACTCCTTTGAGTTGAACTCACCACCACCATCTGTTCTAAATTTCTTCACACTTTTCCCTGTTTCATTCTTAACAAGTATTAGCCATTCTTTAAACTTACCAAAAGCTCGAGCCTTATCACGAAGAAAGTACACCCACATCTTCCTATTGTAGTCGTCGACAATCAACATAAAATAAGAAGATCTCCCCAAGGCCTATGTAGGCATCTTACCACACAAGTCAGCATGCACCAACTCTAGAGGAGCCTGTGCTCTATTCTTGCTTTTTTGTGGAAATGCCTTTCTTTGTTGCTTGCCCATCATACAAGCTTCACATGGTTCCTTCAATTCAGTTATTGTAGGTAGGTGAGCAACCATACCTTGCATTTGCATCTCCTTCAATACTGCAAATCCGATGTGTCCAAACCTTTCATGCCAAAGCTTACTTGTGCCCACTCCAGCGGTGTAAGAGCACTTAGCTCATACAGGTTGTTCCTTCTTTCTCCTTTGCCAACAATTGTGCCAACACTATCAATAATTTCTGCACCTGTCTTCTTGAACCTCACTTCATGACCAAGATCAGTTATGGCAGCAACTGATAATAGATTTCTCCTGATTTCGGGAACATATAACACATTTGAAAGCTTTTTGACTTCACCATTTGCACTAACAAAAGAAATAGTACCTGTGCCCGCAGCAGGGCATTTAGCATCATTTCCAACTATCACAGTGATGGATTCTTATAGAGGCTGCATAGAACGGTATAGACCTTTCTTGTTGGTCATGTGATGGGAGGCCCCACTATCCAACACCCATGAGTCAGTGGTAGATTCTTCTTGCGTTGAGGAGCACACTTCCTCAATGGTTGCCATGAATAATTTTAGCTCTGCTAAGGGTGAGGATATTGAAGGCATATGGGCTATTATGGGCTGAAATAACCAGTCATAAACAGAATAGCCTACTATTATGGTCCATTTTTATGAGCAAACATGGGATTTATGTAGTTGTAATGGAAGGAAATGACCTCTTTTCTTCAGGACATTGTTCATGAATGATCAGAAGTGTTTCTTCTTAAGTTTATGCACTCATTTTGAGCTTGATTATGGGCTGGAATTTTCTATTTTAAAACAGGGCTGAAGCTAAAATTATGCTTCTTCAATTCATGTCATGTATCTTTGGCCCAAATCTTGAATGCATTTGAATCTATCAACAAAATACTTGTTCCAAAGGGTTGAAATCCATCTATGTACTTAAAATAAATGCCATTAGATCTTGCATTTGATATTCATAATTGAATTGAGAATCTGAAAATACCCTTTATGATATGATGTATGTATCCAAAGGCATTTGATGTGATCAAGATAGACTTATTTCTTCCGTTCATGTATGCTAAGTACATAGTGAAAAAGCTTGAACTCTTCTTCCGTACCTAAATCATTTCTAAATCCCGGAAACCCCAATCTACTTCCCCTTCCTGAACCTTGAATCCTAAACTCCTCTTCTCCACTAAAGCCCTGGTGCTAGACCTTCAATCCTTAACGCAACGACATTGGTAAACCCGATGTGAAGGTCCGCTGTGGAAGAAGACGTCCAATGGGAGAATCATCAAGTTCAAGAGGAGATGCCTTGCAACAGTTGGTTCGTCTAATGCAAGAAAGCCAACAACAACAGCTGCAATTTCAGCAGTAGTTGCAATTGCAACAACAATGGAGACAAGAAGAAGAGTGGATTGATGCTGCTTTCATTAAAGCCTTAGAAGCAGTTGGACAAGAGCTCAAGCAATTTAATGGGCAAAATGTGTCCTCTTTTATCCTCCTCTACACTGACAAGATGGTCTTCTTTGGAGTTCCTCAACATGCCTGGAGCCGTTACTTTGCCCGCCTGGCTATGCATGGTCTCCAGGACCGAATTCATGGTCTTTTCCAAAAAGATGCAGGATGGACTGTGTTCAAGAAGGCTCTTCGAGAAGAAATTTTCCTTGAAGATTCTGGCCTTATGACAAAGAAAGTCTTCATCGAATGGGCCGAAAGGCCCAATAAGGGTCTAACCGCTACTGCTCTTCATCGAGAATTTGAAAGCAAATTTGCCCAACTAGATCGTGATGACGAACAAGGTATGGAAAGTCAAAAGATTGAATTATTTTTAAAGGCTGCAGATTCTTCTCTTCAGGAGAAATTAACTGACCGACTTGAAGACCCTGACTTTGAGTCGGGATTGAAGACTGCTTGGAGTGATGTCACTGAAGTAGTTAATATGATTGCTCGAAGAGAGCGATTGCGCCTAAGATGGGGATCAACCCCTGCAAACAACTGAATCTATGAAGGAGCATGTCCTAGTTTCTCGACCTCCTGTCTCTATGGCTGAGCAACCAAGAAATTCTATTGTTCCTTCACCAAAGAAGGATGTCATGGATGAGCTAATTAAAAGCATGCGGGATCTCAATCTTAATCTAACGGAAATTAATTCTAAAGTAGAAAGGCTTGATGTAAAAGTAGAAGAAAGGGGTCGGTCAACTGCCCAAAGGCCTGCACGAGAAGGCTTCAAAAGACGCTGCATTTGGTGTGATAGCCTTCAGCATGACAAGAGGGAGTGCGGTGCATTCCGTGAAGCTGAAGCACAAAAATTAGTCTTTTGGAAGGATGGTAAAATTCATGCAATCGAAACCGAGCTTCCTCTTGAGCCAAACTTTAGCAACGGTGGCATGAAGAAAAGATTGGAGGATTTGGCAAAAAAAACGGCCTATGGAGCTGTTGATGTTGCAACTTATGGGCTGCAAATTGAGCCAACTAATGAAATTGTTAAAACATGTAAAACTAATGCAAAATCTTAAGTGTGGACACAGGCCTTGGAACGCATGGAGCAAGGCAAAGCAACTAAGGATGATTTAACCACTGCCGGTCAATGTATTCGAGGGAGAATCGAATGGTCCGAGCCTGTGGATTCATTTTCAGCTTTTTCTCGATTAGCTAAAATTAATAATCAAGAAACCATGATAGAAGAAAAGAGAAGAAGAGAAGAAGATGTTGCCGGTCCTTCTTCTTCAGGACCGACTAATCGCATAACAAGAACTAAACCAGACCAACAGAAGGCTGCTGAAAATCCACTGCCACCAGAATTTGACATGGGAGATGCCCCTCAAGCAAAGAAAACAGAAGGAAAAAGAAAAAGCAAACATCCCAGTTACAAGTTGCAGTCTGACATAGAGACCGCAACAGATCTTAAACAGATCCTAGAAGAACGGATTCTTGGAAGTAGAATTGAATTCAGATTAGGTGAAATTCTCGGTATTGCAAAACGAGGATTTCATGATGTAATAATTGATGTAATTAAACGAAAAAGACAATATGTTGGTGAGGAAACTGAAGAATCTGTACATGCTTTTTTGCAAGTACTTCATGTGTATTTACAGGATGAAGAGAAGCTGAAAACTCAAGGGATTCGATTGGAGGCAATCAAAGAATTGATTACAGCCATAGAAGCCAAAGATGAAGACATTTATGAAGCAGAAGCTAAAGAAGCCATAATGGTGGGGACTTCTCAATCTAAAGTGCAGCCCATGTGTAAGAAAGAGACTCTTCTTCACAACATGCAAGAAGAAAGTGAAGCTCACTTTATTCCTAGTAGTCACTATTCCCGTACCCATTGGGCAAGGGCGACTACTGAAACTGTTGTTAAAACCGGTGAAAAAGAAACTCCATGCATTGCCCTTATAGACCATGGTTCGGAAATTAATGTTATGTCAAGAAGTCTCTATGAGAATGGTGGATGGCCCATTGATGTGGACCCAGGATGGCACATGAAGGCAGCCAATAACTCTTTTCGCGAACTTTATGCAGCATGTCCTTATGTACAAGTTACTATTGGTAATATAAAATATGAATTTCATTTCTTTGTTCAAGATTCCTGCAGTTATCCTAGCATTCTTGGACAACCATTTATTTCCGAGTCTCGTTTAGAGACAAAGGCTCTTGATGATGGTTCATCATATGCTCGGATAAGAAGCAAGGATAATAATAAAGCTGTTCAATTCCTAACTGTCTGTGTTAATTACCACTGGAATAGGGATCGATTGAGAGATCATCCTGTTCCTCCTAATGCCCGAGAATTTAAGGGTTTTCGGGTAGCGCTGCTATAAGTGGAGGCTATGCAGTGCATCATGTCACAAAAAATTGCCTCCACATATGAAGGAGGCAAGGCCAAAAGCTGATTTGCAGGTTTTTTCAGCCAATGGTGTGGGCTATTATAAACAATTTTCAGCCATGAACAGGGCTGAAAGAAAGTATTTGAGTCACATGGAGCAAGAGCTGAAGAAAATTGATGTTTTACCTAAAGATGAAGAAATTTCAGGACTATTTTATGGGCTGAATTATAATGATACAATGGCTGAAATTTATACAGCCGTTCATGCAGAAAATCAAGCTGAAAATCAGTTCATACAGGTATGTACATTGGATATGTATGACATAATTCAAGAATTTGTAGATTATGAAGCTTTTGGACAGCCAAACAAGGATGAAGCAAGAGTAGAAACAAAGTCTAAAACAGTTGATAAGAAGGTCAAGCCGGTAGCTACTCCTCTACCGCCTGAAAGCGAAGGACTGGCAGAAAGGGTATCCAAACAATCAAGCCTTCGTGATCCTAAAGATATTGGTCACCAATTTACAACAGAAAGTCTACAAAAGCTGAAAATTGGTGAAGACTCTTTTCTCTTGCCGGCTGAAAATAAAATCTTCATGCAGATGTTAAAGAACCATGGTAAAGCCTTTTCATTTCAGCCACATGAAATTGGCTGTGTGGATCCAAGCATTGTGGCACCAATGGTAATTTTTACGGTTCCACATGTTCCTTAGATCTTAAACCAATTCTGGTTCGAAGAGCTCATTTGCCTAAGTTATTGGAACTTCTAAATGAAAAGATAAAAATACAAATATTGGAGCCATCTTCAGCTCCATATTCCAACCGATGGTTTACTATACCTAAGAAGAATGAATCTTTACGATTCATTCAAGATTTACAACCCGTCAGTAAAGTTACTATTAGAAATGTTGGATCAGGACCAATTGTGGATGAGTTTGCTGAAGCTTTTGCAGGTAGGGCAATCTATTCCATGGGTGATTTATATTCAGGCTACGATCAATTTCAGCTTGCTTTGGAAAGCCGTGACATTACCACAATGAAGACGCCTCTTAGCCTAGTCCGCATGTGTACTCTACCTCAAGGGGCTACGAATTCAGTAGCTCACATGATGAATGCTATGCATAAAGTATTGAGGGATTATATTCCTCAATTGACTCTTCCTTTTCTTGATGATGTTCCAATCAAAGGATGTGAAGTTCATGAGAAAAATGAAGAACTCAATGAGCTTGGATGTTGAAAGTTTGTTTCTGAACATATTAATGATTGTGCTCAAATCCTGTCTAAATTAGAAGAAGTCCATCTTACTCTTTCAGGAGCTAAATCTGTTTTTGGAGTTGAAGAAGTCCTTGTGGTCGGTCATATGTGTGGTCCATATGGCCGAAAGCCTTCTCCATCCAAAATAAATGCTATCAGCAAAATGCAGGAAGAATGTACAAATGTTTCAGAAGTGAGAAGATTTCTTGGTGCATGTGTCTTCTACCTTATTTGGATACCACATTTTGCCCATTTTGCTGAAAGTCTTTATCAGCTTCTAAGAAAGGGCCAAAGGTTTATATGGGAAAAAGAACACACTCAGGCTATTCGGAAACTCAAGTAAGTCCCCAATGCCTATATGTAGGAACTCATAATCCTCGGTCATTCTTGCACATCAAGAGGCCTAGAAATCTAAATTCCACCTACCTCTCATGCAATAAGTTCCTTTTGAACCAACATTGTCCTTTTTCTTAGACTATGAAGACCATCCTTAAAAGACAACAACTACAACTACAATTGCACTAAATTCATTCAAAAATACATTAATAGTGTGTCATGTAGATACAAATTGTTTGAAATTGTTGCAATTTTTAGCATGTTTTTAGGTATTGTCAATCCTCCCCTACTTAATTGTGAAGTGTCCTCACGAGTAGAGCTATAAAAAACATCACAAACATTTAGTATTTAGAACACGACTACCACAAGCACTAAAATGTAGCTTCAAAAAGAAAAATATACTCTCCCCCACTTAAATGTGAAGTGTCCTTGCAAGCACAGCTACAAGATCTACAAAACAACACATATAAGACTAGTAGAAACTAGAAATGTATAGAAAATAGTGATTGTGTCGTATTATAAATTAAATAAGATAAATATTTTAATTAAGGTATATAAAAGCTTGTACAAGCTAGCATTCCCCTTACTCACTCTCCCCACTAGAGTGCATAACGTGGTTGCATCCAATGCGTGGAGCATACCAATGAGAAAGCATTCTAGAGCTGTTAAGAAACAATAATCTCTTAAGGCAACAAAATGCCACACTACTTTTCTATAAGAAATATCGTTTTTGAAATAGTGTCACTAATAAGCATAATACCTAACAAAAAACCCATACAAAGCAAGATAATACCACAATACTAAATAGGACTCCTATGGTTTAACTGCTAACCCTTGATGTTCTACTAGAACAACTAGTTAATGGTCCCTAACTCCCAACTTTTCTTTATTATCATTTTTAAAAAAAAGTCATTTGGAGTGAAAAGATTCTATATATTTATTATTCTTCCCAAAAGGTCCCACCCCAAAGAGATCCAAGGCATTAGACGTAGGGCACCTAGAGATCCCTATTTCCTACCAAGACCTCAAAGGCAATGCTTATCTTCTTTTGGTTTTTTTTGTCTCTTTTTTCTTTTTCTCTTGTTTTTTAGGGGTATTTTAAAATATATATATATAGATATAATCTCTTAAATTTTTCCTTTTTCTTTGGGATTTATTTTTATCACTTTTTGTAGGAAATGACTAGAAAGCTAGGAATTCACTCACAAAGTTGAACTTTCAAACATCTTAGCTCAACAACTTCACTCGGGGAATCTAGTCTAGCACATAATATTAGTCACCTTACCTAGGCAAATGAAAAGACAAAGATACTCACCAGCTCAGCATTTCTCATCCAAGCTATCCCTAGTCAAAATTTCATGGTGGAGAGAACCTTGTTACTCAACTATCTTACATCACTAACAAAGTGATAAAATTTCAAGAGGAATCTCTATTGGATCCTAGTCAGTCACCACATACATTGAAATTCACTAGTCATGCATACACACACCATCCCCTAAGATTACTTCCTAGTGCTAATGTCCCATCCCATGTGGGTGGACTCTCATATAGACTGAAGTGTTGATATTTCTTGCGATTTATTTATTTTTTAATTTTTATTTGTATTCCTTATATAATTACTTAGGCTTTGAATCTTGAAATTATTACAATAAATTTTTATTTTTGTTACTTTTCTTTATGTGAAATGAATATGTATATAAATTAGATATGAAACAACCTGTTATGTACATTATCACACGGAATTTGTGCGAGGGTTCGTGAAAGTCGCTCGCCGCAGGAATGCTTTGTGATGGGAGAACTCAATGTAAAATAATTATGTAAAAGAGTTTTAGATTCAAGATGAATGAGAAAAAAAATGATTGATTAAAGATATAGACATGATACAAGATCAAAAGATATCAGCTCCAGATGACAAATTTTTTAATGATATGGAGCAAAGACAATGACGAGAAATTTTTCATGTCTTTTCTAAGCAAGCAAAAGATCACTCACCAATTGGAAGTCACAATCGAAATCTTGATAGTCCTTTCACTCGTGATTTGGACTATCACACCACATGCAATGATGGACATGATCATTCTTGGAAGAATTTGCAAGAGTAGAAAAAGTTGGGACTGAAATTGGAGCTGGACTAAGTGGTTGCTACTCCATTCTGGTCATCTTTATTTGTAGGTCTTTTGAGTTCTTTGAAAATTTCTCCACCATATCTTTGACATTCCATTTTGTAGATGGTTTGACAACCGCAACAAGAATAGGCATAGTCATAGGCATAGACATAGGATGATAAATAGGAGAAGTAGTGGATGGTGCACTAGGAGAAGTAGGAGAGGTTATGTTAGGAGAAGACATCGCTGATGGTGTTCCATTTTGCAAGCAAGCCTTCCATCTCCGCCTCTTTCTAAGTGTAGAAACTGCATCCACAACATCCTGCCAATCTATCTTTAATCCCATAGGCTATGTACAGTCTTTAAGAAGCTCTTCCAACTCATTTTGAAGTGTAGAATTAGCTGCTTGCAAGAATAACTCCACTTTCTTTGAGTTTAGAGCTCTTTTCTCTAGTGCATCTATCATTATATCACTCTTCAAACTCTGCAACAAATCAGAAGCAACAAGACTTTTGTTAGGCTGATAGACCCACTCTCTAAATGTCTTCTACGTAGCAATATCATAATCCTCCAAGAAATATTCATCTTTGATTTCTTTCTTGAAAACATTCTAGTTAGAGACTTGCACAAATAGATATGTTACTTTAACTTGCAAAGCAGGCGTGACAAGTCATAACAAATACTTGCTCCAATTGGTTGAAACTCTGAAGAAGTGCATCTAGCTTTTGTAGGTTGCTAAATGTTGATCCATATGAAAGAGACATGTCATATTCACTGGCAATATCTAAATAGCAAGTCACATGGGGAAAGTCCAAATCCAAGCTCTGTTTCACAATAACAACCATAGCTTGATGGTTTTGAAGACACACATCAACAAGCTATTGAAGGAACAACACTGTTATCTCTAGAATATATGGTATTCTAATTAGTGGTCTCTTCAACCCATAGCTCATAAAATGTTTTACAAGGAAGATCCTTCTTCTTCAAGAAATACTCATTGACGATGTAAAACTTACAACCTTTTCCTTAGATCCTTGAGTCTTTAGAAGGGATACCTTCATATGATCCTATTTTTCCATGCAATGTGCCTTATCAAGAATATGCTTTGGAACACAATCTCGTGCTTACTCATTCATGTCATTTGCAAATTAAAATCCATGCAATGCAATCAATCAAATGATGCTTCCACACAAAAATTTATGAATGCACTGAAGAATATGTGCCTAGCCTATCTATGCAAAATGCAAAGAAAGAGACACACACAATAGAAAAAAATTTCCTAATGATGTTGACTAAAGGGTTCAAATTCTTGGGAAAAAACTCCACCCTGAGATTTGTAATGGTGGATGCACAACGTCACAACATTGGCTCCCTCCAAACTTGCACATCCTGCGGATGGTCCACAGCTACCCATCCTCATCACTGTCAAGCTGGACGATCAATGCAATCTTCTCATCTTCTGCAAAATCATCTACAAAATCCACATCCTCATCAATATCATCTCTTGGCTCAAATCCATCATAAATTTCATCATCCAAATCCTCAACTACATAGGCTACATCATTTCTTATATTGACAAAATCGATTCTCTTCCCTACAATTGGAATTTGCAAGGCCGTACCATCAAGCTTTGCAAAGGAATACGTAGCATTGTCATGGACATGCTGCACTAAATAAGGCCCAAACCATCCTCTTGAAACCTTGCAAATAGCATTATACTAGTTGTCTAGACTACTGTTATAGACCAACATCCCAATCTCCCTCCTCAATCTCCTTAGATCTCAATCTGTGTGTGCTATCAAATTGGTCTTTGTTGTGAATTCTGGCCTCCTTGAGCTTCTGAATAGCTCTTTCAATATCTTCTAATCTCATCTCCAAATGACGAATATGAAGAGACAAAATATCCTCTCTAGTCATCTCATCTTGTTGCCACGGTAAAGCACTCCAAGTGAGTGTGCAAGTCTCTATATGCATGACTAGTGTATGCCCATACATCAACTTAGCTGGCATATATCTTGTAGTCACACTATGGTGGATAGTGTGATTTGTCCATAAGGCAAAAGGCAACAACCTAGGCCACTCTCTAACCCACCCACCGCATGCTTTGGCCAAGGCT
Source organism: Lygodium microphyllum (assembly GCF_053477565.2). NCBI lineage: Eukaryota > Viridiplantae > Streptophyta > Polypodiopsida > Schizaeales > Lygodiaceae > Lygodium > Lygodium microphyllum. The sequence goes on from NC_141161.1 coordinate 37,068,428, forward strand.
TTCACAATTGGCGGATGGCCTCTTTCACTCTTTTGGTTGCCTTCTGGATTATACGCTAAAGTCAAAGAAAAATTAATGCCAAGGTGAGAGAAATACTCCCTAGCCTCATCCGCATCTAACTCGCCTCTATATGCCATAGGTTTTCCTATGCATCCATACCTGTAAAAAATATCTTCCAACATAAACTTACAAACCATTGAAGTAGTCTTCATCCTCAATGCTCTTCCTTCCACTTGATTTATTAGATCTTTTTGTGCCAAAACAATGTGATGCATCTTCCATAATCCAACAGGCATAGTAATGAAATCAAGACCCCACTTATAGTGAATACTTAGTAGGTAAGTAGGATGAAGCTCATCTCTATGCCTCATTGAAGAAAATAACTAACAATCAGTGCATGTCTCAACAAACCATGAGATATCTCTATACATGCCTCTCCACTAGTAGCGCTCTTTAATCTTCTCATAGGTCACCCAAATAGCTCGATGTCTAGCCCAAAGACTTTCATGAAACTCTTTCATGATTCACACCTGTTAAGCTCTATCACATATGAATCTCAATGGTTTTTCTCCTCGCTTTCGTGGATACTTCCAAAGTATTCCATTCCGCAAGAAGAAACCATAATATTTTCTCTAGATCTTCTTGAAGTCCGCATCAGTTCACCCATCCCATCTAGACATGGTACTCAAATAACAACCAATCTGTAAATACTCTCTTGTATACAAAGACTCATCAAAGCTTTCCAAAGCAGACACATGAAAAATATGATCAGCATACATGGCTGAAAGATCAGCCCCATCATCAACATCATCAATGTAAGAAAAATCCATGTCATGATACCTCGTTCGTGAAAACATATCAGTTATTGGGTTATCTTTACCTGCTATGTGCCTGAACTCAAGATTCATGGATTTTATATACCCAATCCACCTAAGCATGGAAATATCTGGAGTAGAATAACTCATGATCATACCTAGAAGAGACAAGCAATCAATGTTGACCAGGACAACAACACCAATGAAGTACTCTTTATCATTCTTGAGAGCTCTGAGAACTCCCAAGAGCTCTCTCTTAATTTGTGGATGCGTGCGCTATCGCTCGTTTAAGACTTTCTCCCCAAACTCAATAGAATACCTATTTCCACCTGCATCATCTTGGCCAACAACCCACATCTAATGCTCATAGGACTAGTATCAATAGTAAGAACAATAGGTCTCCCACACTCATAATTCGCTTTCGAAAGAGTCGAAGCGGCTCTCATAGCTTTCAACAATCTTTTCAGCTTTTACATAGCTTTAGTATGTCTCATCTCCCAAGAAAAATGATGCCCTTTCCTCGAGATCTAATAGAGATCATCTGCAATATGAGCAAAATGAGGAATCCAAATAAGATAAAACACACAAGCTCCAAGAAACCTACAATCCTCCAAAGTAGAAGAGCAAGTCTCTGCAATGTTCTCTATGGCACATTCGCTGGGGGGAAGGCTTCCTGCCATAATAACTACACATATGTCCAACAATGAAAACCTCTCTGGCACCAAAAATAGACTTCAACCCTAGCAAATGTCAAATTCATTTCCTCTAGCTTGCAAAGAGTTCTCTCAATATCTTTGATATGCCCAGCCACAAAGAACCTATATCCATGATCATCTAAAGTATAACCCTTTTCTTTCTCCAAACAACCCTTAATAGGCAGATCATCAATGAAAGGCATGGTAAGCTTAGGAATAAAATCTTGTAAGACCTTATTCATCCCATTTATCATATAAGCAATCAAATTAGTAGCTCCTTGTGGAAGTGTTCACATTGGGACAAGGCCTAAAGGTGTCTTCATCGTAGTCAAATCTCTGCTCTCAAGGGCAAGATGGAACTAGTCATAACTGGAATAAAGATCTCCAAGTGAATAGATAGCACTTCTAGCAAAATCCTTTGCAAACTCATCCACAATAGGTCCTATATGAACATTTTGTATAGTGACCATGTTCACTGGCTGTAAGTCTTGTATGAATCTGAGTGTCCCATTCTTCTTAGGAACTGTGAACCATCTATTAGAATATGGAGCTAAAAATGGTTCTAGAATTCCAATCCTAATTTGCTCATTCAAAAGCTCCACCAATTTGGAAAAGTGAGCTCTAGGCACAAGAATAGGCCATAGATTCCAAGGGACATGTGGAATGGTAAAAATAACCATAGGCATCACAACCCTACAATCAAGCATCCAATCGCATGTAGGAAAAAAGAAAAATCTCTCCCATGTCTACAAAATATCTCTTCAAAACATCTCACCTCTTCTAGAAGCAGAAAATGTTCTGTCCCAATCTTTATCTCTTTTAGTGTCTCGGCTGAAAACATGTGTCCATTACCTGCAGGTTCTCGTAAAGGAGGCTCCATAGCTACTCTTCTAATCATCTCATCATTGTCAAAAGGTAGCAGTCCTACAACTGGTCGAACCTTCTTGTCAACTTTGTTATATTTTGTTCATACTCTAGCTTCTTTGCTACAACCTGCAAATTTCAGCCCTTGTTGTAAATACCCTAGTAAACACAAATCTTGTTGTGTATAAGAGCAGCATCCAACTCTTTTTGCTAAAATATTTCAGTAAAGACCACTTTTTTATTAGAATTCTTAGTACCCAAAATTTCTCGAAACATAAAATCAACAATTTTGCAATACATTGCTAGAGAATGGATCTGTAAGACATGACAACTCTTGATTGTCAGTTTTCAACAATCTTGAAAGATCCTCCATAGTATCTAGGCATGACAGTCCATCATAAAGACCATCTACTCTATCTTGTTCGTATAAAACACATGCAAGCTTCAATTCTTTCTCTTTTCTCTTTACATACTGCCTAGCAACTCTAGGCATATCTAAAATATGTTGAAAACACAAAGTACTGTTAGTAGGTACACAATAAACAGATGAGGAAAAACTGCCACTCCCAAGAGAGGTGAGAGCTTTCCTTGTGTCATACCACTGTCACCTTGCAAGACAGTGGTACCTAATAAAAATATGGCTCTCTTACTAAAAGAGGGGAATCCCTCAAGGAATCCTTATTCCACTTACGGTTGACACAAATGGTCATGAACTGGAAAACCCTATTTCCATCCTTGCTTCGGATCCTTGCATAGGGAGACCCATCGTCTAAAACCTTAGTCTCCATTCGAGAGTCAACAATAAATGGCTCCCGTGAAATAATAGGGCAAGAATAAGAATTTTGCACAAAGAAATGATAAGACTCATCCACATCTCCAATAGAAATCTTCAAGTTCGGACAAGCACCATAGAAATATCTTGCAATGTTGTTTATTGCACACATGTGCAAACCAAAATCCACATCAATTGGCCACCTGCCAATATCATATAATCCATGCACTATGACATTAATCTTGGAGTCATGATGCAAAAGAGAAACACAAGAGATCTCTGTCTCACTAAGCTTGACTACAGTCTCCGTAGTCGCACAAGCCAAGTGATTGTCGGAAAAATGGCAATGAGGCACCAATCTAGGCGCATCATCACTCTCTTCATACTGTGTGGGTTGAAGTAAAGGCTGAAGAGTCTTCTTGGACTTCATACATAAAGCTCCATCAGTATACTCCTCAGTAATATCCTTATCAGAATCAATCTCCTCAATTTGCAAACCATAGATAATAGCCTCAACAACTAGTAAAGTCTCTCGATAGATCATATCTTGTGTCGGCTCTTCAATAACCTATCATTTTCTTTTAATGATGTCGATGATAACATCATGGAATTCTCTTTTGGCGATCCCCAAGACTTCTCCATGAGTGAATTTAATTTTATAGTTAAGAATTCGATCCTCAAGTACCTCTTTCAAGTTCGTAGTCATTTGAATGTCGAAAAGCAGCTTGAATCCATGTTGCTTTTTCAGCTTCAGATCCTTTGTCTTCGGGGCTTTCTCATATTCTTGTTCAGCCCTGAAAACAAAGGATCTTATGTGATGTGAGAGGTGGCAATAGAAGCTTTCTAATATTCCTATTCAACTTCTCTTGCCACCTCTCGCATCACATAAGAAGAGCACAAAAGAGACTCCTCCAACAATTTCTTCATACCACCCTTACCAAAATTTGGTTGAATCTATTGCTCTGTATCTCTAAAACATATAATCTTGTTCTTCTAGAATACCAACTTTATTCTTCTCACCTCTTCAAAATATTGACAGTCCTTTCGCTCATGATCAGCACTATCACACCACATGCAATGATAGACAAAATCATTCATGTAAGAATTTTCAGGAGTGGAGGAAGTTGGGGTTGAAACTGGAGCTAGACTAAGTGGTTGCTGCTCCATTATGGTCATCTTGATTTGTAGGTCTTTTAAGTTCTTCGAAATTTCCTCCACCATATCTTCAACAGTCCGTTTGGCACATGGTCTGACAAGCGCAACAGAAATAGGCATAGCCATAGGCATAGACACAAGATGAGAAATAGGAGAAGTAGTGAATGGTGCAAAACATGAGAAGTAGGAGAGGTCATGGTAGAAGAAGACATCGCTAACATCGATGATTATATTCCATTTTGCAAGCGATCCTTCCATCTCCCCCTCTTTGTAAGTGTAGAAAGTGCATCGATAACATCCTCCCAATCTGTCTTCAATCCCATAGGCTACGTACGGGGTCTTCAAGAAGCTCTCCCAACTCATCCTGAAGTGTAGGATCAATCGCATGCAGGAATAACTCCACTTTCTCTCAGTTTAGAGCTCTTTGCTCTAATGTATCTAACTAGTTATATGGCTCATCAAACTCCTGCAACAACTCAGAAGCAACAAGACCTTTGTTGGGCTGATAGAACCACTCTCTAAATATCTTCCGTGTAGCAATACCATAACCCTCCAAGAAATATTCATCTTTGAGCACTTTCTCGAAAATATTCCAATTAGAGTCTTGCACAAACAAATCTGTCACTCCAACAGGCAAAGAAGGCATATTGATAAGCTGTAAAAAATAGTTACTCTAATTGGTGGGAACTTCGAAGAAGTGCATCTGGCTTTCAAAGGCTTTAATGTAGGCTAATACATTCTAGTAGTCAAACTATTTGCACTCACTAACCACAGTCCCGATCGCCTTGGTCACACCATGTATATACTCTTGTTCTTGATGCAACAGTCGTTGTTGATCCAACTGCTCCTACTGCTGCATAGATAACTACATATATTGATTTTGTATCATAGTGGCTGAAGAAAGAGTTTGTAATAAAGTCTTCATCTCATTAGTCAAAAAGGAAGAAGCAGTCGATGAAGTGGGTGGATTATTCGAAGTGTCTCCCATCTCGATGATGAGAAATGACACTTTCACGTTGGGTTCACTAGATATCCCATGGAATTTGTGCGGGGTTTGTGAAAGTTGCTCACCGTAGGGACACTTGTGATAGGAGAACTCAACATAAAATAAATATCCATAAGAGTTTTAGATTTAAGACAAATGAGAAAACAAATTCTTGATTAAAGATATATACATGATACAAGATCAAAAGATTCTCGAATATGATCAAAAGACATCGGCTTGAGATGCCAAATTGTTTAATGATATGAAGCTGGGTAGCAAAGATGATGTAGAGAAATTAGTCATGTCTCTTCTAAGCAAGAAAAAGATCAATCTCCAATTGGAAGTCACAGTCGAAATCTCGAACTCAGAGAGGAGAAAAAGGTGGAATTTCAGGTTTTAAGGAAAGAACTTCAAGGAAGGTGAGGAGCATCAAGGTCAAACTCAAGCCACTGTTGTAGAATTTAACGATGAGAAATTTGAAGAGGGCAAGGAGCTCATAGCTTGACTCAAAAGCCACTCCATGGAACCTGATGACGACCTTCAAAGTAGGTGAGGAACACCAAGCTCAAACTCAAGCCACCTTCATAAGCAATTCGATGGTGGAAATTTCAATGTACGCAAGGGGCTTAGAGCTCGACCTCAAGTCTCTCTCTTGAATTTGATGGCAAGATCTTCAAAGAGGGCAAGGGATTCAAAACTCCACCTCTAAGCTCTCTCTCTCACACAATTTTGATAGCCTCTCAATTTTGATGGCCTCCCTCGCAAACAACCCCCCCCCCCCCCCATCATGCTCCACTTATCTCTCTTTATATAGTCTTCAAGACTTCCATGTTTGAATTGCTTTTCTTAGCTTTTCCATCATTTAAAGGCTTTAAAACTTAAGAATTAAAAGATTTGAATAGCCTTAAGGCTATTTAGCTTTTCTAAATGCCACCTTGCGTTCCAACCACCGTCATGGCTTTCGTCATCATTCTACATGAGTCACTGCGTTGTTTGGACTATCGAGTTTGCAGCCGCGTACAGGCGCAACGTTTTGTGCAGGATAATCTCCACAATCAGAATAAATCTACATTGTATGAGGCACTTTTTCCACCCTTCACCAAAGCTTTGCGGTCCTCAATTATTTCCCTTATTGACGTATCCACAGTCTTATTCATCCTCCTGAACTTAAATCAAGGAAAGCTGGAATTGGAAGAAAATCGATTCCTGGGTGAATCAACAAGTGACCATACTTAAAGACAAACACTTTCAATGTATCCATGTACTCAAAAATCTTTCCTCCCCGCTCATAACTGCTACCAAACTGTGTGTAAACATCCCAGACCTTACTTTTTGGCAATCAGGGCATTTTATCTTCAGCGTCCACCACACGCTATCGATACACCATGAGCACAATGGGATGACCCAAAAGAGCACCAATAAGGAGAATGCCATGAGAGCCCAGATGCCCCCTGCGGCGCGGTTGTTTGAGAGCATTTGAGACCACGTCAAACTTTGCAAGAATAAGCTGGCTGAATGCCACCAGATAAGGCAATTTCAATTCTGTTGCTCTCCTTTATCCCAAATGTAGGAACAGTTCCTCCTTCCAATCCAGGAAGAGAGGAGCCTGTCATCAAGAACTCCAACCTCAAAGACCAACTGACATAAACCGGCCACCGTTTTTCGAACTTGTGCAGTCAATATATGCTACCCTCAAAGATGGGTACTCAGTCATTAATCTAAGGATATAAATTGCATATGTTGATCCCCTTGCAGTTTTTGTGCACCGTAGTTTTGGCAAGAAACCACATATGAAAACTTCATATCAGCAACTGCTTCATTCCCCTCAAGAGCTGAATATCTATCTGTTCGGAAAAGTGTTTGTCCTCGCAGTGATGCCCAACACCTTAATGCTAGCTCATTCTCTGGTTTAGTCCAAAGTTCTTCGTCCTTCCAAACAGCACCTTCATTTTTGCAATTTAATCACTCAAGGAAATTCTTCCACTCACATGGATAAAGCTTCTCCAGAAAATATTGTATGCTAATGTCATCTTCATTGTAGTTGTGAATGTCATTCATATAGAGTAGAGTGTATCTTTATTGTAGTATGGAGTAAGTACATTGAAGGCTTTTGTAACAATATTTTCATACTCATAGTAATCTTCATAATCAACTAAGTTGTCCTGATCACCATCAATATCATCAAACTTCTTAGACATGGAGTTTTGAGATAATGATTCTCCTCCTGTAATTGTAAGCATAGGTTGCTTATATGCATTAAGATTTGTCAAAAGTTTGCATGTCCCCTCTCAATGCAAGCGCAAAGGAAAACAAATCTTCTGGGGACAAAATCCCAACATGATGGTTTGCAACTTGATTCATTAATAAGTCATCTTCCTCTTCAAAAACAATTTTCAACTGATGCCCTAACTCTACCAATGATGGCTTCAAAAAATTATCATATGCCCTTATAGCTTTTGTAGGCTACTAAATGTTGAGCCATATGAAAGAGTCATGTAATCTTCACTAGCAACATCTGAATAGCAAGTTGCATGGGGAAAGTCCAAAGCTGAGCTCTGTTTCATAACAATAACCATAACTTGATGGTTTCGAAGATACACATCAGCAAGGTATTGAAAGAACAACACTGTTATCTCCAGAATATGTGGTATTTTGATTGGTGGGCTCTTCAACCCATAACTCATAAAATGCTTTACAATTCTTCAAGAAACACTCACTGACAATGTAGAACTTACGACCTTTTCCTTGGATCATTGAGTCTTCAGAAGAGATACCTTCATATGATCATGTTTTCCCATGCAATGTGCCCTATTAAGAATATGCTTTGGAAGAGAATTTCGTGCCCAATAATTCATGTAATTTGCAAATTAAAATCCATGCAATGCAATCAATGAAACGATGCTTCCACACAAAAAATTCTGAATGCAATGAAGAATATGTGCCTAGCCTATCTACATGTGCTTGTGCATTATGCAAAATGCAAACAAAGAGACACACACAATGGAAAACAAATTCCTAATGATGTTGAGTAATCGATTCAAATTCTTGGCGAAAAACTCCGCCCTTAGATTTGCAATGGTGGATGCGCAGTGTCACAACATCCGCCCCCTACACACCTTCCTCTTCAAAAACAATTTTCAAGTGATGCCCTAACTCTTCCAATGATGGCTCCAAATGGTTCTCATGTGCCCTTATAGCTTTTGTAGGCTGCCAAATGTTGAGCCATATGAAAGAGACATGTCATCTTTATTGGTAACATCTGAATAGCAAGTCGCATGGGGAAAGTCCAAAGCCAAGCTCTGTTTCACAACAATAACCATATTTTGATGGTTTTGAAGATACATATCAACAAGCTATTGAAGGAACAACGGTATTCTGATTAGTGGGCTTTTCAACCCATAACTCATAAAATGTTTTACAAACAAGATCCTTCTTCTTCAAGAAACACTCATTGACGATGTAGAACTTACGACCTTTTCCTTGGATCATTGAGTCTTCAGAACGGATACCTTCATATGATCATGCTTTTCCATGCAATGTGCCCTATCAAGAATATGCTTTGGAAGAAAATTTCGTGCCCAATAATTCATGTGATTTGCAAATTAAAATTCATGCAATGCAATCAATCCAACAATGCTTCCAAACAAAAATTTATGAATGCACTGAAGAATATGTGCCTAGCCTATCTACATGTGCTCATGCATTATGAAAAATGCAAACAAAAAGCCACACACAACGGAAAACAAATTCCTAATGACATTGCCTAATGGGTTCAAATTCCTGGTGAAAAACTCTTCCCTGAAATTTGCAGTGGTGGACGTGCAACGTCACGACAACGTGGAAATTACAACTCCAAGATTTGTCGATATAAGGATGCAGTAGCATTGAGATCAAAATGATAACCAAATCTATAAACAAATCATACACTAACTAGTACATTGTGAAGAGTTAGATAAATAAGTAATGAATCTCTGCTCTGAATAGGAATAATTTTCATATTCTCATTCCACAATCTCGATTAGCCAATCTATTTGAATCCATTTATGGATTATTTGTGTATAGCATTGCATATCTTCACTTGATAACTATTCTCCCATATAGAATGGTCCACCTAGTTAAACTTAAATATCGCTAGCTCCTAGCACTGAAAGGAATACCCTAACTGTGTGTGCAACTACCTACCTAGCTACGTGAAAACTAAGCTACCCAAGCTACAACACATGAGAAATTAAAAATGAAAAGACATAAACAAATCTTAACGAATGTTTTTTTTTCCCTTCTTTTTATAGTTTTCATTTTTTCCTTCAGAAAAATTATAATGAACACTAAAAAATCTAGGAAAACAAGAGATCTAAACTAAAATCCTCACATTCTCTAAAATCTTCTAACACAAACAATTAACTCAGCCCAAAATCATCTACACTGTTAAAATCAAACCAATCAACTACACTACTAGTTATAGGATACTCATGAATAGCTCGAGCATAGTCACATTAGAGGTCATAGACCCACTATCATGTGCATCACTAAAAACTTCCATTGTAACGTGTCCACCTGTTATCTTCGGGACACGTCTTAGCAGTCCATCAGAAAGTATATCTAAAAGGCTCTGTCCATCACTCCCATGGAATGTTACGGGGTTTGCGATCTAGGACTCTCCGTGTCTGCCATGTAGTAGAAGTATTCCGGCCGTTCCCACTTAGGACCGACCTGAATTAGGGTTTTCCCTATTGGTCATTTCCTAACGGCAACTAGCATCGAACCCAAGCGAACTACTTTACGCAGAAGCGCCAGGTTCGAAGCGGATTCACCTTGCACTTGGTTCAAGGAGAATGGGAAACGAGAGGGATGCCAAGCTCAACCTCTCTGCCATAAGGCATAGTCCCATTCCATTCCCCTAAAACAGCGTAAATTGGGATTAATTATAACTCTAGGTCAAGGATCTTGTCGTTCGTGTTCTTTTGAACGATCTTCCTTCTGTCCATCGTGATTTGAGAAAAGTTCCCGGCCAACCGGGACCACCCATCCGTAGGACGGACCTATGGCCCATCCACCGCACTTTCCTCAGGTTGTTTTAGTTATTTAATTACCTAACACATTTAGTTGGACATGTATCAATCAGCTTTCTTAATTAGCCCATTAGGCATTGGTTCCTTCACATAATCATATCACTTGACATAGAAAAGCAATGTCAAACAAGTTCCTTGTTAACAGGTTATCATATTTATCTTAAAAATACATAAAGTCCAGCCCGTAGGCTTATCCACAATCCACCCGAAGGCTATCCAGCAATCCACAGGGATTACCAATCCAAGATTCCGCCCGTAGACTAGTATGCGGGCCTCGAGATCCAATCCCGAGTCATGTTAGCCTCTTGTGCAGGGCTCAGAAGGTGAGGGATTTATGGCCAGAGCCCCCCTGGCACCCAAGCGTCCTCCTGCTCCAAGTAGCACTTAACGGAGAGACCTCTCGCAGCTCGGCGTGCTTAACAACCCCCTTGGTTAGGGTCAGGCAGGCAGTCCGGGGTAACTGAAGCTATCTCTCCCTTCAGGCCTTCAACCTAAAGCATTAGATATCCATTTATCCTTTAATTCATTGATCAAACAAAGAAAAATAGTGCTCTTAAATCTGTAACAAGCACAATCATTTCCATTGGTCGTTATTGTTGGCAAACTACTAAGGAGTGAATCCTTCTTTTCGAATGCATCTAACGCTCGATCCGGGATGACTTCCGACTTGGCAAGATCCCCTATGTCCTGGATTAGGGCCATACCCTATTAACCCAACTTAGTCAATACCTTAAGTTCATATGTTATTCCAATTTATTGGTTTGTCCTTTGCTCTAAGCAATTATCTTTACCCCAGAAAGACATTATATTAGGACAATTATTCATCCTCTTGCAAGATAACTTGCGTAAAAATCTGCCAACCTCATTCCGAGAATTGGCCATTCCCTTGTGATCCAATCACAAGATCATACGACTCTGCACTTGTTGCACAAGTGTCGCATCAAACTATGGGACTATTCTACCCATCAAATGGAGTCACGAAACAATCTGTTCTTGATTACATTAGGCTAACGTTGTTAGTCCTAGGATTCCAAGCTCCATCATTTCAGCGAAAGATTCCTAGGGACAACCCTAGATCACTTCTCAAGTATGTTCCATTGTCCCTACATTCGGTGAACATGCGCAAGTATTTAGGGTTTAGGAGTTTCAGTTTTTGGCAATGCGTGCGAGTAGGTAAATGTCTCCACCGGCCTAACCCTCGTCAGTTCCTTGGGATACCTCGTATTGAATTAACCCTTTTCTAAATGAGTACTGCGCGGTTTTTAGGTGTTTAGGTTTATGCCAATTTTAACCTATCTAATCTTGAAGATAATTATGCTATTGTTTCCATAACCATTTGACTTATTGTCTACGCGTAAGTTGAATTTTCAAATCCTAACCTTTCGGTTTAAGATCAGGCATAGATTAGGTTATAGCCTAATTCCAATCAATCATCCTATAACTTGTGAACAAGGTTCAGGCTAAAACGTGCAGCCTTTTCTATTAATTATACAGTTGAAAAAACGATATTTATACAAATTTATGCAACTTAGGAATCATTTCATGCCTTGCAATTTCCTATAGATTATTAGCACTTTCCATAATGACTCATTGCGAAGAAGATATGGCCTAATAACACGACATGCAATTTTTATACTTCCATGCCTAAACGGGGTGCACTAACTTAATTCCGTTTCCTAAATATGGATATTAATCTAAGTTTAGTTCATTGAAATGCACAAAAACTACTTGCTAGAAATGCATATCAATTTTTCTACTCACTTTATTTTGTTCGTTTTATTGGAAATACTAATGACCGAACTTGTCCATCATAAGCCTATTCTTTTAAATTAACCAAAGTATTTAAGACGGAAAATGCATCCTATCTCCAAAAATCATCCATGCACGTAAAATTATAACAACGTAAAATAAAAATTAGAAAGGAAAACCTGGACTTGTGGTGAGTTGTCCACGTGGATGCTAGGAGACGATCCTCCTGCGATTGTGCCTTGGGCTTTCTTAGGAGCCATCGCGAATGGAGCCTTTCTGTAGTGGATGTAGCTTTGTGAACTCCCCTTTTGAAATTTCACCGTCCTTTATGAGTTTTCTTTTCCTTCCTATCGTAGAAGCTCCTTGAAGGGATACTTGTGGAGGAGGGGGAGAAACCACGGAAAGGTTTAAAACCCAGAAAGAGGGTATTTTAAAATCCTCTGTGAGTAAGGCTCATTAAAGCCACGGAAAAGGGCTTAATGGTCTTTTAAAGATTTACAAGAAAAGGGGAAAATGGAAAGTGTAAAAGACCCTTATGAGGGCTTTTGGTATGGGGAAAGAAGGTGTAAAAAAAAACCCTTAACACCCTCTTTTCTTTTTGTGGGGGGGGGAACAAGGTATGAAAGGGCTCTTAGGGAGGAAATTTCGTGTATGGGGGTATTATATACAAGAGCACATGAAGGATTTGGAATTTTCGGGGGGCAGGGGGTGTTTTAACAATCCCACACAAACCACGGCTAGGGGGAAAAGGAAAGGGGTATGAAAGGGCTAAAAAGGGAATTTTTGCACGGGGGAAAAGGGGCCTAAGGGGGCCCTTAGGGGGGATTTAAGATATGGGAAAAAAAGGGGCTATAAGCCCTTGGGAAGATTTAAGGTATGGGGAGTAAGGTATGGGGAGAAAAAGGGCCTTTAAGGTAAAACCTTTTTGGGAGGGGGAAAAGGGGGCTTATAGAGCCCCCCCCTTAGAAGCTTTGGAAGCTCCTAGAAGCACCGGGGGGGGGTCTTGAATGTGAGATAGTGGCAGGCGACAGATGGCGAATGGATGGTGGCAGGGCGGCTCCTCCTCGACAGTGGCACAGTGCAGCGCCCTTCTTGCTCTACGACAGCACATAATTTCCTCCTTCATGACGGCGATCAATGCCTCCACTCCTCCTCTCCCTTTCACGGCAGAGGTAGCGCCTTCTTTTGCTCCATGACAGCCTTCCTTCATGGCATGTCATCCTCCTTCTTCTCACCACTATGGCAGCGACCACCACCCCTCTCATTCCCTCTCGACAGCCACACAATCAGAGTATCTCCTAGCATCACCTTTGCTTATCGTCCCGCCATCCCGAGTTAAATAGGGGAGGGGATAAGATCCTCCCTCCCCCATGCGGCAGCAGGCATGGCCACTTCTCTCCTGAAGCTCCATCGAGGAGCTTAGTCACTCCTTCTATTCCCCTCCCCCTCCAGCATGACAGTCGGCTGGGGGGGAATAAGGGGAACAAAAATTTGTCATTATCCCAATTCAATTATCCAAACCAAATGTTATTATCCCCATGACCCCTTCCCAAGAGGGAATTCATATGCGGAATGGGTATTTTTATTTTGGAGTTGTTACATCCATCACATCATGGAGTGGAGCCATGGCTATATCGGAATAATAAAACCAACAAGGACAATGATGATCATTACGATATATTGAAGTAAGACGGTAAACAATATCTTGATATTAGGAAAACTCATGCTACTCTCTACCCACCCTATACTGGGCAACACCACACTTAGGGGAGAAGACATTATCATAATCATGGCATTGATAAGTGTAACCAATAGCATCCTGCATAACAGTGGCACCATAATGTCAAAAGTAAGTCCAACACAGGAGTTGTGCATGCACATAAAGATGTAACAGACACTATCTACAACCAGATGGTGGTGATACTACAAACAAATAATGATCACAAAAGAAGAACCACGAGAGGTCTCTCCCTTCGATGCATATAAGAACATTTCATGCATCTAAAAACATAGAATACTATAAGGCTAAACATGAATAGGATCAGAACTATCAACATCAAGACGAGGGGGGTAAAGCCCATCCATCCATAGAAAAGCCATACCTACATCCCATTAAAAAACCCCCCCCAAAAGAAAAGAAACCCGAATTCAAATTAGTTAGGGGTTATTCTAACAACTTACCTAATTGTATCTAACTACCCTAACTCACAAAATGTTTGACATAGGCCATTAACCCTAAAATACTCATTTTCAACATTAATATCCTACACATCTATAGAGCCATTATCATAAAATTTAATAACCTTTAAAGGTCACAGTCAGTGAATTTTAAGTTTTCCTAGAAATTTATAATAACGGCAATCATAAAGTAAAACTAAATCACCTTTCTTAAACTCCTTACTTTGATATTTTGATCATGCCAAGCTTTTTGGTGTTTCTCCATTGATTCTAAGCTTTGTAAAGCTAACAAGAATTCCTCATCTAGCTTCACTAACTGTAAAATCCTTTGCTTCAACGATTCAACTTCTCTTAATCATAATGGTAGGGCTACTTGCAAAGTAGGCAACTCTTGCTCAATTGGAAAAATAACATTAGTTCCATAAACTAAGTTGAATGGTATATTTTGCATTATCACCTTGTAGGTGGTTCTCTAGGCCCATAATGCCCCATACAAATGCTCATCTAAATCACACCTATGAGAAGCAACTGTTTTAGTTAAAATCCCACAAATAATGTGATTAGTTACTTCTACTTGGCCATTAGCTCTAGAGTGATAAGGTGTTGATTTGCGATGTGTAATATTTAGACCTTCCAAAAACACGCATGAACCGCCTCTATAAGTCGTGAGGATAATTGATTAATGGCAATTTTTTTTAAATAATCTCTCTCTCCTCCCGTCAACTGTCGTGCTGGAGGACAAGGGTTTAGCAAGAGCCACTAAGCTCCTTGCTGGAGCTTGCAGGTGGGAGAACCCATGCGAATTGACACGTGGGGGAGGGAGGATCCCCCTCCCCTCACCTATATAAATGGTATGGGGCATAGCCAGGGGATAGAGGTCACTGCCGTGGAGCAGGAAGTGGGCGCCACCGTGAGAGAGAGAGACACTGAGCTATTGTCGAGGGCTAGAGGAGGAGCCGCCCCGCTACGTCGAGAGGAGAGAGGAGGGCATCAAGATTCTGAAGGCTCGCCAATAGTGCAACACGCTACTGCCACGCCCAACCGACTATTCGGCCTCCTTCCATGTGGGATTCTGAATCCCCCAGAAGCTTTGGAAGCTTCTTGGAAGCTTCCAAGGGTGGGCCTCCTAAGCCCCCTTCCACATTACACCCCCACAAATTCTTCTTGTGGGCCCCCTCCTAGCCCTGGTTCATGCGGGCTTGCTAAAACACCCTCCCTGCTCTCGAGAATCCAAAGCCCCCCCTTCTCGTGCCCATTCTTAATATCCTTTCAAGTGGGTTAAAAGCCCAGTTACTTCGTGATTTAACCCCTCATTGACGAGTTATACATTCTCCTTCTTTCCTTTTTCGATCCACTAAGACAGTTTAAAATGCCTCCCGAGGTTTAAGCACCCCCTTTTTGTGAAATCCTCACTTCCGGGTTTCAAAACCCTTTTCCCATCGACCCTACAAAGAGGGGTTTTTTTTTTAAAAAACCGGAGTTTAAGCCCTTAGCATTTCCACAACGTCATTCTTGACGGTTGTAAGGTCCTAATCGTGAAATCCCTACTTCAAGGAGGAGACCTTCTGAAAACCATTTTCGAAAGACGGTGCAAGCTATCACAAAGGGGAGCTACGCATGCAAAGGAGATGGCCAAGGTCATAAATCTGCATCCAAGATGGAAAGGCCACATTCGCAATGGCTCCTAAGAAGGCACAAGGCGCAACCGCAGGAGGATCGTCTCCTAACATCCATGTGGACATTTCACCACAAGTCCAAGTTTTTTCTAAATTTTGATTTACGTCGTTATAATCCAATCGTGCATGGATCATTTTTGGAGATAAGATGCATTTTTCGTCTTAAATACTTTGGTTAATTTAAAAGAATTAGCTCAACATGGAAGAGTTCGGTCATTAGAATTTTTCAGTAAAACAAACAAAATAAAAGGAACATAAATGCTTTTCTAGCAAATAGTTTTTATGCATTGCAATGAATTGAAATTAGATTAATGTCCATTTTTACAAAACGGAATTATGATAGTGCACTTTGATTAGGCATGGGAGTATAAATTGCATGTCGCATTATTAAGACATACCTTCTTCTCAATGAGTCATTATGGAAAGTGCTAATAATCCATAGGAAATTGCAAGGCATGAAATGGTTCTTGAGCTGCATAACTCTAGTCAATTGTATTAATATCGTTTCAACTGCATAATTGTTAGAAAAGGCTGCATGACTCAAAGGAAAAAAAAACCCTAAAGTTTAGAAGCATGAATGCATGTTATAAAGAGATCCAATAGAATTATGCTATAACTTATCATATGTTTTGATTTTAATCCGAAAAGTTAGGATTGTAATTCAACTTATACATAAGTAATGAATCATGTGGTTATGGAAATGATAGCGTAATTATCTTTGAGAATAGAGAAGTTAATTTGGTTTAAATCTGAACACCTAAAAACCGCGAAGGGACTCGTCTAGAAAAAGTTAATTCAATGCAACATATCCCAAAGAGCTAACTAGGGTTAGCACATTGGGGACACTACCTAGTTACTCGTTTTACCAAAGTTGAAACTCCGATACCCTAAAGACTTGCCCACATTCACGTAATGTAGGGACATTGGAACATACTTGCGAGAGGTGATCTAGGGTTTTCCTAAGAATCTCTCGCTAAGCGAATGAAACTCGAAACCCTAGGACTAACAATGTCAGCCTATTGCAATCAGGAACAGATTGTTTCATGACTAAATAGACCCATAGTTGATGCGTTACTTGTGCAACAAGTTGTAGAGACGCATGATCTTGTGATTTGATCACAAGCAAATGGCCAATTCCTCGAAATGAGAATTGGTAGACTCTTACATAAGTTTATCTTGCAAAAGGATGAAAAATTGTCCTGATATAGTACCTTTCTTGGGTAAAGTGACCAAGATACGGGGGGATTAGATAATTGCTTGGAAGCAAAGGACCAATTAATAAATTGGAATAATATATGAACTTAAGGTATTGACTAAGTCGGGTTAATAGGGTACGTCCCTAACCCAAGATATAGGGTTAACAAACAAACCCTTGGGAATCTTGCCAAGGCGCAATTGATCCGGAATCGAGTGTTGGATGCATTCGTAAAGAAGGATTCACTCCTTAGCAGTTGGCAAAAAATAACGACCAATGGAATTGTTTGTGCTTGTAAAAGTTTTAAGAGTATTGTTTTGCTTTGTTTGCTCAAAGAACTAAAGGATAAATAGATATCTAATGCTTCAGGTTGAAGGCCTGAAGGGAGAGGCAGCTTCAGTTACCCCCGACTGCCTGCCTCACCCTAACCAAGGGGGTTGTTAACCGCGCTAGGAAGGTGGACCGAACCCACCGCAAGAGGTCTCTCTGTTGAGCATTACTTGGAGCAAGAGGATGCTTGGGTGCTAGAGGGGGCTCTGGCCGTAAATCCCTTGCCTTTCGGGCCCTGCACAAGAGGCTAACGTGACTCGAGATTGAATCCCGAGGCCCGCATACTAGTCTACGGGCAGAATCTTGGATTAGTAATCCCTGTGGATTGATAGATAGCCTTCAGACGGATTATGGATAAGCCTACAGGCTGGTCTTTATGTATTTCAAAGATAAATATGATAACCTGTTGAAAATGAACTTGTTTGACATTGCTTTTCTATGTCAAGTGCCATTATTACGTGAAGGAACCAATGTCTATTAGGCTAATTAAGAAAGCTAATTGTTACATGTACAACTAAATGTGTTAGGTAATTAAATAACTAAAACAACCTGAGGAAAGTGCAGTGGATGTGGCCATAGGTCCGTCCTACGGATGGGTGGTCCCGATTGGACGGGAACTTTTCTCAATCATGATGGATAGCTGGAAGATCGTTTAAAGGACACGAACAGGAAGGGCACTGACCTAGAATCTAAGTTATAAATGATCCCGATTTACGCTGTTTTAGGGGAACAGAATGGGACTATGCCTAATGGCAGAGAGGTTCAGCTTCGCATCCCTCTCGTTTCCCATTCTCCTTGAACCAAGTGCGGCATGAATCCGCTTCGGACCTGGCGTTTCTGCGTAAAGTAGTTTGCTCGGGTTCGACGCTAGTTGCCGTTAGGAAATGACCAATAGGGAAAACCCTAATTCAGGTCGATCCTAAGTGGGAATGGCCAGAATACTTCCGCTACGTGGCAGACACGGAAATTCCTAGATCGCAAACCCCATAACATTCCATGGGAGTGCCGGCGCGGAGCTTTCTAGATATCCCTTCTGATGGATTGCTAAGACGTGTCCTGAAGATAACAAGTGGACATGTTACACGATGCTTAATTTTATATAATTTTATTAACTCAGTAATGAGACCATTTAAGAAATGGAAACCTGTATCACTTACTAATTCTAATGGGAAACCAAAATAGGTAATAATATTCTCATATATAAACTTAGCCACATCAATGGCTTTATTTGTGTTAAGTGCTTTCACTTCCACACCCACTTCATAATATAATTAGTATAAACCAAGATATAACGATTAGATTGATATCTAGTAGGCAGATCAATTGAGCCCACAAAATCAATTCCCCATTTCTCAAAGGGTGCTAATGCCAATAAAGGTGTCAAAGGCGTAGAAAACTCTCAGAAGGCTGATCGGTCCTTTGACATACATCACGTTTTCTACAATAATAATGAGCATCCTTAAATACGGTAGGCCACCAACAACTGGCTAATAAAACTTTCCTTGCTATTAGTTCACTAGCAAAATGGAAACCACAAGGCTCATTATGTGTAATACCTTAGAAACAAAAGGAACTTCATCTTCCCTTACACACCGACGATAGATACCCTATCATGGAAATTTTTTATATAAATAACCCCCTAATAACCCATAGAGCGTGCTTGTATTAATCTCTATCGCTTTTGACACTTATCAACACCAGAAGGATATTGAGAAGTACTAAGAAAATTTGCAATATTAGTGTATCATGGAACTTGTGTCTCCATAGTAAAAAGTGATGCATTGGGTAGATCATCTTCCACACCAGATGTTAATAACCGTGAGAGATGATCTGCTAGAACATGAGCTCCACTAGGATGAGTAACTATTTGAAAATCAAATTCATGAAATAATAACATCCAATGAATCACACATCTTGAAAGTTTTTGCTCTATTAGGCAAGTACTTTAATGCCTCATGATCAACATAAAAGGTAAATTTATTCCCTAGTAAATAATGATGAAAATTTTCCACCACAAATACCATTGATAAGCATTCTTTCTCAGTAATGATATAATTTCTCTCTCCATCTCTTAAATTTTAACTTTCATAATAAATTGGATGATCCACCTTACTGACATCTACTTAGCATAAAATAGCTGCCACAGCTTACATAGATGTATATGCATGGATATGGAAATTGTTCATCTAATTTTGGCAATGCTAATCTTGGTCCTTCTATTAACTTTTACTTAAGTAATTCAAATGCTTTCTCACAAGCATCATCCCAATTAAAAGGATCATCATTTCATGGCAAATTTGTTTAAGGTGATGACACCTTAGTAAAATCCAAAATAAACTGTCGGTAATAATTTAGATGCCCTAAAAATCCTCACAATTATTTAAGATTTGTTGGTGGTGGAAGCAATAAATCTTTGAAATTTTAGTAGGATCCATGGCAATGCCTTCCTTAGAAATTATATGCCCCAACAATGTTCCTTTTAGAACTCCAAAAACACATTTATTAGCATTCAAGGAGATACCCACTTCATCACTGCATTTAAATACTTTTGCCAATAGCTAAGGTATTTATTTTGTCATCCCATAGATGCAAAAGTCATGTAGAAAAACTTCCATCCACTATCATAGAAAATCTTGATAGGCTGCAATGATAGCCCTTTTAAATGTTGTTGGTACATTGCACAAACCAAAAGGCATTACTTTATAAGAAAAATTACCCCATTCAGTAGTAAAAGTAGTTTTAGTTTGATCTTTCGAATGAATCAACACTTGATTATAGCCCCATTAAACCCATCCATAAAAGAATATAGCTCATGTCTGCAACCTTATCAAGTGCATGCTTTGTAAATGGCAAAGGAAAATGATCTTTGCGTGCTTTGGTGTTAAGCTTTCTATAATAAGCATGAATGCAAATTTTCTTACTGTTCTTCTTTGGTACCACCACAATAGGGGATACCCATTAATTTCCATATGCAATAAGATGTATAAATCCAACATCTAAAAGCTTAGTAATCTTAGCTCTTTTACCAACTTTGTATACACAGGATTTATTCGTCATTGACGTTGGCATATGGATTTTGTGCATGATTCTAGATCAATGTAGTGCTTACAAAGTTTAGCTTTGCTATCTTTAAGGTTAGTATAAGACAAAGAAAAACCCTCAACATGTGCTAATAAAACTTCCTAAAAATTCTCTAAATCTTTAGTTTTATCTATTTTCACATCAGGCTCCTCTATGACATGTAAAGAAGATATTTTGTGGAGTTTAACCATCGATACGTCTTCTAATGTCTCCTTGTACTTGATTCGGATACTTCTTCCCTAACATTCACAAAATGTACCAATGGTAGAACCCTCTAAGGGGCAATACCAAGGTTATCCTGAATATCACCACCAATTTCCATATTATAAACACTTGCTACCTTAGGAAAGGATTTTCCAATATATCTCCCCCAATTTTTATTTCAAATTCCATTAGTAGATTTTGAATTATTGCTAGACTTCACTATAAATGAGGATCTTATAGAACCAATTACACAAAGAATATGCTCTAGATCACATGGATATTGAGCATGTAGTGTTTGATGATAACAACATAAAATTCTATAATTCTTTTTAAAAATTCTTAGTCATTTGAATTCCATGCACTACAAGATATAGACCTTACACCGACGTTTAAAGCGACGAAAATACAAACAACAAAATTAGCCCCCATCGTCGCAAAAAGCGTCGTTATTGACTATGCCATAGAAACGTCGCTATTGGCGTCGCATATAGCGACGCAACTAGTAAATTTGCGACGCACATAGCAACTCCAATAGCGATGCGAGCACAAAATTTGCGACGCAAATAGCGATGGTAACAGGGAAAAAAAAAATTTGTGGCAGGGCAGCTTGCTACTGTATATACAAAGCGCTTGCAAACAAAAAGAATATATACTGAAATTATAAAACTGATACATGAAATAAATACATGAACGCATAAACTGCGATTGGTACAATCATGACAGGATATCACTAATACATAGAAAATGTATACATAGATCAGGCGACTAAAAAATAAAGGTGTGTGAGCTCCAAGGATCCAAGGGCAAGCTACAAATCCTCGTCCCCTGAAAGCTCATCCCGCCGCAAAGGAGCATCGAACGGATTCTACAGAAAAAGAAACAACACATCAATCCACCATACAATAATGCATTCAAATATCTCATGGTAACTACGGACAAGAAAGATGAGTGACTTACAGGGCCGCCGCATCTATACAATTGGTCGATCAATGCATTGAGACCATGCCTCTCTGCATATCGAGTACAAAGAATATTTCAAAAAAAGAAACAGGAAAAACAAAAGAGAAACTTACAAAGTCCTCCAAATATGTCTTGTGGCTGCCACTCCCAAGATGATGGACCACTCCGGCCTCGAGTCGTGCCCTCGCCGCCTCCCGCTCTGACTCCAACGTCCTGGCGAATCTGTAGCCTCCTCCCTTAGTCGGAGTGAGTCATCTGCATCTAACCACTCGGGCTTTGCAGCCCCACTCTTGATTGCCTTGTGTGCGTTGGATCGTCTATGTGACATGTATGCACACATGCAATCCATCATCCAGCCCATAGAGAACTCTACTCCGAGAGACGAAACTCCTCGTGCAAGGATGCTACTATGTAGTCCTTGCTCCCCCCGGTATGTTCTTCTAATGATCCAGGACGTTGTGCCGATAAACTTGTTGGCACAACTCTCTCATGCGAGCCATCACCCTCCTCCCCTCATCATTCATGATGATGGCTCCTGACCTACTATCAACTAGATATCCATAACCCCTAGGAGTCTGCCTAAGATGGGTCCTCTCCCATCTCCGTTCACCCTCGTGGGCATATCCAGGAGACCCCTCTACATCCGGTGTACCGACGGGGGTAACCTCTCTCGGAGTGGCACTCAAAGGGGTGCCACTGCTGACGACTGCGCAAAAGCCGGAGTAACTAGAGTAGATGTCCCCACAGGTGTGACAAATCCTGGAGTGGATGCAGCTCCAGCTGAACGACGAGATGGAGATACCACATCCGTGTCTCCACAGCAGCATCCCCCTGATCCCGATGCAGTCCCTCCCTCTAGCCCAAGTCGTGAGCATCGAGATCTTCTGCTCAAAGTTGAAGCATCTGATCGCGCTGAAGCAAATCTAGCAGAGCGCCCTGACGAAGAACGAGACAGCTCCTGGTCTGCCATCTCTCTAAATCTTGCGAGCTGGTCTGGAGACATGCATGCCATCATGTCCTAAAACTCCTCATTGCTCATCCCTCGACTCATTCTAAAAATGTCACCTACACAGATAAAAAATTGTGTTAGAATAATCAATTTAAACTATACAAAGCACAGTAATGTAAATCATTTTTAAAAAATCCCTCTTAAAATGCATATCTTATGTACCTTTATGACGCGATCTAAACAACGAATTGAGAAATACAATTCTCCAAGAATGAAGTATCCTATGGTCCCATGTTAATCTCTTGACACAACTCTGCATACACTGGAAAGTCGATAGACATGTCACCACAAAAGAATGAGTCTGCCTCGTTCTCAAAAAATTCTTGGACTCCTGTATTTCCATCATTGTTAGCCGATGCGGGCTCCAAGCTTGCGGCGGCCTCCACCCCTTGTAATATCGACCCCTCTATTTGTATATTATCTTCATCTATGCCCGGACCATCGCTTTGATCATATACTCTCGCACTTCGAGGAGTTGAAGATATAACATACCACCATCGAGGTTGTCGGGGGTTTGGATAGAAGATTACCTGTTCACAAACACGTACAAAGCAAGTTCAAACCATTGTGACATAAACCATGTCGTATCACAATTAGCAAGCAAATGACTCTATGCACCTATTCACAATGGGCCGGCAACACAAAGGTGTCGCACAAATCCGTCCATTTTTTTTCGGAATCTATTTCGAGAAATCCAGATGGACCTCATCGAATTGTTGCTCCAGCTCCTCCAAGTACCACTTTGAACCACTGCACATCGGATAGTATCATGGAGAAGCTACGGTAATCCACCGTAATAATACTTTGCAAGTTTCCAAAGTATGCCATCTCATCCACAACCGTGTTCAGATTCGTTGCTCGTCGCCGCCTCTCTTGCTCAAACCTTGCCATGATACCACAGTCCATTGGGGAGCGCATTTTGTCAATACGCTCCACGTGAAAATGTCGTCCGCGCGACCATGCTGTACTATATATTTTGTATTGTACATTGAAACACTCAAATTAGATGTCACATATAAAATTTAGATATAACATATTCTAAACCCCTCATCACCTTGGACTACATCCCCTCGAGAACTCCCACTCCTCTATTGAGACCTCTATCTCTTCGCTGGATGCTGCGGTCAAGGCTCCATGCAACCATCGTGTTGACATAAACCGCGGCATCTCCTCCATGCCTTCGGGATATCGAATCAGTCAATGACGCGTACTACATTGGAATTCAGCTCGCGCTTCCTCTCGATCTTGCCTTGCAATCTGGTACTTGGCGAGCCACATCTCCATGGAGGCATGGTGCAACATACAAAAGCGATTCACCTTCTCTTCCATTGAGGCATCCATTCTTTTTTCTACCCCATTTCCAACCACCACATCTCCAGTTAGTCTATCATCATCCTTTAGCATCCATAGCATTTCATTGTCTGGTTCCACCGTTGGTAGCCATTGTGAGATATGCACTAACGCCTCTAACACCAACCAACCTTCGGTCATGTTACCTTCTGGCCGAGCTCGTTGTCGCACAAAGCCTTTCAGGGTTTTCATGAAGCGCTCCAGGAAGAACATCAATCGCGTATGGACAGGTCCAACAATCTCCACTTCGTCCACAAGATGCACAAGAAGGTGGACTTGTATCGTGAGCATGCTAGTGGGAAGGTATTTCTCAAAGAGATGGACCGTCTCCACTGCTCCCCGCCTCGCGGATTCAATAGAGGACGTTTTAATCTCTTTTTGTGAGATCCATTGCACCAAAGTTGACAACTTGTAAATGGCCCTGCGAATTTCTGGAGTAAGGCATCCTGCGATAGCGATCCGTAGGACAAACTGCCACAAATGAGAAAGCATTATGAATAATGGCCACTTTTCAAATTGCAAAATGCCCACGCTAATTACAATCCATTCTGTTCACAAACCTGACATATCTTATGCCAATCATGGGATTTTAGCCCCGACAATTGGGAAGGTTGTCTATCTCCTCTGGCATTGATGGTATAGATGGGCCTTGCGAGTGGTGGATTGGCTCTTGCAATCCATCCATCGCACGTCCATGAACTCTTCTAATTGGCCACAAAGGGTGCACTCCCCCTTGGATCGAGACATCACCCCCCTGGATAGAAAATTTGCCAACAAGACCCAATCTTATTGTGTATGGTTTTCAATTAGCTTGCGAGTACAATGCATGATTAATATTAACTTCAAATTACCATTTGCTGAAAATCCGCAATCGCCTGATCAATGATCTCAGATTGAAACTCGCTAAATCATCGTACCTGTTCTATAGACAATCGGCGTTTTCGTCTAATTGCCAACTTGCATTCAGAGCAAGGACATGGGACACGCTGATTAAGATACGTCTCGCGATCTTGAACAATAAGACCTTCGTTTTTCATCTTATCTACATTACAACAAACGAGGCTTAAATGGATAGCTTTATGGAGATGTATGTCAAGTTGCAAGTTGACCATAAATCTTGCATTGTACATAGTAGTTGAGAGATTTATTGATGTTATATCTCGGCCCTGTATCATGCTCAAGGATTTGTTTCTCCCGGTAGATAATTATTCGTTATTGTAAAAAACTGCACTAGAGGGCTTTGAGTATAAGTAATCCATTTATGAGCATCATTGAGGATCTCTGTCTAATAATAAATCAGTATCAACAAAAAGCATCTTAGAAATGTGGTTTTTTTGCCCTAGGATCGCGTATTAAAATTAATGCGATCTATGAAATTTATCAACTATAGTAATAAAATTTATTTCAATCAATTCTACTCATAGTCATAAGACCTAAGAGAAAATATCCTATACTCAATTTAAGGGATTCTTCTTCTATGGCTCGAATACTTTTGGGTTCATTTTGATGAAGTACCGTAATGACCATTAGCTAGGGTATCATTTTCTTTTAGTCCTTCTGTTGACTAGTTGGCATGATTTCTAATTTTTTATGCCTATAAAGTTAATACAAAAACAATGAATTATGCATATCACAATTAGATCCCCTACTTGGACATTATGAAGGGCGACCAATTTTAAGCCATCTTAAAGAGTCACCAATGTACGTGGCCCATGGCAAAGCACATTGCATACCATTATCGATAAGTCTATTATCTTGCATCTTAAGTCTCCTAATTAGACTTTATAAAGTGTATGACTAATTTTTAGCCCTCTTAAGGAGTCGATGTAATGGTACCCATAAAAAAAGTAAAGTGGATATCATTACCATAATCATGGATATGCTATCATTCCAATATATGTTATCTTTCTCTTTCTCTCCCTCTCTTTCTCTTTCTCTCGCATTTCCTCTCCCTCTCACAATATATCTTAACACTCTCCAAAAGCAAAAGGGAGAGGGAGAGAGAGAATGCACTCTCCCTCCCTCTCCCTCTCCCTCTCCCTCTCCCTCTCCCTCTCCCTCTCCCTCTCCCTCTCCCTCTCTTTCTCTTTCTCTCCCTCTCTCATTTCCTCCCTCTCCCTCTCCCTCTCCCTCTCTCCCTCTCCCTCTCCCTCTCTTTCTCTCCTTCTCTCTCATTTCCTCTCCTAAACAAGCAAAAAAGAAAGTGATTTAAACCTTTAATAAGAAAAAGGGAGAGGGAGAGAGAGAATGCACTCTCCTTCCCTCTCCCTCTCCCTCTCCCTCTCCCTCTCTTTCTCTTTCTCTCCCTCTCTCATTTCCTTCCCCTCCCTCTCCCTCTCTCTCCCTCTCCCTCTCTTTCTCTCTTTCTCTCTCATTTCCTCTCCTAAACAAGCAAAAAAGAAAGTGATTCAAACATTGAACAAGAAAAAGGGAGAGGGAGAGAGAGAATGCACTCTCCCTCCCTCTCCCTCTCCCTCTCCCTCTCTTTCTCTTTCTCTCCCTCTCTCATTTCCTTCCCCTCCCTCTCCCTCTACCTCTCTTTCTCTCCCTCTCTTTCTCTCTTTCTCTCTCATTTCCTCTCCTAAAAAAGCAAAAAAAAAGTGATTTAAACATTAAACAAGCAAAAGGGAGAGGGAGAAAGAGAATGCACTCTCCCTCCCTCTCCCTCTCCCTCTCCCTCTTCCTCTCTTTCTCTTTCTCTCCCTCTCTCATTTCCTCCCCCTCCCTCTCCCTCTCCCTCTCCCTCTCTTTCTCTTTCTCTCCCTCTCTCTCCCTCTTCCTCTCTTTCTCTCTCATTTCCTCTCCTAAACAAGCAAAAGAGAAAGTGATTTAAACCTTAAACAAGCAAAAGAAAGAGAGAGGGAGACTCACCGATGAGATATGGCGAGCGTGGGGCGGCTCCTCTTTGCGATGAAGGCTCCTCCTCTCCTTCGCGAAAAACGGCGGCGGCGGCGGCGGCAAGTCTTCTTCCTCTCCTTCTCTCACGACGATCGCTCTCTCCCTCGCTCTCGCTCTCAAAACACACAAGCCGCAAATGCGAAATGAGAACCGCGCTCGATTTCGGCCCGCTTTTTTTTCCTGTGGAGCGTCACAAATAATAGCGACGCTATTAGCGACGCCACTATCCGCCATCACTAATCGGCGTTGCTACTAGCTCAAATCCTTGTAGTGATAACCATTGATTACATTTTAGCTTGAGGATTAATGAATGCAGATCCTCATCTTCCTCACCCTGAATCTGACAGCATAGATAATGAATGACTCGTTTGAGCTCCAAAAAATCCTTAGTGTCATGGGTTCGAACCATTTGAGTTGTGGTTCTACCCCATCCCCATTGATAGTAGAATCCATCACTCTTTCCTTTGGATGAGGAAACACCGCCTCTTGCATATTCTGCATGTGGATCTTAGGTGGTTCCCATTGGGTTTGTTGATAACCAACTAGCAATTGCTTAGACTAATGATACATCTTTCGCATATTTCCATTAAAGTATTTAAAGGAATGATACAACCAAGGAATGCTAGCAGTGTTTTTCAACCGACTGTGTGTTTCAAATGTGTACATAGATTGATCTTCTTTCTAAATGTATCAAGTTGTGCATGTCTAGTCCAGTACTTCTTATCTATGGATAAAGCTTGTTGCATCTATAGCACCTCACTATTTAATCTAGATCTCTGTTCTTCTAAATACCACTCTAGAAGTGAAATTTATTTTAGATATTGCCTTTCCCTAGATTGGAATTTTAACTTTTCTTTTTGTTACTCGACAAATTTCTTCATCGCTTCATTTGTAGTAGTCAGACTGCTGCCGCTTGTTCTATTTCCAAGGTTTATTTTAATTCTCTAGTTATCCTATCATAATTACCATGATATTCATTAAAAGTTTGTGCAAATCTATTTATCGCTAGAGATGGGTCATCCCTATCATCATGTAATATTGGCTATTGTACAGGTTTGCAACTATCTTTATTTC
Source organism: Lygodium microphyllum (assembly GCF_053477565.2). Taxonomy (NCBI): domain Eukaryota; kingdom Viridiplantae; phylum Streptophyta; class Polypodiopsida; order Schizaeales; family Lygodiaceae; genus Lygodium; species Lygodium microphyllum. Next base: position 37,096,487 of record NC_141161.1, read on the forward strand.
TCCTTTCTCTCTCCTTCCTTTGTAATTGATGACAATAAGCAATTGTTCAAATCCAAAGGGTAGAACATCTATCTCATAAGGAAAAGCAGCAAAGACCCTACTTTTGGGCTTGTCATTTTTATTCTCAGTAGTGTCAAGTTCTTCCATGTTTTCCAAAGAGGTTTGTAAGATTTTATTTACATAATTAGATGTCATTATCTTAGCCATATCCTCTTCTTCTAAGTTATCAATAAGAAACTTTTTTGACGTGCTATACATAAAAAATGCATATTGTTGTTCTTTTTTCTTCCTTATTTATAGATAATCTAGAATGTGTTTCAATTGAACCATCAAGGTTTTTATCTTCCCTAGTGGAAATCATTAAGCAATCTAGGGTTATATCTTTTGACGTGGATAACCAGTGGGTAATCTCACTGTCAAAATCATTATCAGAAGAAAAGGTTATAGCATATTTTCCAATACCCACTTATTCTACCTTGTGAGGTTGATGTACCATATTTACCTCTACTCTCTTGGCTCTTGCTAGCCGCTATGTTTTACATAACTGGACATAAGGTCCTTTGTTATTGGTCATATCTAGTTTTGAATCATAGAACTCACTATTAGATTTCTCATCCATTTCACTAACAACTTCATCTCCTAACTTCTTCAATCATCCTCTTGAGATTACTTGTATTTTAACGCTATCATTTTAAAGACCAATTACAATGGAATCTTTGTACCAAGCTTCAGTGCATCTTGCTTGGTATAACCAAGGTTGTCCCAACAACATAGAATATGAAGAGATATTTGTGAATGAATGGACTATCAAATAGTTCACATGAAATTGCAATCCAGCTACTATAGATTTCTTATCTCAGAGTAACCCAAAAGGAGTCATCTTCCTCTAATCAACCACATGTAAAAATATATGGATAGGTTCTAGATTCTAGAACCCTAACTCTTGCATCATTTGTTTTGTCATCAAATTGACTATTGAGCCACCATACAACTGCACTTCATTCAGTAAGTGTCCATTGATGGTAGTATCTATAACTAGAGCTCTTGGATCCACAAATAAATCTACTATTTTTACTTTCGGATTTTTTTTCCTTTTGGATGCATTTGCACTTACTTTAGAAGCTTTAGTCTTAATCCTTTTTTTTCTATGCCAAACCAATTTATGATAAAGTTGCCTTTTGCATATAGGTACTATTTCCAACAAGTTCCTAAGGTTAATGGTCAAAGATATTTCCTCTAATGTAGCCCAAAGATCATAGGCCTTATTCACTACTTCTACTTTGTCTTGCTCCCTTCCTTTGGGGGTACAAGTCTTTTAGGAAAAGGAGCTAACCCCCACTTGAATCTTAGGATTTTCCAAAGGTACAAGTAATAACTGGTGGTTAGAGAAATGCTCACGAGAATTCGACTCAGGTAGTTGTACATTAGGATCTACATCCTTTGATGTATTCTTCAAAACTCCTTTTAATTGTGGAATCTCCTCCTCTAGACCTTGCTCCTTTTGTTGTTGCTTTTGTACCGTAGTAACAACACCAATCATACGGTTAGCCTTAAACGTCACCTTGCAGGGTCTCAATTTGGACTTAACTCCCATCTCTTGCCTTTCTGTTTCTACTTAGAATAAATTTACAGATGAAGTTGAAGGGTCGCTAGAGACTTATTTACCTTTGTTAATACTCTTATTCTCATTTTTCTTGGGATACTTCTCTTCGTAATGCCCCTCACCACTACACCTCCCACAAAGAGGAGTACAATCTTGAATTTTGCAGATATTTGGATAGTACAGAGCTATATGACCTTCGTGTTGGCATCAATAACAAATTACCAATCCTCTAGGCCTTTATTGTCCACTTTGCCCTATGATATTACAAAAATTACCATTATTCCTCCTAAAAGTAGAGTTTCTCCCTCGATTGCCATGACTATTATAATTATTTCGGGGTGTAGAGGTCTACCTTGGGTAGGCAATCTACAAGGCTTAAAAGGTTGATTGGGGAGTTTGATCTCATACGTTTTGTTATTGTGATCCATATACTTATAATTTGTTTGCATTGAATGAGCTTATTGTTGCTCTTGGCCTATCTTATGCCAACAGTTTGCATCCAAATGCCCTATCTCAAGGAAAAATTTGCAAAATGGTGGATGATTGGTTATTAATCTTGAAGGCGTCAAACACTTAGTAGCCACATGTCCATAACCATCACACTTACCACACCAAATATTGGATCTAGGTGGGTTTGAAGTCAAGATTCTCTCAAAGGTTGTTGTGCGCTAGCAACTTGTGTTTTTATCAAATCAATTTCTTTCAAGGGTGCTTGAACTGCACCCATGAATTGAACTACACATTGGAACTTGGAGTTACATATGGATTTAGAGGAACGGTCACATAAGATATGTTCTTAGGTGTCCTAGTTGAAGTGCTTGGATATTCCACTCGAGGTTCTTTGAATAAATCCCTTTGGCATTGTTGTGTAAGTTGCACCTCTTCCCACCATCTAGCATGTATATTAGCATCTATTAGTATAGCTGGCCTTTGTAGGCTAACAAGCTTATGGACTTCGAGATCAAGCCCATCAATATATTTACACTTTTGTGTAGGCTTGTCTAGAGCTGGATTGATCTTTCAAATAATTATCTCCATTTTCTCAATATAATGCTCGACACTTTTGGTTGCTCTCATTGGGATAAATAGTCTTATTGAAGAGCTAACCGATCTTGGAAACCTTGGCATCGAGAATTTTCTAAAAACGCTCTTGATAAGGCAACATAAGTCTCCTTATTTTGAGTGGCTAGATTACCATACCACCTTACTACTTCATCTTTTAGAGTTGCAGGGAAAATATGAATCTTTTGATAATCATCTACTATCTCATTGGCTATGCAAGTCATCTCAAACCTTTACAAATGTGCATCGGGATATTCATCCTATAGTTTCCTAAATTGTGTAAAATCAACTAGTGTGACTAGGTTGCAAGCCATTATTTCTTTAAATAATATCCCTAGCCTAAGATCTAGAGTAAGGTCAAACCACACAAGCTCCATGGCCTCTTTGGATAGGGATCTTAATCCCAAATTGTATATGTCCCTCAATTGCTCTCTTTGACAGGGAATATGAAACAAGGCCTGTAATCCCAAATCTATCACTTGATCTATCCACGAAGGTTCTTTTGGCTCTTTCAATAAGTGCTTCAACCCAAAACTATATTTTTAATCTTGACTAAATGAAGATTCGTTACTCCTTATCGTGTCATTAGCTTCACTTTCTACACTCTCACTTTGCCTACTCCTTTCCTCGGTGAGACTATCAGTGCTTGAAACCACTCGGTCCCACTGATATGAATCTACATTGCTTGATTTTGATGGTGTTTTGTCAAGTGATATGTTAGGCTCAAAAGGCTCCTTGTTTGAGCTCAATGTAGCATTTATCCCTAGATCCAATAGTGTATTGACCCTTTCTAGCCTCTCTAATAGCTAAGTCTCCTGCTACCCAGCTACTCGTTCCCTAGCTGATTTATTACATGATTCATTTTGCTAATTTTGGCTCTCCTCAGAACTTATCAACCACTAATTTAGTATCCACTAATGTCATATTTTGCAAACTTCTTTGAGCTTTCCCATTAATTCCACGAGGTATACACCCATTCTAGTGCACTTGGCTCTCAACAAACACACCAAAAAATGACCACCTAGCCACTTTTAGCCAAGTTTCTACGCCAACTCCTAAGAATTGTTGCACTAGATAGGTGATATTTGTTACTAAATTCAATAACTTTGTGTAGCCTTCCAGATATTTATGACACTCTTTTGTTGTAGTAGTCCAACTAATAATGTACAATGTCCAAGAACTAAGTAAGCCCATTAAATTCTTTTTGTTTCCCTTTTAATTATGACTCACAGCTAAGTCCTTAGATTAGGCACTAAAATTCTAATCTTAGGATAACTATAGTTTCCCACAATCTTTCAGGGGAAACTCCTCATAATTTACCCTTACATGCTTGTGGCGGTTTATCCAGGAGTTATAGTTTGCTGAACTTTGAATAAGTTTGTCCACATTTAAATCTATAGTTATACTCTATTTAAATTTCTTATTATGATTTTCTCCACATTTTTATAAATTTATTATTTTTATTTGTGATTAAAATGAAAAAATTCAAAAGAAATTAGTCTAATGTTCCTTAAAACCCAAAAATCTTAATCCCATTTTCAATTTTTAACCCCTCTCTGTCAACTGAAATTCATCGTTGTGCTTTAAAATGTTAAAATAATTTATTAATTTCAAATTCGATAAACATGTCCTTCTTTCCTTTCTTCTAAAACTGAGTAGAAAATAAGATAAATACAATTATCTTTCCCACTCTAGCATATCCACACACAAAATTCATTTTCTTTAGAAATCCGAAATTTTTCCTAGTTAGTAAAATTACTATTGGCTCTCCTCTCTTGATTAAACTCAAGCATCCAAATGATGGGTATGAAATATAATATAGAATTTCAACTTGATGCTGAGGCTTACCCTCATGCCATCACGTTTATCAACTGTGAGATTGGGTTTTGTTTGTGAATTTTTATATTTAATTTTTTATTTTGATTTGTTCCATGTTATTTATTTTTAATAGATAATAACCAAATTTTCAATATTAATATTAATGAGAAAATTCTCATACATTTTTCTTGACATAAGTACAACATTGCACATATGTTCTTATTTTGTATAAAATCATAAACACAATGTTCTCATATATAAATATTTCCTTAGAAAATGTATTTAACTCAACTTTTCTATCTCTAAAATGTAAAAAACAAATCACTGAAAAAGATCAATAAACATCGCCATCCATTCAAAGTGAGAAATTAGGCTTTGAAGCATTGTGTGAAAATTTGAAACTAGGAAAATTCTAACATTATACCATTTTTTTGTTAAAACGAAATGAGACACTTACTTGGTAATATGCAAGTCGTAATCACATCTCTCGAAGCATGTCTTCGCACTCCAGCAATGGAATTCTAATCTAACCAATCATCTCGAATAGCAAGTTCTCCATTTTTCTCTCCCTCGAGACTCCCACTAGTCAATTATTTATAGCAATGTGAATGGTCCCTTGTGTGTTTCAAGATTAAACTTTAATCAAAAACTAAAAATTAAAACCATGGATAGATTGCATGAAAATCATAATGAATGAAGGAGAAGAGAGTAATTGTAGATCTTTGCCATATTTCCACGGAATCAAGACCGAAGTAGAGTGATTGAAAGTGAAAAATCTATTGTCCTAGCTTGCAAATTTAGATTTTTGAGGTATATTGAGCTCCACATTGACCGTAAGAGCAAGACATGGCGATCAAGAAGAATGGGAGAAGCAATGATCAAAGAGAAGAACAAGAAGCTCAAATTCATGGCGATGGCATTCTCTCTATCTCTCTCAATTTCTCTAGATGGCTCTTTTAAGATGGCACCCCTACTTCTCATGTTGTTTTTTCTTCACACCTCTCCCTTCTCTCTTTCTCTCTCGAATTGATTGCCCTCCCTATTGTCATCCCTCTCTCTCTCTCTCATCATGGTGGCAGGTGTGCTGGAAATTGTGTCCTCTCTCTCTTCCTTGTGGCCTCAAAATTTGACATCCTCTCCTTCACCATGGTGCCCCTTTTTATCATGCCCCCCTCCATTCGATTGCAATAAATTTTTTAAATATTATTTTTGGTTTTAATTATTTTCATTAATCCTCTTTAATGTCTTCCCACATTTAAGAAGCCTTTTCTCCATGGTGCTCATAGAAAAACTCAAATATAGCAAAGGGTCACTACAAGATACAGGCCTCATACCGACGTTTAAAGCGACGAAAATGTTCACCAAAAAAATTGGTCCCATCATCAGTGAACACATCAGTATTTGTGACACCATAGAACCATTGCTATTAACATCACTATTGGCGTCGCTATTTGTGTTGTTATTTGCGTTGCAAATAACGACACAAATAGCAATGCAAATTGCGACGCTAATAATGATACGTGCAATAAATTTGTGATGCTAATAGCGACAGTTACAGAGAAAAAAAAATTGTGGTAGGCCACATGTAGCACTATGTACTATATTTGGGCCGTACAAAAGAGTTACAGTAAGGTATACAATACTCGTCAAAATTAAGGCAAAGTGTACTTGAATCTATAAGACTGATACATAAAATAAATACAAGATCACATAAAGCACTCATAGAATTATGGCAAGATACAAAGGATGGGAATAACATAGTGCATAAAAAATGCCTACATAAATCACATGACCAAAAAAGAAGAGGATATGCACTCCACAGATCCAAGTGTGAGCTATAGATCCTTGCCATCCGAAAGTTGGTCCCGCTGCAAAGGAGCATCAAACAGACTCTGCAAAAAAAAGAAACAACTACACATCAGTCCACCATACAATAATGCATTTTAATTAAATTTAGTAACTATGGACAAGAAAGATGAGTGATGTATTGGGCCACCGCATGCATATAATCTATCTATCCATGTAGTGAGACCGTATCTCCCTGCATATCGAGTCTCTAGGCGAGTGGGATCATGTTTTGTAATGAACTGCTGCAAATAAAAAAATATATAGCTATTAGAAACACGATTGTCAGTACAAGTGAAATCGGAAAAAAATAAGTGAGAAGAACAAAAGAAAAACCTACAAAGTCCTCCCAGATAAGTCATGTGGCCGCCACTTCCAAGATGATGGACCACTCCTGCCTCCATTCATGCCCTTGTTGCCTCATGCTGCTATCTCCAATGTCTTGGAGAATTTGTAGCTTCCTCCCTTAGTTGGCGCCACTTATATGCGTCTAGTCGCTTGGGCTTTCAGGGCCCACTCTTAAGTGCCTTGCGTGCATTTGTATCATCTATGTGACATGTATGCATGCATGCACTCCATCATCTAGCCTATGGAAAACCTATCTCTTGCAGTGGGTATCGGAAACTCCCATGCAAGTATGCTACTATATAGTCCTTGCTCCCCTCTGGTACGTCCTTCCAGTGATCCAAGACCTTGTACCTAAAAAACTTGTTGGCATAACTCTCTCAAATGAGCCATCACCCTCCTCCCCTCATCGTTCATGATGATGGCTCTTGTCCTATCATCTATAAGGTATCCATATCCCTCTGGGGTATGTCCAAGATCTATCCTCTCCCACCTCCAATTGCACTCCTCCTGGGCATATCTAGGAGACCCATGTATATATGGTATACCCTGCAGGGTGGTATCTCTCAGACTAGCACCTATAGGGGTGCCACCTATAGACGTTGCGCAAAAGCTAGAGTGATTGGAGCAGACATCCCCACAAGTGTGGCAAATCCTAGAGGTCATGTAACTCCAGTAGAACAACGAGATGGAGACACTTTGTCGGAACCTCCACAACAACCACATGAGCCACCCTCTCTCAAACCTACACAAGAGCAAGGAGTAGCACCTATATCTTGAGCCCACCATAGGCTCACCTCTGTCCAACCCAAGTCTAGAGCGTCGATCTCATCTACTGGAAACCGAAGCATTAGAGCCTACCAAAGTAGATCTAACGAAACACCCTGATGGTGTCTAAGATAGCTCCTGGTCCACTATATCTCTAAATTGATCCATATGATTTGGAGACATATGTGTGAAGATCTCGTGTAGCTCATCGTCGCTCATCCCTCGACTCATGGCGCGGATCCAAATATCCACAAAGATCACCTGCATAAACAAAAATTGATGTTAGCATAATCAATATAAATCAAGCAAAGAACGATAATATAAATCTTTAAAAAATTATCTTACTTAAAATACATATTCTAGAGTATCCTTATAAGTGATTCATCAAGGAATTGAGTAGATGGATGCTCCAAGTATGACATACCCTATGGTCCCATGTCAATCTCTTGACACAACTTCACATGCACTAGAAGGTCGATAGAAAGGTCATCACAACAAAAGGATGAGTCTGGCTTGTTCTCAAAGAATTCTTTGCCTCCTTTATTTCCATCATTGTTACCCCATTCTGCCTCCTCTATATGCTCCAAGCTTTGGGCAGCCTCCACCCCTTGCAATATCGACCCCTCTATTCGCTTACTATCCTCATCTATGCTGGGAATATCTCTTTCATCATATACTCTTGCACTTCGGGGAGTTGAAGGTACAACATACCACCATTGACGTTATCAAGGGTTTGGATAGAAAATTATTTGTTCAAAATAACATGCAAGAGAGATTTAACATTTGTGACATATACCATGTCGTAATAAGATTAATAAAAACATGAGTTCATGCACCTATTCACAATGGGCCGGCAATACAATTTTATCGCACAAATCCATCCATCTTTTTTCGAAATCTATTTTGAGAAATCTAGATGGACCTCGTCAAACAATTGCCTCGACTCCTTCTAGTACCACTTTGAACCACTGCACATGGAATAGGATCATAGAGAAGCTACAGTAATTCATGGTGATAATACTTTGGAAGTTTCCAAAATACTCCATCTCATCTATAACGGTGTCTGGATCCATTAACACAATATTAGTGCATTTGGGAATCTCCCAACTCCCATTTTTTGAATACTAAAAAGGTGACACTTCATATAACATGTCCATGAGTTTTTCAAAACCATATGATGTGACCTATCATTGGAAAGTGCTTGAAAAATGGAATCAGTTGAGCTATAGAGCACTCGATTTAGAGTTATAGTGTCCAAGTTATGACAAATCCAAATATTTGACCACGTTGTCGTATTGCTGCGCATTCGAGGTGTGAAAACCACCCGAAAGTTGTGTGTGTGATTTGATACTTTGTACATACTTAGTCATTATGTTTGCTCTTTCATTCTATGCGGGAAATATAGTGAAGAGGGTTTGGAGCAAGAGGAATTAATCAACAATGCTCTTATTGACATGTATGGTAATGCGGAATGCACTGATTACTGGTTATGCTCACCTAGGTGAGAGTGAAGCTGTCTTTCTTATGTTAGAGAGAATGAGGGAAGACAATATTCAACCGGATGGAGTTACATCTCTTAATATGCTTACTGTGTGCAGTCATATAGGTCTTGTGGACCAGGGTCAGAAATATTTTGAGCTAATGAGTAGCCGGTATGGCATTGGTCCAAGTATTAAGCATTAGAATTGTTTAGTTGATCTGCTTGGCCGTGCTGGCCAACAAGACGAGGCTGTTGTATCAGCAGAAAATATGCCTTCTAAACCTGATGATGTGGTGTGGAGCACTGTGTTGGGTGCATGTCAAAAGTAGGGTGATGTAAGGATCGGAAAACAGGTATTTGGACCACTACTGTATATAGGTGAGACAGTTTAAAAAGGTCTTGACAGAGGGCACAAAAGATCTGGAAGGTAACAACAGGAGTTTTGAGATGCATAAACAGATGCCTGTGTAACAGCTTTACTTTTTCTCATGTATGTTGTGAAATTTCAAAGCCCTTGTCTGGAGAAACCTCTGCAATTTCAATTGGACATGAAGATTGTTATTATGGCTATGGTGAAGAAAGGGAAAGAAGATGGGCTGGAAGGTCCAGGTTGTAGATGGGGGCTTAGCTGATATGTATAACAGTAGTGCTTTTCTTGCTGATCACATGGTAGCCTTGTTCTGGATGTTGACAAACTCAGGAATCACATAAAACAACACCAAGAAGCTATTATGGTTATGAGGACAAGACACAAGAGAAAGGCACCATTGAAGTTTGTGAGAGGGCTGCAGAAGCACCTCTCCCATCAGCACCCGGAACCTTCTAGCTGCTGGCAGCCCAAGCTACACAACTCCTAATGGTTGGGATTCCATTCGGGACAATCTCTCTCAAACTACAAAAGCATCGGTGCAGAGTCGAATAGCAGCAATACCTGATAGAGCTGCAGCAGCAGCTTTTGACATGCATCACCCAATGGCTGAAAGATTGGCATCCCCACCAAGAAAGCATGGCTTTAAGGAGAAACCGGTGTTATTGCAGTCACCAGATGTTTCTGTTAATGCTCCTAGACTGGACTGAATACCACAGTTCTCTTTCAATGCTCAAGATGCATTGCCTTTGAGGAAGAGCCTACCTATACCAAGCCATGAAAGGAAAATGACCTTAGCTGATGGAGCTCTGGCCAAGTTCCAAGAGGCTCTTGAAATACTAGATTCGTCTAGAGATGGAGATGAAAAGGTCAGTGATGCTGCTAGGTGTGCTATTCATTGTAGCTGAGCTTCGTGATTTCCATCTTCATTCTTGGCAGCGTGTTATCCAGAAGTCTTACATTACAGGATTGGGAATTGATTGGAAGAAAATCAGGAATGAGATGGACCATCTGTTGAGGCCAGAGGGCTCATGTGTCATGACCAAAGAAGGAATGACAAGAAGTTGGTGATTTGGGTTCTTTTTCAGTGCGGTTTATTCTGATATTGACGAAACAGCACGAGGTGATGCAAATGTTAAATATGCCTGGCATGGCAGTTCGAGGCAGGGTGTTTCCGGAATAGTATTGCATGGGTTTGGGCAGCCAAGGGTACCAAAAAAATGGTGCAATGTATGGCATTGGTGTATATCTCACTCCCAAGGAGTATGCTCATGTCAGAGGGCTGGGCGATAATTAGAAATACGACCGATGTGATTGAGGAATCCAAGGTCTGCTGAAGTCGGTCAATTAGGAAAAGACCGCTTTTTGATATGTAAAAGTTGTGTGGTATGCTATTAAAAGGGGGAAAAAGCAAGTAGGCAGAGCCATGAAAAGGCTTTTCCGTTCTGAGAGCAGGCGAATCCTGTTTTGGGGGAAAGAGGAAGCTATTGTGGAAGGGGGGAGAAGTGATTGTGAAAGAAAGCATCTTGGGGAGGCTTTGATGAGATTGAAAAGATTGGGCCAAAGCTACTGTGAAAGGAAACTTCTTCTTGAATAAGAGAAAGCACCATCAGCTCAGGACTGTGCTCTGTGGGAGATGCCGCTTATTAACTCATGGCCAGATGATCCAGACATGAATATCTCCTCTTTATGCGAGATACTAATCAGAAACACAGGATTGATCTATCCCATCCTAAAGAAAAATTACAAATCCACGAGCTCAGATCCTTGAATCTGAAGGAGAAATGCAAATCAAGAATGCTTGGTGTTGTTCGATTTATGCCAGCAGTCGCTATGCAGGACACTTCATCTTGACAGCTTCACCTTAGACACATCATGCTAAGCACATGGAGAATTGTGGTTTCCAGAAGCTGCATCATCAAGCATTTTGGCACTTGTAAATATTTTCGTCCACATACCAGCTGGAAGGAAAAATTTGATTCAGTACAGAGGTCATTGTTGCTGTGAACGAAGGATCTTCTTTGGAGTCTTCATGGATCTCTTACAAACGCCTTGTAACAGAAAGAAATTTAGACAAGGATTTTAATGATCTTGATGAGAGTGGTGTGGAGGAATCTGAATACAGTAACCAAGAGATTGGTAGTGATTATGAGAACACATATAAGAACAATAGTGAGAAGAGTATCAGTGATTTTGAAGAGGGTTCAAGTGATTTCAGATTGTTAGGTGAAGATACAAGCAAGGAAAGTATCCCATTAATGAGGCAGCAAACTCCAGTTGTTGACGAGTCCCAATTCGACTACAAATTGAAGCCACCGTGCAGTTCCCTCTCTTCCTCAATGGATTAATGGTTCTTTTAAGTGATTTTCAGCCATGCCTCTTTACCACCAAGCTTTGGAACTCTGATCATGGACAAATTCGGGAAGCTTGAAAGCAGAGACTGTCATTGCTTCTTTCAAATAGTGGATAGAGTGTTGCTCTGTGGAAGCGTGCAGAAATAGAAAATTTAGCCAGAATCATCAAGCCCTTCTTGATGACATCTCATCCATATGCTCTTCAGATTCCATACCATCTTACTGTGATGTCGCTAAGGAATCTAGGAAGAAGATAAACACAGCAGATTAAACTCAGTGTTTACCAAGCAAAGGAAGAGGCACAGGCAGTTCCGGAAACTTGAATGCAGAGATTGTCATTGCTTCTTTGAAACAGTGAAAAGAGTGCCTTCAATAGCACCTTCATCTCTGAAAAAGGGATAGAGGACAAACTTTCAACAGAAAGCCCACAATATGCAGATTCTTCTGTGGCTAATGCTATACTCTGAAGATTAGAGATTTTTGCAATTACTTTAACTCAGGTGAACAAGCTATGGAAGAGGAATGTAATGCTGGAGCATTCTCTGGTCTTCCCAAACAGCACTTTCAATATGTAAAACTTGTTAAACCAAGCCTGAATTTAAAAAAAAAAGTGATCCAGAGCCAGTGGACTGAACAGATTGGAATACACCTTGAATTTTGTAAACATCTTGACAGTAATACATTTGCTACTTCACTTTTGCTTAATTACATGCTTGATCTTCTATCTTGAAAATAATCAAGGACTTCTGAAGTCGCGACATTGCTTTCGAAACCCTTCGACATCTTTGGTGAACCCGACGTGAAAGCGTCGCAGAAATTTCAGGATGGGAGATACTTCAGCCTCTATTTCAGCCTCTTCTACAACTCCAGCTGCGTCTACTTCAGCTCCATCAATGACTGCTACGTCAAGTACTTCAACAGAGGATCTAAAGCAGATTTTACAGAATATGTCCATGTATATGCAGCTCCAAAATCAGCAGACACAATTGTATATGCAACAGCAACAACAATTGCATCAACAGCAGTTGTCTCAGCAAAGGCAACTCTATTCGGAGTAGGAGAATGCAAACATCGCGACTAAGGCTATTGAAGCAGTTGAGAATGAGAAGAAGCTATTTGATGGCCGTAATGTTTCAGCATATTTGAAGACATATGAGATCAAGATGGGGTTTTTTGGAGTTCCTGCTGGACTTATGAGTAAATACTTCCTTCGTCTTGTCACACCCGCTTTGAGGGCAAAAGTGACTGATCTTTTTATTCAAAATACACATTGGCAAGATTTTAAGAAGGCCTTGAAAGAAGAATACTTCCTTGAGGACTTTGGTATGGCTACTCGGCAGTCATTCCGAGAGTGGGTCTACATGTCAAACAAAGGTCTAGCTGCATCAGAGTTGATTCGAGAATTTGAAGAGAGGTATAGTCAACTTGATGCCATTGAACAAAGAGCATTGGATGTTGAAAAAGTTGAGCTTTTCTTGCAAGCTGCAGATCCTGCTCTTCAAGAAGAATTGGGTGAGCTTCTTGAGGATCGCACGAAGCCTATGGGTCTTAAAACAGATTGGCAGGATGCTCATGATGCAGTCTCGACTTTGACCAAGAGGAGGATATGGAAGACTCGCCTACAGAATGGTTCCATGACACCTACACCATCATCAGCTCCTATGCCTGCTTCTATCCCTGTTATTTCTTCTCCTCCTCAGCCAGTTTCTTGGCCTATGCCGATGCCGACTATTTCCACTCCACCTATTCCTCCTGTTCCACGACCGATGCTTACACCTTCTACTCTAAAACCATCCGCTCCATCGGTGCCTACCTCTCTTGATGACATAATCAAAGGCATAACAGATTTGACACTGGAATCAGTTAAAGCAGAGTTGGTGGGAAAATTGAAAGAGCAGTTTGCTTCGACTGCGCCTACTACTTCTTCTAGTGCTCCTACTGCACCTAGGAGTGCTCCTAGTGCACCTAGGAGAGATCGGAGATGTATTTGGTACGATAGTACGGACCATCAGCATTGCAGGGATTGTGAATATTTTCAAGATGCAAGGAGGAAGAATTTGGTATATTGGGGGCAAGATGGTAAGATTTGGTTGACTGAGACAGGAGCTCCACTTGCTACCAACTTTGGTAAAGGTGGAATGAAGAAGTTAGTAGATGATATGGCAGCGCGTACTTCTTATGTGACAGCTAGAGGTGATGCTTCTGCATATGGAGTCCAGATTGAGAAGGGATCAGAGACTCAGTCAGCACTATGGACTTATGCTATGGAGACTGCAAACAAGGGGAAAATTCAGCAAACTGTTTTGACTAGTGCAGGCTCTAGCATCAGATCAGAGACAGGTTGGGACTCGCCTATTGACAGGTACTCTATTTATGCTTATTTGGCTAAGTCTCAGGGAGCAGATGCACTTGTTGAGGAGAAGCGTAAGAGGGATGAAGAAAATCCAAGTGCAGCTAAGAAGACTAGAGGGGGTGAGTTTGTTACTCCACCTACTGCAGGACCGTCTTCAAGACCAGGGCCAGATCGACAGATGGAAGATGCTCAAAAGAGAGAAAAGAGGCAAGAGCCTAGAGAGAGAAAGCATCGAGAGTTTAGGGCTGTTTCTATGCAGTCCATAGAGCAGAGGGCAGAGAAAATTCAGCCATTGGAGTGCAGAATTGCTGATTTACAGCAAGATTTGAGTAATGCAGAAGAGCATAATGAAGCCAGGGTTGACACAAAATACAAAACTGTGGATAAGAAGGTGAAGCCGGTTGTTGTACCGCTTCCACTTGACAGTGATCAGCAAAAAGAGAGGGCTGCTAAATAGCCAATTTTGAGGAATCCAGAGCATATTGGTCATAAATTTTCAGCAAAGACTCTTACTAAATTGAAAATTGGAAATTGTGATTTCTTGTTACCCATAGAGAAGCAATGCTTTCAGGAGATGCTTGAGCGACATGGAAGGGGATTTGCTTTTTTCCCACATGAGATTGGATGTGTGAATCCTGATATTGTTGCTCCTATGGTCATTTTTACTATTCCTCATATTCCATGGAATCTCCGACCTATTCCAGTGCCTAAAGCACACTTACCAAAGCTGATTGATTTATTGAATGAGAAAATCAGGATGGGAATTCTTGAGCCTTCATCTGCACCATACTCAAACAGGTGGTTTACAGTTCCAAAGAAGAATGGTACTCTCCAATTTATTCAGGATATGCAGCCAGTGAACAGAGTTATTATCAAGAATGTTGGTATAGATCCAGTTGTGGATGAGTTTGCAGAAGCATTTGCTGGACGTGCCATCTATTCTTTAGGTGATTTGTATTCAGGATATGATCAGTTTCAGCTGGCTTTGGAAAGCAGGGACATAACCACCATGAGAACTCCTATTGGGCTTGTCAGGATGTGTACCTTGCCTCAAGGTGCCACTAATTCTGTTGCGCATATGATGAATGCCATGCATAAGGTCCTTCGTGATTATATACCTCAGCTTACCATGCCTTTCTTGGATGATGTTCCCATTAAGGGGTGTGCAGAAGAAGAGAAAAATGAGAGTCTAAATGAGCAGGGATGCAGATCCTTTGTGGCTGATCATATTTCAGCATGTGAGAAGATTTTGGCCAAGTTAGAAGAAGTGAACTTGACACTTTCAGGGAAAAAATCTATTTTTGGAGTGAATGAGGATTGTTGGACATATGTGTGGATATTATGGCAGAAAACCCTCACCTGATAAGGTGAATGCTATAGGCAAGATTGGGGAGTATTGTTCTACCACTTCAAAGGTACGGAGATTCATTGGAGCTTGTGTGTTTTATATGATTTGGATACCTCATTTTGCACACATAGCAGATTGTTTGTATGAGCTGCTTTTCGAAAGGGGTAGAAATTCTATTGGGATGAGAGCCACACTAGAGCCATGCGGAAATTGAAGAAGTTATTGTAGAATGCTCCTACTCTCAGGAAAGTGGATTATAATTGTGAAAGGCCTATTGTATTGACAGTTGACACTAGTCCAATTGGCATAGATTGGGCTGTGGGTCAAGATGATGCAGATGGAAATAGGTATGCTATTCGGTTTGGGGCAAAAGTCCTAAACGAGAGACAGAGGAGATATCCGCAAATCAAGAGGGAGTTATTGGGGATTGTCACGGCTCTCAAATGTGACAAGGAGTACTTTATTGGAGCTTCAGTTGTGGTAGAGACAGATTGCTTGCCATTGATTGGTATGATCACGAGTTGCTCTACTCCGGATATAGCCATGTTGAGATGGATTGCATACATCAAGTCATTAAATCCGGAATTTAAACACATAGCAGGGAAGGATAATCCAGTAGCAGATATGTTGTCTAGAGCCAGATATGACGATGAGGAAACTCTACTTGCAGAAGAGGATGATGCAGAAATTTCAGCCACTATGGTTGATCATGTTTGTCATGTCTATGATATTGTGGCTTTTATAGAAGAACTCTATGTTGGAGATTGGTAGCAGATTGGCAAGTACCTTAGTACACTAAGCAAAAGAGATGAATGGACAAATGAAGAGTTTAAGAAGATGAGAAGAAAAGCCTATGGTTATTTTCTCAAGGACGGATTTCTTTGGAAGCATCCGAAGAAAAGAGGCGGATTACCTTTGCGGGTTGTCTGCGATAGAGAGACACAGTTACAAGTGATGAAGGAGTTTCATGAGAGTCCTTGGGCTGGTCATAGAGGAGTGTGGGCTACTTATGAGAAAATCAAGGAGAAATATTGGTGGAAAGGCATGTATAGAGATGTTTCTCACTTTGTTGAGACTTGCAGAGACTGCCAGATGTATTCGGTAGTGCGTCATCGAGATGAGCTTATTTTGAGGATGCACTGGGTAAAGAGTATTGGGACCTTGCTATGGATAAAGAATTCATAGCACTTATGGATGATGACACATTGGAGTTAGTGCCCTTACCTTAAGGCAAGAAATCTATTGGTTGTAAATGGATTTACAAGGTCAAATGAATCTATTGAGTGCTATAAGGTACAACTGGTTGCCAAAGGGTATGCACAGACTCATGGTATTGATTATGAGGAGACCTACTCTGGTGGCTAAAATGGCCACTATAAGGGTTGTCATAGCAGTAGATACATCAAAATGTTGGATCATGCATCAAATGGATGTTAAGGATACCTTCTTGCAGGGGGAGTTTCAAGAAAAAACTTCTATGGAGTAGCCACATGGTTATGTGAATGAGAATCATCCAAATTATATATGGAGGATTTGTAAGGCCTTGTATGGGCTAACCAAGCACCTAGGGCATGGCATGGTAGGATTGTAGAATATGTTTTCAATATTGAATTTTGCATAGTACAAGCTAATCACTCACTGTATGCATATGAGAGTGTTGCAAGTATTGTGGTCATTACTATATATATGGATGATTTGACCATTGTGGGTGACACTGAGACAGAGATTGACAATGTGAACGGTCTTCTCAATGCTAAATTTGAGATGAAGGATTTGGGAGAGTTGTACTACTTTTTGGATATAGAGATAATCAAAACTCGAGATGATATATGGTTGTCAGAGAGACAATATGCATTGGATATGTTGAAGAAGTATGGTATGGCTAATTGGAAGCCTATTTTTATATATTGAATGTTAATGCTAAGCTTAGTGCATATGAGGATGACTTGACTAAGGATGTCACTATCTATCAAAAGATTATGGGAAATCTTATCTATTTGACAATCACTAGGTCATCAGACCGAAACTAAATAGTTAATTTGGAGAGTTACTTTATGCAGCTTCCACAAAAGCCACATTTGGATGCAGTGTGACACACATTGGGCTATGTCAAGTCCACATTGGACTATGCCTTATTTTATGGTGCATGTGTACCATTAGATTTGCATGGTTACACATATGCAGATTGGGATGGTAGTATTTCAAGCATGAGATCTACTAGTGGTTTTATGTTTCCCTTTGGGAGTGTTGTTGTTACTTGGTAGTATTTCCTTGTCTAGTACAAAGGTGGATTATAGAGGTACTACAAATGCAATATATGAGGTAGCTTAGTTACACAAGCTACTTGATGATTTGGGAATATAAGTGAATAAGAAAGTTAGAATCTGTAAGATTGATTAATGAAGTTTATCGAGATTTGTAGTGAGTTTGGTAGTGCGTTTGTTGATCAAGTGAGTTCTGAGGTTATGGGTTCTTACTCATGTTGTGATTTTGATGATGTTGGTGTTGTTGACTCTGATGAGTCTTGTGAGTTGGTTGCTAATGATTTGAGTAGCCCTGGAAAGGCTTTTGTTTATGGTGTTGTTGATGTTGTTTTGAGTAGATCTAACCTCATGATTCTTGGTAGTTGATGATTTTTTGTTGATTTAGGCAATAATGAGAAAGAGAAAACCTTATCTGATAGACTTTTAATTTCTTTGAGTTCTCCTAGAGTCTTTAATTATGTATGTGATGATTGTGAGTGGGGTTTTGATGTTGAGATATTAGCAATCACACCTAATGTAGCCTCTTTGTATGAGGCAATTGGGATGAAGACATGCAGGCTGCAAGAATCCCATATGCACAGAAAGGGAAAACTGTACCCATCCAACAACAATAAAGCATTATACTTGACTACCACTTTTGATAGATGAATGAATACATGATGATGCTTTTCTTTATAATTTAGTGTCAGTCTTGTACTTTTCAATCCTACACAAAATTGTGTTTATGAGTCCAAGCTTCCATCTTGGAACCTAATTCACTTGTGTAATAGTTGTGGTCTTTAGTCAATGTCATCATGAGTTTAGTCTATGCTTACAAGCCGCCATAGCCATGCTCTAGATCCCGTGTATTTTAACATGCTATCAGAGCTTAGCTGAGCATGGCCCAACTCTCCTTTCACTGCTCTTAGCTCCTTTCCATCTCTGCTTCGCTCAGTTTGAGTACTGGACCCTATCTCCAACTTCATTTGCATTCCTACCTTCAATGAAGCTTCCATGGCAGCCATAGCCAGTAGCACCTTGTCATCTTGAAGCTTTCATATCTCTCTCCACATACCAAATCTCTCTAAATTTCCTTATGGAAAAGTGTTTTTCTACTTCCAGAGCTCCTCCTTGGCACCTCAACCATTGAGATTGGGCAACTATAGCTTCAGTATTGCCCTTTTTCAAAGTTGCTGCCATAATTGTGCCCGTGGACAACACTTACCTACCTCTGTTGGAGCAGCCATCTCTCATCAACTAGGCCATATCTCTTCAAACTTTATTCTCGAGACTTGTTCTTCAAGTCAAGTGCAACTTCTTGGCACAAAAATCAAGGATATTGATGCACACCATGCCCGGCATTTGCATTTTCCAAAATCTGGGTGCAGTTTTGATAGTGACCACATTGAAGGCTTAGATCTCTCAACTCGGGCAAAACGAGTATAAATTCTCTTAGGGAGAGTTAGAACCACTAATGAGGGTCCTCCATCTTAAAGGTTTTGAGCAGATTCAACCTATGGAGCTCGTGGGAGCTCATTTACTAGTCCCTACTCTCTGTTTTGATAGGATAGCCATAGCCACTTACCTTCAAGCTCATTTTTCCTTCGTTTTCTCTCTCATGCCACTTAAACCAAGACAAGGCCACTCTAATATAAATTTTTCAGCAAGTATTCAACCATCAAATAGACAAGGAGGGGAAGCTATGAAGAGTTTTTGAAGATCATCAAGTCAAACTCAAGCGACAAACATCAAATTTCAAACTAGTATCTTTTGATACTTCACTACCATTTCTTGTGTCTTTTGACACATACAAAGATCAACTCATTGTTGGTTATTCTCAGTCACTTGAAGGTGATTTCCATCATGGGAATGACCAAAATCAAGTCTTTTATGAAGATGCTTCTCATGAAGAGTAGCATTACTCTTGTTGCTCAACTCAACTACATGGAAAACTTGTTTATTCCGCTTGCAAGGATGGATGGATTTACTTGTTTTGAAGAGCAATCGATGAATTTATTTGAAGATTTTGAAGACATTTCTGCTACCTCAAAGATAATGATACCTTTGCTTGAGGGGGACATGGACATAAAGACTGATGCAACTATTGCAAGCAAAGTCAATGAAGAAGTAGATCAAGAGGATCAAAAGAACAAGAAGAAGAAGCAGAAAAATCATGAAGACTTTGAAGTGGAAAACAAAGTGAAGTACAAGTACAGGAAGCTAGATAAGAAGAACTGCAAGGAATCGAAGATCTATGTCAGAAGAAATGCTAAAAAATGCAAGGGCCTCATGGTCCTTCATCCTATTTTTTACTGACTTTTTTAGCCTTGTAATGTCCAACCCAAATGTCTTTATCATAAGCTTGTAAAACTCCTCATGTAGCCTTGTACTACAGCCTCTATAAGGCCCGTGCTACAACCTCTGGATGTCCATCATGTTTGTGGTACCCACACTCAGCCTTTTTTGCAACAGTCTCTCGTGTTTTGCCATATTTATGGTGTGCCAACACTTTGTAGGTGTTACTCTCACTAAAGCCTCTACATGCTTTTTACGTTCTGGTTGTGATTGAGGAGGGGTGTTGAGATATTAGCAATCACACCTAATGTAGCCTCTTTTTATGAGATGAAGACATGCAGGCTGCAAGAATCCCATGTGCATAGAAAGGGAAAACTGTATCCATCCAACAACTATAAAGCATTGTACTTGACTACCACTTTTGATAGATGAATGAATACATGATGATGCTTTTCTTTATCAGTTAGTGTCACTCTTGTACTTTTCAGTCCTACACAGGATTGTGTTTATGAGTCCAAGCTTCCATCTTGGAACCAAATTCACTTGTGTAACAGTTGTGGTCTTTAGTCAATGCCATCATGAGTTTAGTCTATGCTTATAAGCCGCCATATCCATGCTCTAGATCCCACGTATTTTAACATTTGAGGATCCTCAGAGTCATATTAATGAGGATGTGAGAGGGAATTTGAGTAAGAGGCATTGGAAAGGATTGAATATTTAAGGGAAGAGAGATGTAACACTAAAAGTAAAGAGTTTGAAAAATTTGTGAAATTGAAGTTGAAGAGGACTGGATAATTCAGTGTTTGCATGAGAACAATGACCCAAATATGTTGCTTGATATTGTTGAAGTTTTTCGCAAGATTTTGTCTCATATTGTTTGTGAAAATGATATGGAAAAAGCTAACCATTGTGTTTGTGGAGCTGAAAAGGGTGGATGTTTCGAAGAGGTTTCTTATTTTGATGAGTCTTGTCAAGATGAGTCTCAATTTGTTGTGAATAAGGGTGTGTTTGGATATTTTGTTGTACTGAAATATGTTTTTCTAGTTTTCTTTGGGATGTTTGCAATCTTTGTGGATGAATTTAAATTTGGCAACATAGAAAAGGTTATAACCTCAATTCAAAAACCAGAGCTTTGACATGGTTTCCTGTTGGGAGGATGGGAGGGGAATGTGGATTGTTGTGGATAATGAGATGTTTTGTGTTGACAGTCTGGGTTTTTTTTAGAACTTTAAATTTGAATAATTTGAGGATTTTAAAAAGAAAATGGTGGATGACTTTTGTATGTTTACTCAGGAGTTACTTGAGAATGATGTTCCATGGATTTTTCTAATTTTTGAGTTTGAAGAACTTAGAGATAGATAATTGGATTCAATTTTTGATTGGCTCATGAATGTTGCATCATTTTATGAAACTACGGAGAGGGCTAAATATATCAAGCATTTAGAAAGAAACTCAAAACCCCTAGTGAAACTATAGTGAGGTTTGATTTATGTTAGATTAGAGGTTTGCATGATTGCTTGTTTTGACGTTTCATAGTTGGATTTTCTATGTTTGTTTAGCTCTGGATTTGTTTTTTATATATTTTTGTGTGGAAGCTTGATTGCCTTGGTCAAGTTTGGTATATTTTTTGGACAAGTTGGAGTTAGAGTTTGTTGATGGCTATCAAATATTGTGAAATAGGTAAGTTTTCTTATCGAGACTCTTGCACATCACAGGGATAATGGGTTCATTAGCACTTCACATTACAATCTCTAGTTGAGTAGGAAAGGTGGTTGGGTGAGTTTGAGGGTCATGAAGGACCCTGCTGATTGTGTCATGGGTTGTTTTCCTAGTCAACATCTTGAGGACCATTATTTTTTTGAGTGATCGTGAGATTTTGGGTGGGTGGAGCGGAGTATGAAATTTTCTTGCTGAAAGTTGAGAGGCAAGGTTAATGATTAATTCTAATCAAGGAACTATGTTTGCATTTTGCATGACGCACGAGCACATATAGGTAGGCTAGGCACAAATTCTCTAATGAATCCATATTTTTGTGGGAAGCATCGTTTGATTGATTGCATAGCATGGATCTGACATTGCATACTTCTCAAATCATGAATGATTGGACACAGCATACAATTTCAAAGCATATTCTTGCTAGGACAGATTGCACGAAAAATAAGTTCATATGAAAAAAATATCCATTTTGAAGACTCCAAGGATGCGTACACCATATTGGAATTTATGAAGAAAATTGAGGGAAGAAACATGAAGGAAAATTCAGTTTTGTCAAATACACAAAAGATTCAATCAAGGTTTGGAAGGGGGCAGTAAAGAATTTTAGATTTGGTTTAGAAAATGGAAAGACTAAGATAGTGTTGAATCTTGGAGATGGGTTTTGCAATGTAGCTAATGCAAGGTCACAAGTAAAACTTTGATGTTACTACTATTCTTCAAGGGCAAATATGTTTTTTAAAGCACACTCCTATTTACTTAAAAGCATAGATGAGCATGATTATTTGGTCTTGTTTAGCTCAATGAATGTATATGGGTTCTCGAAGTTACAGGCTTTGCTGAAGATTATTGCAGAATAAAAAATATGATGGAATTTGATATGGCTTTAAGAAAAGAGGTTATGGAGGTAGAAGTGGAAAATGTTGCAAGTGTATCCATTAGTGTAGAAATTGTGATGTTGGTGTTTACTTTCATTCTGGGCCATCTTTTGAGATGGATGAAGATCTATTGGAACTAGGTACATTACTATTTGGAACTAGGTACATATAAAAACTTATATGCTTATGTAATTGGAGAATCGATGCTTAATGATGATGTGGCTATAGTGATGTACAAGGTTTATGTTGAATCAGTTGTAGATCATCAAATGGCATGAGTTTTTGGAATGATCGATGTCTTGAAAGGTGGTGGCATGTTGAACGGAAGGTTTTAAGTTTTTTCAATGAATGTCATTAGATCAAAATGGGTTTAGTGTTGAAATTCATAGCACAGAGATCAACAACACAGAGAATTAGTGGCTTCTTTTGAAAAAGTTGGCTTGGCTTGTGAGTAGAGTTGGCAAAATTCTTGATGACACTAGAACATAGAAGTAAAAATGTTGATGGAGGCATATTTAGGAATATGAGGTAGGATGGCAATATAAATTGAACTTAGGAAAGAAGACATGTAAACATTCGGTGGCCTTCTAGATAAGCAGAGATGAGGCATGCAAACATGGCGACAATTTTCAATAGCCAAGGTGGCAGCAATTCTTGGAATGAAGGGCAACGTTTTAAAAATGCATGATTTAATAGCTTTAAAGGCTATTCATAAGGTTTTAAGTCCTAAAGGCTTTTGAATTTTATAAAAAGGATTTAGCTTTACCCTTAAGAGAGAAAGCAATAACGAAAAGCTTTTAAGATTTTTGAAAACATACCCAACGTAAGGAAAACTACATAAAACTAGGGGGGGAGAGGTACTAATGGCCTTGCCCTACTCCTTGTAAAGAAATTTGTAACTTGTAATTGGAGAGAGGAGGGTCATACAAAAGAGCAGAGTATTGTCATCCTAATCAAAGTGTACAAGAATTCGGAAGCTAATGTGTTTAGTGTCAGCTCAAGGTTTTTTTCAAGGTATGAGAATTTAATACAATTGGTTTTGTCTTTGAAGTTTGTGTTTTTGAACATAGCATAAGGTGTGAGTGATGCTCTACCAACTATGTGTTTTTCAATATTTTCAAGCTATAAGAGGCATTGTATGTCGTTTGGTTTCATGTGTGGCTTGTGTGGTGTTTGTGAAAACTTTAAATTTTCCGTATCTGTATTGTTCAACAACAAAGCCAATTATCTTCATTGGCACTCTTTAACGTCTCATTATATCGGGTTGTGAGTGAGGCTTGCTCTCAATCACGGCTCACATAATAACCTGGTATCTTACATGTTCTATAAGGTGGACTCCCTGGGACTATTTTCCATTGCATATATTTTTTTGTGGAGCATCGCTTGTTTGATTGCATCCCATGAATTCAATGTTGCATCTTCTCTCTAATAATGTTTGATTGAGCATGGTGTACATTTTCAAAGCATGTTCTCTAGGACACAATGCATGAACAAAGGCAAGTACATTTGAAGCAACAAAAATAGTTTTCAAAGACTCAAAGGGTGTGAACATCATAATGGAGTTTATGGAAGAAGGGATGTGGATAATTATGAATAAGTCAAAATACACAAGGGATGGCTTGATCCAATGATGGCACAACATAGTGAAGTCATATGAGCAAACCATAAAGTTGTTAGAAAAAGCAAAGAAGGAAAGGAGAAAGCAATTGTAATTTCCATAAGTGGAGCTACTCGAAACACTATCCAAACCAGAAGCTTGTCAAATGAAGACATGGAAGATTTTGTGGCTTGACTAATTTGGGATTTGGATTATGATAAAAGCTGGGGATACAAAGGGCCATTCCCTTATTTTGTGCTTTTGTTCTTGATGACAATAGACACATGGAAGACAAAAGCTTTTTATTCTTTGCATGTTGGATCTTGAGAACGGCTCAAGTTTGTCATCATCAACTCAAAACATTTTATCTAAGATGTGCTAAGGGCAGTTTGTTCACTCCATTGGATAGAGGGTCTTGGAGCAATACCTGTTCACTATTTTAGATAGGATATTACCCACTCCTTCACTATCCAATCCACCTACTCTGGTAGATGGTGGCCTTTTAGAGTATCTCCGAACTTTAGCAATAGCTTATGAGAAGATATTGGAGCTTGAAAAAGAGGTATGTACCCTAGGTTGCAGATATCTAGATGTGGAAGGTCTTGCAGAGTCTTTGTTTTCTACTCATAGAGAAGAAAATCCTATGTTGGAATAGGCATGTTTAAACCAGCTGTTTCAGGGGAAGATGATGGAACTGAAGTCACCAATACCATCTCAAGTTGATGTACAGGGGATGCTTCATCGAAATCAAATGCCATGTGCCCCTTCTCATTAATCTATGTGTACAAGTCTTGTTTTGTGCATTGCAATGAGGAGGCAGTTCAGAGATGCAGTCTTTTAATTCCTCAGCCCATTCCGTTGGCAACAAATGTGAGAGCCATTATTACATGCATGCTTAACCAGTGTGGACCATGGCACCAACCCCGCCATGCATAGTTGTCGACGTTTCTTCTTCCTTCGAGGATCATGAAGCTAGAACGATGTGAGGACCAGAAAAGCAAGGATGATAATATATACAAAACTGCGCATGTGTGTTTTTTTAAACGCAAGGTGGCAAGAAAACTTTGAGCTTAATGAAGCTACTGTCAGTGAACCATGTCACGACGTCTTCTTTGAAAATTCAACTTGAATAATCATGTTGCAGATATTGAGAATCAGGGTGGCATTGGTTAAGGAGCCTTTGTAAATGATAAATGGTGCGATCAAAAAATGAAAAGCTTAAAAAGTTTTATGTTATAAGGTTTTTTCAGTTTGCAATGCTTAAAGCTTGTAAAACTTTATAAAAAGTTTTTTAACGAATTGAAAAGCTTTAGCTTTATGAAAAACACAACACAACGTGTTGAAAAACTATAAAAGGAGGAGTGAGTGAGTGAAAAGGTCCCTTTTCTTCTCTTGGATGCAAATTTGAACAGGTGAGAGGAGAGTTACGGGTCACATGCAAGTGAAGACTTGTCTTGCTATTTGAAGAGTTTGTGGGCGCAAAGGTTTCAATGTATTGTAACAACTTTTGACAAGGTATGAGGATTATTCACAATTGTTTTTCTTCTTGAAATTTGTGTTCGATGCTCTACCCCTTGTGTATTATCGATGATTTTTTAAGTTACAACACGCATAGGTGGTTGTTTGGGTTCATGTGTTGGTTGAGTTGTGTTTGTAAAATATTGAAAAGTTGTGTTGTGGGTCATTCTTCGACAAAGTCGATTCCCTAATGGGGACTCTTCAATGCCTCATTTTTGGGTTGTGGGAGAGGCTACTCTTTAATCACTATTTGCTTAACACCATGATGTGCAAGAAATCATTCAAGTAATGTGCCTTTCAATTGGCATGGAGATAGTTGTGATGTAGGGATATAAAAATTCCCTTATGGAATGTTCGGAACAAGATGAAGTGTTGGATGACCTTTGGTCTATTCAATTATGGAAATTTTCCTCCATTTGGCCTAGGATTAAAACCTAGTCTCAACACATTGCTAGTGCATTAATAGTGAGCTAGTTTTCACTACAAGTGTGGATCTCATTTTCAACACTCCCCCTCAAGCCACACCTTGGTTGAGGTCCTAATGCCATCCAAGCTTAGCAACCTGAGCTCTGATACCAAGCTAGAAACTGGGTGGGGGCCCTTATACCTCCCAGGAGATCACCTATCCCAATACTGTTCATGCTAGTATGCACTGAATTGGAAGTTTCCCATAATTGGGCTAGCCATCTAGCTTCAGAACCTTAGGGTGATGGATGACCTCTGGTCTATCCAATTATGGAAATCTTCCTCCATTTGACCTAGAATTCAAACCTTGTCTCAACACATTGTCATTGCATTGATAGTGAGCTTTAGCAAGTGTGGATTTCATTTTCAACAGCAACATGGCAAGTTGTCGCAAGGAAATTATGCATCAACTTGAAGATAGAGTGATGAAAAAAATAAGTGTTTATTTGTTATGTAGTATGTGATAAATATTGTTACATGAAAGGGGGCATGTGATGATGTATAATATGTTGATTTGGGTACATCTAATCATATGATAAGCCATGTTGAATTGTTTGGAGACATGCAAGATTTACAAAGTCCAGGTTAGATAAAGATAGATGATGATATGTGTCATCCAATTTTACATATTGAAAAAGTTTATTTATCCTTATATGATGGTTAGGCAAAATACTTGTTACATGTTTTACATCTACCATACATCACCAAGAATTTAGTATCTGTTGGTCAAATGGTAGAGAAAGGATTGTACGTTAGATTTAATGCCCAGGGTTATTTTGTTGAAAACTTTCATAATAAGTCCAAGTTGATTGCAAAAGGAAGCACAACTGGCCACATGTTTATCTTTTGGATACTGGAGTACCTGCTATAAATGTTACTATGTATGTTAAATGTAAAGTTGTGGTTGCATATATTAAATATGGCACAAACATATTGGATATGCGAATCTATAGAGGTTGAAATTAATGTAGTCCAAAGGGTTGGTTACATTTATGCTTACATTCAAAGTTGATGATTTCAAAAAGTTTGTGAAGGATGTCGATTTTGAAAGTAGAAAAGGCAATCATTTTTGCATGTTAGAGGTGTAAGCAAGAATATGCTTAATTTGGTGTACATACATGTTTACAGGCTTACTTGGAATGCATCACTTGGTGGAAGCAATGATTTTGTTACATTCATTGATGATTGATCTAACAAACTCTGCATTTATTTCATGAAGGAAAAGAGTGAAGTGCTTAAGCACTTCAAAAGTTTCAAGGTTGTTGTTGAAACATAAAAAAGCTTGAAAGTTAAGTGCTTGAGTTCAGATGAAGAGAGACAATACCTCTCTAATGTGTTCAATGGTTTTTTGAATCATGGGATAAAGCAATAGTTCACATATAGATATACCCCACAACAAGATGGGATTGCATAGATAAAAAGCGAACATACTACAAAAGTTACATGGACATTGATGGTGACTGAGAAAAATATGCCCAAGGGCTTTTGATTTGAGGCTTTTCATACCGTTGTCTACATTATGAATAAGTGTCTTGTAAGTGCAGTTCATACTATGGCATAGATTATGAAGAGACATTTTGTTGAGTTGCTAGAATGACAACTAATAGATGAGTGCTTGCTTTGATAGCAACCAAAGGTTGGATCTTACATAAAATGTATCACAGAAGAATGTCGTTATACATAGTGATTTTCAGAAAGAGGTATATATGGAGTAGCTAGTAGATTATGAGGATGTAAAGCATCCCATATATTAGTACAAGTTAAAGAAGGTGTTGTATGGGTTGAAACAAGCACCTAAAACATGGTCTGATAAGATCAATGAGTATCTTATCAACATTGTCTTTTATGTTTTAGATACAAGTCACTCACTTTATGTGAGAAAGAGTGATGCATGCTTGATTATCATGGTCTTCTAAGTGGATGACTTGAATTATTATAGGTGATAGTGACATTGGTATTGCTAATGTCAAGGGCCTTATGAAGAAAAAGTTTGAGAGATGAAGGATATGGGTGAGCGAAGGTACTTTCTTTGTATTGATGTGATTAGATATATTGATAGTAGATAGCTCTTCCAAAGGTATTATGGCTTGGATATGTTATCCAAGTATGGTATGATAGTATGTAAACCTCTTCTAGTGACATTAGAGAAACATATAAAGTTGAGTCTTGATGTTGGGGATGAGATAGAAGACCCTACTATGTTCCAAAAGGTAGTAGGGATCTTGATCCATATAACTATCATTAGGCCAAACTTGAGCTATGATGTTGGACTTGTGAACTGGTTTATGCAGGTACCTAGGAAGTCTCATTTGGATGCAATTAGATGTATATAGAGATATGTGAAGTCCACCTTGCATTATGGACCTTTTAATGAGATAGGTAATGATATGCATGTGTTTGGGTACACAGATGTGGATTGGGCTAGTAGCAATTCTGATAGAAGATATACTAGTAGACTCATGTTTTTCCTTATTAGTGTAGCAATTACTTGGAGTAGAAAAAACCAATTTAACAAGTATAGAGGCTAAGTATAAAGGTTTTGTTATGGTAGTGGGTAAGGTGGTATGGTTGCAAAGTTATTTGGTGATTTGGATATGCAAGGAAATGGTCTAGTTGTCATGAACTGTGACAACGTGAGCAATATACAGCTAGGTTGGAATCTAATGTTCCATGCTAGGATAAAACACATTGAGCTATGTTACCAATTGTGAGAGAGAAGGTACTTAAGAGAGATGAACTTATATATGTCAACATACAAGATCATATAGCTGAAATTTTCACAAAGGCATTGGGTGCATAGAAGCTTCAGATATTTCAGAGCTTACTTAGAGTTGTAGAGATGTTGAGATGGCAAGCTCAAGCATGCAAATATTGATAGACCGTTTGACTAGATAGGTACACACATCTACACTTAGCACATTGCTAGTTATTATATCCTTACATGGCCAATGGCATTATATTTGGCTAGTTATACCTACCTAGAGGTGGCATAGTTATAGCACCACCAATCGATTAGTATAGACAATTATGAATTATCTGACTTAGTAGCACATTTTCCTTTATATTATACCTAATCTATACTTTGTATATACTACAATGTGTAAGAAAAAAGAAGAAAAACCAACAAGAAAATGTTTTGGCCTCCATCACTCTTTTTATGTTGTTAAGTGAGCTTCCTCTTGTGTGTATTGTGTGTGTTTGGTGCAGTAGCTCAAGAAAGTCCTCTCACTATGTTATTCATGACAACTCTCAACATGTTTTTTTTCCTTTGAAGCCCTTTATATTTCTCTTCACTATTTTAACTCTCAGCTTCCTCTTTCTATCTCCTATGGAATGCATCCTATAAAACATGTAAGATACCACATGAGTTAAAAAGAAATGGTACTTTATTTAGTAGAATTTATAGGATTATATTTATAAAATAGTTTTTTCAATTATAATTTAGAAAAAATCCTTAAGTTAAGTAAAGTAAAATGGGTTGTTTTATAGTCTTATAGCATGTAAAGAAAGGGTATTTCTTAATACCCTTTGTCTACTTTCTCTTTCTCTCTCTTATGTCTATTTATTCTCTAGTTTCCCTCTTTCTCTATTCTTTGTTTTCTCTCTCTCTCTCTCTCTCTCTCTCTCTCTCTCTCTCTTTTTCTCTCTCTCTCTCTCTCGGGGGGGCCACTCATGAATATATGTATATATAACGTGAACTCAAAATAAGGGGTTTTTAAAACACCATTTTTATACATTTTTTTACATATAGAAGGGTGTCATATAAAGGGGTTACTTACAGATTGAATAGAAAAGGGTTGTATTTTTTTCAAGAAAAAATCACAGATTAGGATATTTATAAATAGGTCATGAACGCACCTGATATAGAGAATATATATAGTGAACCCCCAAGCTCTCACCAAGGTAATATAAAAAATAATAATATATCAATGAAAATATCAATGCTTATGCTAGCTGTCTATTCAATGATTATACTAGCACATACACAAATGCCCCAAAATTTTGGAAAATTTGTTGAAAATTGGTTTCTAAATTCCCTTAATCTCTTGTAACATTTGATACTATGGAAGATGTTTGCATTTGAAACCCTTAGGTAGTTCATTCCTTAAGGGTTATCCTTGTTTGTGCTAAAAATCTTATGTTGGTTACAAATGCAATGTTAGTAGTGCCAACTCACCCAATATGCCATGTCCCCTTCATTGGAAATTGAAAAATTTAACAATTTTAGAGGAAACTCGTCAAAATAAATATAATTGAAAAGCTCTTATGTCCAAGTCATGACAAAATATCCATGTCCATAGTATTTTTAAACTCTATGTGCTTGCAGCTTGTATCAATCTCCTTACCTTGGCTTGAGTCACATTGTAATAACATTTCTTGGATTCAAGTAGGGATACATGGCATCTAAGCATCAAATTGGATGACAGAAGCATAATCTATTCTCCATTGAGATAAGGATGCATTGAGGGGTGGATTATGATGTGAAAAGATACTCAACTACTTGAGAAGTTAAAAAAGATAGAGTATTAGATTTCCAAAAACCATCTTGAAGCATTGCCATGAGCACGAGGCTCACCAAGTGTCGCAAATCTTCTCCTTTTTCTAATACCCCTCATGATGAAACTTGCTAACACCTCTAGGGGCTAGAAAAATGATCCTAGAAGACCATACTTTGTGTGTAAAGGTAAAAGCTATCAATCCTAGACATTCTCGACATTATTTGTGAATTTTGTTAGAGATATGATCCACTCCAATTCTTGTAAAATCATAAAAATATTGAAATTCCTAATACCCCATGCAACTTTACCACTTGCATAAGAACTAGGGCTTCAAGATTCTTGTACTTTATGCTACAGGTTTGGACATTCCTTGTTGAGCTAGATTGATGGTCTCATGTCCATTAGGATCGACATTCACATGTGGTCTTTGCAATACATTTCCCCCCTCAATGAATACCATGTTTTTCATAACAATTAATATCAAGTAATCTGAACTTTGGAGGTGTACATCAATTGGATTCTTTTCTTTACCCTTTCCATACTAGCTAGTGCCATAGAAAGGATATTAAGCTTGAACTATTAAAGTACATATCAATTTGATTATTTTCTCCACCCCTTTCCATGCTAGTTACTGTCGTGGAAAGGATAAGGAGTGATAAATAAATCAAATGAAGCTAGATAGTAAAGTTCAAACCCCTTAGGAAGTAATATAGTTGAATCACACATGGCATGAAAATTGCATCATCAACTGTATAGAAAACTTACAACTTATCCATATAGTATATCTAACACTTTCATTGTGCTCTTATATGTATCATTAATGATACATAGCCAATAATTCACATCCCTTCCATGAGAGTATTGTCTACAAAAAAATTGCATAGAAATGATCCAAATGCATTTTCTTAAGTTGTTGTACCTAATAAACACAAAACTTCTTATTGTGTGCAAGGCTTTCTCCAATTACTTTTCTTTCCTAGATTTTTCCACCAATAGCTCAAACATCCAATATTGTTTTCTTGTAATGAGCATATTCTTCATTTTTTCCTCAACTAAAAAGTTGATGATAGCCTAAAAAGTACCTTGAGGTGAGGGTTACATACCAAGTCAATGAAAAATTCCTTATTTGGATCCTAGACTCTGGAATAGACTTGAGATATTATTTCTAGGAACCATGCAAAAATTCCTCAACTAGAAATCTTGTAACATAGGACCCTCAAAGTAGAATAGAAAGCAAAGAATACCATTTGAGTAAATAATTAACCCATACCCTTCCA
The DNA here is from genome assembly GCF_053477565.2 of Lygodium microphyllum. Lineage (NCBI taxonomy): Eukaryota > Viridiplantae > Streptophyta > Polypodiopsida > Schizaeales > Lygodiaceae > Lygodium > Lygodium microphyllum. Next base: position 37,128,315 of record NC_141161.1, read on the forward strand.
ATATTGATGACCTCTTGAGTCAATTTTCTCAAAGCTATACTCGTATTCATCTTTGGGTATGGTTTATGAAATGCAATACAATTGGAATGGTTAAGTAGGATGCATATGGATTTGTGTTTTTGTCGCATATATAGGAGGTTGTAGAATGTGTTAAAGAAGACTTTGGTAGCACACACATTTTGATGTTGTAGAGGTGGCGAGAACAAGCTCAACCGCCAAGACCCTCAGACGGCTTATTTTTCAAGCATTCCAAGCGAGCACTAATGGCTACCTCTCACATAACTAACACACTATCCCTCTCTATGAGTGTAGTGAGCTTACCTTGATGCAAAATTGAGTTGCTTCCTCTCTCAAGCACTCCGATAGCTCCACGATTCTTGATGCAAGCTCAAGCATCCTCAAGCCTCCACCTCTAACCTTCATCCTCCATAGCCACACGTGAAACAAGAGAAGAGAAGAGAGAGGATGGTGGAGAGATTCACCTCCTTGATCCCTCACCCTCACACACTCACTCCCTCACACTCTCACACTCCCTCCCTTAAGCATACACAAGCAAGCAAAGAGAAGAGAAGGAGAGAAGAAGAAGAGTCCACTTTGCCACACACAAAAGAATGAGCTCTCATTCCTCTTTTGAACTTTATATACAAAGTCCTAAATCCCATTTGGGTGGTCATCCCCTTTTTATATGGCCGGCCATAGCCTATCGTCCATAGCCTAGGCACTTTTTTCCATTGTTCTCTTATCTTCCTAGCTTCCTTCCTACTGCTCATCTATATTTACAATTTGCATAGGTCAAAACCTCACGCTCTTAAAATAAATCATGGTGCGCCTTGTAGTATTTTACAAAAGTATTGACTTGTGATTTTTCTTGACCTCATCTCCTTGATTTAGAAAATTTTCACACTTGTTATGTTTCCTGATTTTTCTTGGTGTGCCTTTGTTCTCCATTCCGATTTTGCCTTGGCTCTATCTTCTGCTTTAGATTTTTCCAAATTTCCACCTTATTTATCTGAGGGTTAACATTATCCCCCTCCTAGTTGAGTGCTAGTCCCATGGCACTTTTTGGGGGATGAGTCGAACTCTCTGTTGCTAGAGCAGCCAAGTAGCTCTTTGAGTTTGTGTATGAGTCAAGTTGAAAGGAGTGTTGGAGAGATTTATGGAACTCTGAGTCCCTTGAGTTGGAGACGATCCCTTGTCTTGGAGGGATTTATGGACCTGAAAAGCCCTTAAGTTGGGACTAAACCTTGGTCATGGAGAGATGCTGGTGGGAAGATATAGCATTGAAATTGAATATTGTGTTGGATGGATCCGTCACCTGGCCATCTGCGGTAACCTTCTTATACACTGTCTGAAATGAGCTTCTTCATTCACTTTTCGGTTGGGGTTATTGCATCCGCCCCTTGATTTGTAGGGTAGACATGGTAGGATATTTCATAAGATGGGGAGCACATTGCATGGATGATGGGGTTGCTAAAGCTAGTGGGGGAACCTTCGGTTGTGCATTACGTGTGGGTGTGTGCCATTGTCGTGTAGTGCATTGTGTGCATGCTAGTGAGATGGAGTTTAGGGTGACAAGTCTAACCACAGGCGAGTGTTACCTTCTTAGGTGTGTCTTCCCCTTGATGTGCCCTAAGCATAATGTGGGGGGTAAAAATGAGGCGAGAGGATTAGGGACACAACTAGCTGACCGAAGCCACCGGATGCACCTAACTTAAGGACCCCTTGGTGCAGTGGCTGCGGTGGATGTGCAATTGCAGTGGCGATGCGTGATATTTTTTCCTTTTTTTCTTTTTAATATTCTTTTCTCCTTGTTAATATATATATATATATATATATATATAAAATAATAATAATAATAAAGTTACGTAGTCATGATAGAAGTTTAATCTTTGACATCGAAGTGAGGTGGAGAAGGGGGCTTAATAGATTTACTAAGGAATCAGCGGCTTTGGAGATACCCCTTTAGGTTTAGGTGGACTTGAGGAATGGATGATTGCAGTAGGTGAAGCGACTATCATTCATGTCCTCTAGTAGAGTTAAGCAAAATGAAGGCAGTAGAGTGGCTTGCATCATTAGTCGAGCCATCACACAACTATCTATAGCATTAGGATCAAAATGGAGCACTCCGAGGCCGCGCTCCTATGGGGTGGGGTCTTGCCTAAGGAGTATCCTAAGAAATCTAAGGTAATTACAAGTGGTAATAAAGGCAGGTTTATGGCATGAAGATAATTGGTTAGTGAATGAGATTAGATTATCATACAAGTTTTTTTATGTGAAGACGAAGGTATCTTCATGTGTAGTACATTGAGGATTATAGATTACAAGGAAGTCATAATGGTCGAACACTCATTAGGGCCAAAAACGCTTCAAAAATAGCACTTGTAAGAAAGTGATTAAGTTGCTAATTAGTTGAGGTTTAGGAAGAATAAAACCTCTAAATTTGGTTGTCCAGATGTGATTAATGAGAGAATATTTGGTTCATTGAAGAGGTCGGCCATTAATTGCCCTCATCTTTTAATCCAGGTCAGGGGTCACCTTTTCGGCCGTTTATTGTCTTGGAATTCGAGAGATTTTGTATTTTCGAGATTTTCGTACGAACTTCGCATTTGTTTTCTCCCGCGTTTTCTTTATATACACTATTCTCTTTTACCATTCCTTTTGCTGCACTTGCTTTCTATCACTGTGAGATTCTTGCTCGATTCATTTGCTAGAATGTCTAGCAATACTACTTCAAATAACATAGGCGCAAGCACACGTAAATACAAGCTATCTATTCAGCTAGATCCGACTTACACATCTTGGAGAAGTATACATCATCGAGTATTGATAGATGAGATTGAAGCCAACAGGTTGCGAACACAAGGAATGAAGCATATAGATTTGTGGGTGGATGGAAATATCTATCCCAGGGATCCTTCTACAGGTAAACCACCTCCTTTTTTGAATGTCCATGACTATATAAGATATGCTGGAGAAGGTTACAATGGAATGCTTGGCTACTGTATGAGGTTATACTCTGCATCTTACACATATATAGCTCAAGTGCACGAAATGAAAAAAGCACTAGAAACTACACAAACAAAAATTTTAGAGTTGACAAGTCAGATTGATATTTTGAAAAATGTTAACAATTCATTGCAGAATAAGCTAATACGCTTGAGAGAAACTCTAGTAGGATTTAGAGAGAGGAAGAGACCATTAAAAAATATAACCAACTTGTGTGAGAGAGCAAAGAAAAGGAGACTAAATCTTACAAAGAAATATGTCTCTAACATATTAGGCATAAATATCCGAGAGAATGAGGAAAGAATCAAACTTTTGAAGGAAACCATGAATAAGAAAGAAATTTTGAGGATTCTTAAGTCACCAGAAAATGTGGATTTGAGAGGTCCAACTCTGAGAGAGTTAGTGAAGGATTTAAAAGGCACAGTGAAAGCAAATGAAATCGTAGAGACATGTGATACTGTGGGTATAAGTCGAAAAGGTTACCGTGCTATCTCTGGATTATGGTTTAAAAATCTTAAACGCAATAGGGTAACTATATTTGGATTGCCCTGAGCCCTTGCAGTTTCCACTGCAAGAATTTCCATGAATCGCAAGATTCCACATGTTTTTGGAGATTACTTTCACATCGAAAGGTCTATGTCCTATGAAAAACAAAAAACACAGGCAATTTTTGATTACAATGAGTTTAACAATATATGGGTTGATCTAAAAAAGGTGCAAATTGCAATGGTTCACATGTATAAAATCACAATAGAAGAAAGTTATGGTGTTCTAAAGTTTGCCTTGAAGTTGGATGAAGCACAGATTCAAAAGGGACAGAAGATGGAAAGAATTAGCATTTGCCTCATGAACATGGCATTGGACCATGGCAATGGCGAGGGCAAAGCTCCATTGCATAAGATCCAATCCGAGATGGAGATTTGGTGGATTGGTGCAGCCCAGGTACCAATTGAAAATCATCAAACGTTGAAATGGTTGTTCAACCATACAGGTATTCCAAATATCATTAAGTCTCAAAGTGAAGGCGAAATGTTGGTAATTGATGGGGTTGGTAAATTTAATGTGGAATGGCATATGAGTGCTGATTTGAAAACTATCAAATGTATGCTTGGAATATGTAATGGTGCAAATGCAAAATATCCTTGCATTTATTGCATGGAAAGTATTGGATCCAAAGATTGGAGTAGTTTGCGACCAGTAAGAAGAGCCCCAAATAGAGACTCTATAGATTTGAGTAAATTTAAAAACATAGAAGACATCTGGGATCCCATTCTTTCCATCTCTCTTAAGAATGTTCATATTTGTACTTTGCATGCAGAGATTAGAATAATCGATAAGCTTCTCAGGTTGCATCTTGACTACGCATATTCCATTAAGCCATTATCTTTATCAGATGAGTGTATTGATAAATGCGAGGCATTGCTATCGAAAATGGGATTTCATGGGGGCCAAGTTCACTTGAGAAAGGATCCAATACTTTCAGGAAAAACAAGAGATATCTTGGCCGATGTCTCTATGGGAGGCTCAAAAGCTAGACGATTCTTAGGAAACCATTCAGGAAGGCAGGTGAATGTGGCTTGGGAGTGTTGGAGAGAGCTATGTGAGATCACAACAAATGTTGCAAGCACGCCGAGGCTTGCGTTTCTTAGAATGGAGGTCTGGATACACCTTGATGTTTTTTTGAAACTCCTCAGGCAACATAAGACAACATATACATATGCGGAAGAGTTCAAAAGATCAATCACAAAGCTTGTTCAGGCAATAAAAGAGGCATGGGGAGAAAAATATATCACTTTTTATCTGGTAAAGTAATAATTATTTAATATCGGCTTATTTTGATAGGTTTTTCAATTGGTATAAAATTTGCATTACTTTGTATTGCAGCATATTCTTCATATTCATAGACCTTTCTTTGTGGAGGAGCATGGCCCCTTAGCAACTTATAGCAACCAAGGCATGGAAAAATCCCACTATCAAGCACGAACAAGTTATTTTCGAAGCACAAGGCATGGGGGAGGAGTTACAAAAAGCAATGCTTTGGAGGAGCTATTCAACTGGTTTTTTCGACGACAACTTCAAAGAATGCAAATAAAAGACGGCAATGACACATGAGCAATCGCACTTTTATATATAAGAAAGAATATATACAAAGCTAGTTTACCAAAACTCTCACATTCTCTTCCTCCTCAGGAATCTTTCCTCTATAACGTAGAAATTTTTTTCTCTTGTAGCCAGCTATAGATTTTACATAAGTTCTGTCTGCAGCTAAGGCGTAGGATGACAACGCCAAAAAGTATCCTGCTCTAGAAGCAGAGTAACCTGGACCGTAGCCAAAAATCCTAATTGCTGCAGTCTTTTCCAAAAACATTATTTTGTGGGCATTATATTGTAATCCTAAGAAACCTAGAAGCCTTGTAAGAGCTTTAATACAAAGTATCGGCCATGCTGCGTCCTCTGAGAAACTACTATGAAGTACAAAAAAGGATTCAGAGTCAATCCTAGCCAAGTAGTGGCCGAGTGCAATGTCTTTGGTGGTGTTACTAGCAGCTCTCGATCCTTTGCCACGCCCCAAGAAGTTATTTGTATCAGCAATCTCCAACTGCAAATAAAACCCATACTGAATGAGCATGAAATGTAAACCTACCAATGTGTAAAAGCAAATTCAAAATTATCTTACCACTTGATTTTCATCGTACTCCAATTTAAACGGATTTCATAAATTAATTGATGATGCTGTCTCATTGGTGTTAGTCAATTCTTTAACATATTCAGACTCCTCTCTTCCAAAATTGGAAATGCCGAGCTCGCTTTGAATGCGATCGAAGTCCTCATCAGTAATACTCAACTCTTTCTCAACTTCTTTGGCCTTTTCAAAACAAAGAGAGAGGACCTCACCAGCATCAATAAACTTATCATCTAGAGTTTCTTTATCAAGTTTCAGAATCTCTTCCTTTGATTCATTTTCTATGTCAATTATCCCATTTGCAGCATCAGAAGCCTCTGCAATAATTGCAAGACAATAATCTTCCCTGAGATTAAAAAGTTTTTGAATATCTGATAGTAAAATGTACTCCTTGTCCTTGAAAGGTATACATGGCAGGGAAGGAACAATATGGTGAGAACTCTCATCAGGTTGAGGGTTTGTATCTCCTTGGCTCTCCTCAATGATAGTCTCAGCTTTGAAGTGAGCAACATCCAAATTCTCAGCAATAGAAGCCTCGAACACAAAGCTCAACTAAGAGAGCACTTGCACCAAAAAGATTTAAAAAAGTGAGTGAAGGAATTAATGCAAGAGAATGGAAGTCCGCAAGGTAGCCTAAGGACAAAGTAGGCCTATGGGTGTGACTTGAATAGTCTAAAGAGCTAAGAGGGGGGAAAAAGAACAAGGGCTTAGGGGGAATTAAAACCCGCGAGGGGGGGGGGGGAAACAAGGGCTTAGGGGGGAAAATTAAAACCCGGGAGGGGGGGGAACAAGGGCTTAGGGGGGGAAATTAAAACCCGGGAGGGGGGGGGAAAACAAGGGCTTACGGGGGGAAATTAAAACCCGGGAGGGGGGGAAACAAGGGCTTAGGGGAGGAAATTAAAACCCGGGAGGGGGGGGGAAAACAAGGGCTTAGGGGGGGAAATTAAAACCCGGGAGGGGGGGGAAACAAGGGCTTAGGGGGGGAAACTAAAACCCGGGAGGGGGGGAAAACAAGGGCTTAGGGGGGAAATTAAAACCCGGGAGGGGGGGAAACAAGGGCTAAGAAGGTTCTTTTAGAAGCTTCCCCCCAGGAAGCTTCTAAAGCTTCCACGTGGGGGGGGAAAGCTTATTCAGCAGAACGGCGGCGCATTGACGGACTGGACGGACTGCGACAGTCGATGGCGATGTGGTGGAGGGCAGATGTCGGCGTGATGATCAGCAGTGGTGACTCGTCTTCCTCCCTTCATCTCAGAGTTATGGCGGCACTTCTCCTTGTCTTGCTCGGCCTCTTCTCCCACGGCCCAGCCTCTCCCTGTACAGCGCCCCCCCCTTGGTTAAATAGTGGAAGGGAGGGGGATCTTTCCTCATGGCATGTCAACACGCATGGTCCCCCTCCCTCCTAAGGCTCCACCAAGGAGCTTACAGCTCCTTCTATTCCCCTCCCCCTCCAGCTCGTCAGTCGGCTGGAGGGATAAGGGGGGGGAATAATATTTTTTTTCCATAAGTTCCATTTATTTTCTTAATGCGGAATATTACATTCTCTCCCCCTTGGAGGAATCGAGATGTCCTCATCTCGAGATAAACTGGGGATATTGATGGTTGAGAATGCCTTCATCTACCCAAGTGGCATCCTCTTCGGGATAATCTTTCCACTGGACAAGGCATTCTTTCAAGGTTCTAGATCTTAACTATCTTTCCCTAACATCTAAGATCCTTTCTGGCCTTAGTTCAAGGACTCCTTGACTAGGCATTACAATTTGTTGATCATCAAGTACATGATTAGGATTGGGTACATATTTTTTCAATAGGCTGATATGGAATACATTGTGAACCTTTAGGTTCTCAGGGAGTTGCAATCTATAAGCATTGGGTCCTAGGCATTTGAGGATTTTATACGGCCCACAATACCTTGGACTTAGCTTCTTGCATTCTCCTAGGGATAGAGAACTCTTTTTAGGGCGTACCCGAATGAAGACCATGTCTCCTTCTTTGAAGACTCTTTCTTGACGTTTCAAATCTGCATATGCCTTTTGTCTATCCTTGGCTGCTTGTATGTCTTGTCTTATTGACCTCATTTGATCATCCATGTCCTCCAATATTTGTCTTGAAGCTTCAACTCTTAGGGTTGGATCAGAAAAGTTTAGGGGACTTCGACAATCATGACCATACAATGCCTGGAAAGGGGTCATTTGAATGCTCTGCTGGTAAGAAGCATTGTAGGAAAATTCAACTAATGGCAAGTATTGAATCCACCTCTTCGGCTCTCGACAGCAGTATGCCCTAAGCATATCCTCAATGATTTGATTTACTCGCTCTGTTTGGCCATCTGTTTGGGGATGGTAGGCGGTGCTAAAACAGAGTTGAGTCCCAATATCTTCAAAGATAGCTCTCCAGAAGTGTGAGAATCATGAGCTTCCCATAATATCTTCTGCTTAAGTGACTGGCTTGTTGGTATACACAGCCTTGTTCTGTAGTAGACAAGTCCATTATCAATGGAAAATTCCTGATACTTAGCTTGTAACTTCTGATTCTGCTCCTTGGTAGATATTTCTTTTATCATTGTTTGGTAGGCCAAATCATGGCATGCTTCCTCTCTAGCTAGTTCAAGTATAGGGTTGTTTGGCATAGATACCTTTGTAGCCAGAGATCTGGCCGTTGATGGATTCTGCAAGATTAGGGAATTTAGGAATGCCTTGCGACTGAGTGCATCGGCAACTACATTCGCTTTCCTTGGTCGGTACTTGATTTCAAAATCATATTCCTCCAATACTTCAATCCACCAATGTTGCCTCATGTTGAGCTCGTTCTGGGTAAAAATCCATTTGAGACTCTTATGATCGGTTACTAGAGTAAACTTGTTACCTAACAGGTAGTGTCTTCAAAGCTTTAGAGCATGGATGACAGCTAGTAATTCCAGATCATGCGTGGCATAATTCTTTTCATGACTCTTCAATTTCCTTGAAGAGTATGCTACTGGATGACCTTCCTGCATAAGTACACACCCGAAGGCAAGAATGTTGGCATCAGTTACTACCTTGAACTCCTTATTGAGGTCAGGAAGTTTTAGAATAGGTGTTGATACCAAACTTTGCTTCAATTTGTCGAAGCTATTTTGTTCAGTAGTTGACCATGTAATAGAAGTCTGCTTCTTTAGTAAGTCTGTAAGAGGTGCTGCAATCAAAGCATAGTTTTTGATAAAGACCCTATACCATCCTGTCAAGCCAAGAAAGCTACATATTTCTTTGACGGATACTGGTATTGGCCATTCAAGCACATCTCTGACTTTGGCTGGGTCTACTGATATTCCTTCTGATGATACTATGAATCCCAGATATTCAATCTGACACTTGAAGAATGCACACTTCTTCATTTTTGCATATAGCTTATGGGCCCTCATTGTCTCAAGGACAATCCGAAGTTGAGGTTCATGATCTTCTTCCTGTTTAGAATAGATTAAAGTGTCATCGAAGAAGACAAGCACGAAATCATCAAGATATGGTCTAAAAATATCCTGCATTAATCTATTGAAGGTGGCAGGTGCATTTGTAAGCCCGAATGACATAACCAAGAACTCAAAGTGCCCATATCTTGTATTGAAGGCCGTCTTTGGAATATCTTCTTCCTTGATCCTTATCTGATAATAACCTGACCTGAGATCAATCTTGGAGAAGATCTTTGCACCTTGAAGACGATCGAGAAGCTCATCAACTCTAGGAATAGGATACTTGTTCTTGACTGTTGATTGATTCAACCCTTGGTAATCAATACATAGTCGAAGTGTCCCATCTTTCTTTTTCTGGAATAGTACTGGAGCTCCCCACGGTGAGTTGCTAGGCCGGATGTAACCCTGATCCAATAGTTGCTTGAGTTGGTCCTTCAACTCAATTGCTTCTGGTATGGACATTCTATAAGGTCTCTTTGCAATTGGTGAAGCTCCAAGTACTAGCCTAATCTCATGATCTACTTCTCTTGGAGGCGGAAGTTCAATCAATTCCTCAGGGAATACGTCAGCGTATTCCTTTAGCCAAGAAGGTCCTTCATGACACTCTTGCTTTTGATCTAACTTGTTGAGTTTGATCAGGTAAACGAGTAATCCTTTTCTGACTCCTTTTATGATCCGAGATACTTTGGCTAATTGGATTCTTGGCACTCCTGCCTCACCTTGAGTTGTGACAAATTCCCTTTCAGAGTTTTGAAAGGAAACTTGACCCTTTCCACAATGAATGTGGGTGTCATTAGAGGCTTAAGCCAATCCATCCCGAGTAGACACTCATGGATACCTAAATTCATGACTCTGAATTTGACTAAAGTCTTCTTTCCTCCCAGAAAGAATTCCACCTTAGCAGTTTGCCTAGTACAAGTTACCTCACGACCGTTTGCCAATTCCACAAGCAAGGTAGGTGCTTCTACTGTGGCTATTCCTAATCTTTTTGCACATGCTGGTGAGATAAAGGAATGTGTACTGCCACAATCAATCAAGGTTTTGAAACCTTTACCTTGATAGTTTGACGGTGTTTGAATCACCGAGAACTGGCGATTCGGCCCTTTCTTGTGTAAAGCGGCATGGACTGTCGCTCTTTCGAATTCTGCTTCCATAGTCAGATCTTTCTCTTCTTCTTCTTCGCATCTTTGCCTATTGGCAATGCAGGCAGTTCTTCCTCTTCCACGGGTGGCGGCTCCTTGACCGCGGCCTGCACCTTGGAAAGGCGTTTGATGATGTCCCCCGCTGAGCTTGGGACATTGCCTCTTGAAGTGACCGGGTTCGTTGCAGTGGAAACATCGGAGGTTTCGGCCATTACTTTGAGTAGGAACAAAGTTGTTGACGTTATTTGTCCTTGCTTTCTTCCTTCGTCCCTGATTGTGACCTTGAACTCTCTTCACTTGAGGTCTGAATGCTCATCTGTTCGGGTCACTATAGGACCAAGTTTTGTTACCCCTTGGTCTAGCTTGCACCTCATGAATTATAGGCGCCGCTCGAATGAGTGCATCTTGAAGATCTGATGGACGCATAGATTCGAGATGGGTATTTACGGGTGGATTTAAGCCCGCGCAAAATTTGGACACCTGCTGCATCATGTCCATCTGTGGCACATACTTTAAAAGTGAGACGAATTTAGAGTAGTATGCGTCCAGAGTGAGTCCTAGCTGTTTTAGCTCGTAGAACTCATTCATTTTCTGTGTACAATATGCAGGTGGCAAATATCTCCCCTGCACGGCTTTCTTTAGCTTCTCCCAGGTAACGGACCCCTCTGAAGTCCCTTGATCCCTGCACCATTGTTTCCACCAAAGTCTGGCTTCGCCGGTGAGTTTTAACTTGGTGAGCATAGCCTGATTGGTAGGTGCAGTACCAGCTGCTTCAAAGTAATCCTCCATAGATTCAATCCAAATTTCAGCAATCAGACTGGATGAATCTGCCTCTCTCGTCAAACTCGGGTGGCTTTATCTGCTTGAGGAGGAACTTCTTCTCCTGGGTCACAGCAGTACTTGATGTAGAGGGCGAATTTGGAACCTGTACCTGGGGTTGTGCCTGGATAAAAGTTTTCTTAACGTTATTATATGATAATTGACATTAGCTTATCTTTAGTTCAGCTATCTCATAAATAATAAAGCTAATTAACTTTTTAACAACTCTGATGCACAGCCAGATATTGATAAAAGAAATCTTTATTTATATTTACATGGGTGTAACCTTATACAACGTCTCGTGTGATGATAATCCAATATTTACATTCAGTTTGGGGAGAACAGCGTTGTATTGCATTTGTCTACAGGGACTGTGTAATAGTAGGGTTTTGGGTCATGGATCTTTAGGAATCGATAATTCATTGGAAGTTCGGGATACCCTTTTCGTTGGAATCCATACTTCTCATGGCGGCCCAACACTTTAATCCTGTCGGCTAGGATTACACGGGTTACTTCCTCATATACATATGAGTTCATTTCAACCCTCCGACCTTGAATATGTAAAGTCGAATTTACGTGAGCTTCCACAAAAATGAACAGCTTCACGACTTTCAAGTCTTCCAACCACTTGATCCTCTTTAGCTTGGTCTGTAGATAAGTGAACCGGTGGGCAGCTATGTAGTAGATTCCTGAAGACCCCGTCCATCTTCGTTCAATGTATAAAGGTGATGGATTATAAATCTGCTCCAGGATGTTCATCATCCCAATTCTTTGTCTATAAAGTGGAGAATGCATTGCAGTCATAAACATGACCCGAAACACCAGAAACTTGTTCCACGCTTCATAGTTCTGCAAGACAGCATTGAAGATGAGGAAATGTTTGGACAGCAACAATTTCTTTACTTCATTTTATTGAGATCTCATAAAAACAATTCCGTTGTTGGTCGGCTCTGATACCAATTGTAACCTGTCCCAGAGTATCATCCAGGACACGTCTTAGCAGTCCATCGGAAAGGATGTCTAGAAAGCTCCACCTAGCACTCCCATGGAATGTTACGGGTTTTGCGATCTAGTTCTTCCCGCATCTGCCACGTAGCGGAAGTATCCTGGCCGTTCCCACTTAGGATCGATCGGAATTAGGGTTTTCCTAATGGGTCATTAGCTAACAGCAACTAGCATCAGACCCGAGCGAACTACTTTACGCAGAAACCCCAGGTCTGAAGCGGATTCACACTGCACTTGGTTCAAGGACAATGGAAAACGAGAGGAATGCAAAGGTCAGCCTCTCTGCCATAAGGCATAGTCCCATTCCATTCCCCTAAAATAGCATAAATCGGGTAAGACGTAACTCTAGGTCATCGTTCTCGTTATTCTTTTTGATGATGATGATCATTCCATTGTTCTTCGAGATTTTTGAGAAAAGTTCCCAGCTAACCGGGACCACCCAACCGTAGGACGGACCCATGGCCCATCCTCCGCACTTTCCTCGGTTTATTTTAGTTATGTAATTATCTAACACATTAATTTGACATATAACAATCAGCTTCTTTAATTAATCTTGTTAAGCACTAGTTCCTTCACGTAATCTTATCACGTAACATAGAAAAACAACATCAAGCAAGTTCTTTTAACATCTCATCATTTTATCTTTGAAATACAAGGAGTTCCGCCCGTAGGCTTGTCCATAATTTGCTCGAAGGCTAACCAGTAATCTCCAGGGATCACTATTCCAAGCTTCCGCCCGTCAACTAGTATGCGGGCCTCGAGATCCAATCCCGAGTCACGTTAGCCTCTTGTGCAGGACCCGAAAGGCGAGGGATTTACGGCCAGAGCCCCCCTGGCACCCAAGCGTCCTCCTACTCCAAGTAGAGCTTAACGGAAAGACCTCTCGCGGCGGGTTCGGTCCATGTTCCCGGCGCGGTCAACAACCCCCTTGGTTAGGGTCAAGCAGGCAGTCGGGGGTAACTGAAGCTGCCTCTCCCTTCAGGCCTTTAACCTGAAGTATAGGTACTTATTTAATTTGTAATTCATAATTCAAACAGAGCCCTAAAATCTCTAGCAAGCACAAACATTTCCATTAATCAACCCAGTTGTATGGCAAACTGCTAAGGAAGTGTTTTTTTCCTTTTTGAGTGTATCAGCACTCGTTCCCAAGGTGTCTTGTAACTTGGCAAGATCTCTTATATTCCGATGTAGGGCATACCCAACTTGGTTAACCCTAAGGTACCTTAGATATGCTAGTTTCTATTTTACAACTTTCCTTATTTAGAAGGATATCCAAAAATACGTCTTTTTGCAAGATAACTTGCGTAAGGATCTGCCGTCCTTGATGAGGGTTTTTTTTCCCTTTTCTCCTTGTGAATCAATCACAAAATGATTTCATACATGTTGCGCAAGTCTTGCGATGGAATAATCTGTTTAGATTCTTTAAGCTGACGTATGTCAGGCCTAGGGTTTCTTAAATTAAGAAGCTTAGGGACAAACCCTAGTTTCTTATCTTTATGAATTTATTGTCCCTATGGTAAGGAAAGTAGTCAAGTGTTTAGGGTATGAATGTTTCTATGTTTAGATTGGTTCGGTTATCTTTTGGAAGGTAATCTTAATCGTCTTGTCACGGTTTTACTATCCTTGTGACAATTAACTTTCCCAATCAATACAGTTTAATTTGGCATATAGCATAATGCCAAGGTGATACAAAGAGCAACAATACTCCTTGGGACAAAAAGGCCTAGCTGAGAAATTGGTGTATACACACTTTATTAGTCCCAAGTCATCAAATAGCAGGGAAAAAGTGTTAATAGAGTGTCATCCAGCAGTCCCCTTTTACATTTTCTTTCCAAATGAATTCGTATATCTAAATTTTATACTTGTTAATTCCTAACATTTAACTTCCGCCTCCTTTAAAGTTGAACTTATGCCAAATAACAACAATTTCCTTGCTAAGATGTGCAACTAGCAAAAATTTCTACACTTTAGGAATATATTACTATAGTAAATGGTTAATCTTGCTTGTAATTTTATAATGCTTGATGCAATTTGAAGAAAACTAAGTTGTATACATTGTCATTCATAAGCTAACTCCTTCGTTTAAAAATAACTCGAACAAATATATCCTATCCTTAACAATTTTTCTTTGCATGATCGACTTAAAACCGAATTAACACCAAGAAGAAAAAAAAACCTGGCTTTGAGGTGAGATATCCACATGGATACCGGGAGATGACCCTCCCGCAGCTACACCTTGGACTTTCTTTGGCGGCATCGTAGTTCGAATGTGAGATAGCCTTTTCCTTTTTCTTCTTGGAATTCCACCGTCTTCTCCTTCCTTTTCTTTTACCTTTTTCCCACTTTTCCTCCTTCACTCCCTCTACTTCCCTCCCTATCTTTTATCTCACGGCTATTTCTTCCTTGCGGGATACCATACGAGGCCATGATGATGAATTGGATTTTTAGGACATGGGAGTGTGTGGACACCGGCTTGTTTGATAAGACTAAGAACACAAAGCTCGACTAAGAGAGCACTTGCACCAAAAAGATTTTAAAAAGTGAGTGAAGGAATTAATGCAAGAGAATGGAAGTCCGCAAGGTAGCCTAAGGACAAAGTAGGCCTATGGGTGTGACTTGAATAGTCTAAAGAGCTAAGAGGGGGAAAAAAGATCAAGGGATTAGGGGGGAATTAAAACTCGGGAGGGGGGGGGGGGGGAAACAAGGGCTTAGGGGGGAAAATTAAAACCCGGGAGGGGGGGGAAACAAGGGCTTAGGGGGGGAAATTAAAACCCGGGAGGGGGGGGAAAGCAAGGGTTTAGGGGGGGAAATTAAAACCCGGGAGGGGGGGGAGAAACAAGGGCTTAGGGGGGGAAATTAAAACCCGGGAGGGGGGGGAAACAAGGGCTTAGGGGGGGAAATTAAAACCCGGGAGAGGGGGGAAAACAAGGGCTTAGGGGGGGGAAATTAAAACCCAGGAGGGGGGGGAAACAAGGGCTAAGAAGGTTCTTTTAGAAGCTTCCCCCCAGGAAGCTTCTAAAGCTTCCACGTGGGGGGGAAAGCTTATTCAGCAGAACGGCGGCGCATTGACGGACTGGACGGACTGCGACAGTCGATGGCGATGTGGTGGAGGGCAGATGTCGGCGTGATGATCGGCAGTGGTGACTCGTCTTCCTCCCTTCATCTCAGAGTTATGGCGGCACTTCTCCTTGTCTTGCTCGACCTCTTCTCCCACGGCCCAGCCTCTCCCTGTACAGCGCCCCCCCCTTGGTTAAATAGTGGAAGGGAGGGGGATCTTTCCTCATGGCATGTCAACACGCATGGTCCCCCTCCCTCCTAAGGCTCCACCAAGGAGCTTACAGCTCCTTCTATTCCCCTCCCCCTCCAGCTCGTCACTCGGCTGGAGGGATAAGGGGGGGGAATAAATTTTTTTTTCCATAAGTCCCATTTATTTTCTCAATGCGGAATATTACAGTAGCTTTACCTTTTCAAGGAACAGGTCGTGGTCAAGGAGCCACTACCCGAGGAAGAGGAAGAAGCGCCTGCATTGCCAATAGGCAAATGTGCGAAGAAGGAGAAGAAGAAGATCCGACCATGGAAGCAGAATTCGAAAGAGCGACAGTCCATGCCACTTTACACAAAAAGGGGCCGAATCGCTAGTTCTCGGTGATTCAGACACCGTCGGACTATCAAGGTAAAGGTTTCAAGACCTTGATTGATTGTGGTAGTACACATTCCTTTATCTCACTAGCATGTGCAAAAAGATTAGAAATAACCACAGTAGAAGCACCTACCTTGCTTGTGGAATTGGCAAATGGTCATGAGGTTACTTGTACCAGGCAAACTGCTAAGGTGGAATTCTTTCTGGGAGGAAAGAAGACTTCGGTTAAGTTCAGAATCATGAATTTAGGTATCCACAAGTGTCTACTCGGAATGGATTGGCTTAAGCCTAATGACGCCCACATTTATTGTGGAAAGGGTCAAGTTTCCTTTCGAAACTCTGAAAGGGAATTAGTCACAACTCAAGGTGAGGCAGGAGTGCCAAGAATCCAATTGGCCAAAGTATCTCGGATCATAAAAGGAGTTAGAAAAGGATTACCTGTTTACTTGATCAAACTCAACAAATTAGATCAAAAGCAAGAGTCTCATGAAGGACCTTCTTGGCTAAAGGAATACGTGGATGTATTCCCTGAAGAGTTGACTGAACTTCCGCCTCAAAGAGAAGTGGATCATGAGATTAGGTTAGTACCTGGAGCTGTGCCAATTGCAAAGAGACCTTATAGAATGTCCATACCAGAAGCAATTGAGCTGAAGGAACAACTCAAGCAACTGTTAGATCAGGGCTACATCCGGCCTAGCAATTCACCGTGGGGAGCTCCAGTACTATTCCAGAAAAAGAAAGATGGGACACTTTGACTGTGTATTGATTACCGAGGGCTGAATCAATCAACAGTCAAGAACAAGTATCCTATTCCTAGAATAGATGAGCTTCTTGATCATCTTCAGGGTGCGAAGATCTTCTCCAAGATTGATCTCAGGTCAGGTTACTATCAGATAAGGATCAAGGAAGAAGATATCCCAAAGACGGCCTTCAATATAAGATATGGGCACTTTCAGTTCCTGGTTATGTAATTCGCGCTTACAAATGCACCTGCCACCTTCAATAGGTTAATGTAGGATATCTTTAGGCCATATCTTGATGATTTTGTGCTTGTCTTCCTCGATGACACTTTAGTCTATTCTAAACAGGAAGAAGATCATGAACCTCAACTTCGGATTGTCCTTGAGGCAATGAGGTCGCATAAATTGTATGTTAAAATGAAGAAGTGTGCATTCTTCAAGCGTCAGATTGAATATCTGGGATTCATAGTATCATCAGAAGGAATATCAGTGGACCCATCCAAGGTCAGAGATGTGCTTGAGTGGCCAACACCAGTATCCGTCAAAGAGATACGTAGCTTTCTTGGATTGACAGGATGGTATAGGGTCTTCATAAAAAACTATGCTTTGATTACAGCACCTCTGACGGACTTACTGAAGAAGCAAACTTCCATTGCATGGTCAACTCCCAAACAAAATAGCTTCAACAGATTGAAGCAAAGTTTGGTATCAGTACCTATTTTAAAACTTCCAAACCTCATTAAGGAGTTCGAGGTAGTAACTGATGCTAGCAT
Organism: Lygodium microphyllum; assembly: GCF_053477565.2. NCBI lineage: Eukaryota > Viridiplantae > Streptophyta > Polypodiopsida > Schizaeales > Lygodiaceae > Lygodium > Lygodium microphyllum. The sequence continues at coordinate 37,145,565 of NC_141161.1, forward strand.
TCTTGCCTTGGGGTGTGTACTTATGTAGGAAGGTCATCCAGTAGCATACTCTTCAAGGAAATTGAAGAGTCATGAAAAGAATTATGCTATGCATGATCTGGAATTACTAGCTGTTATCCATGCTCTAAAGCTTTGGAGAAACTACCTGTTGGGTAACAAGTTTACTCTAGTAACCGACCATAAGAGTCTCAAATGGATCTTTACCCAGAACGAGCTCAACATGAGGCAACGTCGCTGGATTGAAGTGTTGGAGGAATATGACTTTGAAATTAAGTACCGACCAAGGAAAGAGAATGTAGTTGCTGATGCACTTAGTCGAAAGGCATTCCTAAATTCCCTAATCTTGCAAAATTCATCAACAACCAGATCTCTAGCTACAAAAGTATCTATGCCAAACAACCCTATACTTGAGTTAGCTAGAGAGGAAGCATGCCATGATTTGGCCTACCAAATCAATGCTAAAGGAGATCTCTATCAAGGAGCAGAACCAAAAGTTGCAGGCTAAGTATCAGGAATTTTCCATTAATAGTGGACTTGTCTACTACAGAACAAGGCTGCGTATACCAGCAAGCCAATCACTTAAGCAGAATATATTGTAGGAAGATGAAAATTCTCCTTTCACAGGACATCCTGGCTATGCTAAAACTCTTAATGTAGTTAGGAAGAGCTACCATTGGGAGAGGCTCGAAGGTGATGTTCTCAAATATGTCACTGAGTGTTTGTCTTGCCAACGTATCAAAGCCGAACATGTCATGATGCCAGGGAAACTGCAACCGCTTGACATTCCCCAAATGAAATGGGAATTCATCAGTATGGATTTTGTTGTAGGCCTACCCCAAGTCCAGGGAGGATACAATTCCATCATGGTTGTGGTTGACATGTTTACTAAGGTTGCACACCTTATTCCAGTAAAGACAAACTATAAAGCCTCAGACATTGCAAGATTGTTTATCAAGGAGGTATTCAAGCTACATGGTTTACCCAGAAGAATCATTAGTGATCGTGATTCTCTTTTCACATCATACTTCTGGAGAGCTATCTTCGAAGCTATTGGGACTCAACTCTGTTTTAGCACCGCTTACCATCCCCAAACGGATGGCCAAACAGAGCGAGTAAATCAAGTCATCGAGGATATGCTTAGGGCATACTGCTGTCGGGAGCCGAAGAGGTGGATTCAATACTTGCCTTTGGTTGAATTTTCCTACAATGCTTCTTACCAGCAAAGCATTCAAATGACCCCTTTCCAAGCATTGTATGGTCATGACTGTCGAAGTCCCCTAAACTTTTCTGATCCAACCCTAAGGGTTGAAGCTTCAAGGCTAATGTTGGAAGAGATGGATGACCAAATTAAATCAATAAGATAGGACATACAAGCTTCCAAGGATAGACAGAAGGCATACATAGATTTGAAGCTTCAAGAAAGGGTCTTCGAAGAAGGAGACATGGTCTTCATTCGCATACGCCCTAAAAAGAGTTCTCTATCCTTAGGAGATTGCAAGAAACTAAGTCCAAGGTATTGTGGATCATACAAAATCCTCAAATGCCTAGGACCTAATGCTTATAAAGTGCAACTCCCTGAGAACCTTAAAGTTCATAATATATTCCATATCAGCCTATTGAAAAAGTATGTACCTAATCCTAACCACGTGCTTGAAGACCAACAAGTTGTAATGCCTAGTGAAGAAGTCCTTGAACTAAGGCCTGACAGGATTTTAGATGTTAGGGAGAGACAATTAAGATCCAGAATCCTGAAAGAATGCCTCGTCCAGTGGAAAGATTATCCCGAAGAGGATGCCACTTGGATAAATGAAGGTATACTCAACCATCAACATCCCCAGTTTATCTCGAGATGAGGACATCTCGATTCCTCTAAGGGGGAGAGAACGTAATATATCAAATGCAAAAAAAAATTATTTTTATTTTCCCTCCCGACTGTCGTGCTGTAAGGGGAGGGAAATAGAATGGAGGGCTAAGCTCCTTGGTGGAGCTCGGCGCCTTCCACCACCATGCGCATCGACACGTTACGGGAGGGAGGATCCCCCTTTCCTCCCCTATTTAAATGGAGGACAACGTTGTGATTGGGGAGGGGGATAGCTCTTTGCAGGTATCATGAGGTAAGAGAGGGGGGTATTCTGAAATACGGTGTTGTGAGAAGGTAAGGACTTGAGAGGGGGAAGGATGTCCGTGAGCTGCTGCAGGTGAACCAGCCGCCTGACTCTGCCGGTCCTCCCAGCACAATGTCGAGTCACATCACGGCCACTATTTGGTCCTAGATGCCAGCAAGCCGTCGTCAAAATCATCCTTTCTCTCCTCCACATGTGATAAATCCACTTACAGAAGCTTCAAAGAAGCTTCTTGCAAGCTTCTAAGGGGAGGGATCTAAGCCCCCCTCCTATACATTTTATTAATCTTCCCCCCTCCTGGCTTAAATCCTTTTTAAGGGCCTTCTTAGCCCCATTTCCCCTGGCTCAAATCCACCTTAACCCCCCATGTTTAACCTGTAAGCCCCCCTCCTTCTTGTGCTTGTTTGAAACCCCTTTTCACCCCCCCTTGTGTCCCCTTTTTTTTACACACCCTTTTTCCCTGTGCTATAAGCCCCTTTCACCCTTCAGCTTTCCCCTTTTACCCTTTCACCCTCAGGTTTTAAACCCCTAAGCCTTTTTCACCCCGTGTCCTAAAACCCCTCCAAGAATCCCCCTTCCTATACTTTTCATTCCCGTGTCCAAAGTTTTCCCAAGGCCTCTTCTTACGCCTTCTAGAACCACACCCACACACCCTTTTTCCCATGTATATACCCTATAGGGCCTTTTCTTTAGGCTTTGTAAACCTTTCCCCCCAAAAGAAACTAAGACCTTAAAGGCCTTATTACCCCTCCTCGTGGATAAACCCTTAACTATTCCTTGCCTTTCCAAAATACCCTTGGGACTTGGTTTTTCCCCTACTCGAAAAGGAGAAAAAGAGTATTGACGTGCAAGAGAGCGACGGTGGAATTCCGAAAAGGAGTGTAAAGCTGCTTCCACGTTCAAAGGACTACAACTACGATGTCGCCCAAGAAAGTCCAAGGAGTAGCTCCGGGAGGGTCATCTCCCGGTATCCATGTGGATATCTCACCCCAAACCTAGGTTTTTCCTTCTTAATTTTATATCGGTTTTAATTCAATCATGTAAGATGAATTGTTAGGGATAAGATATATTTTGTCCTAGTTATTTACGATGAAGGAATTTAGTTTAATTGAATATGCAAAATAAATAAAGTATAAACATAGTTTCCTTCAAATAGCATTATGTATTGAAAAGAATTATGAGCAATATTATTTACCCACTAAAGTAGTGTACTTCAGTTAAGCCTAGAAGGTATGAAACTGCATCTTGCACTATTAACCCCTATTCTTTTTACAACGAATCATCATGGAAGGTGCGAATCATGAAAGGTTTCTTACGATGCTTAAACTCTAGGAAGTTATCATTGCTAACTACATAACTTAGCAAGGGAAAGATTGCTTATTTGGCATGAGTTTTGTTCGCAAGGAAAAAGGGAGATTAATTGAATTTACCTAACCTCAAATCAATAAAGTTTAGGATTGAAAAATCAATTGACACATAGATAACAAATCGTGCGGAGGTGATCTCGATATTACCTTCTAAAAGTTAACCAAATTAATATAAACTTAGAAATACCTATGTTGCGAAATTAAAAATCCAAGAAACGTTTATACCTTAAATACTTGCCCACGATCCCTGATTGTAGATTGTAAATGTAAAAGAACTAGGGTTTGTCCCTGAGTTCTTAAAAAGAAAATAATAAAGCTAGGAAACCCTAGGTCTAACAAACATTAGCTTAAATAAACTGAAACGGATTGTTTCGTAACTCCATTATCGCATAGTACGATGCAGGACTTGCGTGGCAAGTACGAAGTCATATGGTCTTGTGATTGATTCACAAGAAGAAAGGCTAAATTCCCGCAACAAGGATGGTGGATCCTTATGCAAGTTATCTTGCAAGAGGATGTATACTTTGATATCCTTCTAAGTAAGGAAGGTTAAAAATCGGAAACTGAAGTATCTAATGAACTTTAGGGTTTAACCAAGTTGGGTTAATAGGGTACGCCCTAACCCAGAATATAAGAGATCTTGCCAAATTGCAAGACACCCCGGATCGAGTGCTGGATGCATTCGAAAGGAAAGATTCCTTCCTTAGTAGTTTGCCAACAACAAAATCGATCAATGGAAATGTTTGTGCTTGCTAGAGATTTTTCAGCACTGTTTGACTTGTTTGACCAATGAATTACAAAATAAATAAGTATCTATAGTTCAGATTGAAGGCCTGAAGGGAGTGGCAGCTTCAGTTACCCTCGACTGCCTGCCTTACCCTAAGCAAGGGGGTTGTTGACCACGCCGGGAACGTGGACCGAACCCGCCGTGAGAGGTCTCTCCGTTGGCACTACTTGGAGCAGGAGGACGCTTGGGTGCTAGGGGGGGCTCTGTCCGTAAATCCCTCGCCTTCGAGTCCTGTACAAGAGGCTAACATGACTCGCGATTGGATCTCGAGGCCCGCATACTAGTCTACGGGCGAAAACTTGGAATAGTGATCCATGTGGATTGCTGGATAGCCTTCGGGCGGTTTGTGGATAAGCCTACGGGCAGAACTTTTGTATTTCAAATATAAATATGATGATATGTTAATAAAGAACTTGTCTGATATTGTTTTTCTATGTCAGGTGATAAGATTACGTGAAGGAACCAGTGCTTAACGAATTAATTAAAGAAGCTGATTGTTACATGTCCAGTTAATGTGTTAGATAATTACATATCTAAAACAAACCGAGGAAAGTGCAGAGGATGGGCCATGGGTCCTTCCTACGGTTGGGTGGTCCCGGTTGGTCGGGAACTTTTGTCAAATCTCGAAGAACAGCGGGATGATTGTCAAAGGACACGAACAACAAAAGCGTTGACCTAGAGTTATATCTTAACCGATTTACGCTGTTTTAGGGGAACGGAATGGGACTATCCCTTATGGCAGAGAGGTTGAGCTTTGCATCCCTCTCGTTTCCCATTCTCCTTGAACCAAGTGCAACGTGAATCCGCTTCGGACGTGGCGTTTCTATGTAAAGTAGTTCGCTTGGGTCCGACGCTAGTTGCTGTTAGGAAATGACCAAATTAGGAAAACCCTAATTCCGATCGATCCTAAGTGGGAACGGCCAGAATACTTTGGCTACGTGGCAGACACGGAAAGCCCTAGATCGCAAATCCCGTAACATTCCATGGGAGTGTCGGGCGGAGCTTTCTAGACATCCTTTGCGATGGACTGCTAAGACGTGCCCAGGATGATACTAGTGGACACGTTACACTTGAATGGGAATCCTAAGGCTTGGTACGAAGAATTCCAAGGGAAAGATTGCCTCTGTAGCATATGTCAATTTATAGGGTGTGTATTTCACCGCTGTCTTGTAAGTCGTGCGGTAGGCCCACAAGGCTACCATCAATTTGTTATCCCAATCACTGCGTGATGCAGAGACAACCTTGGTCCATGAGATTGACCAGGATTTTATTTTTTGACTCGGCTTGACCATTTGCTTGAGGGTAGTATGGTGAGGTTTTCTGATGGATGATTAGGAAGGAGGACATGAGGTGAGCTATCACTTTGTTGATGAAGTGTGTGCTTTCGTCGCTAACTAAGTCGATGGGGCAGCCAAATTGCGAGATCACTTAATCCCGTAGGAACTTGCGGTGGTCCTAGGATCGTTCTTTCTTGTAGCATGTGCTTCTATCCATTCGGTTAGATAGTCGATGGCAACAATGATGTACTTAGCTTGTGAATATTGTGTCGTAGGACTAAATTGTGTCCGATGAAGTCAATCCCCCACTTCTTGAAGGGTTGTCATGTGATAATTGGGGTTAAATCCATGCAATCTTTATGGATAGGGACTTTAGTTTGTTGGCACTCATCACAATGCTTCACGAATTGTGTCACATCTCGGAAGAGGGTAGGCCATCACAGTTGGGAGGATTGTAGCACCGTACGAGATGTTGCATCTCCAGTGAAATGTCCTCCTGCAATTCCACCATGTGCCGCCATCAGTATGTCATGCATCTCATGCTCACACACACATTTTCACATCAACCCGTCTTACCGTAGCCTTTAAAGTTGGCTAGCTATCAACTGATAGGGTTGGATTTTCAAGATAAGCCGCCTAAGGCAAGCCTTTTGTATTGATCATTGTGGTAGCTTATGCTAAAGCACTTGAACTATGTTGTCTACCCAATACACGTCAAGTTAGCTTTAAGAAAATCTTTTTAATTGGATAAGAAGAATACATGTGCATTTGGCAGATCATCCTCAATGCCTTGTCCAACCACTTCTCTCGTGAGAATATAAGATAGATGGTTAGCCATGTAATGCTACTTCCCTTAACGCACTATCACAGAGAAGTCAAATTTCAAAAGTAAAAGAAGCCATCTGGCAATATGTCCTATGGTGCATGGTTTATTAACCAGATACAACTAGGTTTGATGATCGATAAAGAAAGTAAAAGGCATAACCAAAAGATAATGTCAGAATTTCTTCAAGGCAAATACCATGGCCAAGCCCTCTCTTTCCATTGTTGAGTAATTCATTTCATTCATCTCAGTGAGTTGTCTGCTAGCAAAGCTCATTGGATAATCTAGGTTGTGTTCACTAGGTTGGCACAACATAGCTCCTACGACGAATTTCGAAGCATCGATGTGCACATGAAACGTGAGTGTCCAATCAGGGACTCGTAGTATCGTAGTGGTGGTCCATTCAGATACAATCAATATCTTATATAGAGGTCTAGCAATCAATGGGTAGTTTAACACAAACCATCGATAGTACCCGATATGTCCTAAGAAGGACTGAACACCCTTGTAATCAGCTGGGGGTGGAAGATAAAAAATGACCTTAATCTTCAAGAAATCTATGGCAATGCCATTCTTTGACACCACATGTCCTAGAATACATATGTGCTTCATCAGGAATTGGCATTTCAAGGGGTTCAATGAGAGGCGGTATAGCCGACATTGTTCAAAGATCGCTCGGAGCCTGCCTAAATGTTCTTGCCAAGAAGAGTGAAAGCACAAGTTGTCCACAAAGACTTCTAACTCCTTCCTTAGCATGTCTTTGAATATTTTACACATCACTCATTGAAATGTGTCTGGTGCGTTAGTCAATCCAAAAGACATGACTATGTAGGCAAAGACTCCCCATTCAGTTGGCAAATGCTGTCTTATGCCTATGTTAGGATGCACTTGCACCTGATTGTGTCCTGAGAAGCCATCTAGGAAACTATAGGCCTCTTTTCTAGCCACTCTCTCTAACATGTGCTCGGTGTACGTCAGTGGGGTAATTATCACTTTTTGTAGCTGCATTTACCTTCTTGTAATTGACACACCCTTGAATCTTCCTACTTTTCTTTAGGACGGTGACTATGGGCGAGAGCCAATCCATGTGTTTAATTTTTTAGATGAATCCCACTCTCATCAATTTGTCAATTTCATCCTTAAGAGCGTGAGCATTCTTTGGATTCATGGGATACAGTTGTTGTTTAATCGGTGTTGGGTCAGGTATCATGGGTATGTTATGGGTCACTACACTTGGGTCTACCCCTTTGAGCTCTTCTAGGGACCAAGCAAAGATGTCTACATACTCTCGCAAGAGAGTATTGAGACTTGCGTCATCTTGTTCAACTATGTCATCGGCTATAAAGATAGGTCATGGGGTCTCCCCCTTGGCTAAATTGGCCTCATTGACCTTGGCGAGTCCCTCAATGGGTTTGCTTGCTTGCCCTTGTCATTTTTCTCCTAGCAAGATCACCACTCTATCTCCCTTTTTGAACGTTGTGAATGGTTTTGATAGGTCTTGCGGTTTTCATTGTTCCTTTGTCTGTGTTTCTTTGCTCAACCTTTGTCATTTCTCCCTTAATTGTCGGCATCGTAGGTGAACGGGTAGGTCTCCCTTATTGTGTCTAGTCTTGGGAGGCCATGTTTGAGCTGACTTCCGATTCGGAATTAAACTCTCCGTTTTTGTTAGAAAAGTGACTCTCTTCTGGTGGTTGTAACTCCGAAGGTGCGTCCGTTTGTAGTAGTGGTGTATCACTTGGTTGGACTAGGCCTTCCTACTCACAATCGATTGCACTTGTGTGCTCCAACCAAGTTCAACCATAGTCCTCACATCTGACTCCATCTCTAAGTGCACTCTACTTGTGTGGTCTGGGATTTTCTTGTATTTGTTTGATTACATGTCCCACAATTTCGTACTCTAGGATATCGATTTTCTTTTCTCTCTCACTATTGAAGGAACAACAGTCCTCATACTCGTTGTCGGAGTTGTCTTCATTAGGTTGCTCCTAATTCTCCTACTTCTGACTACTCCCTTCTTGTTGGTCGAGAAGTAAGGCCCAATTGTAATTCAAGTTCATATCATGTACCTTGGACCATCGCCATTCAGGCTCATCCAAGAGATCTTGGGGTGGCCTAAGGGTCTTTGCTGGATTGCTAGCCAACTTGTTGGTTAAGTATCCTAGGACCTCTTGGAGCTCGCATCTATTGCTTGGGACTTGGAATGCAACATGAGTGGGTCTTCCATGTAAACTCCCAATTTTCCTTGAGCTGGTCATCCACTCTAATAGCTTCTTCCAAGACCCTTGCTAGTGCATCTCGTTGCAAGCTTGAGTTGTTGGCCAAAGCTTTGTATAGCTCCTCGCCCTCGATTCAGTTGATGAATACTGTGGATACCACCCTTTCTGTTGATCTCTCACCCAGGTGAATTCCCTTTACGAGGCTCCTTATGTGGCTCACATAATCTCAAATGTCCTCTCTCTCTTTTTGCTTGAAATTCATAAGCCGCGCTAGCAGGTTATCGGAGTATCTAGGTTTGGAAAATATCTTAATGAAGAGGTTTTTTAAGCCATTGAAATCAGTAGGCTCCGTAGCATCTAGACTTGTGTACCAGGTCCGATCCTTATTGCCTAAGCATAGTTTAAAGGATTGGGAGCGTTGAGAAGGATCATTGAGTCCATTGACTTCATAGACCTACTCAAAGTGCTCCACTAAGCTGTATGGGTCTTCCGTAGCTTGGTATTTGTCCACTAGTTGCTTCGCTACCCTAGGGATTTTCAATAGACTATTCGAGCCTTGGCTGACTCCCAACCCCATCAGTAGCGTTGTTGCCAATGCTGTTGCACTTTGTTCCATGACCGTGTTTTCTAGCATCCGCTTTGTCAAGAGCTGGCTTAGTGTGAGATCTCCTTCCAACCCTCTCTCACTCTCTGACCGATTCCTACCCAGTAAGGCTAGCACTCTCTAGATCTCTCACATTTCTAAGCTATAGTGCAAGTTCCTAGTTTGTTGTTCCTAGTTGTATGCAACCAAGCCTTGCAGAGCCCTGGGGCCAATTTTCCCTCTTCCTCTAGGTCTGCTATGATGTCCTCTACCGGTCTACCGTGGTCTTGTAGCTAGGTTTGAGCATCGTATTGGTTCACTAAATGTTGGACAACCTCAGGAAAGTTTCTTAGGTTAAGATCATAGTTGCCTCTATGGCCTGAGCTGCTTGTCCTTCCATGTCTAGGACTTCCTATTCTGCCAAGTTGTCGATCAACATGCAGATCCACTTCCATGGTATTGTGTGTCCTTGTTGCATTCATATTTTTGATCGTGTTCTCTGCTTGGTCCTACCTTTCGGGATTCAATATCCCTTCTATGTCTTTGACTCTTCTCTTATTGGTGATTTCCTTCAAGTCTTTAGGTCATCCAAGTATGTTCCTTATCGACTTACCCTCACTTTGTGCATAGGTGCACATGTGTGCTCTTTTCTGTGCATTATGCGAAATCAGGCTTTTAGATTTCCTTAATTGAGATTAGAGTGGTGGAATTCAAAGTGAGTGAAGAAAAACAAAGTGCGCGTAGCTCCAATGCTCTTGTCCACAAGTTGGCTTGATAGGGTCGTGTGTTTAGTTCCTGTGCTATCTCATTCGGCTCGAGTCTGGGTTGAGTTGGGCTCTTGCAATCAGCCCACAACATGAAACAACCTTTCAGACCGTTCAACCAAAATCTCTAGGTTTGTAACTACATGTGAGACATTTGGTAGGTTCTTCTAGTGCAAGTCACTCTTCTCGTTAGTCAGGGTTTGTCAATTTCCCAGATTCTCTCTCTTAGATTGTGTCTGATTTTGAAAATCAAGCATCTGATTTACCAGTGTCCAATTCTGGGGATTAGATAGGGTTAGGTCCGATTGTCACAATTGAACAAGTATGTGTCCGATTCTGGCGGTCCGATTGTCATGTGTCCAACTTTTGTGTGTCGGATTCTCGGAATCCAATCCTAGGAATTGGACATCGGATTTGACAGGCATTTGATTTTGGGGTGTTCGATTCTAAATAGTCTGGTTATGGAATCGGACAAGATGGGTTGGTTTGACTCTGTGGTCCCCGATTGTCACAATCCAATGGTCCGTGGTTAAATTATGGGTTGCCCGATTTTCAAAATTTGACAAGGTGTTGGATCAAACCAGGTGGCTTGATCGAGTGATCCAAATTTGGGAGTCCGACAGGTTGCTCAATCCAATTTTGGAAATTGAACACTGTGGGGGGGTGTCCAATTCCACCGGCCAAAATGCGTGTCGATCACTTATTCGCCCAAAACTCAAAAGATAGATATTGTTAGTCGCTACCAGAACTTCCAAGTTCAAGGAGGAGTGTAGGCTAAGGACATTCCATACCTGAATCTCACTTAAAGTCTGGATCTACTTCGATCAATCTTATATAGACCTGGACCTGCAAGCTCTCTCTCTTTCTCTCTCTCTCTTTCTCTCTCTCTCTCTCTCACACAAAGCCAGAACTGTAAATGAGGTTTTCCCTGGTCACCAAGGACCTTAAGCCCTCACTGCACCTTAGCCTTCCCAATCACTCGACCTTCGACTTTGACACATCCGAGCACTCTTTTGTTTTCATTTTCCCTTATTATTGCCATGTTCAGGACTATTTTACAGCAGCGAACTTCAAGCTTCCCTCTTTGATTTCTCTAACCTATCCCACTCTAAATGCGACACAAATAAAAAGTAGCGTATTGAATGGATTTATCCTACTCAACCAATCATCAAAACTAGAATGCTTACTTGTAGTATGGATTAAAACCCAAAACCTCCTATCTATCTCAAGCTCCGGTTCGGGGGTGAAACCCTTACTTCAATGATCGATTTGAAGCGTGCAAGCACTCAAGCTTGAATCTATTGGTTCCGACAACTGAACCAATATGTAAAGGTAACAGAGCTCAAGTTCAACCACCAAGACCCTTGGACTGCTTATTGTTCAAGTGTTCCAAGCGAGCACTAATGGCTACCTCTAAGGTAACCAACGCACTATCCCTCTCTATGAGTGAGCTTACCTTGATGCTCAATTGAGTTGGTTCCTCTCTCAAGCACTCCGTTAGCTCCACGATTCTTGATGCAAGCTCAAGCATCCTCAAGCCTCCACCTCCAAGCTCCATCCTCCATAGCCACGCACGAAACAAGAGAAGAGAAGAGAAGAGAAGAGAAGAGAAGAGAAGAAAAGAGAAGAGAAGAGAAGAGAAGAGAAGAGAAGAGAGAGGATGGTGGAGAGCTTCACCTCTTCTATCCCCCACCCTCACACACTCGCTCCCTCACACTCTCACACTCCTTCACTCAAGCACACACAAGCAAGCAAGCAAAGAGAAGAGAAGGAGAGAAGAAGAAGAGTCCACTTTTCCACACACCAAAGAATGAATTCTCATTCCTCTTTTGAACTTTATATACAAAGCCCTAAATATTATTTGGGCGGTCATTTTCTTTTTACGTGGCCGGCCATAGCCTATTGGCCATAGTGTAGGCCCTTTTTTCCGTTGTTCTCCTATCTTCCTAGCTTCCTTTCTACCGCTCATCTATATTTACAATTTGCACAAGTCATCAACGCTTTGAAAATAAATCACAGTGCACCTTCTGCTCTTGTACAAAAGTATTGACTTGTTCTTTTTCTTGAGCACCTCTCCTTGATTTAGGACTTTTTCACACTTCTTATATTCATCGATTTTTCTTGGCATGCCTTTGTTCTCCATTCCGCTTTTGCCTTGGCTCTATCTTTGCTTTAGATTTTTTGGATCTTCCACCTTGTTCATTTGAGGGTTAACATATGTACTCTTTAGCCAATGTTCAATCACCTAGATATTTTAGTAGGCTCTTTAGAAAGTGCTCTAGTGGTATGTTTAAGGTCATGTACCTATGGATTGGTATTGTGTATGCACTATGCATTGTATTTCTTTACCAACAAGCTCTTGAGACAAGTGACTAAACCACTTCTTGAAACCTTGACACTGGTTATCATGCCTCTGTGTGTCTTTAATGAAGCATTTTGACCCTCTTATTAACCCTAGTAAGATGTCAAATTTCAACTTTTGTTTTGATGCTTTATTCATGAGTCCATGTCTTTTTTCATTCCTTTTCTATTCTTCAAGTGACTCATCCTCGTCTCTCACTTACATTGCTTTCAAGAAAATCATCATTGGGTAAGTTTTGTCTTTATTTGATTGGTGTTGTTTTGTTGTGATACTACACAACTATTTTTAGCAAAGTTTGGTGTTTGAATTTAGAGTTGGCACCAAACCAAAATGGAATTTATAAAGAGCTTTGAATGGACAATGAAATGCCAAGAATCATGTGGTGGGGGGACTTGCTTGAGCTGTTGCGCCAAATACACACTGTATACACAAGAGGAAGCTCACTCAAGAATGCAAGAAGAGAGATGGAGGCCAAAAATTTTTCTTGTTGATTTCTTCTTCGTCTTCCACATACTATACAATGTGCATAAAGTATAGATAAGATACAACATAAAGGAAAGTGGCATACTAAGTCAAACAATGCATATAATAGACTACACCAATCGAGTGGCGCAATGTTGGTACCTTGCCTATATTGTCCGATCATTCATTGAGATTTGTTTTTGAGGCCCTACATGTTCTTGACTTGGGCTTCTCTTTTCTCTCAATTCATGGTCTTCCTAGTCTCGAGACTCGTATTGTCTACATCGAGCTAGCCATCTTTGTTGCGGATTTTCTACAATAGCCACTTTTGTGATAGGTTGGCAGGAGAGGGGGACTGCAGGTCCTCATGTCAACCTCAAATTTATCTATCAAACAATATGCCACATGCAATACTTTGCATCCATTAGCTTTAGTTAGATCCTATCCAGAAAACTATCCTACAAAGCCACCTTGCAAAAACTGCTCGTATCTTTTGAACCATAACTTAGATCGCCAAGGTTTAAAAAGTAGGTTGTTGTGCATGGTTACCAAAGACGAGATTACCCTCTAGTAGGTGGCTCTTGTATAGGGTTCTAAAAGTGTACAAGACTATGCACTCTATTGTTTGGATATTCAACTCAAATTATCATGAAAAAACTTGACGTCAAGTAGTGTGGCATTATGTTTTTATTTGAATTGTATAGAAGGGCTTATAAAAATGAGCCTCATCTCAAAATTTAGATTTACAAAAGGAATATAAATATTTCCTTCGAAATTCACAAAAGGGGGTTTTAAAAATACCATTTGAATGCACATTATATAGAGGGTTAACCCAAGGTGGAATCCCCGAGTTTATTGGTTAAGGATCTAGTGGCCATTTGATCAAAGAAGAGGGATATGGTTGTAGGTTATTGCAGTAGACACATTGGGGTAGAATTGAAGATCTTGGAAAATCTTCTAGTTTAGAAAGGATTTATTGTGTCCAAAAATTCCAAGATGAGATTCTACACCTGAGGAAGAGGCCTACCAAGAGGTCGATGTCTAGCTAGGTCTGCACGTAGTTTAAGATACTTGCAGGCTACGTAGAAATTTTTAGGGGTTGAAGTCTTTAGAATTGGATTTTGAGTTCTTGATAAGAGTTGTACATTAGAAGTAGGTCTATGACTTTGCAAAAGAAAGCTCAACAATCTAGTTACGGATCAAAAGATATGGGCAATTTTTTGCAAAGTGGTTCTTTGGAATAGTTTTGTGTACATAGAGATTGAGTCTGAAGGATGTAAAGTATTGTGTTTGACATATGCTTTGATAGATCGAATCTGAAGATGTGAAAGACATGCCATACTTAGTTCATCTAAAGAAATGTGTGGACCAAGGGATGCAAGCTCATCCTAAAGCTCCTCCATCCTATGGATGTGATCCCTCATCATAGGGAAATCTAAAACACAAGGTTGTCATAGCTTCAACTCAAGAGATAATTGATACCCAAATATTTGGATTCGGAGGAGAGATGACAATCTCCTCCAAACTTTTGTAGCGATGGAAATACATCTAACATGCATGAGCACAAAATCTGAACAACTCAAAAAGAGAAAGAAGCAGGCTCGGGCATTCAACACATCCCATAAAGCTATTAAATTTGCGGTCACACCATCATAAGGATCCATACTACGTCAGGGTATAGGGACAATAACAAAGTTCCATAGGGCACAATAGTAGAGGAGGCACTCCATGATGCATGACCATGGAGGGTAGTTTATCCCATTCAACTTGTCAAATGCAAATAGAGAGATTTCAATGCCAATGGGGGACTAGAAATGTTGGCAATGACCATAGATACTGCCACTCGGATGTTCTCTACTTGTATGAGGTCAATCGATGCTAATCAAAGAGTAATGTAGATGAGAAGTATCCAAGGTTCCAAGTCGAGAGGGGCTCATCTACCCAAACACAGATATGACTACAATAAGTGTAATCAAACAAGTCAAAAACCTATCACCCAGGTAGGAAAGGTTCCACCAAACAAAGAAACATGCCGCCCAAGATGGCTAAAGAATCTGACAAGGCACTCCTATTTGTACACTTTCCTCCCATATGTGGCTCTAATACCATGTAAAAGTGCACAATTGAAAGAGAAAACTGAGCACAAAGAGAGCAAGCACAATGTAACTATAATGGCTCCAGGTACAAGGCTAAAATAGTCAACCCCAACACACAACTCTACGTGTCAATGTGGGCACCAGACAGTAGCAAAGGGATGAGAGAATGAGGGTTGGCTAATCACAAAGGATCAAGGATAAATAATGAAAGTGGGATCACATGTCACCTCTATATAGGAAAAAAGAGGCAAAACCCTAACTATGCTCAAACCCCTAAAAATGGCCAAAAGTGCCCCAAAAGAAATGCACTAACTTTCCCTGTAGGTAAATTGTCCAAAACACATAAAATGACAAACAAATAAAATATTAGAGCTCCTAATTTCCTCATTGTTAGCCTCAAATTGGAATGGCGGAAAAATAAAGGAAAAAGTACAAAAAGAACGAAAAAAGAGCAAACGCGTAGAGGCGGCCTCTAAAACTAAACTAAGGCAAAAAGAGAAATTTTAAAGAAAAGGCGCCTCAAAAACTCTAAAAACTCTTGTAAAAGAGCGCCAGGCTCCCTCCTATGCCAATTGTGAAAAAATAGACGGGTATAGGCTAAGGGCATGAAGCAAGAAGAGGAAATTAGAAAAAGGGACCTTGCCACAATGGCTGGTCATGTAACAAGGGATGGGTGTCGATGGGGATTTAGGGTTTGTATATATAAAGTTCAAAAAGTGAATGAAAGCTCATTCTTTGGTGTGTGGCTAACAAGAGTCCTCTCTTCTTCTCTTCTTCTCTTCTTCTTGCTTGTATGTGTGCTCATGAGGGAGTGAGTGTGAGAGTCTCAGGGAGTGAGTGAGTGTGTGGGAGTGATGTATCAAGAGGGTGAAGCTCTTCACCATCTCCACTTCTCTCTTCTTCTCTTTTCTCTTTCCTTCTCTTGCCTTGCACGTGGCTATGGTGAATGGAGCTTGGAGATGGAGGAGGCTTGAGGATGCTTGGGCTAGCATCTAGGATCATGGAGCTACCAACTTGTGTGAGGGAGGAGGCAACTCATTTCGGAATCAAGGTAAGCTCACTACACCCCAAGAGGATCGATAGTGCATCATCTAGGTGAGAGATAGCCATGAGAGCTCACTTGGAACGCTTTAAGCAATAAGAGGTCCGTGAGTCTTGGTGGTTGAGCTAAAGCTCCCACATTTTGGTTCCATTGCCAGGACCAACGGATTCAAGCTTGATCCCTCACATGCCTCATATCAAGCATCGAAGTAACGGATTTATCTCCGAACCGGAGCTTGAGGTAGGTAGAAAGTTTGGGTTTTTGATCTTCAAAATAAGTAACTATTTTGGGTTATTTTGTTGGTTTGATGATTGGAAAAGATGGAGAAATCATTTTAGTTTTTTGCCTTGGATCGTTGTTGCATTTAGAATAGGTTAGGATTAGGAAACCAGATAGGAAAATCGTAGGGTTTATTGCTGTAAAACAAGGTAAAACAGGGCACAAGTCATGCAAAAATGGGAAAAAAAGAATGCTTGGGATGTTAATGTCAGCAAGTGAGTGATTGGGGACATCAAAACCTTACCCGGGAAGGGATTTAAGAGCCAAGGGGACAAGGAAGAGCTCATTTCATGCCCTGACATTGAGAGAGAGTGAGAGTGTGTTTCCAGCATTGATTTGATTCGATCTTGCCATTGAGAAGTTCTCCACATGATTCACGTACGTTAGGACCTCCCTGCTATGTATTTGTTGTGATCTGGGAGGCGGTGTACTCGATGGTTGTGCAGATTGTTAGATTCGACAAAATCATTCCCAACGTGGCCGTCCTCATGCATGGCTTGGCCCATCCGAGTATCGGCGATTCTGGGCTGAGTCCCAGAATCGGCCCTCGGACCATTCGGCACTTGGCCCACTTGACCATTAGACCCAGTTGACCATTCGGCCCTCAGCCAACTATACTCGGACGCCTTTCACTCGGCTCGTCCGAGTGAAGCATTTGGACAAACTTTAACATTCGACCCTTGGCCTTGCCAACTCGGCCCAGCACCACTCAGACAAGTTGACACTCGGCCTGGCCAAATTCACCATTCGACCCTCCACCCACTCGGCCACTTGGCCCTCAATCCATTCGGACCAATTACTATTCGGCCCTTGACTCGGGCCCTTGGCCGTCCGAGTGAATCCACTCGGCCTACAATTCCATTTGGCCGTCGGCCCATCTGAGTGACACACTCGGCCCCTGCAATGTGTACAAGTTGAGCCAAGTCATGATTTTTCCAAATTCTTTGGGTACGTAAACCTTCGTGAGTACCCTCGAGGCATGAGACTCGATTTTGGTGCAAGGAAAAGGCAAATTCAGAGGACACGATCACCTAGTAGCTCGAGTAGGCTATTGCTAGACCCAAAGTCCTAGTGACAGCCAGCTAAGCCAAACATCGTGAATAATCAAAAAATAGATAGCATAAACAAAGTGAGAGAGTCCGTAAGCCGCTAAGAAACTTGTTTTCCCCACTCACCCTGAATTTTCGCACTTGAAGTACACTTAAGGACAGCTAAAAGCCTGATTGAGCACAAGTGCACAGGAAAGAACACACACATATTGAGTAGAGGTAAATTGAGGATTGGATGCAATAAGTCAAGGAACTCACTCAATTAAACACCCCAAGAAACCCACCAGTAGGAGAAGATCCCAAGATATAGATGGACAACCAAAGCATAAAGTAGGACCAAACAAGCGGCACTAGAGAAGTCGATTTGACCAACTTGTTCAACTTGATCAACAGCTTAGTGGAGCACGAGAACATGATCATGTCAGAGGAAAGCTCAAACCGTAGGCCGAACAAGGAGCTCGACTTAGGAGTTTTTCCAGAGGTGATTCGGCAGTAGCTGGTAAGCAGCTACGATGCACACACTCGGTATGAGCACCGCAGCAGAACAATAGAAGCTATCATAACAGACTTGGAAGAGGAAAAAGAGGAATGGAAGCTAGCACACAAGGCACTACAAGGCATAGTGAAATACAACCAAGACTAGCCTACTAGGAGCTTAAGGTAGAACGTAGAATTGCGCAAGGTACAGCATGTGTTGAACCTGGCAAGTGGGAATCGGACCGATCACAAGAGAGCCCTGGAAGGAGACTTGACATTGAGTGAGCTTCTCATGAAGTGATTGCTCAAAAACACAGCAGCGGAGCAAAGTACTGTGGCATTAGCGACATCATTACTAATAGGATTAGGAACAAACCAAGACTCTAAGGGCCAGTCTACAATCCCAATTGTTGCAAAGCAACTCCACAAGTACCAACCCCACGACGACCCATATAGCTTTGTAGAGAAATTTGAGCAAGTATTCAAGGCCAATGACCTCACCAACTTGACTCAACGCTCTCAAGCATTCGGGATTTTCTTAGGTGACAAGGGTAGGACTTGGTACACGAGTCTAGATGCTGAAGAATGAGTAGACTTTAATAGCCTCAGAAACCTCTTCATCAAGAGATTATCTAAGCCCAAATACTCTGATAATCTGCTAGTGAGAGTGATGAATGTCAAGTAGAAAGAGAAAGAGGACATTCTTGACTATGTCATCCACATGAATCCCTGTGGGTGAACGACCTACCAAGAGAGCGGTATCCACCATATTTATTAGTGGAATACGGAGTAACACTATATTGGGAATATGGAAATTTTCGATAAGTTTGGGACACGTGGTCAAATCTTTGGATTTGTCATAACTTGAACATTATAACTCCAAATTGAGCACTCTATAGGTCAATAGATTCCATTTTTTAAGAGCTTTCCAATGATAGGTCATATCATATGGTTTTGAGAAACTTATGGGTATGTTATCGGGTGCCACCTTTTTAGTATTCAAAAAATGGGAATTGGGAGATTCCCAAACTCACTAATATTGTGTTGAGTGAGGAGCTGTATAAGACCTTGGTAGGCAACTCGAGCTTGTAGCGAGACTCGATAGCTACGATGTTTGAAGAGGCCATTCGAGTGGATGAACAGCTGAAATAGTGGAGCTCCAGGAGCTCAAATTCAGAAGAGACTAACTTGTGAAGTTTAGAGAGAGCGTCAACCTCTAGTGAATGATCAGGTCCAACAGCCCAGGACAAAGGTAAAGCCACTGGGACAAACCAAGACTTGAGTGCGGTAAAAATGGAGATAGCCAAACTGCAACATATGTTGAGACAACCAATGCGCCTGCATGTCCAATGCATGTATTGTGGCGGAAACCAATTTCTGGACGAGTGTCGAGACCCTAGGTCACGACCTTGCACTAATTGCGGTAGATTTGGTCACGACGTTGCGCATTGCAGATTATCAAGAAGACTCCCATACTCCCAACCCTACGGCCAGCCATATCTAGCGAGAAGACCCCAATAATTCTTTGGAAGGGTGTCCCCATTGGTCCTTCCTGCGCCTAACGATGTTAAACCGATTGTTCCTAGAATGGACATAAACCTTACAGGTATATCAAGACTGCCTAGTCCCTACCTGACTCATCCACAAACTAACGCACTAATCCACTACGTGGAGGAGCCAAATGAGGAAGAGACTTACATATACCCATACATCTCGCATGACGACGAGGGCAACGCAGTCCTTATGGACTATCCACCAATACTGTTGATGGTGTTAGGAAGAGGCTGAGGTAGAGGCCTAGGAGGGCAGACACAAGATCCAATCATATGCTGGACTTGCGGTCATCTAGGGCACATCTCATCACATTGTCCTGAAAGAGAGCAACCAAATAGAGACAAGGCAGACCTAAGGTGCCCAGAGTGTAGAATCACTCACCTCTTCGTTGACTGTCCCAAGCGAAAACCATCCTCAAGTTCAGCCAACGTGCCATTTGTCCCATTGGGGCTGTTCGGCGTCAAGAATCTCGAAGAGGAGGCCACGCCTATCCCATTGGGTGTCATGACCCGAGCACAGATGAAGCAGGCCAGCATATCGTTGCTAGGTTTGAGCAACCTTGATGCAGCCTCGATCGGGAACAAGAGCGGTAGACGGATAAAGAAGAAACCTGAAGCTAAGGTCACACTTAAAACCGAGACTACCACTACCCTGCCTGTTGGAAATAAGGTCACTGATGCGGAGGCAGAAACCTCATCCCCTAAGACGGTCGAAAAGGGAAGTGCTAGGATAGGGGAGTACCCGCATCCGAAGCGCCAACTAGAGGCTATTGAGAAAATGAAGGAATGGGTAAGAGAGGCCCAAGAGCACCTAAATGATGTTGAGCCCATCCTAGAGGACAAGATCAAAGATCTCTCCAACATAAGCATGCCAGTCTCACCCCCTTTGCTGAAAGAAAGAGATGCAATTGCGCCGCAAGTGGTACCGCTTAGGCAAAGCCTCGATGCTACAAGCCAACAAGTTAGTCACGGCCATTTACCAGGACAATCCAGAATAGGAGAAAGACGAGTAGCCAATGACCTCCTTACCACGCTAGTGACCACCCTTGTGACGTTGAGCCTAGGAGACCTGCTTAGGCAACATTCCACCCTATGGCAAGACACGTGACGTGCACTCTATGCCTAAGTCTTTACATGTTAATGCTTTCTAGGAAGGCACTGAGACGCATGCGATCTAACCTGTCTTAGCACTGGGTGACACAACTAGTAAGAGGATTGTAGACATAGGAACAGGGGTTAGTGTACTAAGCCACATAGTGCTTTAGACGTGGAGAAACCCACCTATGGAGACCGCCTGGTTCAATGTCACACTAGCAAATGGTATGAAAGTGAAACCATTCGGGGTACTTAAAAATTGGCCGTAAAGATCGCAAGCGTCCAATTCTCAATCGACTTTATAGTCATGAAGGGAGTGGACTACGATATCATATTAGGCCGACCCTGGATGCACAATGCAAGAGTCATCGAAGATTGGTGTAATGGCTTAATATTCCTTGGCAATAGAATGGAAGTTGTGAGGGTAGAGATGGACACGGGGAAAACCTCACCAGTCAACTTGGATGTCATCTCCGCGATGCTTAAGGGTAACACTTAGGTCAAGAAGTCCTATGGGCCCTTGATAAAGTATATCCCATGCCCAGAGGATGAGCAATATCGGATGCATGTCCTTGCTATGATCGACATGCCATTCTCAGATCATGAGGCATATGAGCAAGCCATCAAGACAGTTGGCATGACAAAAGACACACCCTCCATACTAGTCTGCATGATGGCAGGAACCCTTTGTGGGCGACCTAAGCCTATCACATTCCAAGTGCCAATTAACAAGAAGGAACTCCAAGAGATTCTGGAGTATTTGACTAGTACGCTAGCTAGCAATCCAACAGCAAACTTCAAGCCACTCCAAGATTTGTTAGACAAAACAAGGTGGCAATGGACCAGGGTGCATGACTTAAACCTCATGTACAATTGGGCCCTAGTCTCTGACTAGACACAAGAGATATGCCAAAACCTAGGAGACGATAAGTAGTCGGACGAAGATGAATCCAACGATGAGTACAAAGACTGTCATTCTTCTAGTGATGAAAGTAATGGTGAGATAGACACGGTGAAATATGACAAAGGGACGAGAAATAGATCAGATATGAGCAAACTCCAAGCCATAAAAAAAGGGTGTCTTTAGGATGGAACGAGGGGTCATGCGGATGGATTGTGACTGTGCGTGGTTGGAACGCATAGGAGCCATACATTTCAAACAAGCAGGCCTAACTCAACTAGGTACGACACCAGTCTTAGAACAAAGTCACTCTCTGAGTTGTGACCGCCAAGAGAAACCATCTCTTCTATTGAAAACGGTGAGTTTGATTCCAATCAAAAGCGAGCTCAGATAGTGACGCAGAGATACCTAGACCAGATGCACCAAGGGGGACCTAGCCCTCCACCTGAGGCACAGACAGTTGAAGGAAGATAGGGCAAAATAGTCTAGGGACACACAAACAGAAGAGCAAAGAAAGCCGCAGGATCTCTCCAGGAGATTTACGAAGTTCAAGAAGGGTGACAAGATAGTAATCCTGTTGGGCACCAAACGCCAAGGGCAAACGAGTGAACCCATTGAGGGACCAGCCAAGGTCAAGGAGGTGAACCTTGCACAGGAAGGGGAGACTGCCCTACCAGTCTTAATTGCTGATGACTTAATTGAGGAAGAGGAGACAAGTCTTGTTGCTCTCTTGTGAGAGTATATAGACGTGTTCACTTAGTCCCTGGAGGAGCTTAAGGGGGTGGATCCGAGTGTAGTGACTCATAACATACCCATGACACCAGACGCAACACCGATCAAGCAATGACCATATCCGATGAATCAAAAATACACTCATGCAATCAAAGACAAGATTGTCAAGCTGATGAAAGCAAGATTCATTTACAAAATCAAGCACACGGACTAGGTGTCACCCATAGTCATAATGATGAAGAAGAATGGAAAAATTAGAGTGTGCCTCAATTACAAGAAGGTGAATGCTGCAACTAAGAGTGACAACTACCCATTGCCATACACAGCACATGCTCGAAAGAGTGGTGGGAAAAGAGACCTACAAATTCTTGGATGGCTTCTCTGGGTATAATCAGGTGCAAGTACATCCTGCTGACAGGCATAAGACTGCCTTCGTCACCAACTGGGGCGTCTTTGTTTACATGGTCATGCCCTTTGGGTTGACTAATGCCCCAGCCACCTTTCAATGCCTCATGTGCACCATATTTAAAGGCATGCTTTGCAAGGAATTGGAGGTCTTCATGGATGACTTGTGTGTTCATTCAACCTGGCGAGAACACTTCTTGGCAAACTTCGAGTAGTCTTTGAGTGGTATCACCTATATCGTCTCTCCCTGAACCCCTTAAAGTGCAAGTTTTGGGTGAAACATGGATGCATCCTAGGGCACATGGTGTCAAAGAACGGCATTGCCACTGACTTCTCAAAAGTCAGGGTTATTGTTGATCTTCCGCCCCCAATCAACTATAAAGGAGTTCAATGCTTCTTAGGCCATACGCGATACTATCAATGGTTTGTGCTGAACTATGCATTAATTGCCAAACCTTTGTACAAGTTGTTTATCATTTTTGAATGGACTAAAGCATGTCAATGAGCATATGAGGAATTGAAAAAGGCTCTGACTATTGCGCCGATCCTACAAGCCCCAGATTGGACCATTACCTTCCACGTACATATTAATGCTTCAAAATTCACCGTGAGGGCAGTAGTGTGCCAACCTGGCAAACACAACCTCTACTATCCAATGAGGTTTGCTAGTAGACAACTCACTGAGACCGAAATGAACTACTCGACGATTGAGAGAGAAGGCTTAGCCATGGTATTTGCTATTAAGAAGTTTTGGCATTACCTTTTGGCTACGCCTTTTACTTTCTTCGTGGACCATCAAACCTTGCTGTATCTAGTGAACAAACCCTACACTATAGGATGCATAGCTCTATGGCTCCTTTTGCTCTTAGAATTGGACTTCTCCATGGTTGTATGAAAGGAAAAATAGTACTACATGGTTGACCACATGTCACACATTCCCACGGGAGAGGCTGCTGGACAAGGCATTGCCGATGAACTTCTAGACGCCCATCTGTTCAACCTTTCCAGTTGTGAAAGAGATTTATTCAAGGCTGATCTAACACCATATTGGGTGGATGACATCGTCCAAGTATTGGAGCATGGACTGCCTGACTGACCAATAGAAAAGGACCGACTTATGCAACTTATGTGCAAAATCCAACCCTATCAATTGATAGCATGCCAACTATATAGGTTAGGGCAAGATCAGTTATAGCGTAGATGCATATGCAAGCATGCGATGCACGATGTGCTCACAGAGGCACATAGAGGGATTACTGGAGGACACTTTAGCGAAGACACGATAGCCCGCAAGGTGCTACAGTCTCAACTGTGGTGGCCCACACTTTTTTGCGATGCAACATGATTCGTCAAGCATTGTGACAAGTGTCAGCGGACAAAGGTCCCAATTCACAAGGATCAAATGGAGTTAACCCCAATCATTGCACGACAACCCTTAGAAAAATGGGGAATCAACTTTTTAGGACCCATTAGTCCTGCGGCACAGTACTCGTAGGCCAAATATATCATTGTGGCCACGGACTACCTAACAAAATGGGGAGAAGCAAGAGAGACACGAAAAATTAATGCTAGAACAATTACCAAGTTCTTATGGGAACAGATGATCTCACAATTCGGCTGCCCCATCAAACTAGTGTGTGACCAGGGCACGCACTTCATTAATGAAGTCATAGCGCATCTTCTATCCACCTTTCTGATCATCCATCGAAATTCCTCCCCATACTATCTTCAAGCAAATGGACAAGTAGAATCCACAAATAAGATCCTTGTAAATGTCCTCACCAAAGTAGTCTCTACTTCGCGTAGCGATTGGGATAACAAGTTGATGGCAACCTTGTGGGCTTACCATACAGCTTATAAAACGACTGTGGCCAGACTCCCTTTAGATTAACCTATGGGACTGAGGCAATTCTTCTAGTTGAGTTCTTTGTTCCTAGCCTGAGAATAGCACTTCAAGAACGGAAGGAGGCATGGACACAACACCTCATTGAACTTGAACGCCTCTCGAAAACACGGCTTATAGCCACTCATGCACTCATATGTGAGAAGGCATGATGCAAGAGCTGGTTTGACAAGCATGTCAAACAATGCAAATTTGAATAGGGGGCCACTTAGTGCTCCTGTACTTAGTTAAATGACATAATAAGAAAATGAAGTTTAGAGGTCTTGGGCCTTTCAAAGTTGGTGCAATCAGCTGAACCAATAACGTTGAGCTCGAGACTCTAGACGGCGAGGCCATAGAATTCTTTAATGGCAGTCGCATTAAGAAGTACTACCCTCCCACGGATCCGTTGCATGAGCCACCAATGTTGGAACCCCCTGTCACGGTACGAATCACCACAATCACAAAAATTGGTGATGAGGACGAGGAAGTCGTAGAATCTGCATACCTCCACATCACGGTCACTACCAAGCAAACATGTGCTTTCAATGCCTTGATCGACGAGGGAGTAGACTTCAATGTCTTAACTCATGATCATTGGACCCAACTTGGTAAACTAGCACTACAACCCACTAATGCCCAATTAAACCCATATGGGGGCCGCACATATGCACTTCTCGGAAGAGCAGGACCGTTGTTGCTATTGAGTCTGAGACTGTACCAATGATCTTATACGTGTTGCCAAACACTAAACACGCGGGCACAGAGTCATTGGTCGGGAAAACCTTCAAGAAGCAAACTCATTGCAATGTCAATTATGAGTCGTAATACATCCACCTGGCCATAGGTAACATTTGTATTAATACAGCCTTCAGCAAGGGCTATGCGACCCCGTTGAAGTCCGCAAGGCCACCGGTAGAAATACTCGCAGCCAAGTCTACGGAGGGGGGTAGGGCTCAACCACCATCCACCAAGTCTCACGGGAAACCACTCACAGCAACAAAAGCTAAGGACCAACAACATGAGTTTCAATGGAGGCCTAAACAACCACAACGACCACCTAGGAGTAGAGGCCCACGTCTTCGTAACACAAGAAACTCTAAAACCAGGACACCAACATGCAGTTACAAAAATCAAAGCATGATCAAGCCAAGATGGGTTCTTAAAGCCTTCTTGCATGCACAAGGCTACTCTAAGGGAAATGCTTGGCTATGGATCTCTAAGGCCAGAATGGCCCACGACATCACTAAAATGCCACCCTCACGCTTAATCACTGTGAGCCCCATGGAACCTCAGAATCACAAGCAGCAGCATTTTCTAAACCCGCCTCCTACCAACTCACCCACGCATGACCTTCGAAGAGTTGAGCAAGACTATCGGCCCAAACCACAAACACCATTAACCCCCTTCAACCCCTGCTAATGCCAATAAGACTTTCCAAACCCAATCCGAGTGTAGCAGTCCATCTATAGAAACCACTACTCTGACACTTATCCACGGGACTCAACCACCACCGCTTCATGGGCAACTATCACAATCTGCCATTGCACTTACTAGCCCCATCGAACCCCAGCCACCTGCGGGCCATAAACCATCTTACGAGCAGAAATCATTCTTAACTCTAGCCACAGACCTAGTCGAAGACACAGGGGATGACGTTATTACTTGTCTTAGATGCTTAGATGCCACATTCATGTCACTGGCTCTAAGTTATGACCACTTGGACTTAGGCATGCTACAAGAGCCTTTAGGGATGGAAGTTCGCACGGATGCCTTCATCCTGGAAAACATTCGAATTTGCATTTGTCAAAACACCCCACTTAGCTTCCAAGTTGGTACGCGCTAAGATATCAAGAGAACAAGCCATCAATTAACGCCTCATTACATCTTATGATAAGTGTGCGACTTCTTCCATCACTGACAAAGAAGTCCAAGAGTTGAAAGTGTTAGTTGATACCGACTCCCCATTTTTACGAAACTGGTACACCCTGTCATTGCAGTGGGAACTCAAAGGATGCCAAATCATGACCAATGCTGAGTAGCGCCACACAATCAAGACATCGGAGTACAACCCAACCTATGTTGCACCCACCTCATATAGAGTGTTAACCACTCTTTGTGGGCGACCCATGGAATAGCACGTCAAGGGACACCCATATCTTGATCGTCTCTTGACCGAGGAAGAGCTCCACATTGCTAGCCGCGTCGATTCCGACGATTTCCTAATAGATGTCCTCACTTACATCACACACGTAAGTACCCGACCCTTTGCTGTGGACCCCAAGGCTCAGTTGGAATATAACCCAAAACTCTATACTTGGTTCATGCGCAAGTAACCCTTATACCTGAATGCTGAATGCCCTGGATCTCCTAACCTTTGATCCTAGGAAGGATTCTTCTCAATCTGAAAGGGGAAAGAGTATGAGGGTAGCATGAAGGTGAATAGAGTGAAGGTGAACCAAGGGTACGAGAATAGCCTGAAGGTGAATAGGGTGAAGGTTAATCAAATTAAAACCAATCAAGATCAAGTAAACACAATAAACACATAAGAAACGGGTGATGTAGAAGGAATGTCACAAAAACTTTTTTTTTTAAAGTATAAAGGGAAGAATCTATATTGGATCTTAATGCTTTCATTCAAAAACATAAAATCTTTCTTTTAAGCAAATTCTTGTATGTATATTAATTATAGCACTAATGGGAAGTATGGTTTATGACAAGAACGAGAGATGTCGCAACAAGACTGTGCCCACCAACTCCCCTTCACGGAGGAAGAGAGAGCATAGTATGGCATCATCCTGGAAAATCGAGCTTATAGTTAGCTAAAATTCCACAGCATTCACAACCTTGAGGGGTAGGCCGCAAGGAGAATAGTGGAACAGTGCCACCTCCACAAGTACCTAGTAAAGTTTGCACAGTAACCTAACCACGGGAAGTGTGTAGAGTTCTTGAGAATGTACAACCCTAACCGAGAGTGCGAAATGGTGACGGTGGGAAGAGGGGACAATGCTGACAAGTGCAGGTGTACCACTAACCCAGGCCTTGGTGGAGAAAGCACTAGGGCTAGAATCTAGGGTGGAGAAAAAATGGAAGAGGGATGTGTATGCCCTACTAAAGATGAATAGGGAAGAAGTCTTAACAAATGACAACATCTACTTACAAGACATCCTCGATACTGAGATTCGCATACAGGCAAAGTTGGTGCATGCCCTTTTCTCTAGCCAATGCTACAATTCCCTCATGCACCGAATCAGTGTACTTGTGCTGGAGAATGTGGCAATCCACATCTTGGACAAGGTGGATTGGAATGGCTATATGTGCAAAACAATAGACCAAGCGACCAAAGCATTAGCCCTGAGCAACAAACATGTAGGCCGAGAATCCCTCACATCTAAGAATACAGAGAGGAAGAAACCTTTCTTGAAAACCTCCTTCATTGAGTATGGAAGCATACTTATAGCCATCATCCACCAGGAGGTTGTGAAAGAGGCCCAACAAGGAAGAAAAGGAGCAGATGAGACCCCAGACAGGTCGCTAACCCATCAAAAGGAGTAATCGAGAAACCGAATAGAAACTGAGACAGAGAAGGAGGAGTGGGAGGCTCAATCCGAACAAAGAAAAACAAAGGAGTTCACTGGGAAGGCAACTTAGAAGAAGAAATAGAAGGCGGGAAGGAAAAAGGAAGAAGAAGATCTGGAAAGATTAAAAAAAAAATCCTTGAGAGAGGCAACGGAGTGGATAAAGAAGAAGAAGGAAAAATCTAAAAGGTTAGTTGAGGAAGTAAGAAAAATAAAAGAAGAGAGAGAAAGAAGAGCTATGGAAGAGGAGGCAGAGTTAAGAAGACAAGAGGAGGAAGACATGGCCTAAGCAATTCCCCGGTCTATAGAAAAACAGAGCTGACTCGATGGCCTAGGGACCTTAAGTTCTTCTAGGGAAGATAGACCCAGCTCAAGTACACAAGTACCTAAAGCCACGCCATCCATGGTCATCGAGGGCAAGGGTAAGGCCCTCCTCCATCCCATTTTGGCCCCCTTGGTACCTGCCAGCAAAGCCACCACTGCTACCCCCACTATCCCAGCCAACATCAACATGGATAGCTTTGTCGCATGGATGCAATACTTTATCAATAAGGAACTAGCACAAGGAAGGAGCGGGGAGGCCACAGCCACCATGCACAAAAGGCCAACTACAGATGCCGAATCCAAGCAAGAGCCAAAATTCCAAAAAATGGAAGCCTCGACCACCCCAATCCCCACCGCCATGTAACATTTCGAAGGCACCGTGAACTGCCTCTCTAAAGGATAATTTAATTGGATAAATGACAAAAAAAAAATTATTCCCCTTATTCCCCCAGCCAATTGTCGTGCTGGAGGGGGAGAGGAATAGGAGTGACTAAGCTCCCCGATGGAGCTTGCTGGAGGGGACATAGCTATGCCAAACGCCATGTGGGGGAGGGAGGATCCCCTTCCCTCTCCCTATAAAAACCTTACTCAAGGGAGCTAGAGGGGGGGTCGAATCTCTGTCATGAGCTAAAAGCGCCGTGTGACTGCGTGAGCTGGGAGAGGCAAATGCTGTAAGTGCAAGGGTGGTCACCGCCATGAAGCCCTTGGGGAACGAGACGCCGCCCAACCACCATCGGAGCTGCCGCTGCAGTCCGACCCCTGCCCACATCATCGCCAGCTGCCTTATCTTTGCCACCATATGAAACTTGCCGATGGATGCCATCTGTCAACGGCCTCCACCCTCCACATGCCTCTTCCTAGAAGCTTCCAAAGCTTCTAAGGGGGGGGCTCTATAAGCCCCGTTTCCCCCCCCGATTTGCCATTGAAAGGCTTTCAAGTGGCCTTAAGCCCTTTTCCCCCCTCCCTATGCAAGAATTCCTTCTTAACCCTTTTCTGCCCTTTGCTTATGTCCCCCCCCACAAATTCCCTCCTAAGACCCCTCTATATGTCCCTTTTCCCCCCCCCCTTACAAAAATTTCCTCCCTAAGGCCCTTTTATACCTTTCTTTTCCCCCCCACACAAAAAGAAAAGTCCCCCCTTCTCATGGCTTTAGTAAGCCCCACTTTAAAGAGGGTCTCCTACCCCCTTCCCAGGAATTAAACTCCAAGCCGTGGGTTTCCCCCTCCCTCACGAAAAATCCCTCTAAGGCCTTTTCTGCCTTGCCCTTCTTTTCAACCCCTCAAAAATCCATTTAGTATCCTTTTTTCCGTGGAACCCTATTCAAGGCCTTTAAAAATCCCATCAAGCTTTTCCTTTGGATTTCCTTCAATCTCCCAAATTAGCCCGAGGCTAAACCCCTTTCCGTGTATTCAATTCACATCGAAGCTTCTACAAAAGGAAGGAAAAAAAACATTCACAAGGGACAAGTGAATTACAAAGGGAGTTTCATAAAGCTGCATCCAAGACGGAAAGGCCACATTCGCGATGGCTCCTAAGAAAGCCCAAGGCGCAACCGCATGAGAATCGTCTCCTAGCATCCACGTGGACATCTCACCACAAGTCCAAGTTTTCCTTCCTAATTTTTATTTTATGTTGTTATAGCTCAATCGTGCGAGGATAAAACTTGGAAATAGGATGCATTTTTCATCTTAAATACTTAGGTTAATTCCGAAAGAATTAGCTCACGAGACAGGAAAGTCCAGTCATTAATATTTTCAAGAATTGAACAAAATAAAGTAAGATGAAGATTGATATGCATTTCTAGCAAGTACTTTTTATGCATTGTAATGAATTAAAAATTAGATTAATGTCCTTTTTTTTCCAAAACGGAATTAGGATAGTGTACTTCATTTAGGCATGGGAGTATAAATTGCATGTCGCGTTATAAGGACATATCTTCTTCGCAAATGAGTCGTTATGGAAAGTGCTAATAATCCATAGGAAATTGCAAGGCATGAAATGAATCCTAAATTGCATTAATTGGTCAGTTATCATTTTTCAACTGCATAATTATTAGTAAAAGGTTGCTTGTTTAGCATTAATCTTGTTCGCAAGTTATAGGATGATTAATTGGAATTAGGTTTAATCTAACCTATCTTAAATCGATAAGTTAGGGTTGAAAATCAATTTAGTGTAGACAATGAGTCATGTATTTATGGAAATGATAGCATAATTATCTTCAAGAATTAAAAAAATCGGCATAAACCTAAACACCTAAACCTGTGGAGTACTCGTTTTAGAAAGAGTTAATTCAATTCCAAAGAACTCACTAGGATTTAATACGTGACCTAGTCGCACATATTGCTAAAACTGAAACTCCTATACCCTAAATACTTGCCCACATTCACCGAATGTAGGGACAACGGAACATACTTGAGAAGTGATCTAGGTTTTGTCCCTAAGAATCTTTCGCTAAAAAGATGGAACTTGGAGCCCTAGGACTGACAATATCAACCTAATGTAATCAAGAACAGATTGTTTCGTGACTCCATTTGATGGGTAGAATAGTCCCATAGTTCGATGCAACACTTGTGCAACAAGTGCAGAGTCATATGATCTTGTGATTGGATCACAAGGGAATGAACAATTCTCATAATGAAGTTGGCATATTCTTACGCAAGTTATCTTGCAAGAGGATGAATAATCGTCCTAATATAGTATCTTTCTGGGGTAAAGATAATTTCTTAGAGCAAAGGACACACCAATAAATTGGAATAACATATGAACTTAAGGTATTGACCAAGTCGAGTTAATAGGGTACGGCCCTAACCTAGGATATAGGGGATCTTGCCAAGTCCCAAGTCATCCCGTATCGAGTGCTAGATGCATTTGAAAAGAAGGATTTACTCCTTAGCACTTGGCTAACAATAATGACCAATGGAAATGTTTGTGCTTGTTATAAATTTAAGAGCACTGTTTTGCTTTGTTTGATCAAAGAATTAAAGGATAAATGGATATCTAATGCTTCAGGTTGAAGGCCTGAAGGGAGAGGCAGCTTCAGTTACCCCCGACTCCTTGCCTGACCCTAACCAAGGGGTTTATTAACCGCGCCAGGAAGATGGACCGAACCCACCGTGAGAGGTCTCTCCGTTGAGTGCTACTTGGAGCAGGAGGATGCTTGGGTACCAGGGGGGGCTCTAGCCGTAAATCCCTCCCCTTCTGGGCCCTATACAAGAGGCTAACGTGGCTTGGGATTGGATCTCGAGGCCCGTATACTAGTCTACGAGCAGAAACTTGGATTAGTAATCCTTGTGGATTACTGGATAGCCTTTGGGTGGATTGTGGATAAGCCTATGGGCTGGACTTTATGTATTTCAAAGATAAATATGATAACCTGTTAAAAAGGAACTTTTTTGACATTGTTTTTCTATGTCAAGTGCTATGATTACGTGAAGGAACCAGTGCCTAATGGGTTAATTAAGAAAGCTGATTGATACGTGTCCCAATTAAATGTGTTAGGTAATTAAATAATTAAAACAACCTGAGAAAAGTGCAGTGGATGTGGCCATAGGTCCAGGCCATAGGTCCGTCCTACGGATGGGTGGTCCTGGTTGGCCGAGAACTTTTCTCAAATCATGATGGACAGCTAGAAGATCGTCAGAACAACAAAAGCGTTGACCTAGAGTTATAACTAATCCCGATTTACGCTGTTTTAGGAGAACAGAATGGGACTATGCCTTAGGGCAGAGAGGTTGAGATTGGCATCCCTCTCGTTTCCCATTCTTCTTGAACCAAGTGCAGCGTGAATCTGCTTCGGACCTGGCGTTTATCTTGAAGTTGCAAATGGATTGATGATGGATGAAAAAGAGGAAATATTGACTGAAAGTATATTAATGAATTACATTTCTCAAAGACAAGTTATGCAACACCAAACACATGATGTTGAGGATGCTTGCTTTATTCCTAGTATCCATTATTCTCTACACACTAGGCAAGGGCTACAATAGAGACTAAAGTAAAGATTGGAAAGCGGGAAACTCCATGTGTTAAGTTACTGGACCATGGGTTGGAGATCAATGTCATGTCAAAAGCTTGTATGAAAATGGTGGTTGGCCAATTGATGTAGATCTTTGATTGAGAATGAGAGCTACAAATAACTCATCTAGGGATCTTTATGTTGTATATCGAATGTTTGGATTACTATAGGGGATGGCTAAGATGATCAACATTTCATTGTGCAAGATACTAGTAGTTATGTAGTGATTTTAGGTAAGCCATACGAACTAGGATGGAAACAAAAGTTTCTGATGATGAGTCATCATATGCTCATATAAGGAGTACAAATGGAAGGAGAGTAGCTTAGTTTTTGATAGTGAGTGATAAACATCCACACAATTGGTAATTTTTTAAAAATCATCCTATGCTATCAAATGACAAAGAATTCAAGTATTTTTAGATGGTACTACCATAAGAGGAGGCTATGTGAGTGTTGCTTGCAAAAAGATCTTGCCTCCTAATAAAGGAAAAACTATTTTTACTACTTACTTTTATGTTTGGATAGCAAATATTTTTAGGTTGTTTAAGAGAATTGAGAGCATGCATAGGGCTTACAATAAATTTGTTAAGAGGGATGAAAAAGAGTTTAAAAAACATGAGGTTTTGCCTATAGATGACTGCATTATGATCTTGTTTAAGGGGCTGAATTTTACTAACACTGTATCTAAAATTTTGCTAGCTATACATGTTGAAAATGAGGCTAAAAATAGGGTGCTTTAAGTATTTTCTTTGGAGATATATGAGACTATAACATTGTTTGCTCAATAGAAAGGATTACAAGTAAAAGAATGGTATGATATAATTGTAGAAATAAATTATAAGATAGTTGATAAGAAAGTTAAGCTAGTTGCTTTGCCATTGTCATTAGGTAGTGAGGGTGTTCATGATCAAGTATCGAGGCAGCCAAGCTTGCATGATTGGAAGAATAGAGGGCACAAATTAACATCTCAAACATTGAATAAATCAAAAGTTGGTGGAGAGGCATTTCTCTTGCTTGTTGAAAGGGAGTGTTTCATGCAGATTTTGGCTAAACAAGGGAAAGAATTTGCATTTTAACCGACTAAAATAGGCTATGTGGACCCAAATATTGTTGGTCCAATAGTAATTTTCACAATGTCACATATGTCATGTAGTTTGAGGCCCATTCTAGTACCTAAGCTTTTTTACCTAAGTTGATGGAACTCTTGAATGAGAATATATGCATGAAGATATTGGGACCATCTTCACCTCCATACTCTAATTAGTGGTCTACTATACCTAATAAAAATGGAGTATTGAGGTTCATTCAAGATATGAAGCTTGTTAATAAAGTTATAATAAGAAATGTGGATGCATGTCCAATATTAGATGAATTTCTGTGATTCACACTCTAACTATGATAAGTTTCAACTAGCTCTTGAAATTGATCATAGCTAGAGTAGCAATTTATTCTTTGGGTGACGTATACTCTAGCTATGATGAGTTTCAATCAGTTATTGAAAGTAGAAACATCTCTACAATGAAGAAACCCTTAGGATTAGTATGGGTATACACTCTTCCAAAGGGTGCAATGAACTCAAATTCACACATGATGAATGCAATGAACAAGGTGCTTAGGGATTTTATTCCACAGCTTACTATGCCTTCCTCCATGATGTTTTGATAAAGAGATGTTTAGTGGATGAGAGGAATGATGAGTTTGATCCTCATGGGCATAAAATTTTTATTGTAGACCATATTAATGATTATGAAAGGATCTTGACTCATTTAGTAGAGGTACACAACTCTCTTAGGCCGCCAGATGTCAATTTTTGGAGTTAAGGAGGTTTTAATTGTAGGCCATATATGTGGACCTTATGGAAGAAAGCCATCACCAGCTAAGATAGATGGGATTGACCAAATGCAAGATGTGTACATTAGTGTATCACAAGTTTGAAGGTCATTGGGAGCATGTTCTACCGAATATGGATTCTCCATTTTTCATATGTATTCAATGTTCTTTACCACATGTTGAGAAGAGGTTAGAGGTTTTATTGGGAGACACACACAAAGGCTATGAAGAAATTAAAGAGGATCTTAATATTTGCACCAACTTTAAGCAAATTTGATTACTCAAAAGGAAAACCAGTAATCATCACAGTCGATACAAGCCCAATTGGAATTGGATGGGAAATTGGACAGGATGATGACAAGGGACACAAATATGTTATTCTGTTTGGTGCTAAAGTGTTGAATGAACAATAGCAACAATATCCTCATATGAAAAGAGATATTTTTGGGGTTGTTACAACCCTTACATGCGATAAGAAATAATTTATGGTTTCTCATGTGGTCATTGAAAACCATTGCTAATGTAATAATAGTAACTAGCAAGGCATCTGCTATCATAAGGCATTCATAAGGTGATTCTAAGTCTTCCATGGCATCTCCTTTATATATGCAATTCTCTACTATTTATAGATTATTGCTAGAATAATAATCCATGGTTTTATGAAGGATTGGAGGAGCAAAGGCTTGCATTTTCATAGGTATAATAATAGTAACCAATAAGTTATCTATTGTAATCAAGGTTTCTCAGGGTGTTCCATAGCCTTTAGAGGCATCCCCTTCATGCATTTGGTGCTTTGGGGATGACAAAATGATGTTAGAATAAGAGTACATGATTTTATGAAGACTTGGGATAGCATAGGGATTCTGTTTTACACACCAGGCAAGTCGCTCATGATTTTGTCTTGGAAAAGGCCAATGGATGCCATGGCATGTTTGGAGCAAAAGGTGGATCATCCCTTGGTACAATAGCAAGTGCTCCCCCTTGACCACAAAGACCACCACAAAAGAAGAGGAGATAGAGACTAGGCATTATTTCCCTTTGAGAGATAAGGATAATCCAACATGGGTATGAGCTTCTTATCCTAAAAAGATCCTTTTAGAAGGTTATTTGGAAAGTATTGCAAGACATGTGGCTAAAAGGGTTAGGAAGGTTTTGGGAGTAAGTAGTCGATGGCCCTTGCCATGCAAATAGACTACTATAGCCATGGAGGCCCTACAAACAGTTGTTGCAAAAGGTTTGACCTATTCAATGATATATAGCTAGCAACCATCCTTGTGAAGCACATCATAATCACAACTAAAGACATAAACTTTATTATTTATTGGCTTTGACACAACAAGGGGACTTCTTTGTAGGCTTTCCATGAGTGCTATAGCACCATCATATCTTGGAAAGACAAAACATTTTGTTTCTTGTGTAACATCAGTATATATATATATATATATATATATATATATATCATTTGATGTATACTCAATTCAATTAATTCAAGTAAAGTTGTTATGTTTGGTTTTTTGAAATGCATGATGCTTATTTTTTGTTTAATGTACATGCACATCAAACGTAGTAATAGGTACATATACAAGTTGCATTATTTCTTATAAATGATTGCTAGTATATGTACTATGTAGTGACATAATTTAATTGAATTATGTTAACATGTGTGAATATCTCATTAATGTATCACACATTATCATCATAATTACACAAACCACACATTTATCTAATGAATATTTGTGTTTAGAGACAAATCAAAATGTCTTATACTCATTAAGAAAAATACATGTGATGGTTGATAATGATGGAAAATGCAAAGAGAGAGTTGATAACCAAGAGAAATTCTCATGCATTCCTTGGGATTTTCATTAGTGGCCGAGAGGAGGGATGATCTTCCGATGAAAATAGAAGTTCCATCTTTGCTTCTAAAATGATACACTTCCTATGTAGTTCTTCCTCTAAGAGAAGTGGATCTCACACATTTGGGAGCTCACCCCTAATGTAGCGTGCACATACATTGCTTCATCACACATTTGGTCAAACTAGTAGAGAAGCTTTGTCTGCTTCACTATCACCACCTTCTCGATATGAGAGGTATCGTTTGAAAAGGTCCATACTTAATGAGGGCCTAAATTCTCATGATTATTTCTCCTCCTCTTGGTGATGAGCACTTTTTGTGGAAGACCATCAAGTTCGAACGAGGTTGCTAATGTACTCCTTTAAAGCTAAATACTTTCATCGATCTACATGTTGACATTCTCCTTGCCTCCATGTAAGCTCATCTTGAATGACATAGTAAAAACAAGCAAAATGATTAATAATTGATCTAAAGTTATTGAAATGTGACAAAACTTGATGGTCCCTTAGAGTAAACCAATGAAATCTTGGTAAAAAATGATACCTGCAATAACCTTGTTCGAAGTTAAGCATCTGATGTGTGATGCCAGACTTTAGACAAGACAACTACATGCATCATTTTTTACCAATATTTCATTAGTGGACTCCATGGAACCCAATGCACCCTAGGGTCCAGTTTTGTCCACATGAAAATGTATGAAAATAAAAAATATCATCATTTTCAAATCACCTTGTATCTTCATTTCCTTATGTATCAACAAGCACCTCTTTGGATAGAGAAATGATAAACTTCTACATGGGACCTTGGTCTAAATAAATTATATTGTAGTGTTTCAAAATGAGCACTCGGCACAAGGTAATCTTCTTCAACCAATGTAGTCTGCTCCTATGCTATAATCATGGCACTCAATATATCTAAGCTTGCACCATTATATCTTCCAGTGTTGGATGCACATCCTTCTAATCATAATTGATGGGATTCTTCCATCGAGTCCCAGGGTAGAACAGAGAACAAATCTTCTTCCTTCATTTCCAAGTATTACAACACATTTTATAGAATTAAGTGTTGCGTGTTATCTACTTCAATGGGCATCAAGGAGGTGAGGTTGGGTTTATTGACTTGTGGCTCTTCTAAGAGAAGAGCACCATGAGAGTCCACCACCACATGAAATTCTGAGAGCGGAAATTGCAGAGCCTATTACACCAGGAGGTAGCTAAACGTTGAATGAAGCAGTTGCATGACCTTAGAGCAAAGAAATATACCTTTAAAAAAGGACAATTAGTCCTCTATTATGATGCGCCTAGGGAGCTGTTTCCAGGGAAGCTGGAACCTAGATGGGATGGCCCCTACAAGATTGTCCGGTTAGGGAAGAATAGGTCTACGGCCCTATTAGCTGATCTACAAGGAGTAGAGTGTAAGAATAAGGTTAATCTTAATAAGATTAAACCTTATTATTTCTAAGTATGCTAATATAGAGAAATGCATTGCAGGTCCATGCTAGGGATGATTTGAGACCTGCAAAAGAGCTTAAAGTCGGTTGATGGGTCGGTTAATTCCATATTTGGAGCACCCATATCTCGAGCAGAGATACCATCAGGGGAAACTTATCTGGTGGAGCAAAGGATATAAAGTGATTGAGCAAGAAGACAGAACCTTTGTGTGGAAGATCAAAGTTTTCTGCCATCACTGCTTGTGACTGTTGACAAGTATCCCTGTTGAGTTCAATGAAGAAGGTGGGATGGAGCTGTCAATTCATCCTCTCAATATGCTAAACTTTGATTATCATAATTACGAATAGAGGAGTTCATGATGGCAGGCTGTGTAAACCCATTGTGGATGTATACATTATATTTTGACGGAGCGTCCAGGGGCCCTAATAAAAAAGGAAGTGTTGGAGTAGTAATCCGAGATCCCCGACGTAGAGTTACAATGAAGTTAGCTGCTTATCTCGGGGTAGGATTCACTAACAATATGGCAGAGTATAAAGCCTTGATTATGGGACTGCATATTGCCAAACAAGGTGGTATTCATCGGTTGTTAGTAAAAGGGGATTCCCAGTTGATCCTGAATCAGCTAGATGGGACATACACAGTGCGGAATCCCATTCTTTGTATGTATCATCGGACTGCGATGACCCTACTTGAAGAGTTTGAGAGAGTGTCTTTTCAGCTGATTCCACGTTACTGGAATCAGTTTGCGGATTCATTAGCAAATCTAGCTTATGAGGAAGACCTCTTCTTTAATTGTGGTCCTAGTTTGGATATTGTGATCAATGATGAAACTGGACCCGGTCACTTGTGGGGAATGTTATCAAAGCATGCAATATATGGCAGACGATGGTTGATATGGGTGATGCAAAGAGTAGCCGAGACCAATCTACTATTGTTATCACCCATATTATGTGTACGCCTCTTACTATCTATGCAGCAAGGATGGGTCATAACCTTATGCATTTAGTTTAGGGCTACGAGCCTGTTTTTCCTCCTTGGAAAGGAGCTTATTATTGTATATCTTGATTCTTTCAGGGAAGGATGTGTAGGTGTTATTCTGTTTGATCTTGTTAGGCCGAGAGGGCCAGTGTTGTGCGGTTTTGAATGTTTTATTTCGTTAGGCCAAGAGGGCCAGTTGTCTGTTTAGTGCACGTGCGGTTAATGGTTTCTTGTTTTAGTTTTATGCTAGACAGGTTCGGAAGAAGAGCTTGAAAGGAGCCTTTTGTTGTGTGGAAGCTTCTTGTGGCCCTATCCAGGTGATATTTTCCCTTTATGAGTACTCTGGTTCTTATACTATACATGTCTATGTGCTTGTAAGGGGTTTTTCTTTTCTTGTTGGGGACCGGCGTCCAAGGCATGAAGTCCTAGGTTTAGGTTCTATATGTTTGAGGGAGGTCTGAGTGGTCATTGCCTCCTGTAAAGCCATTGCCAGACATCAAAAGACCTATTTTAGACGGAAGTTCTAGTGACCCTGTTCTGCTAGCTTGCTAGGCAGCCGTTCTAGGAGTTCCTGTTAGTTGTGAGGCAGTTAGAGAAGCCTACTGAAGGAAGGAAATAAAGATGATAAAGGAAAAAAAAAACCTGAATATCTTAAAGACAACAAATATATATACGAAGGTGTGTAAAAAGGGGTTCTAACCCCTATAAATAGAAAAGAAAAGGAAAAAATCTTAGAAGCAATTGATCATCACCTTGCAAAGGCCTGGTAGGTTCCTGGGGATGAATCAGACCCGGGGCCAATGCCTTGCCCTTCCTTGGGGTGACATCTTGCCAGAAAAAAGAAAGTAAGGAAGGTTGGAGCGAAAATAAAAGTGAGCGTTAGAAAAGGATTGAGTGTCGCCTTGCGAGGGCTTGGTAGGTTCTTGGGTACCGAGACAGGTCCTGAGGCCGATGCCCTGTTCTCCTTGGGTCACTACGCTCAGCTCCCTTCTTTTTACATGTCCAAGTATGTCAATAAAATAAAAACCCTAAAAGAAGAAATGTGCTAAAAGAAAATACCTCTTCATCAGGCTATAGGAGTCCTCGCCTAATAGGAGCTCCTAGTTGTGTTGTCCTTAGTTAGGTAGGTAGTTCAGACCACCACTTAGGGCAACCTCTTTGATAGTTCTTTTTAGTTGGGCCGTGTTGGAGCAGTTGGTCAGTTACTAGCTTCGGACCTTTTATCAGATTATGCTAGGCCTACTCCTTATGGATGTCATGCCTTGGTTTTGTCAAGGGGTAGGGTGAGCATTGTGCTGTGTTTAGTATGTATCTATTTTGTATCAGCTCGATGCTTCCTTTGGTTGTTTTGTGCAGATCTATTGTGGGATTTGACGGGCTGAGTCGCCCTATCCATGGTCGCCAATGAGAGCAGAGTTTTGATGCCGAGAAGTGCTTAAAAATAACTAAAAATTACGAATATCAAGGGAAAAATATTCAACGTCGAAGGCGGCGGCTCGCGACCTAGGACGATTTTAAGCGTCAAAGTGCTTTAAAGGCGCCCGAGCGACACTTGTTGATTTTTGATAATTTTTCAGACTACCGTGTAAGTTGTCAAGAGTTACCGGTCAATTTGGGATGCCGCGCCAGATGCCCAGGAATTTTCAGAGCTCAACTCAGAGTCCGGACGGGGAAATGGCCAAGAAACCGAGCAAGATACGAAAAGGTGGACATTAGAGTGGCTAAATGTAAGTGACCTTTGGGGCCTTGGGGGCATTTTATGCCACATCAAAGCATGGCATTTTTGGGGGGAGCATGAAACATGAGGAGAGGGCGCCAGTTTTGCGCCGAAAAATGCGCTTGATGCATGAAGATGGAGGATGCAACCTCAACACAACCACTGCAATTGATCATTGGCCTTGGTTCCCCTCTACCTGCTGGTCATATCGCCGTGCTTCGCCCGCGCAATGGTGGTCTCTATGAAGATCTCTGATTTCATTCTTTCTCTCTCCTCCCTCTCTCTCCTCTAAGGGCTGATTCATGCGGTGAAGAAGAAGAAGAAGAATGGATGACGGATGCTTGTCCAATGAAGACCAGATTGCTCCGTGATGCAAGAGGAATGAAGATTGCTGATTGTGGGTCGTCATGAGCATTAATGGCTGCTGGAAATCAGTCTCGAGACATGGCAAATAAATATCCACAACCCGCAAAGAACGGTAATTTTATTTTTACAAAGGAAATTGATGTTTTATGCAATTTGCTTCATGAATATTTGTTCCCATGGGATGATTATGCATTATGTTGTTGTTTGCTATGAATTTGATCAATTTATGCTCAGAAAATCAGAAAATCATAAGTGTTGTGACCGAAATTAATGGTGTAAAACCCATAAAACACGCGAAATAGGGAGAAATTGGGTGTTTTTGATATATGAATGAAAAATATAGTAAGACACACTAACTAAATTTGTGTTTTTTCTGCAAATGAACCTAAGGGCCACAGCCCACAACTCATTTTGTATTTTTAGTTATTTAATATTGCAAAAAATACAAGAAAAATAGGAAAAATGGGTAAAAATAAGGGAAAAATAGGTTTTGAGTGTGCGAAAAATACTAAAAAATAAGATTCATGTTTGTGTATGTATGGGGGGTCTGAAGTATGAGGTTTAGCCTCAATTCAGCCCTACCTTTATGTTTTAGTGAGTTTTTATTGCTTTTCATACAATAAAAACATGGAAAATATTACCCTAAACCTATGCACCGTGTATAATCTAAACGGCGAGGGGGTAAAGAGAATGAGAGTGGTGGTTAAGTGCTGAGAGAAAGAAAAGGCTGATTTTTTAAATCTATGCATATCATATAGATCGATCGTTAATTTAAAATAAGGATCTAGTAGCACGAGGTCTCCTCGGTGCTAGGTTCGTGCAACGCAGCAATTACGCGTCAGAGAAATTCATTGAAAGAATGCTTTTGCACTAAGCACAATGTTGATTTTTTTTCTTTGTTTGAGCACATGGACATTCACAATTTGCATGAAGCATAAAATGATAAAAGGTATCAGGTAATACCTCGTGGATGCATAGCATCTGTATTCTCTAGATCGTGACCAAAGTTGAGTGAGTAAGGTTGTCCCAAGCTGTGGGCTAGGCGTTGGGTCTAAGGGGAAAGTAAAGTGAGGTATGGTACATCCTGGAACGAAATAATTGGTACCTTGAGAGGACTATGTGCGAAGTGATATATATGTTTAGCGATGCATCGAGGGGTCAATCCCCAAGATGTAGGAGAGTCGCAGTGAGGTAGTGGCAGTCAGCCGTGGGAGGACCTCCTCTGTTTGTACTTCATGCCATTGGGCAATGTGCTGGGACTCCCTCTGAGGAGTGTTAATTGGGTTAGAGTTGGACTACGATACGTGATATAAACGCAAGACGTTTAGGAAGATGATGTATGTGTCATCAACGCTCCTGGCCGCGAGGTCGTGGGGTTGTTGAGTGCATGATAGAGGTCCAGCTAATGCATGAGCTAGTGCCGGCCCATCTTAGGTCCCATCAAATTCCTCTTGAACATTTATTGCCTTTTCAATTGGCTCTTCTCCCTTTTGTATATGATAGCACTAACTTGAGGAATTGTATCTTCATCACTCTCCTTCTCTATATATGTATCCAATGCACCAATCTAAGTTGCCAACGCACAATCATGATCTAAGAGCTCCAATTGTCCTATACTTGGTGCACTACTCATGGCAACATTGCATACTCTATGTGAAGGATCCACATAGGCCAAATACCTATTTACCACTTATTGGTGGTTCTTTTGTTAAGAGAGAGAGTGAGTACGAGAGAGATACACAAGACATGCTCCCAAAGAATGATTCATATTGATGTAGAGTTAGTATATATAGGTGAGACCCAAGTCAAGTGAGAGATGATATATATAGTTGTAACATCCCCACTCAAACAAAGGTCTCTGGCTGCGAGTGAAAAAACCCTTGGGGAGAACAAGGGAAAAACCCGAGCCCCTACACATACCTACGATACAAAAATAATTTACTATAAATTTTTCTTGAATACAATGATACATGCCTCAATCAGTGAGACAATAACTTGGAACAATACCAAGTGCA
Source organism: Lygodium microphyllum (assembly GCF_053477565.2). Lineage (NCBI taxonomy): Eukaryota > Viridiplantae > Streptophyta > Polypodiopsida > Schizaeales > Lygodiaceae > Lygodium > Lygodium microphyllum. The sequence goes on from NC_141161.1 coordinate 37,187,969, forward strand.
TGTCTTAATGAGCTAAAGCGAGCTTCACTAAGAGCTTTTGTGAAGATGTCTGCAACCATTTGATCACTAGGACAATGCTCCACCATAATGGAACCTTTCTTGACTTCATGTCGAACATAATGATAATGAATAGCAATATGCTTTGATTTACTATGTTGTATATAGTCTTTGGTAAGACTAATAGCACTTTGGTTATCGCATCGAAGAGGTGTACTAGATGATGAAGGATGTCCCAAATCTGCAAGTAGTTGTCGAAGCCAAACTAGCTCGTGAGCTACTAATGATGCAGCAACATATTCGGCTTCAGTTGTAGAAACTGCAACACATCGTTGTTTCTTGCTGGACCAAGAAACCAAACATCCATTTACAAAGAAACAATTCCCACTTGTAGATCGCATGGATAAGTGTGAACTTGCCCAATCAGCATCTGTATATCCAATAAGGTCAAGAGAAGTTGAAGAAGATAAAGAAGAATATTCTCGATGACGATAAATAAGATCAAATTCCTTAGTACCCTTGAGGTACTTAAGAATACGTTTTGCAGCACTCCAATGAATAGTGGAAGGGGAAGAAAGATACTGTCCCAAAAAGTTAGCTGCAAATAAAATATATGGTCTTGTGTTTAAACCAATAAATTGAAGACAACCAACAAGATTAGCAAAAGATTGATGAATGGCTGATTCTTCATTGCGTGTTGTAGATGTACCCTTGGTAGAGCTTGAAAGAATGGGAGTGTTGGCAGAGTGCGCATTTGTCAACCCAAACTTCTTAACAATATCATTAATAAACTTTGTCTGGCGAAGAAGAAGAATGCCTTGTTGTCGGTGTCGTTGAACTTGAATACCCAAACAAGAATGTATCTCACCAAGATCCACCATTTCAAATGCAGTCGATAAAAGCTTCTTCATAGCATCCAAGAAAGCAATATTATTTGACACAAGAATAGTATCATCAACATATAGAGCAAGAATAATAAAATATTTGTCCTCCCTTTTGATGTAAAGATTTGGATCAACAAAACATGCAACAAAACCTTTAGATGTGAGGAACTGATCAATCTTAATATACCAAGCACGAGAGGCTTGCTTCAATCCATATAATGCACGATGAAGCTGGCATACAAGATGCTCCTTTCCTGCAATCATAAAACCTTCAGGTTGCTCCATATAGATTTCTTCTTCAAGATCTCCATTGAGAAAATCCGTTTTAACATCCATTTGGTGAATTTCTAGATCAAATAGTGTTGCAAAAGCCAAAATCATACGAACAGTTGTGGAGCGCACAACGGGAGAAAATGTTTCTTAATAATCTACTCCTGTAATCTGTGAGTAACCTTTTGCAACAAGTCAGTATGATCAATTTTCCATTCTTCAAATAATGGACCATCAGTAATCATAGAATTGTTATTCATCACATCAATAGGTTGAACTGGGCAAGACATGTCGCCAAAACAATATCAAATAATTCGTCACCTTCAAGAATTAGCATCATCTTTGCTTTCCACCCAGGAAAGCCTTGTCCTTGGAAGAAGGGAACCCAACGTTGGCCAGACGGATATCCGTTAACAATTATGCAATTGGCCATGCCTGTATGTCGAGAGAAAACAAATAAGATGAGATCGCAGAATCTGCAAACCATGATCAAGATGAGCGTAGTTGAGACGCATGACAATCAAAATAGAGATATGCACGTAAGAACGACGAAAAGTATTGAGTGACTAAAAAGAAAGCCCAAAATAGAGAGGCATAACGTGCAAGACGAGATGACACATATAAGAAAAGTGCTATTTCGGTCGAGCAAAGAACGTAAACGATAATAAAACATCGCTAAAAATAGCAAGATATTTGCTTGTCGTAATCAACATCATTAACGAAGACGAGCAATTAATAAATTGTAATTGGGGATTAACAAACTGTAATTAGAAATACAGTTTTAAATAAAGAATCGCAGATTCGAGCAGAATTGCTGTCTTGAATCCTAAACTGTCATAACTTTTGATCCAAAACTCCGATTGACAAGCGGTTTTGACAGGATTCGAGAGCACGACGAGAACTAATACTTCTAATTTGAACAAGTTCATGTATCAAATCATCACTTGTGCAAAGAATTTAATCAATTATAAACAATGAAACAACTTATCTTCCTTGTTGTTGCTACGCATCCATAGCTCTGATACCATGTTAAGAGAGAGAGTGAGTACGAGAGAGATACACAAGACATGCTCCCAAAGAATGATTCATATTGATGTAGAGTTAGTATATATAGGTGAGACCCAAGTCAAGTGAGAGATGATATATATAGTTGTAACATCTTTCCTATTTGAAATAGCACAAGCTGCTCTAAAGCCATCAAAGTCATGTTTCGAACCCTTGATGGAGTATGTGCAAGTGGTGACAGTGCTCATAAACTCTTCCAAGTTCTTAGGGGGAGGTATCTAGTAGTGAGAGCATGCATTAAAAGTGGAAGTTCTTTGAGAAGACCTCAAAGATATCGTCACCCTAATTGTCAAAGAGAGTCTCATGGATCCACGTGTCTAAGTGTATACGAGCATCTATCGCAAGAAGGAGAGATATGGTGAATATAAAGAGATAAATAGAGAATGTGCAAAATCAAACAATGAAATAAGAACGAAAGTAGTTTCACCTTAAAAACCTTTAGTTGTAAATCTTTAAATGCTTCTTTACATATGATGTTTAGCTCTGGCTTTACTTAATGTCTTTGTAAAGTTCACATGCATATGTAAATGTGTCAAGATGGCAATTGCACAGTATTTCAGCTATGATCTAGAAGGAGTTCCCCTCCCCCCTTTTTTTAACGTAAGCGTGTGTATGTATATCATATGTCAACAAAGAAATGTTATACATATTCAAAAATTTCAGTGTAAATTACAAAAATACACATGCACATATTCAAAAGAATCAAGGATAGGGTAGGCATTTCTCTTCCTCGGTATATAGTCGATTGCATACATCTTATCTCAAAATTGAAAGTACATGTACACATATACATATTCAAATAGTTTTGAATATAATTGTATAAACACACAAGTTAAAAAATAGCAAAAAATAAAACTATTGCAAGGATATGATTTAAAAAAGTTATAGTTTTCCATTAGGCAAAAAAATCTAGAAGTTTATAAGTGTTGGATATTACAACTTATGGAGTCAAAATTTTAAGGAGACTCTATAATTTCTAAAATATGTGGAGCCACACACTTTCCATTAGGATATAGTATCCTTAGCTTGAATTCAAATCTTCATTAACATTGTGATTTCTTGGCATATTGTACTCAAGGGCCAATCATCCTCCATTTGCAAAACTTGGGGCTCACAACCCTCATAGATGATAATACCATCCATAGCTCTACTTTCATGTGTGTCATAATCAAGGTGCAATAATTTATCCTCCATCTACAATGCTTGAATACTGGGTAATAAAGACTGATGTGTAACAAAGTACATGCAATTTGGAAGGAAAGTTAGTTGAACCATTCCAAGGTAAGAAAATAGTCTACCAAAAGAATTAAATTTTACTTGAAAGCCATGTTGTGACTTGACACTCTACTATGTCAAGACTGTGAGTGATATTTTATGTCCAAGTTTTGCTTAGGATCCCTACTACATAATCCTCGAATGTACCTTTTATAACATATGTGCTTTGGTATGTCTCAAACCCAAAGGTAACTCTTAAAAGAATTTGTGAAACTATCGATATTTTGTAACTCATAGTAATCTAAAGTGTATACTTCTATAATTCTGAGACAATTAGTTACATAGATATCATAAAATTTTCCATTCTTAATGTACTACAAAGACCACTACAACAACAAGGCTCCATAGACACGCTTGTAGACGTAATATTTGAACTGTGTTTAAAAATGTCAGGTGCATTTATTACCGTGTCTATTGGCGCGTCTAAAATTTTGCATCTACAAGCGCGCTTATAGGGAAAACTACACGCGCAAATAGACACGCCTATTGACGTGCTCCATAAATATATAATCATATTTATAAAAAAGTAGATATATTCATATTCTACGTCTATACCTGCATGTAACTACGCATCTAAAAAGGCGTGTACTCTGTAATTTTTTGACGATAATAGACGCGCATTTTTCCTGCAATTTAGACATGCAGATAGACACGCAAAACAAAGATATGAAATAAAGACCAGAGAGCAAGCCACATGCTCTCTGGTTTTTTTCCCCCCCATCAACATCAAACTGTATACTTAGGGAAAACAGAGAAAGATTATTATACTGAAAGAAAAAGAATGTGGAGAGCCAAAGTCCATATATTGATAATAACACATGATGAGCATACTATGGTGAAACATTTGTACATATTTCGAAGATTTTTGTACTCAACAAAACAATATATGTAGAATACGAAATTTCATATATATAGATGAAACGTTTTTACATGACGAGTTCTAGTGCTTGTGACCTCAAGTATGGTCATGGTCGCAAGCACTAGCTGAAAGTAATACATATCAAAAATGAAAACTATAAGCCAAGGGGAGGCATGCATGCATGGGGCTCCTCTACATCTCCTCAGAAGAGGCATCATCGTCGCTACCACCACCGCTGCCGCTGCCACTGCTATTTCCGCGACCGCTACTGCTAGTCCCCCCTTCGCTATCCTCAATTGCATCAGGGGCCCTACACAAAGGATTAAGGTATATAAATACCATTACAAACAATAAATTAGAGCTACTATACTTTTCATGTAAAAAATAAAACATACATTTTTTGGTTGTGGAATCCTGATGGCATAATTATATTGCTCCTTCGTGATCAGTCCCTCCTCATAGAAATGCTGCCAAGTGGACGCCTGGTTATGACCTCGATGGTAGCCTACCTCTCTAGGAGTAGGCATCCTACCAACGATATGATACTACAAAACAATTTTAACATACAACGTATTAGAACACACTACATAATGAATTGAAACAAATTACAAAATGTAGATTTAAAAAAAAAATCAAATAATACTTACAAACTCAGCCTCCCATGACTCCTGCCACCCGATCCATAATGCGAGGATCCCATGGTTGCCATCTGGATACGTTGTACCTCTACATGTTGGCGACTTGTCCTTTTCTCTACTGCTCTCTTCTAGGCCTCTTTCCACTCCCTGCAGTGGCAATTGGGTGGTTGGCCATATCCAGGGTGTCCCTGCTCTTGTCTCTGTAGTGACTTCTTTGGCACGCATCATAAGGTGAGACCTCTTATTATGAAGCGCGTCTCTCACCTTTGACCGTCCCCAATCATCTGAGAATCGTGAATTCTCAAGATTAGGGTACCTTCTATGTAGTGCTCGCAGCACCTCTTGCCACAAACCATTTTTTTGGTGCTTGAAGGGAATCATACAATCTTTGTATGTGGCATGCACGACACTCCTTAAGTAGGCTATCACTTCCCTTCCCTCAAGGTTATGCAAGATACCACCAATATCTGTGACAGAGTAGTACATTTGTGGAGGTTCACCTCTCTCATTTCCCGGTGAGGGTGATCGAGAGCCACCTCCTAGGCAACCCCCACAAAGCCCTCGACCTCCTTGTCCTCTCGCACGACTCTCCCTCCTCCCTCGACGGGCACTACCCTCTACCTCACTCGATGCACGTGCTTCTGCAAATGCACGTGCTTCGGTCGATCCATGTACTTCAGCTGATCCCTCTGCATCAACTGATCTGTGTGTATGCATAGTGCGTGGAGTACCTGTTAGTAGAGACGTACCAAGGTTTGGTGTTTGTGCGACAGTGCTAGGAAAAGATGTGATAGGTGTCCCAGACATGACACTAAACACCTCCTCTGTAGTGGAAGAGCGACCAAGATAATTGGTTGTCTCCCCCATGAATTGCTCCTTGCTTGGAAAACCTCCAAAAAAACTACTAACACCTCTAGAAAACTCTGCTAAGGTGTTATTGTAATATTCCACGTGGAGAAAATAAATCGGACTAATAGAATTTTTTTTATTCCCCCCCCGTATCCCTCCAGCCGATTGACGAGCTGGAGGGGGAGGGGAATAGAAGGAGCTACTAAGCTCCTTGGTGGAGCCTTGGAGGGAGGGGGGACATGCGTGTCGACATGCAAGAAGTGAAGATCCCCCTCCCTCCACTATTTAAACGAGGGGAGGGGGCCGCTGTACGGGTGAGGCTGGGCCGTGTCGCCATAACTCCGAGCCGAGGAGGAAGACGAGTCGCCAACATCTGCCTCCACCACATCGCCATTCTTCAACCGCCAGTCCGTCTTGAGGAGCCGTGGGCTGCTGCGCCAGTCAGCACCCGCCTCCCAGCACGCCGCTTGCATTTGCAGGCCCTGCCACCTGGCCATCACGCCATTAGAAGCCTTCCCCCCCCTCCCCCCCACGTGGCCTTCCAGAAAGCCCCTTGGAAGGTTCCAAGGTGGGCTTCCTAATCCCTTGTTTCCCCCCCCCTCCCGGGATTTTAAATCCCCCTTAAAGCCTTGTTCCCTCCCCTCCCGGGTTTTTTAAACCCCCGTAAGGCCTTGTTTCACCCCCCCTCCCCAGTATAATCCCCCCCTAAGCCTTGTTTTTCTTCCCTCCGGATTTTAATCCCCCAAAAGTCCTTATTACCCCCGGGTTTAAATTTCCCCCCCCTAAGCCCCCTTGTTTCCCCTTCTGGTTTTAATTTTTCCCCCTAAGCCCTTGCCCTTTTCCCCTCCGGATTTTTCTTTAAGACTATTCAAGTCACACCCATAAGCCTACTTTGTCCTTAGGCTACCTTGCAGACTTCCATTTTCTTGTATAAATTCCTTCACTCACTTTTTAAATCTTTTTGTGCAAGTGCTCTCGTAGCTGAGCTTTGTGTTCTTAATCTTATCAAACAAGCCAGTGTCCACACACTCCCGTGTCCAAAAAGATCCAAGTCATCATCATGGCCTCGTATGGTATCCCGTAAGGAAGAAATAGCCGTGAGATAAAAGATAGGGAGGGAAGTAGAGGGAGTGAAAAGAGGGAGTGAAGGAGGAAGAGTGGGAAAAAGGTAAAAGATAAGGAAGGAGAAGACAGTGGAATTCCAAGAAGAAAAAGGAAAAGGCTATCTCGCATTCGAACTACGATGCCGCCAAAGAAAATCCAAGGTGTAGCTGCGGGAGGGTCATCTCCCGGTATCCATGTGGATATCTCACCTCAAAGCCAGGTTTTTCTTCTTGGTGTTAATTCGGTTTTAAGTCGATCATGCAAAGGAAAATTGTTAAGGAAAGATATATTTGTTCGAGTTATTTTTAACGAAGGAGTTAGCTTATGAATGACAATGTATACAAATTAGCTTTCTTCAAATTGCATCAACCATTATAAAATTATAAGCAAGATTAACCATTTACTATAGTAATATATTCCTAAAGTGTAGAAATTATATCTTGCACCATTAGTCTTATTCCTTTCGCAAAGAATCATGGTAAAATAGCTAAATTCATGAAAGGTTTCTTTCGATGTTCAAATTACTAGGGAGTTATCTTTGCTAGTTGCACATCTTAGCAAGGCAACTGTTGTTATTTGGCATGAGTTCATCTTTAAAGAAAACGGAAGTTAAATGTTAGGAATTAACAAGTATAAAAATTAAATATACGAACTCATTTGGAAAGAAAATGTAATGGGGAATTTCTGGATGACACTCTATTAACACTTTTTCCCTGCTATTTGAGGACTTGGAACTAATAAAGTGTGTATACACCAATTTCTCAGCTAGGCCTTTTGTCCCAAGGAGTATTGTCGTCTCTGTATCATCTTGGCATTACGCTATATGCCAAATTAAACTGTATTGATTAGGAAGGTTAATTGTCACAAGGATAGTAAAACCGTAACAAGACGAGTAAGATTACCTTCCAAAAGATAACCGAACCAATCTAAACATAGAAACATTCATACCCTAAACACTTGACTACTTTCCTTACCGTAGGGACAATAAATTCATAATGATAAGAAACTAGGGTTTGTCCCTAAGGTTCTTAAATGAAGAAATCCTAGGCCTGACATACATCAGCTTAAGGAATCTAAACAGATTATTCCATCGTCGGACTTGTGCAACATGTATGAAATCATTTTGTGATCGATTCACAAGGAGAAAAGGGAAAAACCCTCTTCAAGGACGACAGATCCTTACGCAAGTTATCTTGCAAAAAGACGTAGTTTTGGATATCCTTCTAAATAAGGAAAGTTGTAAAATAGAAACTAGCATATCTAAGGTACCTTAGGGTTAACCAAGTTAGGTATACCCTACACCCGAATATAAGGGATCTTGCCAAGTTACAAGACATCTTGAGAACGACTGCTGATACACTCAAAAAGGAAAGAACACTTCCTTAGCAGTTTGCCATACAACTGGGTTGATAAATGGAAATGTTTGTGCTTGCTAGAGATTTTAGGGCTCTGTTTGAATTATGAATTACAAATTAAATAAGTACCTATACTTCAGGTTAAAGGCCTGAAGGGAGAGGCAGCTTCAGTTACCCCCGACTGCCTGCCTGATCCTAACCAAGGGGGTTGTTGACCGCGCCAGGAACGTGGACCGAACCCCCCGCGAGAGGTCTTTCCATTAAGCTCTACTTGGAGTAGGAGGACGCTTGGGTGCCAGGGGGGGCTCTGGCCGTAAATCCCTCGCCTTCCGGGTCCTGCACAAGAGGCTAACGTGACTCGGGATTGGATCTCGAGGCTCGCATACTAGTTGACGGGCGAAAGCTTGGAATAGTGATCCCTGGAGATTACTGGTTAGCCTTCGGGCAGATTATGGACAAGCCTACAGGCGGAACTTCTTGTAATTCAAAGATAAAATGATGAGATGTTAAAAGAACTTGCTTGATATTGTTTTTATATGTCACGTGATAAGATTACGTGAAGGAACCAGTGCTTAATAAGATTAATTAAAGAAGCTGATTGTTATATGTCAAATTAATGTGTTAGATAATTACATAACTAAAACAAACCGAGGAAAGTGCGGAGGATGGGCCATGGGTCCGTCCTACGGTTGGGTGGTCCCGATTAGCCGAGAACTTTTCTCAAAAATCTCGAGGAGCAGCGGAATAATCATCATCATCAAAAAGAATAACGAGAAGGATGACCTATAGTTACGTCTTACTCGATTTACGTTGTTTTAGGGGAACAGAATGGGACTATGCCTTATGGCAGAGAGGTTGAGCTTTGTATCCCTCTCGTTTCCCATTCTCCTTGAACCAAGTGCAGCGTGAATCCGTTTCGGACCTGGCGTTTCTACGTAAAGTAGTTCGCTCGTGTCGATCCTAAGTGAGAACGGCCATGATACTTCGGCTACGTGGCAGACACGGAAAGAACTAGATCACAAAACCCATAACATTCCATGGGAGTGCCGGGTGGAGCTTTCTAGACATCCTTTCCGATGGACTGCTAAGACGTGTCCTGGATGATACTAGGGGACACGTTACAGTTGGTATCAGAGCCGAATAACAACGGAATTGTTCTTATGAGATCTCAATAAAATGAAATAAAGAAATTGTTGCTGTCCAAACATTTCCTCATCTTCAATGCTGTCTTGCAGAACTATGAAGCGTTGAACAAGTTTTTGGTGTTTCGGGTCATGTTTATGACTGCAATGCATTCTCCGTTTTATAGACAAAGAATTTGGATGATGAACATCCTGGAGCAGATCTATAATCCATCACCTTTATACATAGAACGAAGATGGACGAGGTCTTCAGGAATCTACGACATAGCTGCCCACCGGTTCGCTTATCTACAGACCAACCTAAAGAGGATCAAGTGGTTGGAGGACTTGAAGGTCGTGAAGCTGTTCATTTTTGTGGAAGCTCACGTAAATTCGACTTTACATATTCAGTTCTCCCCAAACTGAATGTAATGATTGGATTATCATCACACGAGATGTTGTATAAGGCTACGCCCATGTAAATATAAATAAAGACTTCTTTTATCAATATCTGGCTGTGCATCAGAGTTGTTAAAAAGTTAATTAGCTTCATTATTTACGAGATAGCTGAACTAAAGTTAAGCTAACGTCAATTATCATATAATAACGTTAAGAAAACTTTTATCCAGGCACAACCCCAGGTACAGGTTCCAAATTCACCCCCTACATCAAGTACTGTTGTGACCCAGGAGAAGAAGTTCCTCCTCAAGCAGATAAAGCCACCCGAGTTTGACGGGAGAGGTTAGATTCGTCCAGTCTGATGCTGAAATTTGGATTGAATCTATGGAGGATTACTTTGAAGCAGCTGGTACTGCACCTACCAATCAGGCCATGCTCGCCAAGTTAAAACTCACCGGCGAAGCTAGACTATGGTGGAAACAATGGTGTAGGGATCAAGGCACTTCAGAGGGGTCCATTACCTGGGAGGAGTTAAAGAAAGCCGTGCAGGGGAGATATTTGCCACCTACATATCGTACACAGAAAATGAATGAGTTCTACGAGCTAAAACAGTTAGGACTCACTCTATACGCATACTACTCTAAATTTGTCTCACTTTTAAAGTATGCGCCAAGTAGATCATGAAATTAGGCTAGTTCCTGGAGCTGCACCAATTCCAAAGAGACCTTATAGAATGTCCATACCAGAAGCAATTGAGTTGAAGGAACAGCTCAAGCAACTGTTGGATCAGGGTTACATCCGGCCTAGAAACTCACCGTGGGGAGCTTCAGTACTATTCCAGAAAAAGAAAGATGGAACACTTCGACTATGTATTGATTACCGAGGGTTGAATCAATCAACAGTCAAGAACAAGTATCCTATTCCTAGAATAGATGAGCTTCTTGATCGTCTTCAAGGTGCAAAGATCTTCTCCAAGATTGATCTCAGGTCAGGTTACTATCAAATAAGGATCAAGGAAGAAAATATTCCAAAAACGGCATTCAATACAAGATATGGGCACTTTGAGTTCTTGGTTATGTCATTTGGGCTTACAAATGCACCTGCCACCTTTAATAGATTAATGCACGATATTTTTAGACCATATCTTGATGATTTCGTGCTTGTCTTCTTCGATGACACTTTATTCTATTCTAAATAGGAAGAAGATCATGAACCTCAACTTCGGATTGTCCTTGAGACAATGGGGTCTCATAAGCTGTATGCAAAAATGAAGAAGTGTGCATTCTTCAAGCGTCAGATTGAATATCTGGGATTCATAGTATCATCAGAAGGAATATCAGTAGACCCAGCCAAAGTCAGAGATGTGCTTGAATGGCCAATACCAGTATCCGTCAAAGAAATACGTAGCTTTCTTGGCTTGATAGGATGGTATAGGGTCTTTATCAAAAACTATGCTTTAATTGCAGCACCTCTTACAGACTTACTAAAGAAGTAGACTTCTATTACATGGTCAACTCCCGAACAAAATAGCTTCGACAAATTGAAGCAAAGTTTGGTATCTGCACCTATTCTAAACCTTCCTGACCTCAATAAGGAGTTCGAGGTAGTAACTGATGCCATCATTCTTGCCTTGGGGTGTGTACTTATGCAGAAAGGTCATCCAGTAGCATACTCTTCAAGGAAATTGAAGAGTCATGAAAAGAATTATGCCACGCATGATCTGGAATTATTAGCTGTCATCCATGCTCTAAAGCTTTGGAGACACTACTTGTTGGGTAACAAGTTTACTCTAGTAACCGATCATAAGAGTCTCAAATGGATTTTTACCCAGAACGAGCTCAACATGAGGCAACATCGGTGGATTGAAGTATTGGAGGAATATGATTTTGAAATCAAGTACCGACCAGGGAAAGAGAATGTAGTTGCCGATGCACTCTGTCGCAAGGCATTCCTAAATTCCCTAATCTTGCAGAATCCATCAACGGCTAGATCTCTGGCTACAAAGGTATCTATGCCAAACAACCCTATACTTGAACTAGCTAGAGAGGAAGCATACCATGATTTGGCCTACCAAAAAATGATAAAGGAAATATCTACCAAGGAGCAGAATCAGAAATTGCAAGCTAAGTATCAGGAATTTTCCATTGATAATGGACTTGTCTACTACAGAACAAGGCTGTGTATACTAGCAAGCCAGTCACTTAAGCAGAAGAAATTATGGGAAGCTCATGATTCTCCTTTCGCAGGACATCCTGGCTATGCAAAAACTCTTAATGCAGTTAGGAAGAGCTACCATTGGGAGAGGCTTAAAGGTGATGTTCTCAAGTATGTCACTGAATGTTTGTCTTGCCAACGTATCAAGGCCGAACATGTCATGATGCCAGGGAAACTGCAACCGCTTGACATTCCCCAAATGAAATGGGAATTTATCAGTATGGATTTTGTTGTGGGCTTACCCCAAGTCCAAGGAGGATACAATTCCATTATGGTTGTGGTTGACATGCTTACCAAGGTTGCACACCTGATTCCAGTAAAGACAAACTATAAAGCCTCCGACATTGCAAGATTGTTTATCAAGGAGATATTCAAGCTACATGGGTTACCTAAAAGAATCATTAGTGATCGAGATTCTCTCTTCACATCACACTTCTGGAGAGTTATCTTTGAAGGCATTGGGACTCAACTCTATTTTAGCACCGCCTACCATCCCCAAACGGATGGACAAACAGAGCGAGTGAATCAAATCATTGAGGATATGCTTAGGGCATACTGCTGTCGAGAGCCGAAGAGGTGGATTCAATACTTGCCATTATTTGAATTTGCCTACAATGCTTCTTACTAGCAGAGCATTCAAATGACCCCTTTTCAGGCATTGTATGGTCATGATTGTCGAAGTCCCCTAAACTTTTCTGACCCAACCCTAAGAGTTGAAGCTTCAAGACAAATGTTGGAGGACATGGATGATCAAATAAGGTCAATAAGACAAGACATACAAGCAGCCAAGGATAGACAAAAGGCATATGCAGATTTGAAACGTCAAGAAAGAGTCTTTGAAGAAGGAGACATGGTCTTCATTCGGGTACGCCCTAAAAAGAGTTCTCTATCCCGAGGAGAATGCAAGAAGCTAAGTCCAAGGTATTGTGGGCCGTATAAAATCCTCAAATGCCTAGGACCCAATGCTTATAGATTGCAACTCCCAGAGAACCTAAAGGTTCACAATGTATTCCATATAAGCCTATTGAAAAAATATGTATCCAATCCTAATCATGTACTTGATGACCAACAAATTGTAATGCCTAGTCAAGGAGTCCTGGAACTAAGGCCAGAAAAGATCTTAGATGTTAGGGAAAGACAGTTAAGATCTAGAACCTTGAAAGAATGCCTTGTCCAGTGGAAAGATTATCCCGAAGAGGATGCCACTTAGGTAGATGAAGGCACTCTCAACCATCAATATCCCCATTTTATCTCGAGATGAGGACATCTCGACTCCTCCAACGGGGGAGAGAATGTAATATTCTGCTTGGAAAAAATAAATCGGACCAATAGAAATTTTTTAATTCCCCCCCCCTTATCCCTCCAGCCGACTGACGAGCTGGAGGGGGAGGGGAATAGAAGGAGCTACTAAGCTCCTTGGTGGAGCCTTGGAGGGAGGGGGGACATGCGTGTCGATACGCAAGAAGTGAAGATCCCCCTCCCTCCACTATTTAAACGAGGGGAGGGGGCCGCTGTACGGGTGAGGCTGGGCCGTGCCGCCATAACTCCGAGCCGAGGAGGAAGACGAGTCGCCAACATCTGCCTCCACCACATCGCCATTCTTCAACCGCCAGTCCGTCTTGAGGAGCCGTGGGCTGCTGCGCCAGTCAGCACCCGCCTCCCAGCACGCTGCTTGCATTCGCAGGCCCTACCACCTGGCCATCACGCCGTCAGAAGCCTTTCCTCCCCCACGTGGCCTTCTAGAAAGCCCCTTGGAAGGTTCCAAGGTGGGCTTCCTAAGCCCTTGTTTTCCCCCACCTCCCGGGATTTTAAATCCCCCTTAAAGCCTTGTTCCCTCCCCTCCCGGGTTTTTTAAACCCCCGTAAGGCCTTGTTTTCCGCCCCCTCCCGGTATAATTCCCCCCCCTAAGCCTTGTTTTTTTCCCCTCCGGATTTTAATCCCCCAAAAATCCATATTACCCCCGGGTTTAAATTTTCCCCCCCCTAAGCCCCCTTGTTTCCCCTTCCGGTTTTAATTTTCCCCCCTAAGCCCTTGCCCTTTTCCCCTCCGGATTTTTCTTTAAGACTATTCAAGTCACACCCATAAGCCTACTTTGTCCTTAGGCTACCTTGCAGACTTCCATTTTCTTGCATAAATTCCTTCACTCACTTTTTAAATCTTTTTGTGTAAGTGCTCTCGTAGCTGAGCTTTGTGTTCTTAATCTTATCAAACAAGCCGGTGTCCACACACTCCCATGTCCAAAAAAATCCAAGTCATCATCATGGCCTCGTATGGTATCCCGTAAGGAAGAAATAGCTGTGAGATAAAAGATAGGGAGGGAAGTAGAGGGAGTGAAAAGAGGGAGTGAAGGAGGAAGAGTGGAAAAAAGGTAAAAGATAAGGAAGGAGAAGACGGTGGAATTCCAAGAAGAAAAAGGAAAAGGCTATCTCGCATTCGAACTACGATGCCGCCAAAGAAAATCCAAGGTGTAGCTGCGGGAGGATCATCTCCCAGTATCCATGTGGATATCTCACCTCAAAGCCAGGTCTTTCTTCTTGGTGTTAATTCGGTTTTAAGTCAATCATGCAAAGAAAAATTGTTAAGGAAAGATATATTTGTTCGAGTTATTTTTAACGAAGGAGTTAGCTTATGAATGACAATGTATACAAATTAGCTTTCTTCAAATTGCATCAACCATTATAAAATTATAAGCAAGATTAACCATTTACTATAGTAATATATTCCTAAAGTGTAGAAATTATATCTTGCACCATTAGTCTTATTCCTTTCGCAAAGAATCATGGTAAAATTGCTAAATTCATGAAAGGTTTCTTTCGATGCTCAAATTACTAGGGAGTTATCTTTGCTAGTTGCACATCTTAGCAAGGCAACTGTTGTTATTTGGCATGAGTTCATCTTTAAAGAAAACGGAAGTTAAATGTTAGGAATTAACAAGTATAAAAATTAAATATACGAACTCATTTGGAAAGAAAATGTAATGGGGAATTTCTGGATGACACTCTATTAACACTTTTTCCCTGCTATTTGAGGACTTGGAACTAATAAAGTGTGTATACAACAATTTCTTAGCTAGGCCTTTTGTCCCAAGGAGTATTGTCATCTTTGTATCATCTTGGCATTATGCTATATGCCAAATTAAACTGTATTGATTAGGAAGGTTAATTGTCACAAGGATAGTAAAACCGTAACAAGACGAGTAAGATTACCTTCCAAAAGATAACCGAACCAATCTAAACATAGAAACATTCATACCCTAAACACTTGACTACTTTCCTTACCGTAGGGACAATAAATTCATAAAGATAAGAAACTAGGGTTTGTCCCTAAGGTTCTTAAATGAAGAAACCCTAGGCCTGACATATGTCAGCTTAAGGAATCTAAACAGATTATTCCATCGCCAGACTTGCGCAACATGTATGAAATCATTTTGTGATCGATTCACAAGGAGAAAAGGGAAAAACCCTCTTCAAGGACGGTAGATCCTTACGCAAGTTATCTTGCAAAAAGACATAGTTTTGGATATCCTTCTAAATAAGGAAAGTTGTAAAATAGAAACTAGCATATCTAAGGTACCTTAGGGTTAACCAAGTTGGGTATACCCTACACCCGAATATAAGGGATCTTGCCAAGTTACAAGACATCTTGAGAACGACTACTGATACACTCAAAAAGGAAAGAACACTTCCTTAGCAGTTTCCCATACAATTGGGTTGATAAATGGAAATGTTTATGCTTGCTAGAGATTTTAGGGCTCTGTTTGAATTATTAATTACAAATTAAATAAGTACCTATACTTCAGGTTAAAGGCCTGAAGGGAGAGGCAGCTTCAGTTACCCCCGACTGCCTGCCTGACCCTAACCAAGGGGGTTGTTGACCGCACCGGGAACGTGGACCAAACCCGCCGTGAGAGGTCTTTCCGTTAAGCTCTACTTGGAGTAGGAGGACTCTTGGGTGCTAGGAGGGCTCTGGCCGTAAATCCCTCGCCTTTCGGGTCCTGCACAAGAGGCTAACGTGACTCGGGATTGGATCTCGAGGCCCGCATACTACTTGACGGGCGGAAGCTTGGAATAGTGATCCCTGGAGATTACTGGTTAGCCTTCGGGCAGATTATGGAGAAGCCTACGGGCGGAACTTCTTGTAATTCAAAGATAAAATGATGAGATGTTAAAAGAACTTGCTTGATATTGTTTTTATATGTCACGTGATAAGATTACGTGAAGGAACTAGTGCTTAACAAGATTAATTAAAGAAGCTGATTGTTATATGTCAAATTAATGTGTTAGATAATTACATAACTAAAACAAACCGAGGAAAGTGCGGAGGATGGGCCATGGGTCCGTCCTACGGTTGGGTGGTCCCGGTTAGCCGGGAACTTTTCTCAAAAATCTCGAGGAGCAGCGGAATAATCATCATCATCAAAAAGAATAACGAGAACGATGACCTAGAGTTACGTCTTACCCGATTTACACTATTTTAGGGGAACGGAATGGGACTATGCCTTATGGCAGAGAGGTTGAGCTTTTCATCCCTCTCATTTCCCATTCTCCTTGAACAAAGTGCAGCGTGAATCCGCTTCGGACCTGGCGTTTCTGCGTAAAGTTCTGCGTAAAGTAGTTCACTCGGGTCTGACGCTAGTTGCTGTTAGCTAATGACCCATTAGGACAACCCTAATTTTGGTCGATCCTAAGTGGGAACGGCCAGGATACTTCTGCTACGTGGCACACGCGGAAAGAACTAGATCACAAAACCCGTAACATTCCATGGAAGTATCGAGTGGAGCTTTCTAGACATCCTTTTCGATGGATTGCTAAGACGTGTCCTGGATGATACTAGGGGACACGTTACAGTTGTTCATGCATTCCAACTCAGGATTAGTGCTGGAAGATTCAGGGTTCCACATCTACACAAGCAAAAATCCATTACTACCCTGTGGTGATAAAACATATTACACACTACGTCTATACCTGCATGCATGTCCAATTTGTGGTCCCTCTCTGGTTTCTTCTAGACCGACACACTTGAAGAAGGTTATCTATGACAATCATCATCGTTTTCTTCCTATTGACCCACCCCAAATATGCACCCCCCACTAATGGAATAACTCCACAATCTCTAACCATTCAAGATTGGAAGGACACGTGAACACACGCCAATGATCATCCTCCACTCGGCATGAGTTGGTAACTAGTTTACTTCTTTTGTTTGTCTTTAAAGTACACTCCATTATGAGAATGAGAAAAAATATATTGTTTATGCCTTAGATTCTCTATATTTTTTTGTCTCCCATATTGGACTGAACTCAAAATCAATCACCTCTTGGACCCCATGTATATATTCAAGAATGTTGCCTCTACATTATGGGATCACTTAATCGGGGCTCGTGATTCTATCAATGTAAGGAAGGATTTACGTAGCATTGGACATATGAGACGAGCTTGGCCATGCATCGGACCTAGAGGAAAGATTGAGTTACCGCATGCACCTTGGATGTTGTCGAAGACCGAAGAAAAGATGGTGAAGTAGCAGATATGTAGCTTTCGAACTCCCACAGGATATATAAGATGCCTTAAGGGAGCCTTCATAAAGAAAAATAAAATAGGTGTGGAGCAACTATCCGGTTTGAAGTCTCACGATTGGTACAAAATAATTCAGGTAAGGATTTTCATAGCCATAAATATATTAATTAGTGGAGTAACTATGTAGACTAATTAACAATGTATGAATATTTACCTAAAATTCATCCTTCCTACTAGCATATCTCATTGTGTTTCGAAATATGTGCGTGATATCATTTACAAGATGGGTGAGCTCGTGAGGTATGTATACATTATACTTATTTTTTAGTTTACATATTACATACATCACGTAGTAAACTTGCTTGAATTTATGGACAAAACTAATCATCGTTCTCAATTGCATGTTGGTAGATTTGTGAGTTTGAAGGAAATCGATCCAAATACGCTCCAAGAGACTCGAGTATTGTCCATTGAGGTGATTTGTTTGGTGGAGAAAACTTTTCCTCGCTCCATTTTATACTACTCAAGTACACTTGTAGATTTGATTGATGAGATCACAATTTGTGGGGTAGTTCATGCAAGGTGGATGTTTTTTCTAGAGCGCTTTATGAAAACCCTAAAAGATTTTGTAAGGCAAAATTCACGGCTCGAGTAAAGCATGCTTGAGGGTTGGTTAATGCAATCATCCCTTGTACAAATCTCTAAATATCTTACTAAAATGGACCCCTCTTTACCACGACTATGGAAAGATAATGAAAATTTGAGGATGACCTCTATAATACCTCAAGGAAAATGAAGGAGCAAAGTGCTAATGAAATAGGAACTTCATAAGTTAAATATATTTTGTGTGCTTAACAGCGAAGTAATGAGCAAATGGATGACACTATATAAAGAAGCAAGGGCAAGAAGACTAAGCAAAAGGCAAGCATTTCGTGCTAGACATGGACGTAATGTCCCATATCCAAAACATTCAAGTGCACTTTCACGTCATATTGATATAGATTGGCTACATGAAGAAATGGAGAAGATGGAAAAAGAGGAGGCGATGGATATATTGCAAGAGGAGTGGGAATACACACGAGGTTGCTTATCAAAGGTGAGACATACTTATAATTAAATTATCTTTAGTTATATATAATATAATAATTTCATATGTTTTATCTTTAACTAAATCATTAATATGATCTCAACAATGTACTACTAGTGCACATTGTTCAATGCTATTTGGTGTGAAGGCAAACATTTTCGAACTCAACGTATAGATGATAAGAGAAATACCCAAGATTGTGGTATCCTTGCAAACATCCAGGATACCAATGGCACCATGGAAGGTTATTGTGGCTTGATCCAGGATATTTTGAAGCTTGACTTTAGGCAATGTTTTATATATATACTAGATGTGAATTGGTTTAAAGAAGTAGTAACAATGGGTGAGCATTGCATAATTAGACGTTATCCAAGTGGTTTTGTAGTGATTGACTCTACAAAATTTCACCAAGGCAAGAATGACACATTTGTACTACCTCAACAATGCGAGAAGGTATATTAGAAGCTATTTATTTTTATATATATTACTTCTTGCACTACAAGGATTTTAGCTTATAGTGATGGCAGGTAGCGACGTGGGTAGCGGCGTCGCTATTGGCATCCATAGGGAAAAAAAACAGGCCGAAACTGAGCACGGCTTTATTTCACGTTTTTGCATTTTGTATTTTGAGAGCGAGAGCGAGAGAGAGAGCGACCGTCATGAGAGAAGGAGAGGAAGAAGACTTGCCACCGCCGCCGCCGTTGTTCGCAAAGGAGAGGAGGAGCCTTCATCACGAAGAGGAGCCGCCCCATAGTCGCCATATCTCATTGGTGAGTCTCCCTCTCCCCTTCTTTGCTTGTTTAAGGTTTAAATCACTTTCTCTTTTGCTTGTTTAGGAGAGGAAATGAGAGAGAAAGTGAGGGAGAAAGAGAAAGAGAAAGAGAAAGAGAAAGAGAAAGAGAAAGAGAGGGAGAGGGAGGGGGAGGAAATGAGAGAGGGAGAGAAAGAGAAAGAGAGGGAGAGGGAGAGGGAGAGGAAGGGAGAGTGCATTCTCTCTCTCCCTCTCCCTTTTGCTTTTGGAGAGTGTTAGGATATATTGTGAGAGGGAGAGGAAATGAGAGAGAAAGAGAGGGAGAGGGAGAGAGAGGGGGAGGAAATGAGAGAGGGAGAGAAAGAGAAAGAGATGTATACTCAAATTGATAGCTTTATGGAGATGTATGTCTACTCAAATGGATAGCTTTTGTCTACTCAAGATGTAGTCCACCTGTGTGTGTATATATTGGAACGATAACATATCCATGATTATGGTAATGGTATGCACTTTGCTTTTTTTATGGGTGCCATTACATCGACTCCTTAAGAGGGTTAAAAATTGGTCATACACTTTATAAAGTCTAATTAGGAGATTTAAGATGCACGATAATAGACTTATCGATAATGGTATGCAATGTGCTTTACCATGGGCCACGTACATTGATGACTCTTTAAGATGGCTTAAAATTGGTCATATCCTTCATAATGTCCAAGTAGGGGATCTAATTGTGATATGCATAATTCGTTGTTTTTGTATTAACTTTATAGGCATAACAAATTAGTAATCATGCCAACTAGTCAACGGAAGGACTAAAAGAAAATGATCCCCTAGCTAATGGTCATTATGGTACTTCATCAAAATGAACCCAAAAGTATTGCCATAGAAGAAGAATCCCTTAAATTGAGCATATGATATTTTCTTCAAAGGTTATGACTATGAGTATAATTGATTGGAACAAATTTATAACTATGGTACACACACACACACCCCCACACAGGCACAAACATTTTTACTATTTGATATTGTCTTTGACATGGTAACCTTGTATTACATTGTTGCATTTGATGTCTTCCAATCATTACAATAAAACTTGATAAATTTCATAGATGGCATTAATTTTTATACATGGACCTAGGACAAAAAAACCACATTACTAAGATGCTTTTTGTTGAGATTGATTTATTATTAGACTAAGAGATCCTCAATGATACTCATAAATTTTGTTGACTAGGATTACTTATACTCAAAGCCCTCTAGTGCAGTTGTATAAGTAATCCTAGTAGAGCCCCTCTAAGATACTCAAAGTACATAACCTAGAGACCGTAGCTAGGTATATAAGATATAATGGCCATACAAGAAGACACCTCAATAATTGACTGATCACCAGTAAATCCCAAAGAAGAATCGTGTTCCATTCCATTCAACTCTATATTCACCTCGTGAAGAACTTCATTAATCATAGCATCCTTGTCACCAATCTTTTTGTTGCAATGATGAAGTAACATATTCATCACTTTTCCTTTTAGCATCTAAGGCATTATCCAATCTTTTAGTCAAGTCCAAACATTTAGTCTTCAACTCATGAACCTTATGAACCAATGCCTTTTTTTTCTAAAATAATGAATAATTATCTACCGGGACAAACAAATCCTTGAGCATGGTATATGGCTGAGATATAACATCAATAAATCTCTCAACTACTATGTCCCATGCATTTTTTACATCAATCAGTAAAGCATTTCTTATATCTTGAAGTTTAGATTTTAACACCATGGGTGCATCAATATCAACCTCAATGTTTTTCAAATTTTTCTTCTCAACCTCTTGTAGAGGCTAAAACCTCTCAAGCAAGAGCTTATGGTCAACTTGCAACTTGACATACATCTCCATGAAGTTATCCATTTGAGCCTTGTTTTCCCAAATTGTATTACAAGTCATTAAATTGTTTGTTGTAACGTAGACAAGATGGAAAACGAAGAAGGTCTTGTTCAAGATCGCGAGGCGTATCTTAATCAGCGTGTCCCATGTCCTTGCTCTCAATGCAAGTAGGCAATTAGACGAAAACGCCGATTGTCTATAGAACACATATGACGATTTGGCGAGTTTCAATCTGAGATCATTGATCAGGCGATTGCAGATTTTCAACAAACGGTAATTTGAAGTTAATATCAATCATGCGTTGTACTCGCAAGCTAATTGAATACCATATACAATAAGATTGGGTCTTGCTGGCAAATTTTCTATCCAGGGAGGTGATGTCTCGTCCCAAGGGGGAGTGCACCCTTTGCGGCCAATTAGAAGAGTTCGTGGGCATGTGATGGATGGAGTGCAGGAGCCAATCCACCACTCGCAAGGCCAATCTATACCATCAATGCCAGAGGAGACAGACAACCTTCCAAACCTACCTACAATCCTGGAGCCTAAGATGGAGGCAATGATCGATGCATTGATTCCCATGGATGTCGAGACTTCTGATCCACTTAGAGAGGAAGCATCCATACCATTATATGATGGGTGCCGAGTATCTCGGTTGAAGACACTGCTTGCACTCTTAAGTGTGCAAGTAAAATACGGGTGGAGCGATACGAGTGTGACCACTACAACAAAAAGACCTCATACATGCACTTTTAGACGCGATTTTTGAATATAGAGAAAATCTTACGGGCGCATCTATCCGCCCGTCTATTTGCGCATCTACCGTGTCGCGTCTATAATCGCATGTATGAACGAATTTACACGCAAAAATAGACGGACAATAGACGCACATATACATGCGTGAATACATGCGCATAATAAACCAACATTGCTATTTATTTTATTCATTTTGCGCGTCTATTAGCGCGTCTATTTGGCAATTAGACGGGCATATAGACACGCTTATAGACGCACTTTTACAAGCACCCGTAGATGCGAACGGAAAACAAAAAATCTCATTTTTTTAAAATGATATTTAATTTCTTTTTAAAATTTGAATTATCTAGTGCGTGTATAAGCGTGTGTACTCTGCACTGTAGATGCGCATATAAACGCGTATTTTTTGTAATTTAGACGCGCGGATAGACGCGCAAAACAGAACTGGAAAAAGACAATGGTTTCTGGTTTTTTTTTGTCTCCCTCCCATACATCAGATTGTGCATTTGGGAAAAAGACAATGGATCTAAAAGCACGAGAATTGAAAATAAAAGTCGATGTATTCATTATAGATCAAAAGCATTTATATGGGAAGTTTAAGTGCTTGCGACCTAAAGCGTGGCCGCAAGGAATAGGCTCAAAGATGGATCATACATATACAAGAAAACAAGGCCATAGAGGAGGTATGGTGCTCCTCTACGAGTCTGAAGAAGAAACATCTTCGCTAGTACCCCCATGGCTACTAGCGTCGCTATCCCTCTCCTCGCTATGCTCCACATCCGGGTTTGCCTACACACACAAAAGATCAATGTTGCTTACGTAGACATGGTGAAGAAAAAGTTATAATTAGCTATACTTTTAATAGGAAAGTAAGAAAAACATACCTCCTTTGGCTGTCAAATCCTCATAACCCAGTTGTATTGGTCCTCACTGATGAGACCCTCCTCATAGAAGTGAAGCCATGTGGCTGCGCGGTTAACCTACCTCTCTAGGAGTAGGTATCCTACCAACGATAGTAGTTTGCAAAACAATTATGATATATACAAATAATTATGAGACACAATATATTAGAATAAATTATATAAAGAATTGAAAGAAATATAAATTTTAAAAAACTAGAAATCAAAATATACTTACAAACTCTGCCTCCCACGACTCTCTGCCGCCCGATCCATAATGCGACGATCCCATGGTTTCCATTTGGATCCGTCGCGCCTCTGCGTGCTGGTGACTCTTCACTTTCTCTGTTGGTTTCTTCTTGGCTTTCTTCCACTCTATGCGGTGGCACATAGGTGGTTGGCTATAGGCTCCACACCCCTCCTCCTGCCTACGTAGGTGAGTCCTTGGCGCGTGTCATGAGGTGGGATCTTTTGTTGTGAAGCATATCCCTCACTTTTGTGCGTCCCCAATCATCCGAGAATCGCTGACCCTCAAGATTTGGGTACCTCCTATGGACTGCCCTCAACACCTCCTGCCACAAGCTGCTTTTCTGATTTTTGAAGGCAATGAAACAATCTTTATACGTCGCATGCACGATGCTCCTCATGTACACCATTATATCCCTTCCTTCATCATCATGGAAGATGCCACCAGCATCTGTAACTCTATAGTACTGGCGTACAAGATCCTCTACATGATCTACTAGTGAGGGTGATCACTCGCCACCTCCTAGGCAACCCCCACACAAGCCTCGTCGTCCCCCTCGACTCTCCCTCCTCCCTCTCTGTCGACTACCCTCTGCCTCACTGGATGCATGTGCTTCTACAGATGCTTGTGCTTCAGCCGATGCACGTAGAGGTGCTGCATGTGGAGTACCTGCATATGGAGTACTTGCATGTGGAGTACCTGCATGTGGAGTTTGGGAAGTAGTGCCAGGCAAAGATGTCAGAGGCGTTCCAGACATGATACTGAACACCTCGTCCGCTGTGGGAGACGGCCAAGGTGTCTGGTTATCTCTTCCATGAAGTCTTCCCTACTAGGAAAACCTCCAAAAAATGCATTGATCCCCCTGCCAAACGAGGCCAATGTATCATTCATGCGATCCAAATCTGGGTCATTGCTAAATGAACCAGGATATGACATCTGCAAAAAAAATACAAGAAAAAGACAAACTTATTTACATACAAAAAATCATATATTACCTACATTTTCAAAGAGCTTTCTTTAGACATTGAGCATAAAACTTAAGTGTTAATACTTCTTATAAACAAGAAAACTAATAAACACAAACATGGGATTGGTCACATTCATCATTGCAAAAATATATTGTTTTTTATCAGAGCTAGGAGAGCTGGCGCGTGTATAACCATGTCTAAATTGCAGGTTAGAAGCGCTCTCAGACGCGCTCTAAGACGCGCTGTCAGACGCATATTCCAGGTCAATCTATGCACGCGTGTATCATCGCGTGTAGATTGACCTACACACGCGCCAATACACGCGCTCTAAGATGCGTCCTCAGACGCAATGAGAAGAAACATTTTTTTGCGTCTATACCTGTGTCTACACTGAAATGTAGATGCGCTAGCAGATGCGCTCAGTCGGCTGATTTTAGTCCGACGACCACCATTGATGATTTACAAAATGCAATACATAATGGAATCAGAAATCCTAATACACAGACAGAGCAGAGAGAGAAAGAGAGAAACAAGAGAGAGAGAGAGAGAGAGAGAGAGAGAGAGAGAGAGAGAGAGAGAGAGACTCACGTCATCATCACCTAGTGCGGTGCATGTTGATGAGTCAATGAGCACATCCTCAAGTGAGGATGAAACATTGCATCTTCATAATCGAGATGCATGGCTACGACGAAAAATTAAATGCATGCGTGATCGTTGTTGAGGGTGTATTTTTCGAGCATGTCGAATTACAATGTCACACCTCAGCTTGTATGGAGAATGGGACCGAGAAAAATCACCGGTATTCATTGTTTTTTTTTCACCACTAAGATTGCTAGTCTATGTTACGGGAATTATATATCAACGTACATGAAACTCCCTTTTGTGGTTGAGCAGGATGCGGTGCCACATCCTCAGATGCTCCCCCCCGGGCGTCGAGAGGCTGCAAAACGTCGACGCGAGAAGGCAGAGTCTTCAAGAAGAGTAGAGACTCACGACCATGATAGAAGCCCTCATGAAATGTCCCATCAAGTCGTAGAGGATGAGATTTTGGACAACATGCTACACTATCTATTTTCGCAACCGGTTCAGGGAGAAGGTCACTCTACGAAGCCAGATGATCCACTATATGTAGCATCATCTACTCCGTTGTATGAAGGTTATACGTACTCCATTCTTCGTGCGTCCCTCAAGATACTTAACTTGCAAACAATTTATGGATGGAGTAATGTCATTTTGGATGCGTTATTGAAGTAGGTATCAATTCAGTTTGGCTTATGAATCATAATATTAATTGTTCTATTTTGAAAACACACAGAAATATATGTTTGTGGTTTTTTAACTCACTTTTAAAAATATATGTAGGTTATTATCACAAATGCTTCCAAAAGGAAACAAATTGCCAACTAAGAGAGAGCAAGCAAGACATTACTTGACATCTCTGGGAGGCCTCGATTATGTCAAGATCCATGCATGTGTCAATGATTGTGTCTTATTTCGTGGGATTCATGAGTTCACACGAGAGTGTCCTATTTGTGGCGAATCAAGATACGAAGTGGAGATGAAGTCAATGGATGTGCCTCGTAAGGTTTTGCGACATTTTTTGATTGTTCCACGTATAAAACTTATGTTCAAGTGTAAGTCTATTGGAAAGCTCATGTCATGGCATGCTAGTCATCGTTCAAGTGATGGAAAATGGAGGATCCCTGCAGACACACCGGCATGGCAACATATAGATAATTTGTGGCCCGTTTTCAAAGAAGAGCCAAGAAATTTGAGATTTGGTTTAGGTATGGATGGAATCAATCCATTTGGCATCAAAAGCACATCATACAGTGTATGGCCAGTGGTATTGGTGAACTATAATATTCCTCCATCCATGGCAATTAAAAAGGGACATGTAGTATTGTCCCTTCTGATTCTTGGAAAGCAAAAGGTAAAAAACATAGACATTTAATTAGAGCCTTTGATTGAAGAGTTAGAAATGTTATGGGAAGGTATTGAGGTGCAAGATACAAGTGCATCTGCATCCTCTAGAGATTTCACATTGAAGGCCATGTTGTTGTGGACCATGCATGACTTTCCAGGATACGGAGAGTATTCAGGTACATGTATATAACTCTATATTTGAAATTCAAGACTTGAATCAATTGCATTTTATTAATTCACTTGTTTTTTCAGTTTTAACCACATCAGGATATCATGCATGTCCTATTTGCGGTCACTCTCTAGTTTCCTCTAGGCCGGCATGTTTAAAGAAGGTTATCTACGACAATCATCATCGATTTCTTCCTATTGACCATCCCAAATATGTTCTCCCTACTAATGGAATGACTCCAATATCTCTAACCATTCGAGATTGGAAGGAGAGATGGATTAATGCCGACAGCCACCCTCCACTCGGCATGTGTCGGTAAGAAGTGTATTTCTCTCAATTGACTTTCAAGTATTTAGCATGATGAATTGTTTACATAATATATTGTTTGTTTGTTAGGTTCTCTATATTTTTTCGCCTTCCGTACTGGACTGAACTCAAGATCAATCACCTGTTGGACCCCATGCACATATTCAAAAATGTTGTATCTACATTATGGGATCACTTGATAGGGGCTCATGATTCAGTTAATGTAAGGGAGGATTTACGTAACATTGGTCGCATGAGTTGAGCCTGGCCACGCATTGGACCCAGAGGAAAGATTGAGCTACCCCATGCACCTTGGATGTTGTCAAAGAACGAGGAAAAAATATTGAAGGAACAAATATATAGCTTTCGAACACCCATAGGATGTATGAGATGTCTCAAGGGAGCCTTCATAAAGAAAAAGAAAAGAGGTGTGGAGCAATTATCTAGTTTGAAGTCCCACGATTGGCACAAAATGATTCAAGTAAGGGTATCTCTAACCATGAATATAGTAATTAGTGGAGTAACTATGTGTAAACTTTGGGGTATGATGACTTTTTCCTCAACTAATCATTTGATCTATGAATATTGTTTACATTCAGTTCGTACTTCCTACTAGCATATCCCATTGTGTATCCAAAGATGTACGTGATATCATTTACAAGATGGGAGAGCTTGTGAGATGTGTATACATTGTATTTTTTCATTATATATCTTTGAATTTCTACACAAAAATAAACAATTCTCAAATACATCCTGACAGATACGTGAGCTCGAAGGAAATTGATCCAAACACATTGCAAGATGCTCGAGTATTATCTGAAGTGGTTTGTTTGGTGGAGGAAATTTTTGCTCGATCCATTTTGACTACTCAATTATATTTACTCATACATTTGATTGATGAGATCGCACTTTGTGGGGCAGTTCATGTAAGGTGGATGTTTTTTCTTGAGTGCTTCATGAAAACCTTGAAAGATTTTGTGTGGCAAAAAGCATGGCCTGAGGGAAGCATGGCTGAGGGTTGGTTAGTGCAATCATCCCTTGTTTATATCTCTGAATATCTAGCTGAAGTGGATCCCTCTCAACCATGACTATGGAAAGATGATGAAGACTTGAGGATGACCTATATAGTACCTCAAGGAAAAGGAATGAGTAAAGTGCTAACAAAAGAAGAACTTCGAAAGTTAAATAGTTTTTGTGTGCTCAATAGTAATGTAATGAGCAAATGGGTGACACTATATAATGAAGCAAGGGCAAGAAGAAAAAGCGAAAGACAAGAATTTCGCACTAGATATGGACATAATGTCTCATTTCCAGATCATCTAAATGTACTCCCACGTCATATTGATATAAATTGGTTACATGAGGAAATGGAAAGAATGGAAAAAGAGGAGGAAATTAATATATCTCAAGAAGAGTGGGAATATGCACAAGGTTGCTTATCCAAGGTGAGACATACTATCAATTAATTTGTTTCTATAAGTTTTATTTTATATAAATAATTGACATGTTTGATCTTTTATCTTTTACTACTAGTGCACATTATTCAATGCACTTTGGTGTGAGAGTAAACATCTTCGAACTCAATGTATAGATGAAAAGAGAAATACCCAAGATTGTGGTGTCCTTGCTCACTTTGAGGATGCCAATGGTACAATGGAAGGTTATTGTGGCTTGATCCAAGATATTCTGAAGCTTGACTTCAGACGATTCTTTATATATGTACTAGATGTGAAGTGGCTTAAAGAAGTGGTAGCAAATGGTGAGCATTGCACAATCAGACGTCATCCAAGTGGTTTCGTAATCATTGACTCTACAAAATTTCACCAAAACAAGAATGACACATTAGTACTACCTCAACAATGCGAGCAGGTATATATGCAAAGGCTAATTTTTTTATATGTATACATGTGATACATATACACAATATAATAAGTACTTAAGTTTTTTGCTTTTGTTTTTCAAATACAGGTTGTGTATCATCCAATGGTAAACAATAACCGATGGTGGTATATCATCCCTATATCTAATCGTTCAAAACCAATATATGGTAATATTACCGACATGGAGATAGCAGATGACAATCCAACAATTAATGATGATGTGCATGATGACACCATAATGGATGATATGCGTGATATAGTACAAGATGAAACTCGGGAGGATGTTCAAGGAAACGCAGGAGAAGACAATAATGTGATTGTTCGATGATATTAATGAAGTTATTAAGCAATATAGCAACACATCTGATAGTGGGATAGACTTATTTGTTTTGTTACCTCTTGGTAACATAGACCTACAAGTAGATAGTTTAGCAAGGGCTGATCTCATTGAAGATGAGATGGATCATTCACTGTAACATACTTAATTTGCTTAATGATTCAATGTGTATTCTTAATTCTATGGTTTTTATCATGTGCACACATGCATACTCAAGAATCAATAGTCAAGTTTAAAGCTAAATTGAATTTTCCATAATAAAAAGAAAATATTTTTTATCAACTTCAAGTAGAGAAATTACGAGATACATATTGCAATGCTTGCTACTAATTATAAGGTTTCTGTCGCTTGTCGCTAATTACTTATATCAGGCTTGTCAACTGGAGGAACTAATTATTGACTCTATTTTTTTAATTCAATGATTCAATGTGTATTTTTAATTCTATGGTTCTTATCATGCACACACGTGCATGCTCAAGAATCAATTTCAGGTGGTTAAATAATTATTAACTTTGGTTTTTTAATTATATTAATTCTAATTTTAGGTGGTTAAATAATTACGCGTCTGCTGGCACGTCTATATTGGCATCTATTTGCACGGATATATAGATGCAAAATTCGTGTCTATTTACATGCACATATAGACGCAATGATAGACGCGCCCAGCTTTGCGCATCTAACATGCGCATCTATGCCTCGTTTCTGTTGTAGTGGACACTATTATTACAAACATTTTTGCTTTTTCAAGGTACCTTGTACAGGTGGAGCGATACGAGTGGAGTGATACGAGTGTGACCGAGTTGTTCAGGTACCTTATACATAGGCTTCATTGAATTTTTTTTTGACACTATTATTACAAACATTTGTGCTTTTTCAAGGTATTTTATGATTTATTTCAAGTTATTGAAATATCATATATTACCACCTGTAAATACCATGCCTGAGTCTCATAATGATACACGACATGTTTTACGTATATGCAAATAGAGGGGTCGATATTGCAAGGTGTGGAGGCCGTCAAAAGCTTGGAGCTAGCATCGGCTAACAATGATGGAAATACAGGAGTCCAATAATTTTTTGAGAATGAGGCGGACTCATTCTTTTGTGGTGACATGTCTATCGACCTTCCAGTGTATGATGAGTTGTGTCAGGAGATTAATATGGGACCATAGGATACTTCATACTTGGAGCATCCACTTACTCAACTCGTTGACCAATTTCTTATAAAGGTACATAAGATATGTATTTTAAGTGAGATTTTTTTAAAATAATTTATACTACTATGCTTTGTATGATTTAAATTGATTATCTAACATCATTTTTTATATATGCAGGTGACATTTTCGGGATGAGTTGAGGGATGAGTGATGAGGAGTTACAGGACATCTTCGCACGCATGTCTCCAGACTAGCTCGCCAGATTCAGGGAGATGGCAGACCAGGAGCTGTCTCGTTCTTTGTCAGGGCGCTGTGCTAGATCTGCTTCAGCACGATCGGATGCTTCGGCTTCAAGCAGACGATCTCGACGCTCACGACTTGGGCCAGAGGGAGGGAGTGCATCGGGATCAGGGGGATGGTGTTGTGGAGACATAGATGTGGTGTCTCCATCTCGTCATTCAGCTGGAGCTGCGTCACCTCCAGGATTTGTCACACCTATGGGGACGTCTACTCCAGTTACTCTAGCTTTTGCACAGCCGTTAGCAAGACTTGGCTGATGTAAAGATGGAGTTAGCCAAGTTGCAAGACATGTTGAGATGACCAACGCGCCCACACGTCCACCCCTTTGGGTGCCACTCCGAGAGAGATTACCCCCGTCGGTATACCGGATGCAGAGGGGTCTCCTGGATATGCCTAGGAGTGTGGACGTAGATGGGAGAGGACCCATCTTAGGCAGACTCCTAGGGGTTATGGATATCTGGTCGATAGTAGGTCAGGAGCCATCATCATGAATGATGAGGGGAGGAGGGTGATGGCTCGCATGAGAGAGTTGTGCCAACAAGTTTTTTGGCACAACAAGTTTTTTGGCACAACGTCTTGGATCATTGGAAGAACATACCGGAGGGGAGCAAGGACTACATAGTAGCATCCTTGCACGAGGAGTTTCCGGTGCCAGCCGCAGTAGATAGATTCTCTACGGGCTAGATGATGAATTGCATATGTGCATACATGTCACATAGACGATCTGACGCACGCATGGAAATCAAGAGTGGGGCTGCAAAGCCCAAGTGGTTAGATGTAGACGATTGGTGCCGACTGAGAGAAGAGGCTACAGATTCTCCAGGACGTTGGAGTCAGCAGCGCGAGGCGGCGAGGGCACGACTCGAGGCCGGAGCGGTCCATCATCTTGGGAGTGGTGGCCACATAACATATATGGAGGACTTTGTAAGTTTTTCTTTTGTTTTGCTTGTTTGTTTTTTTGAAATATTCTTTGTACTGATAATCATGTTTCTAACTTTTAGCATTTTGTTTTCTTTGCAGCACTCCATTACAAATCGCGATCTGACCGGCCTTGAGACTCGATATGCAAAGAGGCATGGTCTCAATGCATTGATAGACCGATTGTATAGACGCGGCGGCCTTGTAAGTCACTCTTTGTTCTTGTTCGTAGTTGCTATGAGATGTTTTAATGCATTATTGTATGGTGGACTGATGTATTGTTTCTTTTTCTGTAGAGTCTGTTCGATGCTCCTTTACGACGGGATGAGCTTTCGGGGGATGAGGATGAGTAGCTCGCCCTTGGATCCCTGGAGCTCACACACCTTTATTTTTGAGTCGCCTAATCTATGTAGACATGTACTATCTATTAGTGATATCCTGTCATGACTGTAACAATCGTTTTTTATGCGATCGTGTATTTATTTCATGTATCAATTTTATGATTTCAGTATACATTCTTTTTGTTTGCAAGCGCTTTGTACACAGTAGTGCAGAAACTATTTTGTATGGCTCTCATAAAGCACATAGTGATATATGTGGCAAGGCAGCCCTGCCACAAATTTTTTTTAATCCCTGTTATCGTCACTATTAGCGTCACAAATTTTACTGTTCACATCGCTATTGGCGTCGCTATGCGTGTCGCAAACCGTCGCTATTAGCGTCACTATTGGCATCGCAAATATTTGCGTCGCTATTAGTGTCGCATTTGCGATGCTGAGAGCGACGCCAATAGCGACACTAATAGCAACGCCAATACCGATGTTTCTATGGCGTCGTTAATAATAATGCTTTTTGCGACGACGGGGGAAAATTTTGTTGTTTGTATTTTCGTCGCTTTAAACATCGGTATAAGGCCTATATCTTGTAGTGTTGATACATTCTCAAAATACAATAAATATCTAGGTTGCTTACTTTTTGTTTTTTAAATGCAGGTTATGTATCAACCAATGGTAAACAATAACAGATGGTGGTACGTCATCCCCATATCTAATTCACTACAACAAAAAGGCCTCATAGACGCGAACATAGACGCAATTTTTGAATATAGAGAAATTCTTACGGGCGTATCTATCCGCTCGTCTATTTGCACGTCTACTATTTCGCGTCTATAATCGCATGTATCAACAAATTTACATGCACAAATAGACGTGCAATAGACGCACATATACACGCGCATATAGACACGCTGGTAGACGCGCTTTTACAAGCACTGGTAGACACAAATGGAAAACAAAAAAATCAATTTTAAAAAAAAAGATATTTAATTTCTTTTTTAAATTTAAATTATGAAGCGCGTGTAGTCTGCATTCTAGAACGCGAATTATCTGCAATTTAAACGCGCTGATAGACGCACAAAACAGAACTGGAAAAAAAATACCAGAGAGCATGTGGCTCTCTGTTTTTTTGTTTCCCCCTCCCATACATCACATTGTGTATTTAGGAAAAAGACAATGTATCTTACGGGCACGAGAATTGAAAATAAAAGTCCATGTATTCATTATATATCAAAAGCATTTACAAGGAAAGTTTAAGTGCTTGCGACCTAAAGCGTGGCCGCAAGTAGTAGGCTCAAAGAGATATCATACATATACAAGAAAACAAGGTCTCATGAGGAGGTATGGTACTCCTCTACGAATTTGAAGAGGAAACATCTTTGCTAGTACCACCATGGCTACTAGCATCGCTATCCCCCTCCTCGCTATGCTCCACATTCGAATTCGCCTACACACACAAAAGATCAGGGTTGCTTAAATAGACAAGGTGGAGAAAAAGTTATAATTAGCTATACTTTTAATAGGAAAGTAAGAAAAATATACCTCCTCTAGCTGTCGAATCCTCATGGCCCAGTTGTATTGGTCCTCAGTGATGAGACCCTCCTCATAAAAGTGAAGCCATGTCACTACGCAGTTATGGCCTCAATGGTAACCTACCTCTCTAGGAGTAGGTGTCCTACCAACGATGGTAGTCTGCAAAACATTTAGAGATATACAAACAATTATGAGTCACAATATATTAGACTAAAATATATAAAGAATTAAAAGAAATATAAATTCAAAAAAAACTAGAAATCGAAATATACTCACAAACTCTGCCTCCCACGACTCTCTGCCGCCTGATCCGTAATGCAACAATCCCATTGTTTCCATTTGGATCCGTCGCGCCTCTACCTGCTCGCAACTCTTCACTTTCTCAGCTGCTTTCTTCTTGATTTCTTCCACTCTATGCGGTGGCACATAGGTAGTTGGCTATAGGCTCCATGCCCCTCCTCCAGCCTCCGTAGTGAGTCCCTGGCCCGTGTCATGAGGTGGGATCTTTTGTTGTGAAGCATATCCCTCACTTTTGTATGTCCCCAATCATCCGAGAATCACTGACCCTCAGGATTTGGGTACCTCCTATGGACTGCCCTCAACACCTCCTGCCACAAGCCGCTTTTCTGATTTTTGAAGGCAATGAAACAATCTTTATACGTCGCATGCACGAAGCTCCTCATGTACGCCATTACATCCCTTCCCTCATCATCATGAAAGATGCCACCAGTATCTATAACTCTATAGTACTGGTGTACAACCTCCTCTACATGATCTACTAGTGAGGGTGATCACTCGCCACCTCCTAGGCAACCCCCACACAAGCCTCGTCCTCCCCCTCGACTCTCCCTCCTCCCTCTTTGTCGACTATCCTCTGTCTCGCTGACGCAAAAGCTTCTGCGGATGCACGTGCTTCTGCAGATGCTTGTACTTCAGCCGATGCACGTGGAGCACGTGGAGTACCTGCATATGGAGTACCTGCATGGGGAGTACCTGCATGTGGAGTCTGGGAAGTAGTGCCAGGCAAAGACGTCAGAGGCGTCCCAGACATGACACTGAACACCTCCTCCGCTGTGGGAGAGCGGCCAAGATGTCTGATCATCTCTCCCATGAAGCCTTCCCTACTAGGAAAACCTCCAAAAAATGCATTGACCCCCTGCCAAAGGAGGCCAATGTATCATTCATGCGATCCACATCCGGGTCATTGCTAGATGAACCAGGATACGACATCTGCAAAAAAAACACAGGAAAAAGACAAATCTATTTGCATACAAAAAATCATATATTACCTACATTTTCAAAGAGCTTTCTTTAGACATTGAGCATAACACTTAAGTGTTAATGCTTCTCTTAAATAAGAAAACTGATAAACACAAACATGGGATTGGTCACATTCATCATTGCAAAAATATATTGTTTATTATCAGAACTGGGAGACCTGGCGCATGTATCCCCACGTCTAAATTGCAGGTTAGACGGGCCCTCAGACGCGCTCCAGAGTGAACCTTTTGTCCAGCGCGTCTATCTACGCGTCTAAGATGCAGCACAAACGCGTTGTCAGACGTGCATTCCAGGTCAATGCACGCATATAATCGCGTGTAGACTGAAGGTCAACCTTCTGTGTAGCGCGTGTATCATCGCGTGTACACTGCAGAGCACACGCACACTAAGACGCACCCTCAGACGCTATGAGAGGAAACATTTTTCGCGTCTATATCTGCGTCTACACTGAGATGTAGATGTGCTATCAGACGCGCTCGGTTGGCTGATTTTAGGCCGACGATCGCCATTGATGATTTACAAAATGCAATACATAATGGAATCACAAATCCTAAATACACAGACAGAGCAGAGAGAGGAAGAGAGAAACAAAGAAAGAGAGAGAGAGAGAGAGAGAGAGAGAGATAGAGACTCACCTTGGGTGTTTAGTGTGGCGGGTGGTGGTGCTTCTTCCTTCTCCTTCTTCCTCTCCCTAGTAAGTTACCCTCCCTTGATGCTTGCTTGCTGCTTCTTCTTATTCTTCCTCTTTCTTGTTCTCTCTTTCTTCCTCTCCTTGCCTTTCCTTTTTCCCTTCTTGTATGTTTGAAATGAAAGAAGAGGTGAGTCATGAGGAGGTGAGGCATGAAGAGACTAGCTGAGGTATAAAGAGACTACATGTCGGCTAAACTCAAGCTTCAGAACCGCAAAAAATGTAGGAAAGGAAAGGCGCGGTTTGAAAAGAAATGATTTAAGTATGGTTTGAATTTTGACGTGTGCGTCTATTTTTGCGTGTATATACGCGTCTATTGTTCAGATAGACGCGAACATAGACGCGGAAATAGACGCCAATATAAATGCGTAGGTAAACGCAGATATAGACGCGCATTTGGGCTTTATCATAATTTTTTGTTTTTAAGATAAGTTTTGATAGTGAATTCTTATCATAAGTTTTAATGTATTTATGATGATTTTTGTGTATTTAAAATTGAGATCTTATGTAAACATATGAATGACAAATATTTTGATGTTTTCATGAATTAGGTTTAATCATGTCGACATCGTCATCACCTAGTGCGGTGCAAGCTGATGAGTTCACCAATACCACTGGCCATACACTGTATGATGTGCTTTTGATGCCAAATGCATTGAGAGGCTACAAAAAGTCGACGCGAGGAGGTAGAGTCTTCAAGAAGAGTAGAGACTGATGACTATGATAGTAGCCCTCATGAAATGCCCCATCAAGTCGTAGAGGATGAGATTTTGGACAACATGATACACCATCTATTTTCGCAACCAGTTCAGGGAGAAGGTCACTCTACGAAGCCAGATGATCCACTATATGTAGCATCATCTACTCCATTGTATGAAGGTTGTACGTACTCCGTTCTTCGTGCGTCCCTCAAGATACTTAACTTGCAAACAATTTATGGATGGAGTAATGTCAGTTTGGATGCATTATTGAAGTAGGTATCAATTCAGTTTGGCTTATGAATCATAATATTAATTGTTCTATTTTGAAATCAGACAGAAATATATGTTGGTGGTTTTTTAACTCACTTTTAAAAATATATGTAGATTATTATCACAAATGCTTCCAAAAGGAAACAAATTTCCAACTAAGAGAGAGCAAGCAAGACATTACTTGATATCTCTGGGAGGCCTCGATTATGTCAAGATCCATGCATGTGTCAATGATTGTGTCTTATTTCTTGGGATTCATGAGTTTGCACGAGAGTGTCCTATTTGTGGCGAATCAAGATACGAAGTGGAGATGAATTCAATGGATGTGCCTCGTAAGGTTTTGCAAAATTTTTCGATTGTTCTACATATAAAACTTATGTTCAAGTGTAAGTCTATTGGAAAGCTTATGTCATGGCATGCTAGTCATCGTTCAAGTGATGGAAAATGGAGGATCCCTGCAGACACACTGGCATGGCAACATATAGATAATTTGTGGCCCGTTTTCAAAGAAGAGCCAAGAAATTTGAGATTTGGTTTAGGTATGGATGGAATCAATCCATTTGGCATCAAAAGCACATCATACAGTGTATGGCCAGTGGTATTGGTGAACTATAATATTCCTCCATCCATGGAAATTAAAAAGGGACATGTGATGTTGTCCCTTCTGATTCCTGGAAAGCACAAGGTAAAAAACATGAATATTTACTTAGAGCCTTTGATTGAAGAGTTAGAAATGTTATGGGAAGGTATTGAGGTACAAGATACAAGTACATCTGCATCCT
Organism: Lygodium microphyllum; assembly: GCF_053477565.2. Lineage (NCBI taxonomy): Eukaryota > Viridiplantae > Streptophyta > Polypodiopsida > Schizaeales > Lygodiaceae > Lygodium > Lygodium microphyllum. Next base: position 37,224,684 of record NC_141161.1, read on the forward strand.
CTAGAGATTTCACATTGAAGGCCATGTTGTTGTGGACAATGCATGACTTTCCAGGATATGGAGAGTGTTCAGGTACATGTATATAACTCTATATTTGAAATTCAAGACTTGAATCAATTGCATTTTATTAATTCACTTGTTTTTTCAGGTTTAACCACGTCAGGATATCATGCATGTCCTATTTGCGGTCCCTCTTTAGTTTCCTCTAGGCTAGCACATTTGAAGAAGGTTATCTACGACAATCATCATCGATTTCTTCCTATTGACCATCCCAAATATGTTCTCCCTACTAATGGAATGACTCCACAATCTCTAACCATTCGAGATTGGAAGGAGAGATGGATTAATGCGGATAGCCACCCTCCACTCGGCATGAGTCAGTAAGAAGTGCATTTTTCTCAATTGACTTTAAAGTATTTAGCATGATGAATTGTTTACATAATATATTGTTTGTTTGTTAGGTTCTCTATATTTTTTCATCTTCCGTACTGGACTGAACTCAAGATCAATCACCTGTTGGACCCCATGCACATATTCAAAAATGTTGTATCTACATTATGGGATCACTTGATAGGGGCTCGTGATTCAGTTAATGTAAGGGAGGATTTACGTAATATTGGTCGCATGAGACGAGCTTGGCCACGCATTGGACCCAGAGGAAAGATTGAGCTACCCCATGCACCTTGGATGTTGTCAAAGAACGAGGAAAAAATAGTGAAGGAACAAATATATAGCTTTCGAACACCCACAGGATGTATGAGATGTCTCAAGGGAGCCTTCATAAAAAAAAAGAAAAGAGGTGTGGAGCAACTATCTGGTTTGAAGTCCCACGATTGGCACAAAATGATTCAAGTAAGGGTATCTCTAACCATGAATATAGTAATTAGTGGAGTAACTATGTGTAAACTTTGGGATATGATGATTTTTTTCTCAACTAATCATTTGATCTATGAATATTGTTTACATTCAGTTCGTACTTCCTACTAGCATATCCCATTGTATATCCAAAGATGTACGTGATATCATTTACAAGATGGGAGAGCTTGTGAGGTGTGTATACATTGTATTTTTTCATTATATATCTTTGAATTTCTACACAAAAATAAACAAGCACATCATACATCTTGACAGAAACGTGAGCTCGAAGGAAATTGATCCAAACACATTGGAAGATACTCGAGTATTATCGGTTGAGGTGGTTTGTTTGGTGGATGAAATTTTTCCTCAATCCATTTTAACTACTCAATTACATTTACACGTACATTTGATTGATGAGATCGCACTTTGTGGGGCAGTTCATGTAAGGTGGATATTTTTTCTTGAGCGCTTCATGAAAACCTTGAAAGATTTTGTGAGGCAAAAAGCACGGCCTGAGGGAAGCATGGTTGAGGGTTGGTTAGTGCAATCATCCTTTGTTTATATCTCCGAATATCTTGTTGAAGTTGATCCCTCTCAACCACGACTATGGAAATATGATAAAGACTTGAGGATGACCTCTATAGTACCTCAAGGAAAAGGAATGAGTAAAGTTCTAACAAAAGAAGAACTTCGTAAGTTACATTGTTTTTGTGTGCTCAATAGTGATGTAATGAGCAAATGGGTGACACTATATAATGAAGCAAGGGCAAGAAGAAAAAGCGAAAGACAAGAATTTCGCACTAGATATGGACGTAATGTCTCATTTCCAGATCATCTAAATGCGCTCCCACGTCATATTGATATAGATTGGTTACATGAGGAAATGGAGAGAATGGAAAAAGAGGAGAAAAGTAATATATCTCAAGAAGAGTGAGAATACGCAGGAGGTTTCTTATCAAAGGTGAGACATTCTATCAATTAATTTGTTTCTCTAAGTTTTATTTTATATAAATAATTGACGTGTTTGATCTTTTATCTTTTACTACTAGTGCACATTATTCAATGCACTTTGGTGTGAGGGTAAACATCTTTGAAATCAATGTATAGATGAAAAAAGAAATACCCAAGATTGTGATGTCCTTGCTCACTTCGAGGATGCCAATGGTACCATGGAAGATTATTGTGGCTTGATCCAAGATATTCTGAATCTTGACTTCAGACGATTCTTTATATATGTACTGGATGTGAAGTGGTTTAAAGAAGTGATAACAAATGGTGAGCATTGCACAATCAGACGTCATCCAAGTAGTTTTGTAATCATTTGACTCTACAAAATTTCACCAAAACAAGAATGACACATTAGTATTACCTCAACAATGCGAGCAGGTATATATGCAAAGGCTAATTTTCTTATATGTATACATGTGATATATATACACAATATAATAAGTACTTAAGTTTTTTGCTTTTGTTTTTCAAATACAGGTTGTGTATCATCCAATGGTAAACAATAACCGATGGTGGTATGTCATCCCTATATCTAATCGTTCAAAACCAATATATGGTAATATTACCGACATGGAGATAGCAGATGACAATCCAATAATTAATGATTATGTGCATGATGACACCATAATGGATGATATGCGTGATATAGTACAAGATGAACCTTGGGAGGATGTTCAAGGAAACGCAGGAGAAGACAATAATGTGATTGTCGATGATATTGATGAATTTATTGAGTAATATAGCAACACATCTGATAGTGGGATAGACTTATTTTTTTCGTTACCTCTTGGTAACATAGACCTAGAAGTAAATAGTTTAGCAAGGGCTGATCTCATTGAAGATGAGATGGATCATTCACTGTAACATACTTAATTTGCTTATTGATTCAATGTGTATTCCTAATTCTATGGTTTTTATCATGCGCACACGTGCATACTCAAGAATCAATAGTCAATTTTAAAGCTAATTTGAATTTTCCATAATAAGAAGGAAGTATCACTTGTCAACTGGAGGAACTGCCATTCATTAGAGAGCAATGAAAAAGTAATTATTAACTCTATTTTTTTAATTCAATGATTCAATGTGTATTCTTAATTCTATGGTTTTTATCATACGCACACGTGCATGCTCAAGAATCAATTTCAGGTGGTTAAATAATTATTAACTTTGGTTTTTTAATTATGTGAATTACTAATTTTAGGTGGTTAAATAATTGTGCATCTGCTGGCGCGTCGATATTAGCGTCTATTTGCACGGATATATAGACGCAAAATTGGCATATATTTACATGCACGTTTACATGCACTTATAGACGCTCTGATAGACGCGCCCGACTTTGCGCGTCTAACATGCGCGTCTATGCCTCGTTTCTGTTGTAGTGATCGTTCAAAACCAATATATGGCAATGCTACTAACATAGAGATAGTTGATGACAATCCAACAATCAATGATGATGCCATGATCGATGATATACATGATGCAGTGCAAGATGATCCCCGCGAGGATGTTCAAGGAAGCACAGAAGAGGATAACAATATGGCTGCAGATGATGATGAAGAAATTGAGCATAGCAATACATCTAACAGTGGGATAGACTTATTTGTTTCATTACCTACTGGTAACATAGACCTAGAGATAGATAGTCTAGCAAGGGCCGATCTCATTGAAGATGAGATTGATAATTCATTGTAGCATATAATTAGCTTTGAATGAATGGACGTATATTTATAATACTCAGAAAGAAGTAAAGTTGGTAATGCATTCTAAAAAATATTAGATGTTAAGATGTTTGGTAATATATAGGGACTTTATGAGAAATGAAAAATATGTGCATTTATTTTCACATCTATAAGCGTGTTTAAAAAAGCCGGTATATAGACGCATTATTCGCGTCTATATACTAGCGCCAATAGACGAGCCTGCTATTTCGCGTGTACAGTGCGCGTCTATAGGGTCTTTCTCTTGTAGTGGATTTACTATTTGCAATGTTTTGTTGAATGGTTATAGTGGGTGTAATATGTATTTGTTATTGCATGAGAACACGTTGTACCAACTCCTCAATTACAAGGTGAGAATCAACCTTTCTTTGTTTGAGAGCTAAAATTTTACCTTTCCAAATATTTGATATTTTTACACTTATAGATACTTTCACCTTAAAGCCTCCCTTCATACTTAGACTATAAGTACCCAATGTCACATGCAATAATTTACATCCATCAAATGCAGTCTTATCGTATCTAGAAAATTGTCCTACAGGTCCACCATGCAGAAAACTTCTCATATATTTTGAACCATAACTCAGATCACTAAGATTTAAAAACCAAAAATGTATATGTGCTTGTGATGTACAACTTTGCTGAAGACACTGAGATCAAATTGTGAAGTTTTTAGCCCCTAAAAGTTTCTATGTAACCTGCAGTTGTTCATTATAACATGTTGTCCCGACCACATATCAACCTTCCCGAATTTGTATCTCTTGCATACAAACATGGGTATCAACCAAACTTTGTAGGACCCTTCACAAGGTATCAAATCCCATTTTGGATGCATCGGTCACTATTAATAATCTCCCAATTAAAACAATTTTACACATATTCAGTTTAGTTGTATCTGTCCACTACATCTACTAGATAGTCGACCAATACGGCATAAATACATGCAAGACATCCCATTGGCTTTAAATAACTTTTATACCACACGGAATATTCCAAGATCAAAGATCCACGTCATTAATCCACTTAATATGTTTAGATCATCTAGTATCATTCATTCCTTCAAACTCTGTAGCATCTGCATCTTCAGTCTTCATATTTGCATCATCAAAACTTTGTAGCATCCCCATCCATAGACATATTCGAGCTATTTTTTCATCATCAATCTCTATATCATCTAGAAGCTCTTCCATAGTTTCCTTTGCATCATCAAGTTTTTCTGCATCCTGCATGCCATGTGCTCCATATGCTAATATTGCATCTATAACTACCATCAATGCATTTGTATTCTTAAGCAAAGGTCAAAATCTCTATATCTTTGGTATTCTTTTGTAATGCCTTTAGTGATGTTGGTACCTTGCCTGTATTGTCTGATCATTCATTGAGCTTTGTTTTTGAGATCCTACATGTTCTTGACTTGGGCTTCTCTTTTCTCTCAATTCATGGTGTTCCTAGTCTTGAGACTTGTATTGTCTACATCGAGCTAGCCGTCTTTGTTGCGGATTTTCTACAAGAGCCACTTTTGTGATAGGTTTGCAGGAGAGGGGGACTGCAGGTCCTCATGTTAGTCTTAAATGTCTCTATCAAACCATATGCCACATGCAATACTTTGCATCCATTAGATTTAGTCAGATCCTATCTAGAAAACTATCCTACAAAACCACCCTGTAGAAACTGCTCGTATCTTTTGAACCATAACTCAGATCGCCAAGGTTTAAAAAGTAAAAATGTATCCCCTCTTGTGATCTACAACTTATTTGAAGACACCTAAAACAAATTCTGAAGATTTCATCCCCTAAAAGTTTCTGCACAACTTGCAACTGTTCATTACAACATGTAGTCCTAGCTAGATATTGACCTAAATTGGGACTCTGCAACTCCTACATATGAGCTTGGATGTTAACCAAACTTTGTAGGACCCTTCCAAAGGTATAAAATACAATTTTGGATGTGTCTATCACCATTACTCCTCTCCCAATCAAAACAGTTTTAGACATCTTCAGCTCAACCCTGCCTGTCCATTGTAGTCTCCTACTTGGTCAAACATCCATTGGATAGTTGACGAAGAAGAGACACATGCATGCAAGACACCCCCTTTGTCTTTAAATAACTTGTATATCATATGGAGTATGCCAAGATCAAAGATCCACATCATTAACCTATGGTCGATCACATTAGATATACAAATATGGATTGAAGTCTACTTCCATAAACCCCTCTCTCCCAAAGGGGGTTGGTTCATTGGATGCTACACATCCTTAATCTAGGCACATTAGGTTTTGGTTGCTAGTTGGGTAGAGAGGGTGTAGAAGGAGGGTGGCTCACCTTAACTATAGCCTACCAATTGATTGGCCTCATCAAATTGTAGTCCCTTTTTATGTTGTAATCCACAATAAACCCCTTTAGTAACCTCAACATCTATCATTGTCATTGACAACTTCTTTCCCTACACCACCCATCAAATTCTATCTAATAACATTAGGTAAGTCTTGCCTTACATATCAATCAGTATTGTGAACTTTTTGATTTTTTTGTTGGTGGGGCTGTTGGAAAAACTAGTACATTTGTTAATTTTGTTAAGGCAATTTACATGTAACAGACCTCAAACTCTCAATGTGGCCAATTCCAGACCTTTTTCGGATTGAACGGTGGTCCTCTTTGCCCTCTTCAAAGAACTTTGGACTACATCTTTACACAGATTGTTTCCATAGAACCCTTTTGTTTCAATTGTATAGACATAATCTCTAATCCAACAAATAGGAGTTTTCTCTAGTAGTCCACCTGAGAGTTAGAGAATCATGGCTTAGACAAGAGAGAGGATGATGCACGCCTCTAGTCCACCCAATGACACTCTAATCTCAGGCAGCACCACAACTATCAGTAAGCAAGAAATAGGCGTTCCCTTTGCTAAGCAACATCCGTAAGTACACTAGAGATGGCAACTTCAACCACATGGAAGAACTACAAGCATGGATTGGAGGTTACAATCACAAGCTTTTATTGGGGCTATCTTGAAAATTCATGTGGATTCTTTCTATTTTAGTTTATCACTTGTTTCTATGGTGAAGGTTGAGATGAAACTATGCCTAAAGTTGGAAAATCCATTGGTTTGTAGAGACCCTTTCATAAAGGGGAGGCTCTCACATCATCACAAAATTATTTAAAATTTGATCTCGAGCCATGGTCTTGCACTTGAAAGGAAAATCTATGTTTTATGTTGTGTAACTAGATCCATGGGTCTAGAAAATCCATGTAATGGGTGTTTCTTATATGGGATGTATTCACCTTTTTGAAGATAGAAACTTTTACTCACATGAGAGCCACTCCAAACTCCCTAAAGGTGTAATTGATATAATCTCCTATCTTAAGCTAGTCTAAAATATGTCCCTTGTATATTTTTTTGTAACTACTACTCAGGCTCATAACCTTGTATCTTATCTTGGCTCTTGCACCAATGATTTAGGTCATGATTATCTATGGTTGTTGTGCATGGTTCCCAAAGAGGAGTTTACCCTCTAGTAGGTGGCTCTTGTGTAGGGTTGTAAAAGTGTACAAGACTATACACTCTATTGTTTGGATATTCAACTCAAATTATCATGAAAAAACTCGACGTCAAGTAGTGTGGCATTGTGTTTTTATTTGAATTGTATAGAAGGGGTTATAAAAATGAGCCTCATCTCAAAATTTAGATTTACAAAAGGAATATAAATATTGCCTTCAAAATTCACAAAAGGGTTCAATAAAATGGTTCAAATTTTTTAAAAGGGGGTTTTAAAAATACCATTTGAATGCACGTTATATAGAGGGTTAACCCATGGTGGAATCCTCGAGTTTATTGGTCAAGGATCTAGTGGCTATTTGATCAAAGAAGAGGGATATAGTTGTAGGTTATTGAAGTAGACACATTGGGGTAGAATTGAAGTTCTTGGAAAATCTTCTAGTTTAGAAAGAATTTATGGTGTCCGAAAATTCCAAGATGAGATTCTACACCTGAGGAAGAGGCCTACCAAGAGGTCGATGTCTAGCTAGGTCTGCAAGTAGTTTAAGATAGTTGCAGGCTACATAGAAAATTTTAGGGGTTGAAGTCTTCAGAATTGGATTTTGAGTTCTTGATAAGAGTTGTACATTAGAAGTAGGTCTACAACTTTGCAAAAGAAAGCTCAACAATCTAGTTAACTCAAGAGATAATTGATACCCAAATATTTGGATTCGGAGGAGAGACGCCAATCTCCTCCAAACATTTGTAGCGATGGAAATACATCCAACATGCATGAGCACAAAATCTTAACAACTCAAAAAGAGAAAGGAGCAAGCTCGTGCATTCAATTGATCCCATAAAGCTACTAAATTCGTGGTCACACCATCATAAGGATCCATACTACGTCAGGGTATAAGGACAATAACAAAGTCCCATAAGGCACAATTGTAGAGGAGGCACTCCATGAAGCATGACCATAGAAGGTAGTTTATCCCATTCAACTTGTCAAATGCAAATAGAGAGATTTCAATGCCAATGGGGGACTAGAAATGTTGGCAATGACCATAGATACTACTACTCGGATGTTCTCTACTTGTATGAGGTCAATCGATGCTAATCAGAGAGTAATGTAGATGAGAAGTATCCAAGGTTCCAAGTAGAGAGGGGCACATCTACCCAAACACAGATATGACTACAATAAGTGTAATTAAAAAAGTCAAAAACCTTTCACCCAGGTAGGAAAGGTTCCACCAAACAAAGAAACATGCTGCCCAAGATGGCTAAATACTCTGACAAGGCACTCCTATTTGTACACTTTCCTCCCACATGTGGCTCTAATACCATGTGAGACTGCACAACTAAAAGAGGAAAGTGAGCAGAAAGAGAGCAAGCACAATGTAACTACAATGGCTGTAGGTACAAGGCTAAAATAGTCAACCCCAACACACAACTCTATGTGTCAATGTGGGCACCAGACAGTAGCAAAGGGATAAGAGAATGAGGGTTGCCTAATCACAAAGGATCAAGGATGTATAATGAAAGTGCAGTGTCAATAAAAGGGGTGTAACTTTTTATAGGGAACTCTGATTGATGAGATTTTTAGCTCAGGTCAGAGGGGACAAAGTCCTCTTTGAGATGATCTATGAACCTTTGTGATAGAAAATGATTAGAATTTTTTGCAATGGAATTACTGTGCTTGTCTTGGAGCGGTTTGCACCCTGTCCAGAGTGACCCTAGTGTGAAAAAATGGGCATAACTTTCAAACCGTAGGTTCAATTGGGGAGGTTTTAAATTCAAACCAGAGAGACAAAGCCCTCTTTGAGGTGAGCTATAGGGTCTACTCCCATATTCAAAATAGAAATTTCTGCAATAGGATCTTCTTGACTGTCTTGCAAGACTGCGACCAAAAACACTACCGGGCTCTTATTGCAAAAGCCTTATATGGATGGAGCATAGTTAGAGAGGCCTGATTAGCAACATAAGTAGCATCCTAAGCAGTGAATTCACTGCCATACATCTCTTCTGATTGCATTACTTCAAGTGTCATATATGGATGCCATTTAGCATTGAGGGGGTGTCCAAGGGGAATCATTGCATCAGGGAAAATTGAGCTACTGAGCCTATGCAATCTTGAATCTCTTCAACAAGGGATTAAACTCAGCAAGTGGCTAAATTTGAGAGATTAAGATCAGATTGACATACCTCTTGAATGCTTGGGGAGACCGTTGAATCATAGCTCATCATGATGCTCGTTTGCTCCATCAATCAAGCCCGGCTGGTTGGGGCATTTCCATGGGAGAAGACTTCAGCATTGGAATGCTCTTGATAATGATGATGGCTCTCATGCTTGTTCTCGAGCTTGAGCTTTAGAGAGGGAAAGCTTCAAGTGAAGCTTTCATGGCTGACCACAAGGCTCCCATGCAAGTTGAGCTCCATGTCTTCAATCCGGGTAGGGAAGGGAAAAAGGGGTTGAGAGATCTCTTGATGGTTGAGCTCCAAATGTTGTGGGCTAGATCAAGAGCTTGGACTGAGTAGTAATGGCTGCCCACAAATAGTGTTCAGTAGGAGATTCAATCAGGGTTTTAATGTTGGAGAGGAAGGGGTCAAATCTTATTGAAGAGGATTCAGCCCTTGCCCCGGGAGGCCAAGAGTGCCATGAAGAAGGCCAAGAGCAGGAAATAAATAAAATATTAGAGCTCCTAATGTCCTCATTATTAACCTCAAATTGGAATGGCAGAAAAATAAAGGAAAAAGTACAAAAATAATGAAAAAAGAGCAAAGGCGTAGAGGCAGCCTCTAAAACTAAACTAAGGCAAAAAGAGCAATTTTAAAGGAAAGGCGCCTCAAAAACTCTAAAAACTCTTGTAAAAGAGTGCCAGGCTCCCTCCTATGCCACTTGTGAAAAAATAGACGGGTATAGGCTTAGGGCATGAAGCAAGAAGAGGGAATTAGAAAAAGGGACCTTGCCACAATGGCTGGTCATGTAACAAGGGATGGGTGCCAATGGGGGTTTAGGGTTTGTATATATAAAGTTCAAAAAGTGAATGAAAGCTCATTCTTTGGTTTGTGGCTAACAAGAGTCCTCTCTTCTTCTCTTCTTCTCTTCTTCTTGCTTGTGTGTGTTCTCATTCTCTCTTCTTCTCTCTTCTCTTTCCTTCTCTTGCCTCGTGCTATGGTGAATGGAGCTTGGAGATGGAGGAGGCTTGAGGATGCTTGGGCTAGCATCTAGGATCATGGAGCTACCGACTTGTTGATGGAGGAGGTAACTCATTTGGGCATCAAGGTAAGCTCATTACACCTCGAGAGGATCAACAACGTGTCATCTAGGTGAGAGACAGCCATGAGAGATCACTTGGAATACTTGAAGCAATATGAGGTCCGTAGGTCTTGGCGGTGAGCTAAAGCTCCCACATTTTGGTTCCCTTGCCGGGACCAACAGATTCAAGCTTAATCCTCCGCACTCGTCATATCGAGCATCGAAGTAAGGGATTCATCTCCGAACCAGGGCTTGAGGTAGGTAGAAAGTTTGGGTTTTTGATCTTCAAAAGAAGTAACTATTATGGGTTATTTTTTTGGTTTGATGATTGGAAAATATGGAGAAATCATTTCAAGTTTTTTGCCTTGGACCATTGTTGCATTTAGAATAGGTTATGATTAGGAAACCGGATAGGAAAAGTGTAGGGTTTACTGTTGTAAAACAGGGTAAAACAGGGCACAAGTCATGCAAAAATGGGAAAAAATGAATGCTTGGAATATTAATGTCAACAAGTGAGTGATTGGGGACATCAAAACCTTACTCGCGAACGGATTTAAGAGCCAAGGGGACAAGGAAGAGCTCATTTCATGCCTTGACATTGAGAGAGAGTGAGAGTGTGTTTCCAACATTGATTCGATTCAATCTTGCCATTGAGGAGTTCTCCGTGCGATTCACGTACGTCAGGACCTCCCTGCTATGTATTTGTGGTGATTTGGAAGGTGGTATACTCGATGGTTGTGCGGATCATTAGATTCGACAAAAATCATTCCCAACGCGGCCGTCCTCATGCATGGCTTGGCCCATCCGAGTATCGGCGATTCTGGGATGATTCCCAGAATCAGCCCTCAGATCCATTCGGCACTTGGCCCACTTGACCATTCGGCCCTTGGCCAACTATACTCGGACGCTTTTCACTTGGCTCGTCTCAGTGAAGCATTTGGATAAACTTTAAAATTTGGCCCTCGGCTTGGCCGAATTCACCATTCGGCCCTCTGTCCACTCGGCCACTCGGCCCTCGGCCCATTCAGACCAATTACTATTTGGCCCTTGGCCCGTCCAAGCGAATCCACTCGGCCTACAATTCCATTCAGCCCTCGGCCCCCATCCAAGTGACACACTCGGTCCCTGCAACGTGGATGAGTTGAGCCAAGTTAGGATTTTTCCAAATTCTCCGGCTACGTAAACCTTCGTGAGTACCCCCGAGGCATGGAACTCGATTCTGGTGTAGGAAATAGGCAAATTTAGAGGACACGATCACCTAGCAACTCGATTAGTCTATTGCTAGACCCTGAGTCCTAGTGACAACCAGCTGAGCCAAAGATTGTGAATAACCCAAAAACGAACAAGATGGCCAGACGCAGGTCAACAAGCCTATCAGGCATAAAACAAAGTGAGAGAGTGCATAAGCCGCTTAAAAACTTATTTTTTCCACTCACCATGAATTTTCGCACTTGAAGTACACTTAAGGACAGCTGAAAGCCTTATTGAGCACAAGTGCACGGGAAAGAACACACACATATTGAGTAGAGATAGATTGAGGATTGGATGCAATAAGTCAAGGAACTCACTCAAATAAACACCTTAACAAACCCACCAGTAGGAGAAGATCCCAAGACATAGACAGACAACCAAAGCATAAAGTAGGACCAAACAAGCAGCACTAGAGAAGTGGATCTGACCAACTTGTTCAACCTAATTGACAGCTTGGTGGAGCACGAGAACATGATCATGTCAGAGGAAAGCTCAAACTGTAGGCCGAACAAGAAACTTGACTTATGAGTTTTTCTAGAGGCAATTCAGCAGCTGGTAAGCAGCTACGATGCACACGCTCGGTATGAGCACCGTAGCAAAATAGTAGAAGCTATCATAACAGACTTGGAAGAGGAAAAAGAGGAACGGAAGCTAGCCCACAAGGCACTACAAGGCATAATGAAATACAACAAAGACCAGCCTGCTAGGAGCTTAAGGTAGAACACAGAATTGTGCAAGGTACAACAGGTGCTGAACCTGGCAAGTGGGAGTCAGACCTATCACGAGAGAGCCCTGGAAGGAAACTTGACATTGAGTGAGCTTCTCACGAAGTGATTGCTCAACAACACAGCAGCGGAGAAGAGTACTGCAACACAAGTGACATCATTACTAACAAGATTAGGAACAAACCAATGCTCTAAGGGCCAGTCTACAATCCCAATTGTTGCAAAGCAACTCGCAACCCCACGATGACCCATACAACTTTGTAGAGAAATTTGTGCAAGTCTTCAAGGCCAACAACCTCACCAACTTGACTCAACGCTCTCAAGAATTCAGGATTTTCTTAGGCAACAAGGGTAGGACTTGGTACACGAGTCTAGATGCTGGAGAATGAGCAGACTTTAACAGCCTCAAAAACCTCTTCATCAAGAGATTCTCTAAGCCCGAATACTCTAAGAATCTGCTAGTGAGAGTGATGAATGTCAAGCAAAAAGATAAAGAGGACATTCTCGACTATGTCACCCACATGAGAAACCTCTTCAAGAGAATCCCTGTGGACGAATGACCTACCAAGAGAGCAGTGTCCACTGTATTTATTAGTGGAATATGGAGTGAGGAGCTGTATAAGGCCTTGGCAGTCAACTCGAGCTTGTGGCAAGATTCGATAGCTAGGATGTTTGAAGAGGCCATTTGAGTGGATGGACAGTTGAAAGAGTGGAGATCCAAGAGCTCAAATTCAGAAGAGACGAACTCGTGAAGTTCAGAGAGAGCGTCAACATCTAGTGAACGATTAGGTCCAACAGCCCAGGACAAAGGAAAAGCCACTAGGACAAAACCAAGACTTGACTGAGGTAAAAAGGGAGATAGCCAAACTACAGGATATGTTGAGATAACCAACACGCCCGCATGTCTGATGCATGTACTGTGGCGGACACCACTTGGTGGCCGAGTGTCAAGACCCTAGGTCACAACCTTGCACTAATTGCGGTAGATTTGGTCACAACGTTGCACATTGCAGATTATCAAGAAGACTCCCATACTCACAACCCTATGGCCAGCCATATCTAGCAAGCAGACCCCAACAATTCTTCGAAAGGGTGTCCCCATTGCCCTTCCTGCACCTAACAATGTTAAACCGACTGTTCCTAAAATCGACATAAACCTTACATGTATACCAAGACTGCCTGGTCCCCTACGTGACTCATCCACGAACTAACGCACTAGTCCATTACACGGAGGTCCCAAATGAGGAATAGACTTACGTATACCCATAAGTCTCGCATGATGATGAGGGCAATGCAGTCCTTATGGACTATCGACCAATACCATTGATGGTGTTAGGAAGAGGCCAAGGTAGAGGCCTAGGAGGGCAGATGCAAGATCCAATCATATGCTGGACTTGCGGTCATCCAGGGCACATCTCATCATTTTCGACACAAGATCCTTCGTCAATATTATGAGCTTAGAATTGATGGAAATATCCAAAAGGATCCTTGAGAAGAATTAAAGGATGAAGAAGAATGAAAAGAATAGAGTGTGCCCCAATTACAAGAAGGTGAATGCTGCCACTAAGAGTGACAACTACCCATTGCCGTACACCGAGCACATGCTCAAAAGAGTGGCCGGAAAAGAGGCCTACAAATTCTTGGATGGCTTCTCTCGATACAATTAGGTGCAAGTACATCCTGCCGATAGGCATAAGACTACCTTCACCACCTAGTAGGGCATCTTTGTTTACAAGGTCATGCCCTTTGAGTTGACTAATGTCCCAACCACCTTTCAATGCCTCATGTGCACCATATTTAAAGACATGCTTTGCAAGGAATTGGAGGTCTTCGTGGATGACTTGTGTGTTCACTCGACGTGGCGAGAATACTTCGGCAAACTTCGAGTAGTCTTTGAGTGGTGTCACCTATATCACCTCTCCCTGAACCCCTTAAAGTGCCAGTTGTGGGTGAAACATGGATGCATCCTAGGGCACATGGTGTTGAATGGCATTGCCACTAACTTCTCTGTCAAGAATCGCGTGGTGGGGGGACTTGCTCAAGATGCTATGCCGAACACACACAGAATGCACAAGGAGAAGCTCACTCAAGAGACAAGAAGAGAGATGGAGGCCAAAACGTTTTCTTTCTGATTTCTTCTTCTTCTTTCACACACTTTTCAATGTACACAAAGTATAGATAAGATACAACATAAAGGAAAGTGGCCTACTAAGTCAAACAATGCATAACCGACTACACTAGTCAACTGGCGCTATAACTATGCCAGCTGTAAATAGGTGTAACAACCTGAATATAATAAGTAATGAGTCAATGGCCATGTGAGAGTCATAATGACCACGGACGTGCTAAGTGTAGATGTGTGGACCCATCTAACCAGGCGGTCCATCATCAATGTCCACATGTGTTGAGCTTGTCATCTCAACATTCTCAAAAGTCAGGGTTGATCTTCCACCCCCAATCAACTATAAAGAAGTTCATGCTTCTTAGGCCATATGGGATACTATCAACGGTTTGTGTTGAACTATGCATTGATTGCCAAACCTTTGTACAAGTTTTTGATCATTTTTGAATGGACTAAAGCATGTCAATGAGTGTACGAGGAATTGAAAAAGGCTCTGAATATTGCATCGATCCTAGAGCCCCAGATTGGACCATTACCTTCCACGTACATATTGATGCTTCAAAATTCACAGTGGGGGCAGTAGTGTGCCAACCTGGCAAACACAACCTCGACTATCCAATGAGCTTTACTAGTAGACAACTCACTGAGACCGAAATGAACAACTCGATGACTGAGAGAGAAGGCTTAGCCATGATATTTGCTGTAAAGAAGTTTCGGCATTACCTTTTTGCTATGCCTTTTACTTTCTTTGTGGACCATCAAGCCTTGCTGTATCTAGTGAACAAACCCTGCGCTATAGGATGCATAGCTCGATGGCTCCTTTTGCTCTTAGAATTCGACTTCTCCATGGTTGTATGAAAGGAAAAATAGTACTACATGGTTGATCAGATGTCACGCATTCCCACGGGAGAGGCCGTTGGTCAAGGCATTGCCAATGAATTGCCAAACGCCCATCTATTCAACCTTTCCAGTGAAAGAGATTTATTCAAGGATTATCTAACACCATATTGGGTAGATGACATCGTCCAAGTATTGGAGCATGGACCGCCTGAGCGACCAATAGAAAAGGACCAACTTATGCAAGTTATCCGCAAAATCCAACCCTATCAGTTAGCATGCCAACTATATAGGTTAGGGCAAGACGAGTTACAACGTAGATGCATATGGAGCATGAGATGCACGATGTGCTCACAGAGGCGCATAGCAGGATTGCTAGAGGACACTTTAGAGAAGACACGATAGTCTGCAAGGTGCTGCAGTCTCAACTGTGGTGGCCCACACTTTTTTGTGATGTAGCACGATTCGTTAAGCATTGTGATGAGTGTCAAAGGTCCCGATTCACAAGGATCAAATGGAGTTAACCCCAATTATTGCACAACAACCCTTCGAAAAATGGGAAATCGACTTTGTAGGACCCATTAGTCCTGCAGCACAATACTCATAGGCCAAATATATCATTGTGGCCACGGACTACCTAACGAAATGGGGAGAAGCGAGAGCAATACGAAAAATTGATGCTAGAACAACTGCCAAGTTCTTATGAGAACAGGTGATCTCACAATTCAGCTGCCCCATTGAAGTAGTCAGTGACCAGGGCATGCACTTCATTAATGAAGTCATAGCGCATCTTCTATCCACCTTTCTGATCATCCATCAAAAATCCTCTCCATACTACCCTAAAGCAAATGGACAAGCAGAATCCACAAATAAGATCCTTGTAAATGTCCTGACCAAAGTAGTCTCTGCTTCGCGTAGTGATTGGGATAACAAACTGATGGCAACCTTGTGGACTTACCATACAGCTTATAAAATGACTGTCCGCTAGACTCCCTTTAGGTTAACCTATGGGACTGAGGAAATTCTTCTAGTAGAGTTCCTTGTTCCTAGCCTGAGAATAGCACTTCAAGAATGGTGGGAAGGGAAGAAGGCATGGATGCAACGCCTCGTTGAATTTGAACGTCTCTCGAAAACATGCCTTATAGCAACTCATGCGTTCATATGCAAGAAGGCATGACGCAAGAGCTAGTTTGACAAGCATGTCAAACAACGCGACTTTGAATAGGGGGAAACTTAGTGCTCCTGTACTCAGTTAAAGGACATAAGAAAAAAATGAAGTTTAGAGGTCTTGGGCCTTTCAAAGTTCATGCAATCAACCGAACCGACAACATTGAGCTCGAGACTCTAGATGGCGAGGCCATAGGCTTCTTTAATGGCAGTCGCATTAAGAAGTACTACCCTCCCGTGCATGTGCTGCATGAGCCACCAATGTTGGAACCCCCTATCATGGTACGAATCGCCACAATCACGGAAATTGGTGATGAGAACGAGGAAGTGTAGAATCCGCATACCTCCACATCACGGTCACTGCCAAGCAAACATGTGCTTTCAATGCCTTGATCGACGAGGGAGCAGACTTCAATGTCTTAAATCATGATCATTAGACCCAACTTGGTAAACCATCACGACAACCCACTAATGCCCAATTAAACCCATATGGGGGCCATGCATATGCACTTCTCGGCAAGAACAAGACCGTTGTTGCTATTGAGTTTGAGACTGTACCAATGATCTTTTACGTGTTGCCAAACACTAAAGGTGCAGGCACAGAGTCACTGCTAGGGCAAACCTTCAAGAAACAAACTCATTGCAATGTCAGTTATGAGTTGCAGTGCATCCACCTAGCCATAGGTAACGTCTATATTAATATAGCCTTCAGCAAGGGCTACATGACCCCGTTGAAGTCCGCAAGGCCACCAGTAGAAATACTCGCAGCCAATTCTACGAAGGGGGGTAGGGCTCAACCACCATCCACCAAGTCTCACGGGCCACCGCTCATAGTAGCAAAAGCTAAGGACCAACAACCTGAGTTTCAATGGAGGCCTAAACAACCACAACCACCGCCTAGGAGTAGACACCCATGTCTTCGTAATACAAGAAACTCTAAAACCAGGATGCCGAGATGTAGTTACAAAAATAAAAGCATGATCAAGCCAAGATGGGTTCCTAAAGCCCTCTTGCACGCATAAGGCTACTCTAAGGGAAATGCTTGGCTATAGATCTCTAAGGCTAGAACGGCCCACGGCATCATTCAAATGCCACCCTCGTGCTTAATCACCGAGAGCCCCATGGAACCTCAAAATTAAAACCGCAGCATTTCCCGAACCCGCCTCCTACCAACTCACCCACGCATGAGCTTCGAAGAGTTGAGCAAGACTATCGGCCCAAACCCCAAACAACATTAACCCCCTTCAACCCCTGCTAATGCCGATAAGACTTTCCAATTCGAGTGTAGTAGCCCATCTGTAGCAACCACTACACGGGACTCAACCACCGCTTCATGGGCAACTATCACCATCTGCCGCCGCTGCACTTACTAGCCCCATCGAACCCCAGTCACCTGCGGGCCATAAACCATCTTATGAGTGGAAATCATTCTTAACTCTAGCCACAGACCTAGCCAAAGACACAGGGGATGACGTTAGTGCTTGTCTTAGACGCTTAGATGCCACATTCATGTCACTAGCTCTAAGTTATGACCACTTGGACTTAGGCATGCTACAAGAGCCTTTAGGGATGGAAGTTTGCACGATGCCTTCTTCCTGGGAAACATTCAAATTTGCATTTGTCAAAACACCCCACTTAGCTGCCAAGTTGCTATGCGCTGAGATATCAAGAGAACAAGCCATCAATTAACACCTCATTACGTCTTACGATAAGCATGTGACTTCTTCCATCATTGACAAAGAAGTCAAGGAGTTGAAAGTGTTAGTTGATACCGACTCTCCATTTTTACGAAACTAGTATACCGTGCCATTACAGTGGGAACTCGAAGGATGCCAAATCATGACCAACGCTGAGCAGTGCCGCACAATCAAGACATCGGAATACGACCCAACCTATGTTGCACCCACATCATATAGAGTGTTAACCACTCTTTGTGGGCGACCCATGGAATAACACATCAAGGGACACCCATATCTTGATCGTCTCTTGATCAAGGAAGAGCTCCACATCACTAGCCGAGTCGATTTCGGTAATTTCCTAATATATTTCCTCACTTACATCACACACGTAAGTACCTGACCCTTTGCTCTGGATCCCAAGGCTAAGTTGGAATATAACCTAGAATTCTATACTTGGTTCATGCGCAAGTAACCCTAATACCCAAACGCTAAATGCCCTGGATCTCCTAACCCTCGATCCTAGGAAGGATTGTTCTCAATCTGGAAGGGCAGAGAGTATGAGGGTAGCATGAAGGTGAATAGGGTGAAGGTGAATCAAATTAAAACCAATCAAGATCAAGTAAACGCAATAAACACATAAGAAACGGGTGATGTAGAAGGAATGTCACAAAACCTTTTTTTGTTTTTTAAGTATGAAGGGAAGAATCTATATTGGATCTTAATGCTTTCATTCAACAAACATAAAATCTTTCTTTTCACCAAATTCTTGTATGTATATTAATTATAGCACTAATGGGAAGTATGGCTTATGACAAGAATGAGATATGTCGCAACAAGACTATGCCCGCCAACTCCCCTTCACAGAGGAAGAGAGAGCGTAGTACAGCATCAGCCTGGAAAATTGAGCTTATAGTTAGCTAAAATTCCACATCATTCACAACCTTGAGAAGATGGTGGCCAAGGGGCAGGCTGCAAGGAGAATAGTGGAACAGTGCCACCTCCTCAAGTACCTAGAAACGTTTGCACAGTAACCTAACCACGCGAAGTGTGTAGAGTTCTTGAGAATGTACAACCCCGACTGAGAGTGCGAAATGGTGACGGTGGGAAGGGGGGACAATGCCCGACAAGTGCAGGTACCACTAACCCAGGCCGGAGAAAGCATTGGGGTTGGAACCTAGGGTGGAGAAAAAATGGAAGAGGGATGTGTATGCCCTACTAAAGATGAATAGGGAAGAAGTTTTGAAAAACGACGACATCTGCTTACAAGACATCCCCGATGCTGAGATTCGCATACATGCAAAGTTGGTGCATGCCCTTTTCTCCAGCCAACGCTACAATTCCCTCATGCACCGGATCAGTGTACTTGTGCTGGAGAATGTGGCAGTCCGCATCTTGGACAAGGTGGATTGGAATGGCTATGTGTGCAAAACAATAGACCAAGCGGCCAAAGCATTAGCCCTGGGCAACAACCAGGCAGGCCGAGAATCCCTCACATCTAAGAATACAGAGAGGAAGAAACCTTTCTCGAAAGCCTCCTTCATCAGATATGGAAGCATACTAACAACCATCATCCAGGAGGCTATGAAAGAGTCCCAACAAGGAAGAAAAGGATCAGATGAGACCCCAGATAGGTCGCTAACCCATCATTCAGGAGGCTGTGAAAGAGTCCCAACAAGGAAGAAAAGGAGAAAATGAGACCCCAAACAAGTCGCTAACCCATCAAAAGAAGTAATCGAGCGACCGAACAGAAACCAAGGCAGAGAAGGAGGAGCTGGAGGCTCAATCAGGACAAAGAAAAACAAAGGAGTTTGCTAGGAAGGCAACTCAGAAGAAGAAATAGAAGACGGGCAGGAAAAAGGAAGAAGAAGATCTAGAAATATCAAAAAAGAAATCCCTGAGAGAGGCAACAGAGTGGAGAAAGAAGGAGAAGGAAGAAGCTAAAAGGTTAGTTGAGGAAGCAAGAAAAATAGAAGAAGAGAGAGAAAGAAGAGCTATGGAAGAGGAGGCAGAGTTGAGAAGACAAGAGGAGGAAGACATGGCCGAAGCAATTAGTCGGTCTATAGAAAAACAAAGCCGACTCGATGGCCTAGGGACCTTAAGTCCGCCTAGGGAAGATAGACCCGGCTCAAGTACACAAGTACCTAAAGCCACGCCGTCCATGGTCATCGAGGGCAAGGGTAAGGCCCCCCTCCATCCCATTTTGGCCCCCTTGGTACTCGCCAGCAAAGCCACCACTGCCACCCCCACTATCTCGACCAGTACCAACATGGACAGCTTTGTCACATGGATACAATACTTTATCAATAAGGAACTAGCACAAGGAAGGAGTGGGGAGGCCACAACCACCAGGCAAAAAAGGCCAACTACAGATGCCAAATCCAAGCAAGAGCCAAAATGCCAAAAAATGGAAGCCTTGACCACCCCAATCCCCACCGCCATGACGCCACATGCAAATCGTGACGAATACGTTGATGAATTGCGCTCGCAATTAGAAAGGGCAAGGGAGGAAATGAGGATGGCAATGAGCTGGAGGCAAAAAGGGAAGCGGTAGCGGGCTTCTAGCTTGAAAAAACAAAGAAAATGGCTGTGCAACAAAAGGAAATTCTCGACCTGAAGAGGGAACTAAAGACCAAAGAAGAAAAGGAGCAGAGCTGGTGGCGACAACTCATAGATGAAAATCAAGAGCTCGAGAAGATGCAAAAAGAATATGACCTATTGATCATGCAATACGAGAATCTAGCAGCAAAAATAGGGCGGATCGAGTAGGGCATGAAGGAGTTTACCACAAGGGGAGGAAGGGAGAAACAAGAAAAGGAGCACCACCACTGAGAAATGGAAACAATGACTGAAAGGCTAGGCCTCGAAAGAGAAGAATAGGAGCGAATGAGCTGGGAGTTGGAAAATCAACAACGGAGGCTCAGAGCCTTGGTGCAAAGATAGGGAGAAGGCATGGAAGAAATGAAAAAGAGGGCTGAAAAGTGGGCAGGCCAGAATGAGCAAAGAGTGAAGACATTGGCGCATCACCTGGCTTTGGTGGAGAAAGAGAAAATCCTAGTAGAAGGTAGAGCAGAGGCAGCCCAAGTGGCCTTCCACACTCAACAATGAATCTTCTTGAACACCTTGATGGATGCCACTCATGAGGAGAAAGGGGAATCCTTGGAGGAAGTAAAAAAGAAACTAAGCATAGCACCCAGAGCCCTGTGAGCACGACTACACATGCCCTCCCAACCCATTACACTGGGGCTAAGCCTAGGGGAAAAAGGTAGGTATTTGCTATCAACCACCCTAAAACCACAAGAAATTGATTCTCTAGGGTCTGTAGAAAGGATGCAATAGCAAGAGCGCCCAGGGAGTGAGACAGAACTGCACATCGACCTAGGTGGACTCGAAGAAGAAGTGGTTCCACAATCCCCTTCACCCCATCTTGAAGGGCAAGGGCAACCAGCAAACGCATCTGTAGAGAGGAAAACCACCCTAAGAGAGAAGAGGAGGAAACTAGTGGAAGAATCCAGATAAAGATTAAGAGCTAACCCTATGGCTCAGCCCTCTGTACCCCTCCCGCCATGCCCAAATGACATGCCTTTCAGTTTTCATGTGGAGCTCATACTCTAGGAGAGACAGGAATAGGAGAAGCAGCCCTTCACCTTCAGCTTTCTCATCCCGAATGCCCTACGCAGAGTTCTTTCCACTAAAATAGTGGACGAGGTGATCAATGTCAGAAGCCACCTAAGCCAACAATGGCTGAAGGAAAGAGAGAAGAATCCCACCCTTTGGGGCACCAAGGATGAAGAATACTGGCAGAATAAAGTTTTTGAAGTGCCTCCGTCCGTGCCTGGATACGAGTGCTAACCACTGTGGCGAAGGCGCATCTGTGACGACAATGTATTCTCATGGATGGCCTTCTATAACACTCTCCCTTCGGAGAGGAACAACCCTGCCTACATGGCATACCCTGGACAAATAGGAGTAGACTTTGATGCAAAGGCCCATGGCCATTACAACTTCCCTATAATATACAACCCCTATACCACCACTTTAGCCCAGGCTCTCACCTTCACCTCCAACAGCTTAGATACCACCATGACATGCTTTATTGCTGATTTTTCCTCCTGTTTGGATCTCGTCTTCATCACCACTTGTAACTATCTTAGGCTCCTAAAAATCCTACTTAGGTAAGACCCCACCCCGCCAACCAAACGTGGCCTTCCCCCTCTTTTTTTATCCTAACGCAATCGACAAATGTGCAATGGCATGCCTGATGCTATGAGCCAGCCTCCTCCCTTCTTTCTGCCTCGTTGTTCTTGAAGACATGAGCGACAGCCGGTTCACTTGCTACAGCCATCCTTTCCTCTCCACCACTCCCCTCTAGGTTTGCTTGAACCTTAAGAATTTCATGCAGAGTTGGAGATTTTTGAGCCATTCCATTAGATCTCCTTCACCACCCCCCTAAGGACGAGGACTAAGAATTCCCTACTACTAAACCTAACCAAAAAAAAAAAAGGATCTGCACGCAGGTTGCGGCACATGGCTCACAATCCTTCCACTTAGGGGTCCTTAAGTTAGGTGCATCCGGTGACCTCGGTTGGCCAGCCGTGTTCCTCTAACCCCTAGCCCTTTTTTTATCCCCACTTCACACTTAAGGCACCCCAAGGGCATGACACACCTAGGGAGTTAACACTCACCTATGGTTAGACCTGTCACCCTACGCTACACTCACCGCACCTCCCTATCGCACGAACGGGGTCCTCAAGTGTGGGACATCACCCAGGCCTACTTACATGTGGTTAGACCCACCTTCCTGTTCCATGAGCACGAGCACAAGGCACCCCATAGTAAAGCAGACACTCCCGTTAGGTAGAGCACCGCACTTTCTCCTCTCAGATATTGCAAGATGTGCCAAATGATCAACTTTGGAGGCCCCACCATCCACTTGACATTATTTCCCACGCTTCCACCGTTGCCCAACCCACCTATGGCCCTACCATCCCCTGACCAACAACTTGCCAATTGCTTGCCCTTCCGCAACAAACAGTTCGACGTGCCATGGGACTGGCACCCGTCTCAGAGGGGGGTAATGTTAATCTCAAATTGGAATGGTGGAAAAATAAAGGAAAAAGTGCAAAAAGAATGGAAAAAGAGCAAAGGCATAGAGGGAGCCTCGTGGCAAAAAGAGAAAATTTAGAGGAAAGGC
This sequence comes from Lygodium microphyllum, assembly GCF_053477565.2. NCBI lineage: Eukaryota > Viridiplantae > Streptophyta > Polypodiopsida > Schizaeales > Lygodiaceae > Lygodium > Lygodium microphyllum. Next base: position 37,247,968 of record NC_141161.1, read on the forward strand.
ACCTCAAAAACTCTTGTAAAAGAGCTCCAAGCTCCCTCCTGTGCCACTTGTTAAAGAATAGATGGGTATAGGCTTAGGGCATGAAGCAATAAGAGGGAATTAGAAAAAAGAACCTTGCCACAATGGCCGATCATGTAACAAGTGATGGAGGTCGATAGGGTTTAGGGTTTGTATATATAAAATTCAAAAAGTGAATGAAAGCTCATTCTTTGGTGTATGGCTAACAAGAGTCCTCTCTTCTTCTCTTCTTCTCTTCTTCTCTTCTTCTCTTCTTCTTGCTTGTGCGTGTGCTCATGAGGGAGTGAGTGTGAGAGTGTGAGGGAGTGAGTGAGTGTGTTGGAGTGAAGGATCAAAAGGGGGACGCTCTTCACCATCTCCTATTCTCTCTTCTTCTCTCTTCTCTTAACTTCTCTCGCCTCGCACGTGGCTATGGTGAATGGAGCTAGCATCTAGGATCATGGAGCTACTGACTTGTGTGAGGGAGGAGGCAACTCATTTTGGCATCAAGGTAAGCTCACTACACCTCGACAAGATCGACAGCACGTCGGCTAGGTTAGAGATAGCCATGAGAGCTCGCTTGGAACACTTGAAGCAATAAGAAGTTCATGGGTCTTCGTGGTTGAGCAAAAGCTCCCACACTCATCTATCTTAGATTAAGGCTCAAAGGCAGGAGATGACCACACAAGACACACATAACTACTAATAGGTATAGTTGGTAGTAAAGCAACAACTATAGAAGGTAGGATGTGTGCTGAAGATATCAAGGTGGGACGACTGATTTTGATGATGACTAGTAGATAGACATTAAAAGGAAAAACAAAAATGAAAGATGGAGTTGATGGCAACAAGAGGTTGAGGGGCTAACAACATCAAGGTAGACCAAGGGGTAGTTGTTGATGGACATGTTGAGAAAAAGACGATACAACAACACTTGGACAAGGAGAAATCCACTAGATCAAGTTAGAAATAGATGGATAGTATTAATAGAAATAATGTGATGACATTAGTGTGTTGGAAATAAATGGTCCATTGGATAATAATGTGAAGTTGTTAGGTGTCTTCGGTAATCCATCCCCCCTTAACCTACACATCCTCTAGCATGTGCTATCTTCACTCTTCATCATCTATAAGCCCAATTGTAGTTTCAAAGTCTTCTTCATCTTCTGCAAACTCTTTCCCTTCCTCTTCAGCAATGTCATCCTATGGTGCCTCGTCTGACAAATGTCCCACTACATACTCTTCTTCTTCCCTCTTCTTGAACAATTTGAATCTCTTACCTACTATGGGTATCCTCAAGGCAGTCCTATCTAACTCTATCAAAGCATATGCCAAGATCTGTACCTTATAGCCATCAAGATTAGTCTATTTTTGCTCTAGAAACTTTCAATCAAGACCACCCTATAGAAAACTACTCATACCTTTTGAAAAAAAAGTCGTGATGTAATGAGGACACAATGTGAAAAAGTATGGAATGCATCATCATCCGACTTTTTTATTGATCTAGAGAGTCAATGTGATCTGAGCCATTAGTACTAGTGTGAGTTGCATGGATTATCCAAAAATACTAGATTTTTGGATATATTTAGCCTATTTTTGATATTATTTATTGTAAACATCTGAAAAAGTTACAAAAATCTTCTAGATTAGGATGGCATGCAAAAAGCTAGTTGCTTTTTCAGCCAGTTAGGAGATTTTTCATAAAAAAGACATATTGACAAAATTGTGCATGTCGCAATCACTGTAAACAGGCTGAAAATTGTAGATTGAACTGAAAGAAGAAGAAGGAGTGATTTGGGAGATCCGTGAGCAGGTGTCCTGCGGTTTTACTCTCCTTTCAAAGCCAACAGAGCCATCAAATTAGCAGAGAAGAAGCTATAATTTTGATGCACGTTTTGTCCTACAAAGGAGCTCCAGGAGAACTAATGCATGGAGATTGCTTCTGAGTAGTGCAAAGATTCCAGGTTCTTTCAATACATATTTATTCAATTCATTGTGCTTTGTGTTTATCGTGTTTGCCACTTGGGTATTCTCTATCTTCTCTTCCATCTCCTATCTCTACTTCCTTCTACTTCTGATCCCCAGTGGATTTGACCTTTCGACAAAAACCCCTCCGACATTTGTGAACCCGATATGAAAGGTCATCAAAAGAAGGAAAGACAAGATGGGAGAATCTTTGAATACATTCTCCAGTGATGTTTTGCAATAGTTGGTGCAAAATATGAATATGCTTATGCAGGTACAATAGCAACAATAGGTGATGCAAGCTTCAGCTCAAACAAAAAGTATTGTGATGAATGCTTTGTAAGCAGTTGAGCGTGAGGTGAAGTTATTCAATGGCAGGAATGTATCTACATATGTACATACATATGCTTAGAAGATGGAATTCTTTGGAGTGGCTCAATCTGCATGGAGCCAGTATTTTGTACGTGTTATTGTTCATAAACTAAAAGCACAGATTACTGAATTATACTTGTCGGATGCAGACTAGGTAGCCTTCAAGAAGACACTCAGGGAAGAATTTTACATTGAGGACACCAGTTTGATTATGTGCAAGACTTTTCAAGAAAGGGTTATACAACCCAATAAGGGTCTTGTGGCTACAAAATTGTTAAGATAATTTGAAAGTCGATTTGAGGAGTTGGATCTCGCAGAACAGCAAGCTCTTGGAAGTCAAAAATTGAATTGTTTCTACATGCAGCTGATCCTGAGCTTCAAGAGAAGCTTGATGATTTGCTAGAGGATCAGACTACAGAGACAGGTTTGAAAACAGAGTGGAAACATGTCAAGGAAGCTGTTACTGCACTTGTGAAGAAGCATAGAAGAAGAGAAAGATTGCATGTCTCTAGCTTGCCCACTGTTACGGGCAAGATAGTTGATGTATCCAATAAGCCACCTACTTTTATGGCTAACTCTATGGTTGTACCTGCTATTTTTCCATCTGTTAAGGAAGATTTCTTGGATGAATTGGTCAAAAGGATGCGCGATCTTCAATTTAAGGTTGCAAAATTGGACAAAAAAGGACAAGAGGAAAGGGGACGGCAGCAGCCCCTAAGCCTGGAAAAAGATGTATGTGGTGTGACAGTTTGCAGCACGAGAGAAAGGATTGTGCTGCCTATCAGGAGGCGTTGGCATGACAGCTTATCTTTTGAAACGATGGCAAGATCCATGCACAAGAAACGAGATCGCCTCTTGCTTTGAATTTTGGAAAGGGAGGTATGCAAAAGTTGTTGGAAGACTTGGCTGTCCAAAATGCTTATGTGGCAATACATGCTTCTATTTTTGGTTTACAGTTGGATAGAATGCATGGCCAAGTGATGGTTGGTCCAAAGGCTCAAATATGGACACATGCTTTACATGCAACTGAAAAGAGAAAGGTCACTCATAGTGAAATGTCTCATGCAGGGCAAGACATTCGTGACATAACTGGTTGGGAATCACCGGTAGATGCATATTCAATGTATGCATATTTAGCAAAGGTACAAAACACGGATGTACGTGTGGAAAATGAAAAAGAGATGAAGATATTGCAGGGACATCTAAAAGAATGGCAAGAAGAAGTGTGGATCAGTCTAAAGCTGCAAACAGCCACCTCCCGAGCATGTTATGGAAGAGGTCAGTCAGGAGTAAAAATAGGATAACAAACAAGAGGGCAAAAAGAAGGGCAAGCAGCCAGAATATAAGTTGCAATCTGACATTGAGACAGCCACAGATCTTAAGAAGGTTCAAGAAGAATGGATCTTAAACAGTCGGGTGGAATTTACCTTGGGAGAGGTGCTTGGCATTGCCAAGTGAGAATTTCATGATGAGATCATTGACATAATTAAAAGGAAGTGTTAGTTTCTTGGTGATACCACTAGTGCATTGCTCCAATTTGAAGAGGAAACTGGTTTGTTGGGTATTCGGGCTGAATATGACCATGAAGTAAGTACTGGATTATCTATGCAGGATGCTACTAATCAGTGCACAGCATGTGAAAAAAAAAAGTGGCTAAAAATGCATTGTCTTGTAGCAATATGCATGGTGGAGTAAGGAAAATGCAACAATATGGAGAAGAGACTCTAGGATTTATTCCTTGAAGTCACTACACAAGAAATCATTGGGCTATATCTACCACTAAAATGTAGTGAAAATAGGGGAATGTGAAACTCCTTGTGTTTCTTTACTTGACCATGGGTTTGAGATAAATGTCATTGAGTGGGGATTGTATGAAAATGGTGCATGGCCTGTGGACACTGATCAAGGTTGGCGTATGAGGGCGACAAATAATTCTTCAGGGGAGCTCTATGCTACATGTCCTAATGTAAAAGTGACGATTGGTAATGTATAGGAAGAGAAACACTTCTTTGTGCAAGATAATTCCTCATATGCAGTGATTTTGGAACAGTCCTATATTACAGGTGTGCGTATGGAAACAAAGGTGCTTAATGATGGTTTTGCTTATGCAAGAGTCAGTAGCAAGGATGGGAGAAAAGCAGTCCAATTTCTTACTCTTTGTGTTAATCATCCTAGAAATCGTGATATGCTTTGAGAGTCTCCTTTGGTTCCAAATGCAAGGGAATTCAAAGACCTGGATTTTCATTAATCACTACTGTAATGCGGGGCTACAGTAGTGCTATTCAGAGGGTGTACTCACCTCTTGATGAAATGAAGCATGTATTTACTATTGATAACTCTCAGTTTACAACAAACAGTTCATGTTGGTTTAAGAATATGGAAGCTATGTATAGGGCTGAACACATATCTATGAAACAGGCTATTAAGAAACTGAGCATTAGGGCTATTAGCTGAAAATGATGGCATTTCAGGTATCTTTTATGGGCTAAATATTACTGACACTATGGCTGAAATTTCAGCAACTATACAAGCAAAAAATGAGGCTGAAAACAGAGTGTTGTCAATATGTTCTTTGGATATGTATGATGTTATAGCATTGTTTTCTCAATAGGAAGGATTACAATGGGCTGAAGCACTTGTGGAGACAAAGTATAAGACAGTTGAAAAAAATGTGAAACAAATTGCTTTGCCACTTCCACCAGAGAGTGAGGGTATGTATGAAAAAGTGTCAAGGCAGCCATGCTTACGAGATCCTAAAGATATAGGTCATCAGTTTACATTTGAAATATTATAGGAATTGAAAGTTGGTGCAAAAGGGTTTCTTTTGCCTACTGAGAGAGACTGTTTTATGCATATGTTGGCTAGACATGGGAAGGCATTTGCATTTCAACCAAGTGCAATAGGTTGTGTGGATCCAAATGTCGTCTCTCCTATGGTCATATTTACTGTGCCACATGTACCATGGAACTTGAGGCCTATTCCACTGCCTAAAGATTATTTGCCAAAGCTGATGAATTTGCTAAATGAAAAGATTCACATGAAGATCTTGGAGCCTTCTTCATCCCCGTACTCAAATCATTGGTTTACTGTGCCCAAAAAGAATGGGGCTTTGAGATTTATTCAAGACATGCAACTAGTCAATAAAGTGACCATAAGAAATGTCGGTGCAGGTCCTATGGTTGATGAATTTGCAGAGGCTTCTGTAGGAAGAGTGATCTATTCTTTGGGTGATCTTTACTCGGGTTATGATCAGTTTCAGCTTGCAATTGAAAGCGGGGATATCACAACCAAGAAGACTCCTTTGGGGTTAGTATGGATGTGTACTCTCCCACAGGGTGCAACAAACTCAGTGGCACACATGACAAATGCTATGAATAGGGTATTCAAGGATTTTATACCACAATTGACTATGCCCTTCTTGGATGATGTTCCAATCAAAGGGTGTGCAGTGGATGAAAAGAATGAAGAGATGGATGCTCATGGATGCAGATAGTTTGTTGCAAATCATATTGTGGATTGTGAGAGGATTTTGACACATCTAGAAGAGGTGCATTTAACTCTTTCTAGACAAAAGTCTGTCTTTGGAGTTGAAGAGCTTTTGATTGTTGGGCATATGTGTGGGCCTTATGGGCGAAGGCCATCACTAGCAAAAATAGATGGGATTGATAGAATGTGCGATGTATGCACGAATGTATCCGAGGTTTGTAGATTCTTGGATGCATGTGTGTTCTATTTGATATGGATTCCTCACTTTGCACATGTAGTCGATGCTCTTTATCAGCTTCTAAGGAAGTCATAAATTTCAAGGAAGCATCAGAAAGCAATGAAGAAATTGAAGCAACTCTTAAAATCTTCTCCTACATTGAGAAAGGCTGACTATTCACATGGAAAGCTTGTCATTATTACTGTTGATACAAGCCCAATTGAGATTGGATGGGAAATTGGGCAAGATGATGAGGAAGGACAAAGATATGCAATTCTCTTTGGTGCTAAAGTATTGACTGAATGACAGAGAAGATATCCACAGGTTAAAAGAGAATTATGGGGAATTGTGACAGCCCTTAAATGTGATAAGGAGTATTTTTTGGGTGCTCATGTAGTCATTGAGAGTGATTGTTTGTTGATATTGGGTATGATTACTAGTTGTGCTACTCTGGACATTGCTATGCTCTGGTGGATTGCATACATCAAATCTTTGAACCCTGAATTTCAGCATATTGCAGGAAGAGATAACCTAGTGGTAGACATGTTATCTCAAGCACGTTATGAGAATGAAGATGGGATGATGGATGAGGAGGAAGAAGATGACTTTCTTATGGCTGAAAATGATATTGCAAGAGTGAATTTAGCAATGCAAGGTGTTGCTACAACATTAACAGAAGCTAAGAGAAGACACTTTAGATGTTTTATATCTTGTGTAGAAGTGTTTCTGGAAGACAAATATATAGGAGAGTGGCTGAGAATTGGTTAATATCTCAGTACATTAACAAAGAGAGATGAATGGTCAGACGAGGATTTTAAGAAGATCAAGAGGAAAGCCTATGGATTTTTCTCAAAAGATGGATACTTATGGAAACATGCTAAAAAGAAACAAGGTATGCCATTGTGAGTTTTGGGTGATAGAGCTTCACAAGTAACTGTTATGCAAGAATTTCATGAAAGCTTGTGGGTTGGTCATAGAGGTGTTTGGGGTACTTTTACAAAGATCAAAGAAAGATATTGGTGGCAGGGTATGTATAAGGATGTTGATCACTTTGTGGAAACATGTATGACATGTCAAATGTATTCAACTGTGAGACATCAAGATGGATTGCAACCCACATATCCATTGTCTCTTCATTTTAAGTGGGTGGTGGATTTGGTCACAATGCCTACAGGTCTTTGGAAAATGAGGTATCTTGTGCTTGATCGTGAAGACTTGACTAATCAAGTGGAAGGAAAAGCTTTACATACTAAGACAAAAAATATTGTGTGTAATTTTCTCTTAGAAGAGATATCAGAAGTGAGAGCAGCAATGGAAGTGTAATAACTAGTTGTAAGAGAGTGCACAAACACAACAAGAGAAACATTGCAAGTAACAAATAACCTAATAAGATATTGCATAAGAAATAGAATCCATATGCTAAGGCATAATATAGTACAAGATTCCAAACATAAGTCACCAACAATGGGTACTTGTTTCCTCCAACACATGTAAGAATAGTGATGATTGAATTGAATGAGGAGGGAGCTTGCCTATCTATAAATAGGCTCTAGACATGAACAAGTTAGCCAACCCAGCTATATAGGTTGGCCAATAAAGTGTTGTCATTGTAAAATGAGTATTGGCAATAAAATATATAAATAACATTGTAATGCACAAACTTACACATCATTGAGATATATATTATGCTACACTTTGTTGTATGTAATGGGTAGCCCCTCTATGGCTCTAAAAAGAAAGTGGGCTTAGACTTGCTTTGCTCTTTCATTGAATAAATTTATTGTGGGAGGTGACAAAATTTCAATTTTTCTTCCAAAGTTGAAGAGGGTAGTCTTTTTCACACATTGACAATTATCCTTCACATACAAACAAACATCAAAGAAGCCTCCTTTTACATGCATCTCTACTCTCTCCAATCATGTGTTGATGTGGATTCCTTCCACTTGCAGCTATATATTGAAAACGCAAAGCTTTATGTCGCATCAAATCCTCCTCTTCAAAATCTATCTATGGTTGATCACCCTTGGATCTTGTTTGATACCACATCACAATGCAATGTTGCAAAAGTGTATGAATGTATTGATTGTAGATGTTGTGAACACAGAGAAAAGGGAGAGAAAATAAGAGAACAACAATAAGAATGTTGGAAATTGAATATTGAATAAACAAGACAGAATGGGTACAAGAGGTTGGGCGTAATGTTAACATCATCTCTAGATACTTGCCTTGGATCATGGTGAAAATTCTATGAATAAAGTATTGTATCATCATGTTTTAATTAAAATTGTGCAAAAGGGACCATGAGAACGTAGACTCTTTAAACTAATTTAGATTTGGAGAATGGATATAACTACTGCCTCTGAAATACAAAAAAGGGTATATAAAATGGTGTAAAAAAAATTTAATGGATTTTTAAATTATAATTTGAATGCACGTTATACAGAGGTGTCTATAAGGTGACCCCCCCAACACACATTGGGTGTTGATTTATGATACTAGTTTGGATAACTAGCATAATTCTATTGGGAGAGTTTTAAAGCGATGGTTTGGTCCCTATGTGGTAAGATAAGTACATAAAAATGCTACCTACTCACTTAGTGAATTGGATGAAACAACATTAAAGATTCCTATAGTCGAGAAGTAGACCAAGCTTCTTAAGAGGTGGGAGTCTATTATGTACAAGCTACATGCGCTAGATATAGGTATTACACATGACAATGTGAAGGAGGAAAAAGAAGAGGACATCTTGATGGATGGTGCAGGCTCTAAATGTTGAAATGATTGAGGCAATGGCACATGTTGCAGGATGTGCAAGGTTCGAGGGGAAAGATTTGAGAGGATTTTTTGTCTATATCATGAATTCATTTGACAAGTCATATATCAAATTCTTCCATGGTTTAAAAGGATAGGATTTCTAGTTATTTCATCACTGCAATTACTTGCCAATGCATAAAAAGACAAGTGGTGAGCAAACCCATAGGTGGAATGTCCAAGTTGAGTCACATAAGTTATGAATAAAAATCTTGTGTGCATGTGGCCTAAGTCAATAAATTAAGTGACTTGTTTTAAGGCTCCTCATACTAGAACTTTAAGGAGAGGAATGTGAGGCTGAGAAAAAGAGAAAATTTTGAGGAAAAGAAAACAAGAGCAGTAGCAAAAAAAAAAACGTGAGTGAGTTTTGGAGCTCTTAAATAGGCCACCATAGCTCATGAGAAAGCTAAAATAAGAGAAAAACTCAATGGGAGTGGACTCAATGATGACTTGGGAGTTGCTTAACACTTAAAAGTTGGATCTTGGATAGTATATGCTACTATAATAACACTAACTACTAGGATATTTGCTATCATAAAACATTCACAGGGTGATTCTAAGTCTTCCAAGACATCTCCTTTATGTATATAATTCTCTACTACCAATAGATCATTGCTAGAATAAGAATCCATGGTTCTATAAATGATTGGAGAAGCAAAGGCTTGCATTTTTTTTGTTGTAATAATAGTAACCACTAGGATAACTATTGTAACATTGGGTGTTCCAGGGCCTTTAAAAGCATTTCATTCATGAATCTAGTGCTCTGAGGATGAGAGAACAATATCAGAATAAGAGTATATGGTCTCATAAAGATTTGGAAAAGCATAGGGATTATTTTCCTTTGTTGTAATAAAACTATCATAAGAGGGCTAAAGCACAAATTTGGTCCCCATATAGGGTTTTAGCAAAATCTAATATATGATGAAGCTTGGCACTATGCTTGATTAATAGGGGCTATCTTATATGACATTGTTTGATAGTTTATGCATAGGTTTGGAGGAAAAATCATTTGAGTACTCATAATGTATGGTTGTGTCTATGAATAGGGTGAACTTTGAGTCAAAGTCTCAAAACTTGGGTTATGTGGTTGTACTTGAGACACGCAATGATTGTATCTGACAAACTATGTCATACAAAGCTTGAATCAAAGGATTTTCTTAGGTTTTCTTTCTTGATGTTTTATGTCTGCACTTGATTATGTTATTGTCTTTTCTTACTCCTTTTGGTCTAATTTCTTTGTACCCTTCTCATCATAACCCTCCTGGTTAGGGTCTTTGATATATGTGCTCCGATATTGGTGAACCCAACATGAACTCATTGAAAGGTTGTAGATACTCCCAGTTTAGGATTCAAAGAGTTTGTATAGACTTATGGCATGCATAAGAGGAAATATGAAATTATTAAGGCTTTGTAGAGTGTGGTTGCAAATTTGCAAAATTTTGATGGCAAGAATGTTTCTCGATACCTGAAGGTTTATGAGGAGAAATCAGAATGGAAAAGTGTACTTATAGATGACATGCAGAAGTATTTCTATGAGGTTGTGGTTCCTGAAATTTGCGAATGGATAAATGCAATTTATGCAAGTCATGGTTGTTCTTGGGTTGCTTTTAAGCAAGCCTTAAAGGATGAATAATTTATTGAGGATATAGACAGGGGTACAAAGATGTCTTTTCTAGAATGGGTTGCAAAGCCTACAAAGGGGCATACTCCTCCTGAGTTGTTAAGAGAGGTTGAGAAGCATATTGTTGAGTAGTTGTCTTTGGAATCATAAAATATTGTCTTATTTTTGTCGGCGATAGACCCACCATTGCAAGATAAGTTAGAAGAGTTTTTGAAAGATGATACTATAGTGTAGGGACTAAAAACTAATTGGGCTAATGTATAAGCTGCACTAACAAAGTTGGTCAATACATAGAAAAGAAAATAATAGCTAGATACACTTGGTATTATTGCTAGTCCTTTATAGACTGAGCCTATTATTAACTTTGATTTTGTTGCTAAGATAGGGCTTGTTTTGAGGTAGCTGTTGATGATGATTGTGCCTTCTGTTGCTTCATCTAGAGATGATGTCATTAAGGAGATTTAAAAATATTTGTGTGACTTGTATCTTAAGTATGTAGAGATTGGAAATTTTGATTATTTAAATAGGCTCTAAGGAACCTAGCGAGGGCTTTGTCAAATGGTGTATGTAGTGTGATAACTCGTAGTATGAGTGGTAAGATTGTGAGTCCTATCATGAAGCTTTAATTCTAAGATAATTTATTGGAAAAATAATAAACATCATGCACGAGAAATGGATATGCCTCTTGCCTTAAATTTTGAAAACTGAGGTATGCAAAACATTGGTGAAAGATTTGGCTATCAAGAATGTAGATTTAGTAGTCCATGCATCTACTTTTGGCTTACAAATAAAGGAATTCAATGCCAAGGTTGTTTCTTTTTTGAAATCTGATGTATGGTCATAAGATTTGGTTTATGTAGAAAATAAAAATACATCTATGGTTGATCTATCATGTGATAGGAAAAACATACAACTTAGATTAGGTTGGGATTCTCTAGATCATTTGGTCCATCAACCTAGCCATCATGGTCATCATTTCTCTATGTCTCAGCGTACTTGGCTAAAATACAAAATATTGATATTGTTGTTGAGGAAAAGATTTAATGAGGGTGCAGGTACTTCAAAATGGATGACACCAAGTAAATCACAGCATAAAAAAGCTACTAAAAATCTAGTCCTGAGCATGTCATAGAAGATATTGTGCAGAAAAATGACACAAGATGAGAAAAAGAAAGGCAAGTAGCCTAGCTATAAACTATAGTCTAACATAGAAATTGTCATAGACATAAAGAAAGTGCTTGAGGAGACACTTGGTGAAGTTCTTTGAATTTCCATCAATCCCATGATGAAATAATAGACAAATCATTAGGAGAAAATGACAATTTATTGGGGAAACCACTTAGGCTTTGTTGCAAGTTTATGAGGATTTGGATTCTCAAGGGATTTTCGTAGAGTCTACTAACAATCCTAGTGTTTTTTGCAAGTATCTTGAAGTTGCAAATGGATTGATGATGGACAAAAAAGAGGAAATATTGACTGAAAGTATACTAATGAATTACATTTCTCAAAGACAAGTTATGCAACACCAAACACATGATGTTGAGGATGCTTGCTTTATTCCTAGTATCCATTATTCTCTACACACTAGGCAAGGGCTACAATAGAGACTAAAGTAAAGATTGGAAAGCAGGAAACTCCATGTGTTACATTATTGGACCATGGGTTGGAGATCAATGTCATGTCAAAAGCTTGTATGAAAATGGTGGTTGGCCAATTGATGTAGATCTTTGATTGAGAATGAGAGCTACAAATAACTCATCTAGGGATCTCTATGTTGTATATCGAATGTTTGGGTTACCATAGGGGATGGCTAAGATGATCAACATTTCTTTGTGCAAGATACTAGTAATTATGTAGTGATTTTAGGTAAGCCATACATTATGCGAACTAGGATGGAAACAAATTTTTTTGATGATGAGTCATCATATGCTCATGTAAGGAGTACAAAAGGAAGGAGAGTAGCTTAGTTTCCGATAGTGAGTGATAATCATCCACACAATTGGTAAATGTTTAAAGATCATCCTATGCTATCAAATGTCAAAGAGTTCAAGTATTTTTAGATGGTACTACCATAAGAGGAGGCTATGTCAGTGCTGCTTGCAAAAAGATCTTGCCTCCTAATAAAGGAAAAACTATTTTTACTACTTACTTTTATGTTTGGACAGCAAATATTTTTAGGTTGTTTAAGAGAATTGAGAGCATGAAGAGGGCTAAAAATAAATTTGTTAAGAGGGATGAAAAAGAGTTAAAAAAGCATGAGGTTTTGGCCATAGATGACTGCATTATGATCTTGTTTGAGGGGCTGAATTTTACTAACACTATATCTAAAATTTCGCTAGCTATACATGTTGAAAATGAGGCTAAAAATAGGGTGCTTTAAGTATTTTCTTTGGAGATATATGAGACTATAACATTGTTTGCTCATTAGAAAGGATTACAAGTAAAAGAATGGGATGATATAATTGTAGAAATAAATTATAAGATAGTTGATAGGAAAGTTAAGCTAGTTGCTTTGCCATTGTCATTAGGTAGTGAGGGTATTCATGATCAAGTATCGAGGCAGCCAAGCTTGCATGATTGGAAGAATAGAGAGCACAAATTTACATCTCAAACATTGAAGAAATTGAAAGTTGGTGGAGAGGCATTTCTCTTGCTTGTTGAAAGGGAGTGTTTCATGTAGATTTTGGCTAAACAAGGGAAAGCATTTGCATTTTAACCGACTAAAATAGGCTATGTGGACCCAAATATTGTTGGTCCAATGGTAATTTTCACAATGTCACATATGCCATGGAGTTTGAGGCCCATTCTAGTACCTAAGCTTATTTACCTAAGTTGATGGAACTCTTGAATGAGGATATATGCATGAAGATATTGGCACCATCTTCACCTCCATACTCTAATCAGTGGTCTACTATACCCAATAAAAATGGAGCATTGAGGTTCATTCAAGATATGCAGCTTCTTGATAAAGTTATAATAAGAAATGTGGATGCATGTCCAATATTAGATGAATTTATGTGATTCACACTCCAACTATGAAAAGTTTCAACTAGCTCTTGAAATTGATCATAGCTAGAGTAGCAATTTATTCTTTGGGTGACGTATACTCTAGCTATGATGAGTTTCAATCAGTTATTGAAAGTAGAAACATCTCTACAATGAAGAAACCCTTAGGATTAGTACAGTCTTCCAAAGGGTGTGATGAACTCGAATTCACACATGATGAATGCAATGAACAAGGTGCTTAGGGATTTTATTCCACAGCTTACTGTGCCTTCCTCGATGATGTTCTGATAAAGAGATGTTTAGTGGATGAGAGGAATGATGAGTTGGATCCTCATGGGCATAAAAATTTTATTGTAGACCATATTAATGATTATGAAAGGATCTTGACTCATTTGGTAGAGGTACACTTGACTCTCTTAGGCCACCAGATGTCAATTTTTGGAGTTAAGGAGGTTTTAATTGTAGGCCATATATGTGGACCTTATGGAAGAAAGCCATCACCAGCTAAGATAGATGGGATTGACCAAATGCAAGATGTGTAAATTAGTGTATCACAAGTTTGAAGGTCATTGGGAGCATGTTCTACCAAATATGGATTCTCCATTTTTCATATGTAGTCAATGTTCTTTACCACATGTTGAGAAGAGATTAGAGGTTTTATTGGGAGACACACACAAAGGCTATGAAGAAATTTAAGAGGATCTTAATATTTGCACCAACTTTAAGAAAATTTGATTACTCAAAAGGAAAACCAATAATCATCACAGTCGATACAAGCCCAATTGGAATCGGATGGGCAATTGGACAGGATGATGACAAGGGACACAAATATGTTATTGTGAATTTGGTGCTAAAGTGTTGAACGAACAATAGCAACAATATCCTCATATGAAAAGAGATCTTTGTGGGGTTGTTTACAACCCTTAAATGCAATAAGAAATAATTTATGGTTTCTCATGTGGTCATTGAAAACCATTGCTTGCCATTTTGGGTATGCTTTCTAGTTGTGCCACATCAAACATTGACATGTTATGGTGGATTGCACACATAAAATCATTGAATCATGAATTGTAGCATATTGTAGAGAGAAATAATACAGTGTAGATATGTTATCAAGAGCACAACATTAAATGCAATAAGAATAGTGGTTGAATTGTCTTGAAAAAGTGCTATAGTAGTAAATTCAATAGTACATTGTCGGAAGGGTTTTAGCCAAAAGGTCATATCCACCGACGATCAAAGATAGAAGGAAGTAGAGGATAGGAGATAGAAGAGAAGAAAAAGAATAAACAAGAGTTAAACATGATAAAACACAAAGCACAATGAATTGAATCACTATGTATTGATAGAACCTGAAATCCCTTGTTAGCACTACTCAGAAGCAATCTCCAAGCATTAGATCTCCTAGAGCTCCCTCATAGACCAAAAAACATGCATCAAACTGTAACATGTCCACTTGGTCCTGTCAGGACATGTCTTAGTAGTCCATCGGAAAGGAGGTCTAGAAAGCTCCGCCTAGCACTCCCATGGAATGTTACAGGGTTTGTGATCTAGGACTTTCCATGTCTGCCATGTAGCGGAAGTATTCTGGCCATTCCCACTTAGGACCGACCTGAATCAGGGTTTCGACCCTAATGGTCATTTCCTAAACGGCAACTAGTGTCAAACTCCAAGCGAACTACTTTATGCAAAAATGCCAGGGCCGAAGCAGATTCACGCTGCAAGGCTCGACCTCTCTGCCATAAGGCATAGTCCCATTCCGTTCCCCTAAAACAACATAAACCAGGGTTATTATAACCTAGACTCTAGGTCAGCACCCTTGCTATTCATTTCCTTTGAGAAGATCTCCTTGCTATCCATTATGATTGAGAAAAGTTCCCGACCAACCGGGACCACCCATCCATAGGATGGACCCATGGCGACATCCACCACACTTTCCTCAAGGTTGCTTTAGTTGTCTAATTACCTACCACATTTAGTTGGACAGGCATCAAGTAGCTTCCTTAATTAGCCTATTAGACACTGGTTCCTTCACATAATCTTAGCACTTAACATAGAAAAGCAGTGTCAAACAAGTTCCTTTTCAATAGGTTATCATATTTATCTTTGGAATACATTCATAAAGTCCAGCTCGTAGGCTTATCCATAATCTGCCCGAAGGTTTTCCATAATCCACAGGGGGATTACTAATCCAAGATTCTGCCCGTAGACTAGTATGCGAGCCTTGAGATCCAATCCTGAGTCACATCGGCCTCTTGTGTAGGGCCCGGAAGGTGAAGGATTTACCGCTAGAGCCCCCTGGCACCCAAGCGTCCTCCTGCTCCAAGTAGTACTCAACAAAGAGACCTCACGCGACAGGTTCGGTTCATGTTCCCGGCGCGTCTAACAACCCCCTTGGTTAGGGTCAGGCAGACAGTCGGGGGTAACTGAGGCTGCCTCTCCCTTCAAGCCTTCAACCTGAAGCATTAGATATCTTTTCATCCTTTAGTTCCTTTTGCAAACAAATCAAACAGTGCTCATTAAATTGTTACAAGCACAATCATATCCAGTGGTCGTTATTTGGCCAACTGCTAAGGAGTGAATCCTTCTCTCTGAATGCATCCAACATTTGATCCAGGATCAATTGCGACTCGGTAAGATCCCCAAGGGTTTGTTTGTTAACCCGTATGTCCTTGGGTTAGGGCAGTACCCTATTAACCCAACTTAACCAATACCTTAGGTTCTATTAACAGTAAATCATGGCGACCATGTCGCTCCAAATTATTGACTGGTCCTTTGCTTCCAAGAAAATATCTAATTCCCTTATCTTGGCAACTTTTCCCCCCAAGAAAGGTGCTGCAGTAGGATGGCTACTCATCCTCTTGCAAGTTAAACTTGCGCAGGAATCTGCCAATCTCATTCCAAGGAATTGGCAACTCTCTTGTGGTCAAACCACAAGATCATGCGACGTTGCAACTTTTTGCACAAGTGTCACATCTATTCCGTGGGATCATTTCACCCATTGAACGGCATCTTCTGGTCACGGAATCATGATTAGATAAGAATCAGGATTTAGGGTGTCTTCTTATCCAACCCATTCCCAATTGCACTAGGCCGATTAGGGGTTCCAACTCAACCCGAGTTTCATCTTTTGAACGAGTGATCCTTAGGGTAGAAACCCTAGATCGTTTCTTGGAGTTGCGTCCAATTATCCCTACATTTTGTGAATGTGGGTAGGACCTTTGGGTATGAGGGTTTAGTCTTGGCAACAAGTGCGACTAGGTCAAGTCCTTAACATGCTAAACCCTGGTTAGCACTTGGAGTATATTGTATCGATTTAACCATCCTATGCAAATCCTTTGCAGTTAAGGTGTTTTGGGTAACCCAATTTACTTGTCTTACGACAAGGACGGACCATTCCTAAAGATGTTTTCTTGATCAAAAAGGGGAAAAACTAGTTGCATTACGATACAATTCTTGTAAGCACACGATTCATTGCCTCTGCATATGATTAGATTCACAAACCCTAACTTTTCTTGTTAAGACCAAAGCGCATGTTAAATTTCGGCATAACTTCCATTGATCCTACTAGGACATGCATTCACGATTCATGCCACTAAACTTTTAAGATTTTTTGCTTAAATGAACCATGCAGCCTTTCCCTAAGTGTGCCCTTGATGGATGAAATTATTCGTACGATGAATGTGCATTATGCAACCTTTCCTAACTATTACGTAGGTAGATGAGATTCATGCTAATTGAATCTAGAGTTAACCTATCTCATGCAGCCCTTAGAATCTTTTCCATGTTGCAATTTCCTACGGTTGATAACGACTTCCTTAACGAATCATTACGAAGAAGATTTTTCTAAAAATGTGACATGCGATTTAATCTTTTAATGCATAGTCAAATGTGTACTACCATAATCTCAACTTTGTAATGCTAATCATTAGTTATTCTAGACTCGTCACTTTGCAATGCACAAAATCCAACTTGCTAATAAGGTACTAAAATGCATAGACACCTTATGTTCTTTTTCGTTCATTCCATTGAAAATACAAATGACCAACTTCGTATCATGAATTACTTTAAGTAAATTTCAACTAGCCAGTTTATTTCAATCGCATTTAGCTAGGTAGATTTGACAAGCATAAGGGCATCCTAGTTCCATGAAGTAACCATGCATAATTGCAATACTTCTACGTAAATCAAAAAATAGGAAGAAAACCAGGACTTGTGGGCTCGGTGAAATATCCACATGAATATTAGGAGATGATCCTCCGACAGGTGCACCTTGTGACTTTTTAGGGGCTATCGTGAATTCAACCTCTGGTTTGCCTTCACAGATTCGAATTACTTGCCTTGGTTCGCAGTCTTATGATCTTTGGCTGTCTCCCTCGTACACGGAAATTCCCTTTGAAGTATGGCTCCTTGACAGAAGTACCGACTTGCGGAATTTGGCTTATAGAAGGCCTTAGGGTTCGGAGCTTGGACCTTCTTTCTTTTAGGAAAAGAGGGGATTCGTGAAAGGGTTCTTGTGAAGGCCTTGCGGAAACGGAGGCTTGAGAGATTCTTCTCCTTGAAATTTTGGGCTAGGAATGGTTTTATGGGGGCCTTGCGGGAATGGGAGGCCTATGAACTTCTCCTTCCTCTCATAAAAATCAAGGGGTAAAGATCTTGTGGAAAGGGGGTTTAAGGAAACCCTCTTCTTCTCTACAAGACCCAGGGGTAAGGATGGGCTTATTGGGGAATCTAGTGGAAGGGGGTTTATAGGCTTTCTCCTCTTCTTTTCAAATCCCACACGAGGGATGATTGGTGGGAAGGGGCTTTGTAGCTTCCTCTCCTTCAAAATCCCATGATGGGCTTATTGAGTGATTGGTGGGAAGGCCCTTATAGGCTTCCCCTTCTCCTCTTCAAAGCCCGGGATGGGTTTATTGAGGATCTAATGGGAAGGGGGCTTTAAACCCGGGCTAGGAAATGGGCTTGTGGTGGATCCAATGGGAAGGGGGCTTAGAGAAGCCCCTTAGAAGCTTCCTAAAGAAGCTTCTGTGAAGCTTCTAAAGCATGCAGACGTGGAGAAAGGGAGAATAATGGCTACGTGGATAATGATGACTTGGAAGGCCTTGATGGCGGCCGTCAGGTGGGATGGCGGCAATGTCTTCAGCCGGCAGCTGGCGGTGTCTCGATGATGGCAGCAACGGCCTCTAGTCATAGGCAGTGGCCTCCAGTCACAGGCGGGGGCTCCCTCAGCACCACGACGTCTTCTGCAGGCTTACACAGCCTCTCTTCTCCTTCTCTAGTGATGACAGCAAGTAGCATCCCTCTCCCTTCTCCCCAACCCCCCCTCCACTATGGGGGTTCTTATAGTCCAGGGGGGAGAGGGGACCTCCCCCCACGTGGCCCGTTGCATGGCCCTCTTTCCCCCCTTCCTCATGCAGCCCTATTGGCCCATCCCCCAACACTCCCTCTCCTCCAGCCGTGCATTGGTTGGGGGAGAAGGAATAGTAAAAGAAATTTGAATTGTATTTCAACATTATCCTCTTAACCTCCTCCTAAGAGGATGATTCCCCACAGATGATGCGGTTTTGAACCTCGATCCCGGTTTACCAATGCGGAGTACTCCATTTCTCGCGTACGGTTATAGATTAACTGCCAGCACTGGTGATAATCTTTGCACGAGTCTACGTTGAGAGCGGGAGGTCGGTTTAGTAATATTTCTTCAAACGGGAATATTACACAAACATAAATTTTTCTCTACTGCTCAGAACCCAAATCTAATGGTTTTGCTGGCTCTGAAAGGGGGTAAAACTGCAGGACACTTGCTCAGAAATCTGCCAGATCACTCCTTCTTCTCCTAGTTCAAAGTCCTGTTTGTTGCTTCTCAACTACAATCACAATGCGTGCAATTTCGCCAATCTTGATTTTTCATGAAAAATCCAAAACTTTTTAAAAAATTAATTTTCTTTTTGCATGCCATCCTATTCTAGAAGTTTCCCTAGATTTTTAGTATATTTATAATAATTAGTATCAAAAATATAAAAAATAAGCTAAAATTGTTCAAAAATCTAGTATTTTTGAACCATCCATGCCACGAACACTAGCACTAATGACTCAGATGACATTGACTCTCTAGATCAATAAGAAAGTCAAATGATGATGCATTCCATGTTTTTTCACACTGTATGCGTATAGTAGCACGGCATACACCCCCCTTAAACCTGCATATCCTCCCATATATGCTAGTGATACTATATTTTTGAATAATTTTAGCTTTTTAAAATATAATATTGGGAATTTGTATTATCAATTTCTATTTTTAGCCTCTTATATTCGTGATTATGATATTCTTTGCATTAATGATATACAGTCCCGACCACTTTTATTTAATGATATATTTGGATTAATGATAATGGTAGGTTTACTCTAAATTCAAATTAGTAAAAAGCTTGCCACATATTTTTTTCCCTCCTTTATTTTGTCCCTCCCGTGTTTTTCCCTCCTTTGTGGTAGCCTAGCCTTCTCTCTCTCTCTCTCTCTCTCTCTCTCCCTCCACTATGGATACATACATTCAACCTTCAACAAGGCGTCCAAGCTCCCAAATCACATCCATGTTGACATATCGAGCTCCACTCGTGATACGCCAGGGTGACCGTTGTGTATTTATGTCACCGACTTGTCAGTTGCAGATGCGGTTGGTACACCGCCCCTGAATAATAGCTACATGATAGCTATCCTTATCTACTCTAGTTTGTGGCTCAGTTAGTATGCCACCTTAGTTAGTTGAGTTTGGTTTTGAGACCCATACATAGGGTTCTTCTATTTCTTTGTACGGGAGTTCTTTTGGCTTACACAACTAAGAAGAGGAAAACTATTTTCAGCCTCCACCCTTGTGTGTCCTCCCCCATTGTGCAAGCAAGAAAGCTTCAAACGAGACTCCTTCCTTCTCTCCCACAATCTTGACATGGTATCAGAGCCTTGTTCGTGGTAAGGAGCTCAAGAAAGCAAGCCAAGCTCGCGGTGGTCTGGTAAGAGGAGCAGTGTTGCTTTCATTTTCTGTTTTGGGAGTAGATCTCTGCAGGTAGCACAGCCGGAAATTGCAGGAGTGCATTGTCTCAGGTTGAGACGCCCTTCGCGGTGAAGCAAAAGGGCAGTTTAGCCCTTGGCGACCTTATTTTTTTGATTTGAGGCCATTTCGGGGCCTGTTTTGGAGGCGGAAGTTTTCTGCACGCACTCAGGAAAAGGCCCAGTTTTATGCTGTGCAGCCACCGTTATACAGGTCGGTGAATAGTTACTGTAAAAATTGCTTTGTATGCTTGTACGCAGAGACATTGGGAGTTACAGAATCATCCCTGTTGCCTGTTGATGCAAAATCGTCACTAGGAAGTGACTGTGTGGTCAAATACCACTTTCGCCAGTTTTGCAGATTTTTCCTTGTGAGGGTGAAGCTGTGGTTTTTGCAGTGACAGAATTTTTTGCAGTCTTCTGTAATGGCATCTGATTCTCTTTCACAGATTGTCACTGAAAAGCTTGACAAGAACAACTTCCAAGCATGGAAGTTTAGAATGACGAATTTCCTTATGGGAAAAGGATATTGGGAATTTGTTGCAGGAAATGAAGAAGAACCAGTTCTTCCTGATGTTCCCAATCAACAGCAAATGCAGGCATTTAAAGCATGGCATGAGAGAGCCAGGAAAGTTATGTATTGGCTGTCTATCAGCATTTCAGACTCTATGATTGTGCATATTCAGGATGCAAGTACGCCAAAGGAGGCATGGGATACTTTGTCAAAAATGTATAGCACAAATACGCAAGCCAGGAAAATGCAGCTCAAGCAAGAGTTGCACAATGTGCAAAGAGAAAATATGAGCATCAACGACTACCATATGAAGGTGAAGAAGATTGCAGATGCACTTGCTTCCATTGGGTCACTAGTGGAAGATGATGATTTAGTTTCTGTGACCTTGAATGGTCTAGGAAAGGATTATGCACAGTTTCGGACTTCCATTTCAGTTCGTGAAAGATTTCCTGATTTTGAGGAGTTGATTGCTCTTCTAATTTCTGAGGAACAGAGAAATGGTGGTGCATCTTCTTCAGGAGGAACTTCAAAAGAAGCTGTCTTCTACTCAAATGCTGGAAGAGGTAGAAGCAGAGGTAGAGGAGGCCGATTTGGAGGCCGTGGTAGAAATCAGAATATGCAGCAAACTCAAGAAAACCAGTCCTATGGAGGAGGACGTGGTAACTCTAGAGGCAGGGGGAGCCAAAGAGGTCGTGGTGGATGGCAAAGAGGTCAAAATGCAAACAGTAATGTTGAATGCTACTATTGTGGTAAAATGGGTCATATGGCTAAAGACTACTATAAAAAGCAGAATGACATCATGAATGGAAAACTGCAACAAGGGAATTATGCATCTTCTAGCAGACAGGGTGATGACAGAAATGAGCATTTGTTCATGGTGCAGCACATGAACAATTCTGTGACAAGTGCAGAAGAAAGCAATGATGTATGGTATGTTGACTCAGGTGCATCAAACCACATGACAGGTCATGCAGAATGGATGGAGGATGCAAGGAAAATGGAAAAACTAGGATTTGTGGAGACTGGTGATGATACTGCACATCCTATTGTGCAGATTGGAAAAATTCCCTTGTCTATGCAGGATGGGAAAAAGAAATACCTGTCCGATGTATTTCATGTCCCGAATATCACCAAGAATCTGGTTTCTGTTGGTCAAATGGTTGAGCAGGGCTTGCAGGTCAGATTTAATCCTCATGGATGCTTTGTTGAGGATATGAAAAATAAAGGTCGCTTGATAGCAAAAGGAAAGAAGAAGGGCAGAATGTTTACATTGGATGCAGACATGTCTGAATTGAGTGCAGCAATGTTTGCACATGGGACCGGTGTAGTTGCAGATATTGATATCTGGCATAAACGCATTGGTCATGTTAATGTGCAGCGACTTAAATCAATGCAGGCCCAAAATATTGTTGCAGGATTGCCCAAATTCAAGGTTGCAGAAATGCATAAGGTATGTGAAGCCTATCAGTTTGGAAAACAGGCAAGGAAACCATTTCCTAGACATGTTCAAGAGAGTAAGAAGCCATTGGAATTAATCCACTCTGATGTGTGGACTACTAAAGCTACATCTCTTGGAGGCTGTCATTATTTTGTCAGTTTTATTGATGACTATAGCAGAAAAGTTTGGGTGTATTTTATGAAAAAGAAAAGTGAAGTTTTTGGGCATTTCAAAACTCTTAAAGCTATGGTTGAAAAAGAAACAGGTCTGCAAGTAAAATGCCTAAGGTCAGATGGAGGGGGAGAGTACCTCTCAAATGAGTTTGCAAGGTTCCTGCAGGAGCATGGCATAAAGCAGCAATATTCATGCAGTCATACCCCACAACAAAATGGAATTGCAGAAAGGAAAAACAGGCATATTGGAGAGGTATCTCGTGCCATGCTCAATGAAAAAGACTTGCCAGATTTTTATCGGGCTGAAGCAGTTGCTACAGCAGTCTACATAATGAATAGGACTCCCACTGCAGCAATACATGGAATGACTCCAGAGGAGAGGTATACTGGTAGGAAACCAGATATTTCTCATTTGAAAATTTTTGGTTGCATTGCCTATGTACATGTGCCAGATGAGCTGAGATCCAAGTTGGATCCAAAAGCTGAGAAGTGCATCTTTATTGGTTACTCTCTGCAGCAAAAAGGGTATAGATGCTATAACCCTTCTACTCGTAAGTTTACAGTGAGCAGAGATGTTGTTTTTGATGAGATGAGTAGCTGGTATAAACCAGTAAATGTGATTGATGATATAGATGCACAAAATGGTAATGCTGCACAGAATTCACAACAGCAGTCACAAAATATTAGTGGACCTAGAGCATCCTCTAGCAGTGGTTCACATTCTTCGCCATGGACAGGCAGATTGAGATCAGGAGAATCTTCTCAAAGCAATGCAGATAGTGGTATGCAGGTATCACGAAAAGGAAAAGAGAAGGTTAATCAGCCCATGTTTGATGTGAATGCAGGTCACTCTTATGTGGATGGTGAATCCAGTGGCTCAGAACAGAGCATTGATGATGAGTTGGGTATTCCTTCTATTGTTACACCTGGAGTAAGGAAGACCAGGGATGTTTTGAGAGCACCTGGGAGTGAACCCACTTTGCGCAGGTCTACCAGAGTTAGGTATCCTGTGGATAGGCTGAAATATGATGGATTTACAGCCATTCACTATGCATATATGGTCAAGGTGATACAGGAACCAGAACCCACTTCTTTTGAGCAAGCCATGGGAAAAGAAAAATGGGAGAAAGCCATGGATGAAGAAATGGATGCCTTGGAAGCAAACGCTACATGGGAATTGGTACCTTTGCCTAAAGGTAAGAATGCAATTGGCTGTAAGTGGGTTTATAAGGTGAAGCACAATGCAGATGGTTCTGTGAACAGATACAAGGCAAGATTAGTAGTCAAGGGGTATGCACAAACATATGGCATTGACTATGAAGAAACATTCAGTCCGGTTGCAAGGATGGCAACCGTAAGAGCAGTCATTGCTATGGCTGCATCAAAGGGATGGTCTTTACATCAGATGGATGTAAAGAATGCCTTCTTGCGTGGTGATTTGCAAGAAGAGGTCTATATGGAGCAGCCACCAGGTTATGTGCATGCTGTTCATCCTGAGTTTGTTTGCAGGTTGAAGAAAGCTTTGTATGGCTTGAAGCAAGCACCTAGAGCATGGTCTGACAAGATAGGACAGTATCTTGTCACTATTGGCTTTCAGATTTCCAAGGCAGATTTCTCACTTTATGTGAGAAAAACAGAGAAAGGTATTATGCTACTTGTCATTTATGTTGATGATTTGATTATGACAGGTGACAGTGATGAAGATATCCTTCATGTGAAAATGCTATTGAAGCAGAAGTTTGAGATGAAGGATTTGGGAGAGCTGCGTTATTTCTTGGGCATTGAGGTGATTAGATCACCAAGTGGGATACAGCTCTTGCAGAGGCAATATGGATTGGACATGCTGTCCAAATATGGGATGACAGGCTGTAAGCCTATTTCAGTTCCTTTGGAGCAGAATGTGAAGCTGAGCACAGATGCAGGTGAGCTTCTAGAAGACCCTACTATGTACAGACGCATAGTAGGAAGTTTGATTTATATGACTATTACCAGGCCAGATTTGAGCTATGCTGTTGGATTGGTAAGTCAGTTTATGCAGGCTCCAAGGAAACCACATTTGGATGCGGCTAGACGCATACTCAGGTATGTGAAGTCCACATTGCAGTATGGACTGTTTTATGAGACTGGGGTTCAGATACAGTTGCATGGATACACTGATGCTGATTGGGCTGGTAGTATTTCTGATAGACGATCTACCAGTGGATATGTGTTCTCTTTTGGGAGTGCTGCAGTCACTTGGAGCAGCAAGAAACAGCCTACAGTTGCCTTGTCGAGCACAGAGGCTGAGTACAGGGGTGCAGCAATGGCTGCATGTGAGGTAGCTTGGTTGCATAAGCTACTTTATGATATGCATCAGTCTACAGATGGACCAGTTGTCATTTATTGTGACAACATGAGTAGTATACACTTGGCAAATAACCCAGTCTATCATGCTAGAACAAAGCACATTGAGGTGCATTATCACTATGTGCGAGAGAGGGTTTTACTAGGTCTTATTGATCTAGTTTATGTCAGCACAGAGGATCAGGTAGCTGACATATTCACGAAGGCATTGGGCGCAGAGAAGCTGCGCAAGTTCAGAGACCTGCTTGGTGTGCAGGAATTGGGATTGAGCTCGAGGGGGAGTGTTGACATATCGAGCTCCACTCGTGATACGCCAGGGTGACCGTTGTGTATTTATGTCACCGACTTGTCAGTTGCAGATGCGGTTGGTACACCGCCCCTGAATAATAGCTACATGATAGCTATCCTTATCTACTCTAGTTTGTGGCTCAGTTAGTATGCCACCTTAGTTAGTTGAGTTTGGTTTTGAGACCCATACATAGGGTTCTTCTATTTCTTTGTACGGGAGTTCTTTTGGCTTACACAACTAAGAAGAGGAAAACTGTTTTCAGCCTCCACCCTTGTGTGTCCTCCCCCATTGTGC
Source organism: Lygodium microphyllum (assembly GCF_053477565.2). Classification (NCBI taxonomy): domain Eukaryota; kingdom Viridiplantae; phylum Streptophyta; class Polypodiopsida; order Schizaeales; family Lygodiaceae; genus Lygodium; species Lygodium microphyllum. The sequence continues at coordinate 37,273,535 of NC_141161.1, forward strand.
AAGCAAGAAAGCTTCAAGCGAGACTCCTTCCTTCTCTCCCACAATCTTGACAATCCATATCAATTTTTAACTCATTCCAAAAGGATGGAAGATAGGTTCCTACAATCATTAGCAAAAGTAGTTGGATCAACATGCAATAGACAAAACATGGAAAAAGATGAAGATATGAGAGCTCATTCATTTTTTCTTGGAAGAGTAGAATCCAAGATTTCAAGCTTGGACTAAATAAGAATAGCATAAACAAGGTAGCCAGTCGAAACCCTCATACCCAAAGGTCCAACACACATTCACGGAATGTAGGTCAAGAGGACGCTCATGCAAGTAACGATCTAGGGTTTCTACCCTAAGGATCATTCGTTCAAATGCTGAAACTTGGATTGAGTTGGAATCCCTAGGACCGAACATTGTTGGCCTAGTACAATTAGGATTGGGTTGGGCAAGAAGACACCCTAAACCCTACTTCTTGTCCAATCATAATTCCTTGACCAGAAAACAACGTTTAAAGAGTGAGATAATCCCTTGGAATAGATGCGACACTTGTGCAACAAGTTGCATCGTCGCATGGTCTTATGGTTTGGTCACAAGAGAGTTTTGCCATTCCTTGGAATGAGGTTGGCAGGTTCTTGCACAAGTTTAACTTGCTAGAGGGTGAGTAGTCATCCTGCTATATCACCTTCTTGGGAAAAATTTCCAAGTTAAGGGAGTTAGGTATTTGCTTGGGAACAAAGGATCAATCAATAATTGGATCGACACGGTCGCCAAGATATACTGTTATTAAAACCTAAGGTATTGGTTAAGTTGGGTTAATAGGGTATGGCCCTAACCCAAGGACAAAGGGGAGAACAAACAAACCCTTGGGGATCTTGCCAAGTCGCAGTTGATCCTGCATAGAATGTTGGATGCATTCGGAGAGAAGGATTCACTCCTTAGCAGTTGGCCAAATAAATGACCACTGGAATTGATTGTGCTTGTAACAGTTTAGGAGCACTATTTGCATTATTTTCTCAAGGAACTAAAGGATGGAAAGATATTTAATGCTTCAGGTTGAAGGCCTAGAGGCAGCTTCAGTTACCCCCGACTGTCTGTCTGACCCTAACCAAGGGGGTTCTTAGCCGCACTAGGAACGTGGACCGAACCCACCACATGAGGTCTGTCTGTTGAGCGCTACTTGGAGCAGTAGGACGCGTGGGTGCACAAGAGGCCAATGTGACTCGGGATTGGATCTCGAGGCCCACATACTAGTCTACGGGCAGAATCTCAGATTAGCAATCCCTGTGGATTCCTGGATAGCCTTCGAGTGGATTATGGATAGCCTTCAGATGGATTATGGATTAGCCTGCTAGCTGGACTTTATGGATGTATTCCAAAGATAAAAAGGATAACCTATTGTAAAGGAACTTGTTTGACTGTTTTTTTCTATGTCAAGTGCTAAGATTATGTGAAGGAACCAGTGTCTAATTGGCTAATTAACGAAGCTGTTTGATACGTGTCCAACTAAATGTGGTAGGTAATTAGACAACTAAAGAAACCTTGAGGAAAGTGCGGTGGATGTGGCCATGGGTCCATCCTACGGATGGGTGGTCCCGGTTGGCCGGGAACTTTTCTCAATCAAAATGGACAGTAAAGGAGATCTTCTCAAAGGAAATGAATAGCGAGGGTGCTAACTAGAGTTTAGGTTACTAGAATTCTGATTTATGCTGTTTTAGGGGAACGAAATGGGACTATGCCTTATGGGTAGAGAGGTCAAGCCTTGTATCCCTCTCGTTTCCCATTCTCTTTGAACCAAGTGCAGTGTGAATCCGCTTCGTCCCTGGCGTTTCTGCGTAAAGTAGTTCACTTGGGGCTCGACGCTAGTTGCCGTTTAGGAAAATGACCATTAGGGGAACCCTTGTCCTAAGTTGGAATGACCGGAATACTTCTACTACGTGGCAGATGTGGGAAGTCCTAGATCACAAACCCCGTAACATTCCATGGGAGTGCTAGGCAGAGCTTTCTAGACTCTCTTTCCGATGGAATACTAAGACGTGTCCTGAAAGGAAACAGGTGGACATGTTACAGTTGGTATCAAAGTGAACCAACAAAGGATATGTCTTTATAAGAAATCTTAATAAGAAGAAGTTAAGCAAATGTTTCTGTTAAGAACATTTCCTTACTTTCGATGCTGTCTTGCAGAATTATGAAGCGTGGAACATGTTCTTAGTGTTCCAAGTCATGTTTATGACTACAATGCATTCCTCAGATTATCGACGAAGGATCGATATGATGAACATCCTAGACCGTATTTATAATCCATCGCCTTTGTACATGGAACGGAGGTGGACGGGTGACTCAAGAATCTACTACATAACTACCCACCAGTTTGCGTACCTTCGAATCAACCTAAAGAGAATCAAGTGGTTGGAGGACCTAAAGATCGTGAAGTTATTCATTTATGTTGAGGCTCACGTAAATACAACTTTACATGTCGAAGGTTAGAGGGTCGAAGAATGAGTACCATAGGTAAGGATACCCTAATCTTCCGATGACTTATCGATTCCTGAAGATCCATGACCCGAAACCATACTATTTTCCAGTTCCCGTAGCTAAATGTAACTCAACATTATTCTCCCCAAACTAATGTACTAGTTGCTCTACCATCCCAATAAATATTGTACTCTGAAAGGGCTAGGCCCAAATAAATGAAATAAGACTTCTTTTTATCAACGTTTGTCTTGTCTATGAGAATTGATAAAAAGTTAAGTGGCTAGGTTCTTGGCTGAAAGATGAATTGGGTATGAAATATAATCATAACGATTAGCGAGTTGTAACATTAAAAATCCTCTATCCAGGCACAACCCCAGGTACAGGTTCCCCTACATTAAGTACGGCTGTGATTCAGGAGAAGAAGTTTCTTCTCAAGCAGATCAAGCCGCCAGAATTTGATGGGAAAGGTAGGACTATCCAAGCTGATGCTGAGATTTGGATAGAGTCCATGGAAGATTACTTTGAAGCGGCCGGTACTACACCCGCCAACCGGACAATGCTCACCAAGTTGAAGCTCAGAGGCGAAGCCAGGCTTTGGTGGAAGCAATGGTGTATAGATCAAGGGATCTCGAAAGGATCCATTACCTGGTGGGAAAAGCTGAAGACAGTTGTGCAAGGAAGATACTTACCACCTATGTATCACATGTAGAAAATGAATGAGTTCTACGAGCTGAAACATCTGGGTCTGACTCTTGGCACATACTACTCAAAATTGTCTCACTTCTGAAGTATCCGCCACAAATGGATATGACACAACAAGTGTCGAAGTTTTTTGTCGATTTAAACCCAGCTGTGAATACCCGTCTCTCGAATCTATGAGACACAACAAGTGTAAGTTTTGTGGCGGTTTAAACCCACCTGTGAATACCCACCTCGAATCTATGCGGCCAACAGATCTACAGGACGCACTCATTCGAACTGCACACATAATTCAGGAGGTGCAGGCTAGGCCAAGAAGTAACAAGAGTTGGTCTTATAATGATCAGAACAGAGGAGCTTATAAGCCCCAAGCGAAGAGAGTTCAAGGTCAAAACCGGGGACAAAGAAAGAAAGCGAGGACCAATAATGTCAATAACTTTTTCCCTACCCAAAGTAATGGCCGCAATCTCCGTTGTTTCCATTGCAACGAGCCCGGTAATTTCAAAAGGCAATGTCCCAAGCTTGGTAGAGGACAATGTCAAGCTCCTTTCCAAGGAACTGCCCGTGGCCAAGGAGCCACCACCCGAGGCAGAGGAAGAACCGCCCGTGTTGCCAATAGGGAATTGTGCAAAGAAGAAGACCAGACTATGGAAGAAGACTTTGAAAGGGAAACAGTCCATGCCACCCTTCACAAGAAAGGCCTGAATCACCAGTTTTCAGTGATTTAGATACCATCGGACTATCAAGGTAAAGGTTTCAAAACCTTGATTGATTGTGGCAGTACGCATTCCTTTATCTCACTAGTTAGGAATAGCCACAGTAGAAGCACCTACCTTCACAAGGAACTTTCAATCGATCCCCATATAGGAAAAAAAGAGAATTCCCCATGGAATTCCCTAGTTGAAAATACATATAAGTGGGGAAAGTAAAAACTAGGGAAAATGGGACATTTCCTAGTGAGAGTAAGTAGGGAATCACATAAGACCTTTCCTATGTAGGAAATATTTCCTACATAGGAAAATACAAAATTTTCTATGTAGGGAATAATTCCTACATAGGAAATATTCCATATATAGGAAAAAAATTCTAGAGGTGATTCCCTAGGTACTCTCACTAGGAAATCTCTCATTTTTCCTATTTTTTACATTCCCTACTTATATGTACTTTTAACTAGGGAATTCCGTGGGAATTCTCTTTTTTCCTTATCACTTTATCTACTTTGCCCTTACTCTTAGACATGCTAATATCAAACAAGAAATTACACAATAAATTTTTAACTAGAAAATTATATAGAGAATGTCATCATTTCTAAGTAAGGATCAATAACATATATCTAATGATCAAAATAGATTAAACAAATCACGACATCAACATCTACTTCTAGCAACCAAAAGAAAAATGAAAATACTTTTAAAGGAGCATAGAACTAAAAACTAATAAAGCAACACGTGTGTCTTGATTGTTTTATGCCTTAAATCTCCAATATGTTGCAAAGTAATAAATGTTTGAGTAATCCCTCAAATCTCCAATATGTTGAAAAGCAATAAATTCTTAACTCAATGTAGAAGTTATGCTAAAACTTCCACATCATCTAGACTAAGCACATTGCTATTTTTGTTTAATACAACTTTGACATTTCCTAGTAGCCAATAAATAATCTCCCTAATCATATCATCACTTGTTGGCTTCTTTGTATCCTTAATCAAGACTCGAAAGCTAGCTTCAATCTTTTTGAGATTAATGTATGTACTCTTTAAAGAAAAGTACATATCATGAATTGCTAGCTTCAATCTTTTTGAGATTCATGTATGTACTCTTTAAAGAAAAGTACATATCATGAATTGTAGGCACACCAAGATACTTCAAAAGTATGGTTCCCATGTTCTCTTTTGTCATATTAACCTGCATTGAATAACAAAAAGAGAATTAGTAACTTATTATACTATGTATAGATAATTAAATGACACGAATTATAATATGAAAAGCCATAAATTTAACTACATGACTATATATATATATATATATATATATATATAAATTATAAAGCTACCCTTTAAGCATCATTTGAAATGTTAATCTCAATGCCTTGGTTTGGGAGGTCTTTAAATTCCTAATTCAAATAAAATAAAAAAATAGATTATGCTTTTCATATATGACATAAACAAAAATATAAATATTTACATCTAGCACCTTTGGTTCTTTTTTGTTGATATTGGTACCTCGTTTCATGCTCCTTTGTTGCAAAAGATCCTTCATCTTCTCACTTGGCTGGTCAACACGTAAAATAAATAGTTATGTAATAAATCATACCTTTAGTTATTCACTAAACTATGATGCTATTGATCTCTCACAAACATATATCAAATACATTCCTCTTTCTTTGACTTTTTCGAGATGTTTCATTAATGTCATCATCTGGATTAGCCTACATTCAAAACTAAAATTAGTAATCACATTAAAAACATTTATATAGAAAAAAAAGTTACATACCTTATCATTGCTTGAACTATGGATACTTTGTTCCATAGTTTCTTGACGTTTAGTTGAGTACATTATTTTGTCTAAACCATGTGACAATAACTTTGAAAAGCTGGCACAATTTTCCATATCAAGTGTCTCATCTTCATTTTCAACATCCTACATTTTAAGCATGTAAAAGATAAGATACTGTTAAGAACATGAATCATATGGTCAATCTTAAATTTAATATAAAGCAAAGAACCTCATCGAATGTATAACATTGAAATTCTTCAAAGCTCTTTTCTTCCTCCACAAACATATTCATCTATGGGAAATGAAAGTTAATGTATAAGTATCTGTATAAGAGACATTCACAAGGAACTTTAAACACTTTTCCATATAGTAAAAAAAGAGAGATTTTCTAGATACTTATCAAAGTATCTAGAAAAAGTCTCAACTAGTAAAAGTGGAACACTTTACAAGTTAGTGATCTAGTAAAATATTTCTATATAGAAAATTTTTAAAATTCCTAGTTGATGATCTAGTAAAATATTCCTAGATAAGAAAACTAGTTGAAACCATAGATATAGTAAAATTTTCCTATACAAGAAAACTAGTCGGAACCATTAATACAAGCCATTATCACACTAATATATCATGTTAAGAAAACTAATCACAATTTGTTCACAATGTTGTATTGTTAGCAATAGAATTGTGATTGAATCCACTAAAAAAGTTGTCTTGAACACTACATTCTCTCTGGCTCACCATGTTCTAGAGCACCTAAGGTAGGTCTAGAGTTGTCATCCTCTTTTGATCTGCTCCACCGTTTAAAAAATTAAGTCTTGTTAGCTCTTCCTAAGCCTCCCTTTCTTTTTTTTCAAATGCAGATCCTTGCTGCTTCACCCACAATGTTGTCCCTAGATGCATTTTGTGTTTACAATTACCAAGGATATCAAAAGGCTCAAACATGTACATAGCGACAAAAGCTCAAAGCAACAAGAGAAGACCTACCATTTTTAGTAAACTTCCTTCCCTTGATCCTAAAAGCACTGCAATCTCCCATAGCTCCACAACATAGACCTACTCTACTGGTTGCATGCTTCAAACCATGTAGTCCTATCCACAACAAGACAAATAATGAAATGATATTTAAATTATTTACTCATGGAACCATATTGTATCATACTTACTAATGGGGATAAAAAGATGCATCAAAAGCAGGATAAGCTTCCTCCTTTCCCTATCATATCTTTTTTTAATGTTTTGTATAACAACCCTCAACCCATAACCCAGAAAACTTTTACTAAAAGAACAAGAAACCTCCATTCCACTTACCTTGGAGCCTTCAGATTTGCTGAGTTATCAACTTGAACATGTCTCGCAACAGAAGATACTAAATTGAAGTTATCCTGCAAATTATGCAGATCATCATCACCAATCATGCCTCTTGATCCATCCATGTTGTTGAGCTGGAGCACATGCTCTTGACCAGTGCTGCCTGGGCTTGATCCGCTAAGTAGCATGGATGTCCATGGCCAATTTAAGGATATGCTAATCATACCACCTGACCTTGAAATATCAGCTTGATTCACTTGATTCATGATATGGCCAGGTTGATCAGATGGATCAGAATCCTTTGCAACCATGTTGGCCTTAATCTCGAGGAGGTTGCTGTTGTTCATGATATCTTGACCAAATTCTCCATGATTATCGCATGAAGTGACCAAATTCTTCATGATCTCTCTATTCCTGCAGCCCACAAATCAAATGTCAAGATGGAATATAGTCAATCACAAGAAGTTTTTTTGACATAATTTTCCCATGTGGAAAAGGGGACTGTTTTCCCTTGGTTTCCCCTAATAGTGTACAATAACATGAGCTTCTACTTGGGAGCCACCACATATCTAGCTAGTTGCCACTAGTTGCCATCGAGGGTAAGAGGCTCCTGGCCCCCACCCTGGGCTGGTAGCCAAAGACACTCCTCTCTCAGCCAACCATCACAACCTACTCAAGGGGCTGCTGCAGCCTATTCATTGCCCTCCACCTGCTGATGACAGTCTACATGTGGTTCTATCTACTAGTTTTTCTCCTAATTCATCATCCTCACCTTAGCTATTACTGTTTGAGATCTTTCAAGTTAGCTACAATCAACATGACCTGACGAGCTACTGCATTTCCACTCCAGGCCTGCTGACCACTCATTGTGGACTGCCATGTAGCATCTCAATTGCTGCATTTCAGATCTGCCCTGCTTCATCTGCAAATTACATCACTTCATGATCCATGTTTTGTTGTTTCAGTACTTCATCATCAGTCTCCTTCAAGCTTTTCATTATTTCTTAACTCCATGAGTCATCTAAAATACAAAAAACAATATGTCTTTGCTGTGGTCTTGGCAGAGTTACACTTCCTCTCATGATTTAAAGAGCATCTGGTATTATTGAGATGCTATTTGTAAAGCCTTTAAGCAACAAGTGGCCAATAAGCCTAATTTAAAGTCTTTAAAAGGAATCCATTTCTTGCTAATGTGCAACAAGTGCAACATTGTACCTTGAACTACAATGGTAAAAAAAACTAGTCAACTCTTTCAGAGATGTCTTCTTTCTAGCTTGAACAGAATCAAGTTTCATTTGGCAACTGTAGAATTCCTTACCTGAGATGCTCCATCACACCATTCAATAATCCCACGAGCAATCACATTTCCCTACATGCAGAAAAATTAGCCTATTAGCAACATCCTAATAGTGATAAGACGTGTACAATTTATTGATCTGACCTATGCTTAAAAGCCACAGACCTAGATGGAAATAACATGAAGTATAGCAAGGGCAGCATTGTATGATTCTGCTAACCTACATGGAAGAGGCAAACTATATTGTGCCCATCCTGAAGCTCTAGCCCATTTGATTTAACACACCTCATACAGCTCTATTGATAGGCAATAACCACTTGAGGATTCAGAAATGTTTGGGTTGATCCATTCAACATAAACGTCCCTAATCTCATCAGTTGGTTAGCTAATCTTGGTGATCTCCAAATCAGTTCAGTTGATTAATGAGCGTCATAAGTCACAGTCTTCATTAACACCTTAAATCTCTTTACATTCACATGTAGCATAACATATTAAAGTGAACAAACTGCCTGTACCTTTGAGGTTAACCAGGGCCTTTCTCACACTTCTCTCACAATCGGCACAGTCCATTCGGACCAGAAGCTCCACCATCTGCACCAACAATTATATCCCACAAGTTAGTTAACAAAATACTGCTAAGGCGCAGAGTAAAACCGCTTCAGGAGCTACACTACATTCTTGCAAAGTTAAGACATTGAATTGGAAAGGTAAGCAAATTCATCATTAATCTCTACCCATTCCATGTACATATTCATTCAAATGACAAGATTAAACTCTATGTAAAGGAATGAGCTCACTTCCTTGTAAGGGTTAGAGCCATCTTCTTTTTGCATCCCTGCCATAAAGATCCAGCCCACAACTAGATAGCTCCTCACCATTAACATCTGTACTTTTGTCATCATAACGTGTTCTTGAGTCGAAACTCCTCACCATTAACACCATCCTTGCCATAAAGATCCAGCCCACAACTGGATAGCTTCTCACCATTAACACCGATTATCAAAAAATGGTGCAGCAATATAGAATACTAGCATGTCAAGAAGTTTTTGACATGTTCCCATGTGGGGAAAGGGGCTGCTCTCTCTTGTTTTTCCATATAGTGCTCAACATCATGAACTACCCTAGGCCACCAGTCCCCTTGCCCTCAACCGCACCTAGCACCTAGCCAGGTATGTGGTCCCTCCTTCATAAAGCTCATGATGTCGTCGTAATTCCAATGGGAATTATAGTGGGAATTTGTCTAAATCTTCTCAATGTGTAGAGATACAAACAATAGAGCACATTGACAAACTGTGGCCTAAGCTCCTGAAATTACCTTCCAAAGTAGCATCGCTAGTGATTAAATCAAGTTGAAGACAGTTGAGGAGGCGCCCAAGATCCACTGCACTTGTCCAATTCACAAGTGCATCTCCATTCTGAAGTTTCAGGCACCCACGATTCGCTGTGCCTCCTTATATTATTCCCACAGGGCTAGGCTTTTTCTTGCCTTCCTCAAGCATCAGTACCAGGCTGCCACTGTCTCCCTGCATGTCAAATGCCTGCTGGTTCTCACCCACAATCAGGAAATCAGTGAAAAAGCAATTTCCCTTCTCATCATTGTACTCAAAGGCATATGCCATGATGCTTCCTTCTGTTAGCCCTGAGCTTCTGCCAACTTTTATTACTCTCCTCCCCACGATGCTGTTGATGTTTGCTTGCAAGTCAATAGTTATAACATCTCCCATCTCACCTACCCCTTTGATAGTAGTTGTGACTTTGGAGACATCAAAATGTTAGTAAACACATCCTGTGCTTCTGCAAGTAAGCCACACTTGGCGTACATATCAACCATTGTGTTGGTGACAAGTTGGTCTGTTTCCAGTCCCTTTTTGAAAACATCAGTGCTTAGTCGTTGGCCTACTTCAATGGATTGCATATCAGCACAAGCCTTGAAGCTACAAGAAAATGTGATGACATCTGGAGGTGCATCTTCCAATTGCATTTGTTCAAAACAACCCAGTGCTTCCTTACCAAGGCCATGTTCAGCATATCCTGAAATAAGAGAATTCCAAGAAACTGTATCCCGAAAAAGGAAGCTTTCTAGACACACTACATGCTTCTCCAAATGAGCTACCTTTAGCGTACATATCCTCCAGAATGTTACCAATGTATTGGTCATTTTATAGTCCATTTTTAACAATATCAACATGTATGTCTTTGTTTCGTGGAAGTCCATAAGTACACATTGTGACAGGGAAAACTATTGAATATATGTTGCGTATCAAGCATGCCAAGTCTTGCATACATGTCCACCAGGAGGTTGCCGATCAGAAGATCTGTATCAAATCCATGTTTGACGATCTCGGCATGGATTTTTCTGTTTCTGTCAGCATCTTCTTGTTTTACACAGGCTTTGAGCAGGGCTAAAAATGTATAGTTACTCGGTCGTACAAGCTCATCTTGCATGCCATGATACAGAGAACAAGCATCCTGCTCTTCTCCACATTCTGCAGATAGAGATGAGGGATCTCCAAGAGTAGACATCATGATGGGGCAGTTTGCCAAAGATCTACAGGGCATCGCACAGGGCACCACACTCGATAAGGAGCAGCACAAGGTAGTTGCCGATGAATCGATGAGTATCGAGGCAGCGTGCAAGATGTCCAGGAGTAGACATCGTGATGGGGCAGTTTGCCAAAGATCTACAGGGCATCGCACAGGGCACCACACTCGACAAGGAGTGGCACAAGGTAGTTGCTGATGAATCAATGAGTATCGAGGCTGCGTGCAAGCATACAGGCGTGTAAGTGTTGAGCCATACACAGGTTTTTCTGCTACCTGCATTTCTGCAACAAGGAGAGGCTCGAGGTGATGGAGCTGAAGATCATTAGCATGTCGTAGACCCTCTTTGCGGCCCAGCTTATTGCCCAGCCAGCCGAAGAAAAGCTGCCCGACGAAAGGCTCCCAGGAGGATGATCCCGTTCACGACCGCGTTCAAGCCTGGCGGCAGTGTGCCAACCATGGCTTTCTTGTCGAAGCCATCTTCGCCCATCAAGTCAAAGCTGGGGAGAAGCAATGCGATTAAAAAAATGCAGATTTTATCCCCTCGGATTCGTCCCCCTCCTCTCCTTGAACGCCAGATTTGGCATGTTTCCGTGTATTGAATCGTGACTCCTCGCGGAGCTTCAGAGTTGATGGACAGGACAACAAGGAGGAACTCAATCGGCTTCTGAACATCCTAGGGCTTTCAGAGGGGCCTGATGGCTTGGGAGGATGGAAAAATGTGCTTTGGATCGTTGGAGAAGTTTACCGGAGCACAGCTCGCTCGGTCCAGGCAGGTTGAGGACCAGCATCAGGTAGGGTTTTCTGGTCAGACATCTGGCGCAGAGAGAGGAAGCTCGCTTAGCCCTCAATTGCGACCAATCGGCCCTGTTGTCCAGTCCATCTCCTTGTCATCAGACGATTCTTTCTCATCGGATGCAACCAGCTCTGATACCATGTTGAACAGTGCGCGAGGAAGACGAGGAATGGAGGAAGAGAGAGAAAAAGAGAGGCACGAGACATTGAAAGTGGAACCCCAAAAGTGTGTCAACTGAGCACCCATGATAGGAATATATAGAGGGGACCTGGGGCGCTATATATAGACAGACTATATATGGCTAACACTATATATAGCTAACACAAAACTGTCCCCGAATGGAATGAAAGCACCATTAGCTCGCACAAATGTCTTTGCCCCATGAGCAAACTTCATCAAGTATCAATATTGTCATATCAAGAAACGGAAACCAGAATTTTTCTTTCAACTCACAGAGAAGTTTATAAAATGGACAATACAGAATGCCTTAACACCAGACAGCTCAAAAACAAGTAGCAAAGAGGGAAACCTGGATTCACACTTGTAAAAATGCCATACCACTGCTCATCTGTAATAAAAGACGTTGCCCTTTCCACTGCACCCAAATAAACACCAGGTCCAACATTTGGAGGCAGTGGATGGAACATTTTTTGGTTGGGGTAGTCCAAATCAACCGCAACATGTCGATTTGTCAAAAACCCAACCTGACGAGTCCCTGTCCTACTCTGTTCTATGGCTCCAAGTGTACCAAATGTCTCCTGACCTGCAACTTGTGAAATTCACCAGAGAGAGAAACATATCAAAATTGTCAAACTAGTAATGATGCAACAATTATTTACATCTACTGCAACTAAAAATCTTCCAATCTTCACCTCTACAGTGTAAAAAACACCATCAATTGTTTAATTGATATATGATGAAGCATCTACACACTCTCAACATTTCTCGAAGTTTATGGAAAGGAGGGGACTTAAGGTTTAAAACTCCTCTTTGGCCTAGATGCATGCTGTAGACAGGTCTTCTACCTTTTACCAGGAGCAAAATACAAAACACTGATCAATTAGAAAGGACATATAGGAAGACAGAAGGAAATCCCTTGCTACCTTACAGCATGTCCTGCTTCTTGAGAAGCTAGCCGGACAGCGATGTCAGGGGCTTGTACAACAGTCCGACTTGCAGCATGAGCCTAAAGAAGGTCATGATTATTCTCCATAGTCAGTGAGAAAGATGCTTCCCTTGAGATGTTTGGAGGCAGAGCAACTGCTCAGAAACTGCTGATGTCAGAATATATTTCAAGCTTGTAGGGAATGGGGTTGTCATTCAAGCTCTTTTGGGTGTGATTGTGATCTTTTGAATGAGGTTCCATGGGCTGTATTGAGCATGAGTGTATGTTCTTAAACAATGAATAAGAAGAGAAGTAAATGCCACAAAATCACTTTGGGTTGTCTTGGCCTTTTGTTACAACCCTATGTGTCTGCTAAGAAGGCCTCTGTCTTCCCTGGCAATTTGAAAAATTTACAAGCAGATGGGGCAAGCTTGTCAGTCTCTTAACTGATGGCAATGCAGGCTTAACTGATGATGCCCTGGCAATGTTGGCCATATTAGCACCATGTGCAGAGGGCCTGATGGCTATAAGGAAGACTAGGTCCATACCTTTGCTGGTAAAATTGTTAACATTTAGGTCCATCAAAGGGAAGGAGAACTCTACTGCAGTCCTCTTGGCTTTGTGAAAGAATGGAGGAGGAGAAGTTAAAAGATCTATCTTGATCCTTCCTACTACTCTCTCCTCTTTGTAAAGGCTAGCATTGGATGGTTCTCCTAGAGCCAAAAAAAGAATCCTTGCTTTTGAAGATTCTTAGAGAATCTGATATTGAGTAATAAAACAAGTAACTGGGAGATAGTACCTGCTCAGATAAAATCATTCAAGTTACCATTAAATTAACCAGATAATTGAAGTAACACAGAGAATAGATCAAAATCATATGCAAAATCATATTCAATCGAGAACTTACTTGTCGCTATAGGAATTCATAATATTCTAGTAGGTACCCTTGCTAGACTCATTAATCTCACTAGATTCATAATGCCAAAATTAGGACTTTCATGTGCATGTATTTTTTGTCACTGTTGCATGTTACTTGAATCATAACATACATATTGCTAACTACTAACATGCAACCCTCTTTAAAGTCAATCCTGATTTTTGCCATACATATTGATAATCTCAATGATGATATCTATGGATCTCATCTAGTTCTACATTGGATTAGCCATTGGATTGTTGGTTTGTTTCCAAGCATCCTTTAGCTATAGGTTGAATCCTTCCCTTAAATCTAGAAAGGAGTTGTTGAAAGAGAGGGGCTTCCATTTCTTTCTCCTACTAAGCACATCCTTCTTGGATGGACTTCCTATGCACCTCACATTCCAAGAGATCATAGTGAGTCATCTAATTAACATTATATCTTTGTTCGAACCTCCATAATCCAAAATAGCAAAATAGCCTTGTCAACAAAATATTTGCAAGAATTTTTTAAAGGGAAAGTTTTTATTTCTTACCTCTATTAGAATTCAAAGAATTTGGTGGTTGAATTTATTTGTTTCCATCATGCTTTAACTTCAGCATCTCTAGGATCACGACAATAATTAGGTTGCTCCTTAGGTTCCTCCTTTCGAGGCTTGTTTATTTCCTTGAATTTACCCTTCTCAACCTATGTTTTTTCCTTTTTGCTTCTTTTGAAGTTCTTCCTTTTTGCTTCTTCTTAGCTCAATTCCTTTTTGGGCATTCCTTTGCAAAGCACCCATCTTCTTTGCATTTGAAGCATGTATCCAAGAAGAGGGAGAATTTGATATCGACCAACAATTCAATCCCATTGGGATAAAAAAGCTAGAGCATCTCAAGGATCTTCTTCCTCTTATTCCAAAGTATGAGAGGCCACTTGCTCCACTAGTTAATATTATTGTAAGAACATAGAGCGCTCTACCTAGCACTTCTACTAGCACATTAACTTCTCCATCTAGCAAAGTAGGAAGTCCATGAAAACTAGCCCATATTGGACATTCAATTTGCAAGACCTCCTCGGGAATAAAATCAATATGCCATAGAAGCATGTAAACAAGGCACATCACAGCAGTTATCCTTTCCCAAGTATGGTTAAGCACCTCCTCAAACAAGCAAAGGAGAGATTATAAAACCCTATTTGGATAAAAATATCGTGTCTCTAGGGCTAATACGGACGATTACAGCAATTATCATTTCCCAAGCATAGTTAAACATCTCCTCAAACAAATGATACCTATTTTAGTGTTATTTTTGTAGCCTAAGTCATGAAAGTATAAGTTCTTATATTTTAGTGTAAAAAGTAAATCACAACCTTTCAAGTGAACAGTGTCACCTATAAGAACACTCTGGGAAATACATGGCAATCCTACATAGAATACCTATTCTTGCAAAGTATGGCTTGTGAAAATACACTTTAGGTAACAATCACACTCCCTTATAGAATACCTTTGCATCAAAATCTTCCAAAGATGCATAAGACTTGGTTTAGCAAAAACATAAATAAGATACCTTTACTGTGACGGGGTTGGGGGGCGCTGTGACGGCGCCATGACACGGCTAGGTGCTATGACGGGGGCGCTGTGTCGATGTAGCTGTGGTGTCCACCAGGCCCATCAGGAGGGTGTGCATCGTCTAGCACGAACATGAGCTCCGATGTGGTGCGCGGGTGCGTATGTGGCGGGTTCAGGGAGCCCATCGGGAACTCCAAGAATTAGGTGGTGGAGATGCTCAGCCCCGTCACTGCCGGGAGCTGGTCCTAGAAGGCCTTCACTGACTTAAACATGCCCGCCGATGCGTTGGCACCACCTCGAAATTCTCTAATGGAGGAGGCGAGTCACTAGACAATCATCTGGTCTTATCGGCAGAATCATCGGTAGCTGCATTAACATTAATGGGGACATACTGCCAGGAGCGGCCGGATTAAAACAAATTAGACTCGTCAGAATCAGGGAAGGGATCTTCACCAGATTGAAGCCCTTGAATGTGAAGAAGCTGCCATCTATGTCGGATTGGTTGGTCACGAAGTCATCGTAGCCTCTGGATCGAGGCCGGGACGTTGAGGCGCTGGCTAGCGACACTGAAGCCCAGCATGCTAATGTAGTAGAGAGAGGCCGCCACGGCGGGGTTGGAGACCATGGGGGTGAAGCTACGGTGGCCAGTTGGGCTGGTGGGCATGGGCCAAAGCAAGCTCTCACTGCCATCGCAGCTTGGCAAGCTCCTGGGTGGCCACAAGTTCTCCTACTGCCTCGTGCCCAACACCTCTCCTTCCCTCACACAGGGCTCGGTCTCGGCCTCCAGCTCCCTCCTCTAGACTAAGGGCATCCGTTGGCGGGAATTAGAGGGTAGGTAGAGAATTAGAGGGTAGGTAGGGAATCCGCCATCCTCTTCTTCTACTTCTTCATCCCCTAGACTAAGGGCAAGATCACCCTCAAGGAGCTCTCCTTTACTCTCCTTTTGGATTTCATATGGATTTTTTTACCCCTTTGAGCTACTTTTAACACGAGAACTATTTTCATTACTTGCATTGGGGTCAATTATGATGAAAAGAACTCAATGGAAAAGAGAGACTACATAATTGTTGAAGTTGTAAATCATGAGTTTATGTTTGCCTTATCTGTGAATTGTCATTATCATTCATGCCAACAAAGGATTTTCCTTTTGAATAGATTGTGGTGGTAGATGTGGATAAAGTAATTGTAGTTAGCAAGCAACCATTGCTTGAATGAGTATATTAGAGCTTGAGTGCAAGAGATGAAAGACCAAGATGGCATGAATTTTTGAATAACAAGAATACCTTTAGAGTGGTGGATGTTAACCCCTCTATTCTATAGTCAAGTGAGGTATTAGAGCTATCTATATTCCCTTCTTGCTTACAGTTTCTTCATGGTATTAGAGCCTGATATGCTCTGTGACATTTGTCAAGTAAAAATATTATAGATGTATTGCTGAAGAAGCATGTATAGAGAAAATCCCCACTAAAATCAATAGATTGCATGCTATCGTTTTTCCTATAAGACTTGCTAAAGTGAAGGGTTCCTAATCTATAAGAGAGCTAATTCATGTTCAAAGAACCACATAGAAGCTTGAGGAAGAATTCAAATAAAATAAAAGTATGTTCTACACAATGCATACTAGATGTTCTATACAAATGTACTTATGTGTCCACACTCGCACTTAAATTTCTCCAAACACGATATGTACATGTGGACTAATGTATTGCATCTTACTCTCACACCTGTACAAATTGCCCCAAAGACCTTGTACCCTATCTCTTATCCTAAGATACTTGAAAGTGTGTGTACAAATGCATCTACAATGTGTGAAAGTATTTGCACTCTTGTCCAAGAATCGTGCAAATTTGGCCTTATATATTACCTAAGTGCATAAGGTAATCATCTGCTTCGATATGTCTAAGTAATCGAGTGGATAAGGTGTTCTTTTAGTAAAATGCTATGAGCCATAATGACGTGGGATGGCAATTTTCTAGCTTGCCATCCTAGACCTAGCTTATCCTCAAACCAACCCACATGTGCCATCACTTTCCATTACACACCTTGCAGACTTTTCACTCTCACATGGTATACACCTTTCAAGCAAGTCACATGATATTGGAAGATACTTTCAAAAACACATCACGGAAGGTTGTTATACATTACAAGATTGGTATGCATACACACACAAAAACACACACACACACACAAGGCATTTCATTGCAATACTGTAAAAAACAATCTAATAGTAACTAAAAAGGTTGCGTTTTTTGGTATTTTTCCACTTTGACTTCATTTTTCCTAGGTTTATTTGGGAATATGTGTTGTACAGATATATAATACAACAAAATCTTTGTTCGTGTATGTTAAGTCAAACCACCTAGGACATTATTCCATTATAGCCCCATATATATATATATATATATATATACATACATACATAGAGAGAGAGAGAGCGTGCACAAAGTTGTTACCTGTAATATTCCGCGTTACAAAAAAAAATGTGATAAATGAATTTTTTTTTTAATATTCCTCCCCTTATCCCTCCAGCCGACTGACGAGTTGGAGGGGGAGGGAAATAGAAGGAGTAGCTAAGCTCCTTGGTGGAGCTTTGATGGAGGAGAGGACATGCGTGTCGACACGCAAGGAGGGAAGATCCCCCTCCCCTCCACTATTTAAACGAGGGGGGGGCCGCTGTAAAAAGGGAGCCCGGGCCGTGAGAGAAGAGGCCGAAGGAGACAACGCTGCCGGATTGCGAAGAGGAGAGTGCCGCCATAACTCCGAGCTGAGGGAGGAAGATGGAAGGCTGCTGCCGCCTACATCCTGAGGCTGCCACTGCCATCGCCAACCAGTCCACAGAGCCGTCAGGGAGTTTATCGTCCTCCACATGCCACATGCGTTCAGAAGCTTCCAAGAAGCTTCTTGGAAGCTTCTAAGGGGGGATCTTTAAGCCCCTTTTCCCCCCCGAAAAAAAGAACTCAGACCTTAAAGGTCTAACTATCCCCCCCTCGTGTCTTAAAACCTTCCAAGCCCCCCCTTCCTGTGGCTCTTGAAACCCCCTTCCTCGTGTTTTAAAATTTCTTTTAACCCCCCTTCCTTTGTTCTCTTGAAACCCCCTTCCCCGTGTTTTAAAATTTCTTTTAACCCCCTTTCTTTGTGCTCTTGAAACCCGCCTCCCTCGAAATTTTCCCTAAGGGTCCTTAGGCCCTTACCTATAGTCTTTAAAGCTACTTTTCCCCCCCCATGTTTTAAACCCCTAGGCCCCTTTTTCCACCCCCTCAAAAGCTTTTTCCCTATAGTGTTTTTTTTTGTTATAAGTTCTCCCTTAAAGGTCCTTATTTCCCTCCCCCGTATCTCAAATCCCCCCTAAGGGCTCCCCCTTAGCCCTTTCCTTTCCCCAAGCAAAATACCCTTGGGGCTTTGTTTTTTGTTTTCCCCCACTCGTAAAAGGAAAGAGAGTGTTGAGGGTCTTTTTAACACCTCCCTTTCCCACTCAAAAACCCTCGTAAGGGATTCCACACTTTTATTTTATTCCTTGTTTGTGCGAGTTTTACAAGTCCATTAAGCCCCTCCTATGGCTTTAATGGGTCTTATCCGCAAAAGATTGTGAATCACCCCCTTCCGAATTCCCTACTTCAAGGAAGAAGCCTTCTAAAAACTACTTTCGACGGATGGTGCAAGTTATTGCAAAAGGGAGCCATGGTGGAATTTCAAAAGGAATTGTAAAGCTACTTCCACGACGGAAAGACTACATCTACGATGCCGCCTAAGAAAGTCCAAGGTGTAGCTGCGGGAGGGTCATCTCCCGGTATCCATGTGGATATCTCACCTCAAAGCCAGGTTACTCTTCTTGGTGTTAATTCGGTTTTAACTCGATCATGCAAAGAAAAATTGTTAAGGATAGGATATATTTGTTCGAGTTATTTTTAACGAAGGAGTTAGCTTATGAATGACAATGTATACAACTTAGCTTTCTTCAAATTGCATCAAGCATTATAAAATTACGAGCAAGATTAACCATTTACTATAGTAATATCTTCCTAAGGTGTAGAAATTATATCTTGCACCATTAGTCTTATTCCTTTCGCAACGAATCATGGTAAATGGCTAAATTCATGAAAGGTTTCTTTCGATGTTCAAATTACTAGGGAGTTATCTTTGCTAGTTGCACATCTTAGCAAGGAAATTGTTGTTATTTGGCATGAGTTCATCTTTAAAGAAAACGGAAGTTAAATGTTAGGAATTAACAAGTATAAAAATTAGATATACGAACTCATTTGGAAAGAAAATGTAATGGGGGATTGCTGGATGACACTCTATTAACACTTTTCCCTTGCTATTTGAGGACTTGGGACTAATAAAGTGTGTATACACCAATTTCAGAGCTAGGCCTTTTTGTTCCAAGGAGTATTGTCGCTCTTTGTATCACCTTGGCATTAGGCTATATGCCAAATTAAACTGTATTGATTGGGAAAGTAAAATTGTCACAAGGATAGTAAAACCGTGACAAGACGATTAATATTACCTTCCAAAAGATAACTGAACCAATCTAAACATAGAAACATTCATACCTTAAACACTTGACTACTTTCCTTACTGTAGGGACAATAAATTCATAAAGATAAGAAACTAGGGTTTGTCCCTAAGGTTCTTAAAAGAAGAAACCCTAGGCCTGACATACGTTAGCTTAAAGAATCTAAACAGGTTATTCCATCGCAGGACTTGCGCAACATGTATGAAATCATTTAGTCTTGTGATTGATTCACAAGGAAAAAGGGGAAAAACCCTCATCAAGGACGGTAGATCCTTACGTAAGTTATCTTGCAAAAAGACGTACTTTTGGATATCCTTCTAAATAAGAAAAGATGTAAGTCGGAAACTAGCATATCTAAAGCACTTTAGGGTTAACCAAGTTGGGTATGCCCTAACACCGGAATGTAAAAGGATCTTGCCAATTTACAAGACACCTTGGGAACGAGTGCTGATACACTCAAAAAGGAAAGAACACTTCCTTAGCAGTTTGCCAAACAACTCGGTTGATTAACGGAAATGTTTGTGCTTGCTAGAGATTTTAGAGCTCTGTTTGAAATATAAATTACAAATTAAATGAGTACCTATACTTCAGGTTAAAGGCCTGAAGGGAGAGGCAGCTTCAGTTACCCCCAACTGCCTGCCTAACCCTAACCAAGGGGGTTGTTGACCGCGCCAGGAACGTGGACCGAACCCGCCTCGAGAGGTCTCTCCGTTGAGTTCTACTTGGAGCAAGAGGACGCTTGGGTGCCACGGGGGCTCTAGCCGTAAATCCCTCGCCTTCTGGGTCCTGCACAAGAGGCTAACGTGACTTGGGATTGGATCTCGAGGCCCGCATACTAGTTAACGGGCGGAAGCTTGGAATAGTGATCCCTGGAGATTACTGGTTAGCCTTCGGGCAGATTATGGACAAGCCTACGGGCGGAACTCCTTGTATTTCAAAGATAAAATGATGAAATGTTAAAAGAACTTGCTTGATGTTGTTTTTCTATGTCACGTGATAAGATTACGTGAAGGAATCAGTGCTTAACAAGGTTAATTAAAGAAGCTGATTGTTATATGTCAAATTAATATGTTAGATAATTACATAACTAAAACAAATCGAGGAAAGTGCGGAGGATGGGCCATGGGTCCGTCCTACGGTTGGGTGGTCCCGGTTAGCCGGGAACTTTTCTCAAAAATCTCAAAGAATAGCGGAATGATCATCATCATCAAAACGAATAACGAGAACGATGATCTAAAGTTACGTCTGACCCGATTTATGCTGTTTTAGGGGAACGGAATGGGACTATGCCTTATGGCAAAGAGGTTGAGCTTTGCATCCCTCTCGTTTTCCATTCTCCTTGAACCAAGTGCAGCGTGAATCCGCTTCGGACCTGGCGTTTGTGCGTAAAGTAGTTCGCTCGGGTCTGACGCTAGTTGCTGTTAGCTGATGACCCATCAGGAAAACCCTAATTCCGATTGATCCTAAGTGGGAACGGCCAGGATACTTCCGCTACGTGGCAGACACGGAAAGACCTAGATCGCAAAACCCGTAACATTCCACGGGAGTGCCAGGTGGAGCTTTCTAGACATCCTTTCTGATGGACTGCTAAGACGTGTCTTAGATGATAGTAGGGGATACATTACAAGTTGGTATCAGAGCCGACCAACAACGGAATTGTTTTTATGAGATCTCAATAAAATGAAATAAAGAAATTGTTGCTGTCCAAACATTTCCTCATCTTCAATGATGTCTTGCAGAACTATGAAGCGTGGAACAAGTTTTTGGTGTTTCAGGTCATGTTTATGACTGCAATGCATTCTCCGCTTTATAGACAAAGAATTGGGATGATGAACATCCTGGAGCAGATTTATAATCCATCACCTTTATACATAGAATGAAGATGGACGGGGTCTTCAGGAATCTACTATATAGCCACCCACCGGTTTGCTTATCTACAGACCAACCTAAAGAGGATCAAGTGGTTGGAAGACTTGAAAGTCGTGAAGCTATTCATTTTTGTGGAAGCTCATGTAAATTCGACTTTACATATTCAAGGTCGGAGGGTTGAAATGAACTCATATGTATATGAGGAAGTAACCCGTATAATCCCAGCCGACAGGATTAAAGTGTTGGGCCGCCATGAGAAGTATGGATTTCAACGAAAAGGGTATCCTAAACTTCCAATGAATTATCGATTCCTAAAGATCCATGACCCAAAACCCTACTATTACACAGTTCCTGTAGACAAATGCAATACAGCGTTGTTCTCCCCAAACTGAATGTAATGATTGGATTATCATCACACGAGACGTTGTATAAGGCTACGTCCATGTAAATATAAATAAAGACTTCTTTTATTAATATTTGGCTGTGCATCAGAGTTGTTAAAAAGTTAAGTAGCTTCATTATTTACGAGATAGCTGAACTAAAGATAAGATAACGTCAATTATCATATAATAACGTTAAGAAAACTTTTATCCAGGCACAACCCCAGGTACAGGTTCCAAATTCGCCCCCTACATCAAGTACTGCTGTGACCCAGGAGAAGAAGTTCCTCCTCAAGTAGATAAAGCCACCCGAGTTTGAGGGAGAGGCAGATTCGTCCAGTCTGATGCTGAAATTTGGATTGAATCTATGGAGGATTACTTTGAAGCAGCTCGCACTGCACCTACCAATCAGGCCATGCTTGCCAAGTTAAAACTCACCGACGAAGCCAGACTTTGGTGGAAACAATGGTGAAGGGATCAAGGGACTTCAGAGGGGTCCGTTACTTGGGAGAAGTTAAAGAAAGCCGTGCAGGGGAGATATTTGCCACCTGCATATCGTACACAGAAAATGAATGAGTTCTACGAGCTAAACCAACTAGGACTCACTCTTGACGCATACTACTCTAAATTCGTCTCACTTTTAAAGTATGCGCCACAGATGGACATGACATAGCAGGTGTCCAAATTTTGTGTGGGCTTAAATCCACCCGTAAATACCCGTCTCGAATCTATGCATCCATCAAATCTTCAGGATGCACTCATTCGAGCGGCACCTATAATTCAGGAGGTGCAAGTTAGACCAAGGGGTAACAAAACTTGGTCCTATAGTGACCCAAACAGAGGAGCATTCAGACCTCAAGTGAAGAGAGTTCAAGGTCACAATCAGGGACAAAGGAAGAGAGCAAGGACAAATAACGTCAACAACTTTGTTCCTACTCAAAGTAATGGCCGAAACCTCCGTTGTTTCCACTGCAACGAACCTGGTCACTTCAAGAGGCAATGTCCCAAGCTCAGCGGGGGACATCATCAAACGCCTTTCCAAGGTGCAGGCCGCGGTCAAGGAGCCACCAACCGTGGAAGAGGAAGAACTGCCTGCATTGCCAATAGGCAAAGATGCGAAGAAGAAGATGAGGAAGATCCGACTATGGAAGCAGAATTCGAAAGAGCGACAGTCCATGCCGCTTTACACAAGAAAGGGCCGAATCGCCAGTTCTCGGTGATTCAGACACCGTCACAGACTATCAAGGTAGAGGTTTCAAAACCTTGATTGATTGTGGCAGTACACATTCCTTTATCTCACCAGCATGTGCAAAAAGATTAGGAATAGCCACAGTAGAAGCACCTACCCTGCTTGTGGAATTGGCAAACGGTCGTGAGGTAACTTGTACCAGGCAAACTGCTAAGGTGGAATTCTTTCTGGGAGGAAAGAAAACCTCAGTCAAATTCAGAGTCATGAATTTAGGTTTTCATGAGTGTCTGCTCGGGATGGATTGGCTTAAGCCTAATGACGCCCACATCCACTGTGGAAAGGGTCAAGTTTCCTTTCGAAACTCTGAAAGGGAACTTGTCACAACTCAAGGTGAGGCAGGAGTGCCAAGAATTCAATTAGCCAAAGTATCTCAGATTATTAAAGGAGTTAGAAAAGGATTACCCGTTTACCTGATAAAACTCAACAAGTTAGATCAAAAGCAAGAGTCTCATGAAGGACCTTCTTGGCTAAAGGAATACGCTGACGTATTCCCTGAGGAATTGATTGAACTTCCGCCTCCAAGAGAAGTAGATCATGAGATTAGGCTAGTGCCTGGAGCTGCACCAATTGCAAAGAGACCTTATAGAATGTCCATACCAGAAGCAATTGAGTTGAAGGAACAGCTCAAGCAACTGTTGGATCAGGCCTAGCAACTCACCGTGGGGAGCTCCAGTACTATTTCAGAAAAAGAAAGATGGGACACTTCGACTATGTATTGACTACCGAGGGTTGAATCAATCAACAGTCAAGAACAAGTATCCTATTCCTAGAATTGATGAGCTTCTCGATCGTCTTCAAGATGCAAAGATCTTCTCCAAGATTGATCTCAGGTTAGGTTATTATCAGATAAGGATCAGGGAAGAAGATATTCCAAAGACGGCCTTCAATACAAGATATGGGCACTTTGAGTTCCTGGTTATGTCATTCGGGCTTACCAATGCACCTGCCACCTTCAATAGATTAATGCAGGATATTTTTAGACCATATCTTGATGATTTCGTGCTTTTCTTCTTCGATGACACTTAAGTCTATTCCAAACAAGAAGAAGATCATGAACCTCAACTTCGGATTGTCCTTGAGACAATGAGGTCTCATAAGCTGTATGCAAAAATGAAGAAGTGTGCATTCTTCAAGCGTCAGATTGAATATCTGGGATTCATAGTATCATCAGAGGGAATATCAGTAGACCCAGCCAAAGTCAGAGATGTTCTTGAATGGCCAATACCAGTATATGTCAAAGAAATACGTAGCTTTCTTGGATTGATAGAATGGTATAGGGTCTTTATAAAAAACTATGCTTTGATTGCAGCACCCCTTACACATCTACTAAAGAAGCAGACTTCCATTACATGGTCAACTTCCGAACAAAATAGCTTCGACAAACTGAAGCAAAGTTTGGTATCAGCACCTATTCTAAAACTTCCTGACCTCAATATGGAGTTCGAGGTAGTAACTGATGCTAGCATTCTTGCCTTGGGATGTGTACTTATGCAGGAAGGTCATCCAGTAGCATATTCTTCAAGGAAATTGAAGAGTCATGAAAAGAATTATGCCATGCATGATCTGGAATTACTAGCTGTCATCCATGCTCTAAAGCTTTGGAGACACTACCTGTTGGGTAACAAGTTTACTCTAGTAACCGATCATAAGATTCTCAAATGGATTTTTACCCAGAACGAGCTCAAGATGAGGCAACGTCGGTGGATTGAAGTATTGGAGGAATATGATTTTGAAATAAAGTACCGACCAGGAAAAGAGAATGTAGTTGCCGATGCACTCAGTCGCAAGGCATTCCTAAATTCCCTAATCTTGCAGAATCCATCAACGGCCGGATCTCTGGCTACAAAGGTATCTATGCCAAACAACCCTATACTTGAACTAGCTAGAGAGGAAGCATGCCATGATTTGGCCTACCAAACAATGATAAAGGAAACATCTACCAAGGAGCAGAATTAGAAGTTGCAAGCTAACTATCAGGAATTTTCCATTGATAATGGACTTATCTACTACAGAACAAGGCTGTGTATACCAGCAAGCCAGTCACTTAAGCAGAAGATATTATGGGAAGCTCATGATTCTCCTTTTTCAGGAAATCCTGGCTATGCTAAAACTCTTAATGCAGTTAGGAAAAGCTATCATTGGGAGAGGCTTAAAGGTGACGTTCTCAAGTATGTCACTGTGTGTTTGTCTTGCCAACATATCAAGGCCGAACATGTCATGATGCTAGGGAAACTACAACCGCTTGACATTCCCCAAATGAAATTGGAATTCATCAGTATGGATTTTGTTGTGGGCTTACCCCAAGTCCAAGGAGGATACAATTCCATTATGGTTGTAATTGACATGCTTACCAAGGTTGCACACCTGATTCCAGTAAAGACAAACTATAAAGCCTCCAACATTGCAAGATTGTTTATCAAGGAGATATTCAAGCTACATGGGTTACCTAGAAGAATCATTAGCGATCGAGATTCTCTCTTCACATCACACTTCTGGAGAGCTATCTTTGAAGCTATTGGGACTCAACTCTGTTTTAGCACCGCCTACCATCCCCAAACAGATGGCCAAACAGAGCGAGTAAATCAAGTCATCGAGGATATGCTTAGGGCATACTGCTGTTTAGAACCTAAGAGGTGGATTCAATACTTGCCTTTGGTTGAATTTGCCTACAATGCTTCTTACCAGCAGAGCATTCAAATGACCCCTTTCCAGGCATTGTATGGTCATGATTGTCGAAGTCCCCTAAACTTTTCTGATCCAACCCTAAGAGTTGAAGCTTCAAGACAAATGTTGGAGGACATGGATGATCAAATAAGGTCAATAAGACAAGACATACAAGCGGCCAAGGATAGGCAAAAGGCATACGCAGATTTGAAACGTCAAGATAGAGTCTTCAAAGAAGGAGACATGGTCTTCATTCGTGTACTCCCTAAAAAGAGTTCTCTATCCCTAGGAGAATGCAATAAGCTAAGTCCAAGGTATTGTGGGCCATATAAAATCCTCAAATGCCTAGGACCCAATGCTTATAGATTGCAACTCCCTGAGAACCTAAAGGTTCACAATGTATTCCATATCAGCCTATTGAAAAAATATGTACCCAATCCTAATCATGTACTTGATGACCAACAAATTGTAATGCCTAGTCAAGGAGTCCTTGAACTAAGGCCAGATAGGATCTTAGATGTTAGGGAAAGACAGTTAAGATCTAGAACCCTAAGAGAATGCCTTGTCCAGTGGAAA
Organism: Lygodium microphyllum; assembly: GCF_053477565.2. Taxonomy (NCBI): domain Eukaryota; kingdom Viridiplantae; phylum Streptophyta; class Polypodiopsida; order Schizaeales; family Lygodiaceae; genus Lygodium; species Lygodium microphyllum. Next base: position 37,299,950 of record NC_141161.1, read on the forward strand.
GATTATCCCGAAGAGGATGCCACTTGGATAGATGAAAGCTCTCTCAGCCATCAATATCCCCAGTTTATCCCGAGATGAGGACATCTCGATTCCTCCAAGGGGGAGAGAATGTAATATTCTGCGTTACAAAAAAATGTGATAAATGAATTTTTTTTTAAATATTCCCCCCCTTATCCCTCCAGCCGACAGACGAGCTAGAGGGGGAGGGAAATAGAAGGAGAAGTTAAGCTCCTTGGTGGAGCTTTGATGGACGAGAGGACATGCGTGTCGACACGCAAGGAGGGAAGATCCCCCTCCCCTCCACTATTTAAATGAGGAGGGGCCGCTGTAAAAAGGGAGGCCGAGCCGTGAGAGAAGAGGCCGAAGGAGACAACGCTGCCGGATTGCGAATAGGAGAGTGCCACCATAACTCCGAGCTGAGGGAGGAAGACGGAAGGCTGCTGCCGCCTACATCCTGAGGCCGCCGCTGCCATCGCCAACCAGTCCATAGAGCCGTCAGGGAGTCCGTCATCCTCCACGTGCCACGTGCGTTCAGAAGCTTCCAAGAAGCTTCTTGGAAGCTTCTAAGGGGGGATCTTTAAGCCCCCTTTCCCCCCCAAAAAAAAGAACACCTTAAAGGTCTTATTATCCCCCCCGTGTCTTAATACCTTCCAAGCCCCCCTTCCTGTGGCTCTTGAAACCCCCTTCCCCATGTTTTAAAATTTCTTTTAACCGCCTTCCTTTGTGCTCTTGAAACCCCCCTCCCTCGAAATTTTCCCGAAGGGTCCTTAAGCCCTTACCTATAGTCTTTAAAGCTAGTTTTCCCCCCCCATGTTTTAAACCCCTAGGCCCCTTTTTCCACCCCCTCAAAAGCTTTTTCCCTATAGTGTTTTTTTTTGTTATAAGTTCTCCCTTAAAGGGCCTTATTTCCCTCCCCCGTATCTCAAATCCCCCCTAAGGGCTCCCCCTTAGCCCTTTCCTTTCCCCATGCAAAATACCCTTGGGGCTTTGTTTTTTGTTTTCCCCCACTCGTAAAAGGAAAGAGAGTGTTGAGGGTCTTTTTAACACCTCCCTTTCCCACTCAAAAACCCTCGTAAGGGATTCCACACTTTTATTTTATTCCTTGTTTGTGCGAGTTTTACAAGGCCATTAAGCCCCTCCTATGGCTTTAATGGGTCTTATCCGCAAAAGATTGTGAATCACCCCCTTCCGAATTCCCTACTTCAAGGAAGAAGCCTTCTAAAAACTACTTTCGACGGATGGTGCAAGTTATTGCAAAAGGGAGCCATGGTGGAATTTCAAAAGGAATTGTAAAGCTACTTCCACGACGGAAAGACTACATCTACGATGCCGCCTAAGAAAGTCAAAGGTGTAGCTATGGGAGGGTCATCTCCCGGTATCCATGTGGATATCTCACCTCAAAGCCAGGTTACTCTTCTTGGTGTTAATTCGGTTTTAACTCGATCATGCAAAGAAAAATTGTTAAGGATAGGATATATTTGTTCGAGTTATTTTTAACGAAGGAGTTAGCTTATGAATGACAATGTATACAACTTAGCTTTCTTCAAATTGCATCAAGCATTATAAAATTACGAGCAAGATTAACCATTTACTATAGTAATATCTTCCTAAGGTGTAGAAATTATATCTTGCACCATTAGTCTTATTCCTTTCGCAACGAATCATGGTAAATGGCTAAATTCATGAAAGGTTTCTTTCGATGTTCAAATTACTAGGGAGTTATCTTTGCTAGTTGCACATCTTAGCAAGGAAATTGTTGTTATTTGGCATGAGTTCATCTTTAAAGAAAACGGAAGTTAAATGTTAGGAATTAACAAGTATAAAAATTAGATATAGGAACTCATTTGGAAAGAAAATGTAATGGGGGATTGCTGGATGACACTCTATTAACACTTTTCCCTTGCTATTTGAGGACTTGGGACTAATAAAGTGTGTATACACCAATTTCAGAGCTAGGACTTTTTGTTCCAAGGAGTATTGTCGCTCTTTGTATCACCTTGGCATTAGGCTATATGCCAAATTAAACTGTATTGATTGGGAAAGTAAAATTGTCACAAGGATAGTAAAACCGTGACAAGACGATTAATATTACCTTCCAAAAGATAACTGAACCAATCTAAACATAGAAACATTCATACCTCAAACACTTGACTACTTTCCTTACTGTAGGGACAATAAATTCATAAAGATAAGAAACTAGGGTTTGTCCCTAAGGTTCTTAAAAGAAGAAACCCTAGGCCTGACATACGTCAGCTTAAAGAATCTAAACAGGTTATTCCATCGCAGGACTTGCGCAACATGTATGAAATCATTTAGTCTTGTGATTGATTCACAAGGAGAAAGGGGAAAAACCCTCATCAAGGACGGCAGATCCTTACGTAAGTTATCTTGCAAAAAGACGTATGTTTGGATATCCTTCTAAATAAGGAAAGTTGTAAGCCGGAAACTAGCATATCTAAAGCACTTTAGGGTTAACCAAGTTGGGTATGCCCTAACACCGGAATGTAAAAGGATCTTGCCAATTTACAAGACACCTTGGGAACGAGTGCTGATACACTCAAAAAGGAAAGAACACTTCCTTAGCAGTTTGCCAAACAACTCGGTTGATTAACGGAAATGTTTATGCTTGCTAGAGTTTTTAGAGCTCTGTTTGAAATATAAATTACAAATTAAATGAGTACCTATACTTCAGGTTAAAGGCCTGAAGGGAGAGGCAACTTCAGTTACCCCCGATTGCCTGCCTGACCCTAATCAAGGGGGTTGTTGACCACGCCGGGAACGTGGACCGAACTCGCCTCGAGAGGTCTCTCCGTTGAGTTCTACTTGGAGCAAGAGGACGCTTGGGTGCCACAGGGGGGCTCTGGCCGTAAATCCCTCGCCTTCCGGGTCCTGCACAAGAGGCTAACGTGACTTGGGATTAGATATCGAGGCCTGCATACTAGTTAACGGGCGGAAGCTTGGAATAGTGATCCCTGGAGATTACTGGTTAGCCTTCGGGCAGATTATGGACAAGCCTACGGGCGGAACTCCTTGTATTTCAAAGATAAAATGATGAAATGCTAAAAGAACTTGCTTGATGTTGTTTTTCTATGTCACGTGATAAGATTACGTGAAGGAATCAGTGCTTAACAAGGTTAATTAAAAAAGCTGATTGTTATATGTCAAATTAATGTGTTAGATAATTACATAACTAAAACAAATCGAGGAAAGTGCGGAGGATGGGCCATGGGTCCATCCTACGGTTGGGTGGTCCCGGTTAGTCGGGAACTTTTCTCAAAAATCTCGAAGAACAGCGGAATGATCATCATCATCAAAACGAATAACGAGAACGATGACCTAAAGTTATGTCTTACCCGATTTACGCTATTTTAGGGGAACGGAATGGGACTATGCCTTATGGCAGAGCGGTTGAGCTTTGCATCCCTCTTGTTTCCCATTCTCCTTGAACCAAGTGCAGCGTGAATCCGCTTCGGACCTTACGTTTCTGAGTAAAGTAGTTCGCTCGGGTCTGACGTTAGTTGCTGTTAGCTGATGACCCATCAGGAAAACCCTAATTCCGGTCGATCCTAAGTGGGAACGGCCAGGATACTTCCGCTACGTGGCAGACGCGGAAAGACCTAGATCGCAAAACCCGTAACATTCCACGGGAGTGCCGGGCGGAGCTTTCTAGACATCCTTTCCGATGGACTGCTAAGACGTGTCTTGGATGATACTAGGGGACATGTTACATTACCCTTAGAAGTTAATGTTAATGTTATAAATACAACTATAATATATTTAAATTCTCATGATTAATTTTAGTTTACCAAGCCTTTCTTGTATACCCATCATAGCTACCCATCTGGTCTAGGAATGGGGCCTGAATGAAAGTTAAACATAGAAATAAAATAAATAAAATACTAAATATTAGTAAAGTAAAAATAAGATTGATCTAGTCACCTTAGTCGAGTATGTGGGCTAGGTGTGAGGCTAGCACGTTGGGCTAGGTGTGAGGCTAGCACGTTTGGCTAGGTGTTGTATACCCAAAGCTAGAAATTTTAGTATTGTTTAAGTTGTAGCAAAGGCACATTCACTTTCTACAAGCTCAAGTACTAGCACAAGAGGCACATGCTATGGTTGCACAATAATCTCTTAATCACTTGGCATTTCTAGAAATGACATATGTTGTAAATGTGATTATAGGAAAATAAGCTCGAATGCTTGTATATGGCAATGGAGGGGATAATGGTTGGCATGGAGCATTGTGGAATTGTAATATCTTGTGTTTTGTGAGAAAGGAGAAAGAGGAAAGAAAAAAAGAACTAAAGCTTGATGCTCTACTACCACTTGTAATGAATGAAGCTAAGAGAAGAGAGGAGAAAGAGCTGAAGAGAGAGAAAGAGAACAAGAAGAGAAAAGAAGACTAGAAGAGGAGAGAAAGACAAAAAAGAGGGGAAAAGGAAGGAGGAAGCCATGGAAGCTAAAGATGAAGGTGAAGAGCACACTCTTGATAATAACTGGTTGCCCTAATCTGGGACTCTTACACCTTATATACCCCGGCCAGTGTGACTGGGTGTCTAACCCCTAGTTTCTATGTATCCTGCTCATTACATCTACCGCTCCTTACAACTTGGCATGAACAAAAGAAGAAGAAGATGCAATTGCTGATCAGCACTAGGTTGATCGCCATGATTATCTTTACATATCACCATCAGCCCATTCTCAAGATAGTCATGTGGAAGGTAAAGGTGATAGCAAGTCATGATGTGCAAGATCATGGGCAGCTGCCAGTAGGATTATGCCTTGGTGAATGAGGTAGCAGGTCGTCTTCATGACATGGGCTGAAATGATATTTTTTCCAAAACATCGTTAAAAAAATTTCATGATGTGGCACTATATTATTTCATGTAATGTCTAACAAAATCAGTTTCTTAAAGGTATGCTTGATTTGATTTGATGAGTAGAACAAAAGTGTCGAGCTGAATTATGAGTCAAGTGATGCTTTTCTCGGAATTGAAGAGGTAATATAAATCAATAACATTTATCATATAATAACGTTAAGAAACCTTTATCCAAGCACAACCCCAGGTACAAGTTCCTAGTTCGCCTCCTATATCAAGTACTGTTGTAATCCAGGAGAAGAAGTTCCTTCTCAAGAAGATTAAGCCACCCGAGTTTGATGGGAGAGGCAGGTCCATCCAAGTAGATGCTGAAATTTGTATTGAATCCATGGAGGATTACTTCAAAGCAGCCGGTACTGCACCTGCCAATCAAGCTATGCTTGGCAAGCTGAAGCTCACTGGCGAAGCCAGGTTTTGGTGGAAGCAATGGTGCAGGGATCAAGGGATCGCTGTCGAAGGGTTTATGAAAGCAAAGTCACGTCTTCAGAAGACCTTGATAAATTTCAGGATAAAATATCAAACAAATGAATAAGCAAGATGTAAGGATTTGTGTCCACCAAGCTTTCAACGAGACCTCGTCTTTACAGCAATGATAAGACTAAAAGCAAGTTTTCAGCTGAGCATAGAATTCATCCTTCAATATTGAAACATTTAATACAAATCTGGTTATCAGCTTCAGACAGAAGTATTAGCATTATCCTTTCAGAGGTGGCTCCTTTCCAAGATCAAGAGGGTTGGACACGGAATGATCAAGAACCATATATTCTTTTACATTCTCCATAAGCCGACAAACTGATTTGTGGCAATGTAAAGCACATTTTTCTCTTTCATGTTAGTATTTTTAACATATGAACAATAACTGTAATCATGTGCAGCAAGTACTATTGCATAATCTTCATATTTCCAAAAGCAAACGCCTTATAAAATTTTGCATTTGCAGTAAGAACTCCAGATCTATTGTCCTCTTGTAAAGCTCATATCTCATCTCTCAATTTTTCTGCTTTGCTATAGTTTTCAGAGCGAATAGCAGCATCCCTTTAGTATCAACATCATATCTGGCTTCAAGGTCTTAATGGTGGGTTTATCACCTGACATGGCAAACTTGGATCAATGGGGCTTTATAGTGCAAATGCTCCTTTCGATTGATACGAAGGTGAGCAGTTGTACTGTAGTAGCTCATTGCTAAAACTAGGAGATTTCTCTCCTAACCTTCTTCCACCTTTTGAACGAAAACAAGTCAAGAATTATCATCTCTGCAAGCTGCAACTGCTGTGGCCTCCTCCCTCGTAATGCCTTCGTATAGAGTTTCAACGTAAGCAACAACCAAGTCAGGCTGTCGAGTCGCCCATATATGTAATTTGGAGATTAAGAAGAAAACTTCTGGCCCTGATTTGCAGGCTATGAAGATAAAAGCTCATCGACACATTATATATGATGCATCTTGCTCGATAGGTCTCTCAACAGCTTCCTCATCCTCTATTCGATCTCTGTCCTTCCGTTTGACTGGAGAGAATCGGCCCCTATTCTTCTGCTACTTCTACTCTCTGGCCTAATACAGGAATATCCTCATACAATTTCCCACAGTTCATGTTTCATAACTGGTTGGTGCCAGCATCTACAATCCGTTCGCCGACAAGAGCGCTGATGAAGATAAACGAGACGTAAACAAAGTTCCTTTTTGTGATAAGCCTGAAAGCAGCGTCAAGAACACCCAGCTTCTGTCTGTAAGCTGGATCCATCATCAGAAACTCCTTCCCGCCGAACGCCCTCTCTCTTCTTCTAAGATTGCAGAGCACTCTTTTCGATTCCAATTCGTGGTGGGCGATACCTCTGAGGAGCTATTGGATACTGTCTCTACTTTGTTTCCCATAGGAGATTGCTTCGATAATCCTTCATCAGAGACCATGGTCTCACAACAATGATAGGTTTTCCATCAGCTTTTGTGCCAATCTCAGCCCTTGTTAGTAGGCAGGAGCAACATCCAGGCCAAGCTTCTTATCATTATCGAACGTAAACCTGTATCCTCTAACTTAAAGCTTGTCCACTGATCCGGATTCAGAGCTGTTGAATTTGTTTTCCTATTTTTCTCAGATTGACAGTATGCCTCGTCAGGCGACTCCGTCGGTCCTCAATTATCGTCTTCTCCCAAAATAAGACCTTCAGCTACCTGCATTCGCTTTAACACCCTTCCAATTGGCTCTTCCATTGCTGCCCTCTGGACTAAAGCATCCGACCGAGACTCCAAAGACCCCTCGGGCACACCACAGTGGGCAACTTTTCTTTTCCACCCATACTCTGTTCCTCCTTCCTCCTAGATTAGCGTAATTCCTCTCCTTTTTCTGTCCCATACGCCTCTTTTTCCCTCCCTCTTTAGCTCTTTTAAAAAAAACCCTCCTTTGCCTCCTCCTTTCCTTTCCATTGAAAAAGCTCTTCTCCCTTCCTTCCGTCCAACGCAGAATAAGCTACTTTTGCCTATTCCTAGACAGCCCAATATAGGCATAGCTCAATGGAGCAAATTTAATAAGACTCCTGAATTCCTCATACTGCCTGCCATGGAATAAGATCCTTATCATCCACAACAACACAATCGGTTTCTGTTACAATGCAACACCAAAAGGTCACCATGAAAATATTGAACAGAATAACCACAATCTGAAATTGACACAATGTGTTCCTTAAATCCCGTCCCACAGGCTTAGAGTACATATGTCCAACCACCACCCGCACATCAAAGGAAACACTCCAAGCTCAATTAGCAACAGGAAAGCAACTTTGAACAATGTCATCAAGTAATTCAGCCCTGCCACAACATGTCTTGCCACAGACGGAGCAGCCTCAGTCATTGAGCTCAAACCGTGAATCCGTCCTACTGTCAATGGCTCCCCTCTGCTGAGTCTACGAGCAATAGTGCTGATGGATTTTGGCAAGCAATGGTACCAGACCTTTTTGCAGCAACATGTATCAACATAGGCTGAAAGCATCTCATCATGTTCACCACTATGCCTCTAACTCCTCCTCACTATACTCATGCGCAGAAAATAAATGTAAACACAACAACTAAGTATATACAAAGTATCAAATCACACACACAATTTTTGGGTGGTTTTCACACCTCGAATGCGCAGCAATACGACGTCGCGGAAGGATCCATTACCTGGGAGAAGCTGAAGAAATCCGTGCAGGGAAGATATTTACCACCTGCATATCGCACACAGAAAATGAATGAGTTTTACGAGTTAAAACAGCTGGGGCTCACTCTTGACGCATACTACTCTAAATTCGTCTCACTTCTTAAGTATGCGCCACAGATGGACATGACACAGCAGGTGTCCAAATTTTGTGCTGGTTTAAATCCACCATTAAATACTCGTCTCAAATCTATGCGTCCATCAGATCTTCAGGACACACTCATTCGAGCTGCGTCTATAATTCAGGAGGTGCAGGCTAGACCAAGGGGTAGCAAAGCTTGGTCTTATAATGACTCGAACAGAGGAGCATTCAGACCTTAAATGAAAAGATTTCAAGGTCATAATCAAGGACAAAGGAAGGAAGCAAGGACTAATAACATCAACAACTTTGTTCCTACTCAAAGGAATGGCCGAAACCTTCGTTGTTTCCACTGCAATAAACCCGGTCACTTTAAGAGGCAATGTCCCAAACTTGGAGGAGGACAGCGCCAAGCGCCTTTCCAAGGAACAGGTCGTGGTCAAGGAGCCGCTACCCGAGGCAGAGGAAGAATTGCCTGCATTTCCAATAGGCGAATATGCGAAGAAGAAGAAGATCTGACCATGGAAGCAGAGTTTGAAAGGGCGACAGTCCATGCCGCTCTACACAAGAAAGGACTGAATCGCCAATTCTCAGTGATTCAAATACCATCGGACTATCAAGGTAAAGCTTTCAAGACCTTGATTGATTGTGGCAGTACACATTTCTATATCTCACCAGCTAGTGCAAAAAGATTAGGAATATCCACAGTAGAAGCACCTACCTTGCTTGTGGAATTGGAAAATGGTCGTGAGGTTACTTGTACCAGGCAAACTACTAAGGTGAAATTCTTTCTGAAGGGAAAGAAGACTTCGGTTAAATTTAGAGCCATGAATTTAGGTATCCATGAGTGTCTACTTGGAATGGATTGGCTTAAGCCTAATGATGCCCACATTCATTGTGAAAAGGGCCAAGTTTCCTTTCGAAACTCTGAAAGGGAATTAGTCACAACTCAAGGTGAGGCTGGAGTGCCAAAAATTCAATTGGCCAAAGCATCTCGCATCATAAAAGGAGTTAGAAAAGGATTACCTGTCTACTTAATTAAGCTCAACAAATTAGATCAGAAGCAAGAGTCCAGTGAAGGACCTTCTTGGCTAACGGAATACACGGACGTATTCCCTGAAGAGTTGACAGAACTCCCACCTCAAAGAGAAGTGGATCATGAGATTAAGTTAGTACCAGGAGCTGCGCCAATTGCAAAGAGACCTTATAGAATGTCCATACTAGAAGCAATTGAGATGAAGGAACAACTCAAGCAACTGTTAGAATAGGGCTACATCCGTCGTAGCAGTTCACTATGGGGAGCTCCAGTAATATTCTAGAAAAAGAAAGATGGGACACTTCGACTATGTATTGATTACCGAGGGTTGAATCAATCAACGGTCAAGAACAAGTACCCTATTCCTAGAATAGATGAGCTTCTTGATCGTCTTGTCTTCCCCAAGATTGACCTCAGGTCAGGTTACTATCAGATAAGGATCAAGGAAGAAGATATCCCCAAGACGGCCTTCAATACAAGATATGGGCACTTTGAGTTCCTAGTTATGTCATTCGGACTTACGAATGCACCTGCCACCTTCAATAGGTTAATGCACGATAACTTTAGGCCATATCTTGATGATTTCATGTTTGTCTTCTTTGACGACACTATATTCTATTCCAAACAGGAAGAAGATCATGAATCCCAACTTCGGATTGTCCTTGAGACAATGAGGGCGCATAAGCTGTATGCTAAGATGAAGAAGTGTGCATTCTTCAAGTGTTAGATTGAATACATGGGATTCATAGTATCAATAGAAGGAATCTCAGTGGACCCAGCCAAGGTCAGAGATGTGCTAGAATGGCCAATACCAACATCTGTCAAAGAAATACGCGGCTTTCTTGGATTGACATGATGGTATAGGGTTTTCATAAAAAACTATGCTTTGATTGCAGCACCTCTGACGGACTTACTAAAGAAGCAAACTTCCATTGCATGTCAACTCCCGAACAAAATAGCTTTGACAGATTGAAGCAAAGTTTGGTATCAGCACCTATCTTAAAACTTCCAAACCTCAATAAGGAGTTTGAAGTAGTAACTGATGCTAGCACACTTGCCTTGGGATGTGTGCTCATGCAGGAAGGTCATCCTGTAGCATACTCTTCAAGGAAATTGAAGAGTCATGAGAAGAATTATGCTACGCATGATCTGGAATTGCTAGCTATCATCCATGCTCTAAAGCTTTGGAGACACTACCTATTGGGTAACAAGTTTACACTAGTAACTGACCATAAGAGTCTCAAGTGTATCTTTACCCAGAACGAGTTCAACATGAGGCAACATCGGTGGATTGAAGTACTAGAGGAGTATGACTTTGAAATCAAGTACCGACCAGGGAAAGAAAATGTAGTTGCCGATGCACTTATTCGCAAGGCATTCCTTAATTCCCTAATCTTTCAGAATCCATCAATAGTTAGATCTCTAGCTACAAAAGTATCTATGCCAAACAACCCGATACTTGAGTTAGCTAGAGAGGATGCATGCCATGATCCATCCTATCAAAAGATGCTAAGGGAAATCTCTATCAAGGATCAGAATCAAAAACTGCAGGCTAAGTATCATGAATTTTCTATCAATAGTGGACTTGTCTACTATAGAATGAGGTTGTGTATATCGGCAAGCCAGTCACTTAAGCAGAAGATATTGTGGAAAGCTCATGATTCTTCTTTCTCAGGACATCCTAGCTATGCCAAGACTCTCAATGCAGTTAGGAAGAGCTACCATTGGGAGAGGCTCAAAGGTGACGTTCTCAAGTATGTCGTCGAGTGTTTGTCTTGCCAATGTATCAAAGCCGAACATGTCAAGATGCCAGGGAAGCTGCAACCGCTTGACATTTCCCAAATGACAAATGAAATGGGAATTCATTAGTATGGATTTTGTTGTAGGCCTACCCCAAGTCCAGGGAGGATACAACTCCATCATGGTTGTGGTTGACATGCTTACTAAGGTTGCACACCTTATTCCAGTAAAGACAAACTATAAAGCCTCAGACATTGCAAGAGTGTTTATCAAGGAGATATTCAAGCTACATGGGCTACCAAGAAGAATCGTTAGTGATCGTGATTCTCTTTTCACATCACACTTTTGGAGACCTATCTTTGAAGCCATTGGAACTCAACTCTATTTTAGCACAGCTTACCATCCCCAAACGGATGGCCAAACAGAGCGAGTTAATCAAGTCATCGAGGATATGCTTAGGGCATACTGCTGTCGTGAGCCAAAAAGGTGGTTTCAATACTTGCCTTTGATGATTTCACCTACAATGCTTCTTACCAACAAAGCATTCAGATGACCCCTTTCCAAGCATTGTATGGTCATGACTGTCGAAGTCCCCTAAACTTCTCAGATCCAACCTTAAGGGTTGAAGCTTCAAGGCAGATGTTGGAAGAGATGGATGACCAAATAAAGACAATAAGACAAGACATCCAAGCTGCCAAGGATAGACAGAAGGCATACACGGATTTAAAACGTCAAGATAGAGTCTTCAAAGAAGAAGACATGGTCTTCATTCGCGTACGCCCTTAGAAGAGTTCCCTATCCTTAGGAGATTGCAAGAAGCTAAGTCCAAGGTATTGTGGACCGTACAAGATCCTCAAGTGCCTAGGACCTAATGCCTATAAATTGCAACTCCCTAAGAACCTAAAGGTTCATAATGTATTTCATATCAACCTATTGAAAAAGTATGTACCTAATCCTAACCATATACTTGATGACCAACAAGTTGTAATGCCTAGTCAAGGAGTCCTTGAACTAAGACCTAACAGGATCCTAGATGTTAGGGAGAGACAATTGAGACAATTCATCTATGGGAAATGAAAGTTAATGTATAAGTATCTGTATAAGAGACATTCACAAGGAACTTTAAACACTTTTCCATATAGTAAAAAAAGAGAGATTTTCTAGATACTTATCAAAGTATCTAGAAAAAGTCTCAACTAGTAAAAGTGGAACACTTTACAAGTTAGTGATCTAGTAAAATATTTCTATATAGAAAATTTTTAAAATTCCTAGTTGATGATCTAGTAAAATATTCCTAGATAAGAAAGCTAGTTGAAACTGTAACGTGTCCACTAGAGTCATCTAGGACACGTCTTAGCAGTCCATCGGGAAGAATGTTTAGAAAACTCCACCCGGCACTCCCATGGAATGTTACGGGTTTTGCATTCTAGGTCTTCCCGCGTCTACCACGTAGCGGAAGTATCTTGGCCGTTTCCCACTTAGGATCGACTGGAATTAGGGTTTTCCTATTTGGTCATTAGCTAACAGCAACTAGCGTCAGACCCGAGCGAACTACTTTACGCAGAAACGCCAGGTCCGAAGCGGATTCACACTGCACTTGGTTCAAGGAGAATGGGAAGCGAGAGGGATGCTAGGCTCAACCTCTCTGCCATAAGGCCTAGTCCCATTCCGTTCCCCTAGAACAGCGTAAACCGGGTAAGATGTGCCCCTAGGTCATCGTTCTCGTTATTCGTTTTGATGATGATCATCATCCTATTGTTCTTCAAGATTTTTTTTTTTGAGAAAAGTTCCCGGCTAACCGGGACCACCCATCCATAGGACGGACCCATGGTCCATCCTCCGCACTTTCCTCGGTTTGTTTTAGTTATGTAATTACCTAACACATTAATTTGACATATAACAAACAGCTCCCTTGATTAATCCCGTTAAGCACTGGTTCCTTCACGTAATCTTATCACGTGACATAGAAAAATAATATCAAACAACTTCTTTATTATCATATCATCATTTTATCTTTGAAATACAATGAGTTCCGCCCGTAGGCTTATCCATAATCCGCCCGAAGGCTCATCCAGTAATCCGCTGGGGAACACTATACCAAGCTTCTGCCCGTAGACTAGTATGCGGGCCTCGAGATCCAATCCCGAGTCACGTTAGTCTCTTGTGCAGGACCCGGAAGGCGAGGGATTTACGGCCAGAGCCCCCACTGGCACCCAAGCGTCCTCCTGCTCCAAGTAGAGCTCAACGGAAAGACCTCTCGTGGCGGGTTCGGTCCACGTTCCCGGCACGGTCAACAACCCCCTTGGTTAGGGTCAGGCAGGCAGTCGGGGGTAACTGAAACTGCCCCTCCCTTCAGGCCTTCAACCTGAAGCATTTATATATCTTTTCATCCTTTAGTTCCTTGAACAAACAATGCAAACAGTGCTTTCTAAACTGTTACAAGCACAATCAATTCCAGTGGTCGTTTATTTGGCAAACTGTTAAGGAGTGACTCCTTCTCTCCGAATGCATCCCGCATTCGATCCGGAATCAATTGCAACTTGGCAAGATTCCTATCGTCCTTGGGTTAGGGTCATACCCTGTTAACCCAACTTAACCAATACCTTAGGTTTTATTAATAGTAAATCCCGGCGGCCATGTCGCTTTAATTTGTTGATTAATCATTTGCGTCTGAGCAAATACCTAACTTCCCTTAACTTGGCAAATTTTCCCTAATGAGGGCGATGTAACAGGATGACTACCCATCCCCTTGCAAGTTAAACTTGCGCAAGAACCTGCCAACCTCATTCCAAGGAATGGCAAAACTTTCTTGTGATCAAACCACAAGGCTATGCGACGTTGCAACTTGTTGCACAAGTGTCGCCTCCATTCCAAGAGATCATTTCACTTTTGAATGGTGTTTTCTGGTCAAGAATTATGATTAGACTCGAAGTAGGGTTTAGGGCGTCTTCTCACTCACCCCAATCCTAATTGCACTAGACCGACAACGTTCGGTCCTAGGGATTCCAACTCAATCCAAGTTCTAGCACTAGGTCGAATGATCCTTAGGGTAGAAACCCTAGATCATTATTTGCGTGCGCGTCCCATTGGCTCAACTTTTCCGGGAAGGTGGGTAGGACCTTTGGGTTTGAGGACTTCGACTTGGTGTCCAATTGCGTTACTTGGCCACATCTCTAACGTGCCAAGCCCTAACTAGTACTTGAAGTTTTTATCGAATCGGCTAGTTATGCTTATACGAAACCCTAGCAGTCGTGATACCACAAATGACTTGGGTAAATTGACCTACTTGTCTTATGACAAGGATAATTCTTTCCTAGAGATGATATACTTGATCTAAGTAGAAGAATAGTTGCAAAATGTTACAATACATGTAAACCTGTAATTCATTACTTTCACATGCCATAAGATCCGCAATAGCCCTATCCCTTTTTAGTTAAAGGCAAGATAATTTGAAGAATAGCCTACATAGGGCTTACTAGGATTTAAATCAAGGGATAACACCTACAACCTTGTATCTAAGTATTTACATTTCATGTTTTTATAAGCCATGCAATCATTCCTAAATACTACATGATGAAATGAAGTTTGCAAAAGTAAAAGTGCGACCCTTAGATACAACAACATCGTGAATGAAATTCATGCAATACTAAGGCAAGTGTCGATTTAATCTAATAGCAAGCATCTTTTTCCATGCAACTTATAAGATCGGGGTTCTTTATCATGCCGTGCAAAAGAATCTAACAATTTCCTAATTAAACCTAGGCAATATGTGGCTTTCCTTTGAAAATGCACGACGAGGCAATTAAGGTCGTAAGATGGATGGACAATTTGCGTTTATGTTGAAACTACCAATTTCTCCCTATTGTATTTAACTAGGTTAGGTGAATTTAAACATGCACGGGTACTTCCTAATCCTTGGAGTTGTCATGCTTAATGCATTACTTTAATAGAAAAAATAAAACCTGGGTTTGTGGGCTCGGGGATATGTCCACTTGAATGCTAGGAGAGGAACCTCCCGCAGGCGCGCCTTGCGACTTCTTGGGAGCCATCGATAGCGTGCTTACGGATTTCCGGTTTTGCCCTTACCCTTACGCGATCGATGAGTCTTCTCCAACCGTTGCGAGTCCCTTCAAGATCTTTGCCCTTTTTCCCTCGTACGCCGGAGATTCCTTCCAAAGCGCGGATCCTTGAGAGTATCGGCTTGCGGTTTTCAAGGCTTATTGGCGGCCTTGTGGGATTGGAGCTTTGATTGTGGAGATGGCCCTTTTACGAGAGAGCCGCCAGGATCCTTTGGCATAAACTACTAGTTGGTCCTTAAACAACCAGGATTCGAGAACCGCCACTTTTAAGCAGCTCCCGGCAGAGCACCACTGATGGACCTAAAAACGGGCCGGCACTGGCTCATGCACTAGCCGGACCTCGTCACTACGCACAAGACAACCCCTCGGCCTCGCGGCCAGGAGCGTCTATCAAAATCTCTGCCTTCCTAAACATTGCGTTTGTAATACGTTGTAGTCCAACTGATCCTAACCCAATATTACTCCTCAGAGGGAGTCCCTTTCACATGGCCAAAAGGCTCGAATCACATACACATGGGGTTCCTCCTACGACTGAATGCCATCAACCCTCTGCGACTCTCCTACACCTTGGGGATTGGCCCCTCGATGCGTCGCTCAACATTTAGACATTTCGCACAAACGTCGCTCAAGGTACCAAATAAACGTGTCCAGGAATGTACCATTGTCCTTACTTGATTTCCCCTTTAGGATCCCACGACTAGCCTACAGCATGGGTACCTCACTGCCTCTCATCGTAGGTCAGGTTCCAAAACCAATTGCAATGCATGTCCAGGAGCTGATCACTGATACTTTTAAATTCTTTCCATGCTCTATGCATTTGGTGAATGTCTAGTGCTCAAACATTTAGCAAACAGTATCGTGCCCAAGTGCAAATCATTCTTTCATGCTTTCCTTTCTAACCGCTTTGTGCTTCGTTGCATAGGCTTAGCACCGAGGTGATCCTCGTGCTACTAAGCTCTTAATTTTAATTATCACCCGTCCTAAATGCTATGCATAGAAATCAGCAACTTTCCCATCACTTCACACGGCATTTAGACATATTTCAACTTCTCTACCCTTCCCCGTTTAAATAGAGCATCGTTGGATAGGTGTATAGGGTATTTTGACATCATTTTATGTATAAAAAGCGGGAAAAACCACACTAGCACAAGAAAGTGGGGTTGAACTGAGGAAAATCCTCATGCTTCAGTCCCCACAACCATTCACAAGCATTGCTCTTATTTATCCTTATTTTTTGGAACCCAAAATGCATTTTCCCCTATTTTTCATGGTTTTTCCCTATTTTTCCTTATTTTCCTGTATTATTTATTTGCTGGAAATTCAAAACAGGTTATGGGCTGTAGCCCTTAGTTTCTTCTTGCAGAAAAATGAGAATTTAGTTGATGTTCCTATCCATTTTTCTATTTTTATGCCAAAAACCCTCATTTTCCCTTATTTTTCATGTTTTACGTGTTTTAGCATATTATCTTGAACCACAAAATGCATATTTTTCTGATTTTTTGATCATGACCAGCAAGACCTCATAGAAAACAGTATCATGAACAATTATTATCCCACATGAACACCAGTTCATCCATCAAAAGCCATAAAAACTCAAATTTCCTTTGAAAATTTTAAATTACCGCTTATTTGCGTGTTTCGGGTTTTGTGTCCATGGCTGTAGATTTGGAAATCAGCAGCACTTCATGTCCGGCAACATCACAAATCACCATTTCCAGCCCGTGGAGCAATCCGGTCCATGCCGGACAAGCCTCCACCATTCTTTCTTCTTCCTTCTTCTTCCCACATGAACTTGCCTTTAGAAGAGAGAGAGGGAGGAGAGAGAAAGACTGAAATCAGAACTCTCCAAAGAGGGCATCATTGCGCGAGCGAAGGGCGGCGATAGAGTCTGCATACAGAGGGGAATGAGGGGCAATGATGATTGGGGGGGGTTGTTTGCAGGCTGTAGATGAGATGATCAACATTGAAGGCACATTTTTCGGACGTGATGGCGCCATCTCCTCCTCCTTTCTCTCACCACGATTTGCATCTAACATTTCATGTGACTTTTAATCTTGGGCTCCCAAGAGTCACTTACTCATTTTGGCCAAATTTTGTCCACCTCTTCGCATCTTGACCGGTTTCTTGGCCATTTCTCCGTCCGGACTCGGAATCGAGCTCTGAAAAATCCTGGGCGTCCGGCTTAGCATCCCGCACTGGCCAGTAGCTTGTGTCAACCCGCACGACTGTCTGAAAAATTATGAAAAATCAACAAGTGTCGCTCGGGCACCTTTAAAGCACTTTGGCGCTTAAAATCGTCCTAGATCGAGCCGCCGCCTTTGACAGTGAATATTTTTCCCTCGATCTTCATAATTTTTAGCTATTTTTAAGCACTTCCCGTCACCTAAATTCCGCTCTCATTGGCGACCACGGGATAGGGCGACTCAGCCCGTCGAATCCACGAACATATCTGCACATAAACAACCAAAGAAGCATCAAACTGATACAAAACAATTATCATCATAAAACTCAGCACAATGCTCCCCCTACCCCTGGCAGAACCAAGGCATAACATCCACAAGGAGTAGGCCTAGCATCATTTAATAGAAGATCCGAAGCGAGTTTCTAACCAGCTGCTCCAACACAGCCAAACTAAAAAGAACTGCCAAAGAGGTTGCCCTAAGTGGTAGTCTGAACTACTGACCAACTGAAGACAACACAACTAGGAGCTCCTACAAGGCGAGGACTCCTATAGCCTGATCAAAGAGTATTTTCTTTCAGTACATGTCTTCCTTTAGGGTTTTTATTGGATGAACATACTTGGGCATGTAAAAAGGAGGGAGCTGAGCGTAGTGACCCAAGGAGAACAGGGCATCGGTCTCAGGACCTGTCTCGGCACCCAAGAACCTACCAAGCCCTCGCAAGGCGACACTTAATCCTTTTCTAACGCTCACTTTTATTTTCGCTCCAACCTTCCTTGTTTTGATATTATTTTTTTCCAGCAAGAAGCCACCCCTAGGAAGACAAGGTATCGGCCCCGGATCTGACTCGTCCCCAGGAACCTACCAGGCCTTCGCAAGGCAATGATCAACTGCTTATATATTTTTTATTTCATTTCTTTTCTTTGATAGGGGTTAGAACCCCTTTTTACACACCTTCGTATTCATATTCATCTTTTAGGACAGTCAGGATTTCTTGGCATCATCATTATGATCTTCTAGCAGGCTTCTCTAACTGCCTCACTACTAACAAGAACTCCTAGAATGGCTGCCTAGCAGGTTAGCAGGACAGGGCCACTAGGACTTCCTTCTAAAATAGGTCTTTCAATGCCTAACAATGTCTTTACAGGAGGCAATGACTACTCCAACCTCCCTCAAACATACTTAGCCTAAACCTGGGACTTCATGCCTTGGTTGCCGGTCCCAAAAAAAAATAGATCCCCTCGACAAGTACAAATACACATATAACAGGAAAGAAAGGTACTCGTAAAGGAGAAATATCACCTGGATTGGCCACAAGAAGCTTCCATCGCAGCAAAGGCTCCGCCAGGCTCCACAAAATTCCACGAACCACGAAATCTGTCCAGCACAACACTAAAACAAAAACCCAATTAAATGCACCCGCACTAGACAGGGAAATGGCCCTCTTGGCCTAATGAAATCAAACAATACTATGCATAACATCCTCCTGGAAACAATTATGATAGACATCAAAGCATACTATTCCCAGGGGAAAAGGGCTTGTAGCCCTAAACTAGGTGTAGTAGATTATGACCTATCCCTCCTGCGTATATCGCAAGAGGTGTTCGCATCACATGTCGTCGAATCAGTCTGTGGGTCCGAGATAATAAAGGCAGATGAGTCTCGCTTACCCTCTGCATCACCCAAATCAACCATCGTCTGCCAAAGAGGGCATGTTCAGAAAGCATACCCCATAAACGACCAGGTCCTGTCTCACCATCAATAGATATATTGGAACAAGGGCCACAATTAAAGAAGAGGTCCTCTTCATACGCAAGATTAGCCAAAGAATCGGCAAACTGATTCCAATTCCGTGGAATCAGCTGAAAAGACACTCTATCGAATTCGTCTAGCAGGGCTATGGCAGTATGATGGTACATACAAAGGATCGGGTTCCATACCATGTACGTCCCATTGAGTTGATTTAAAACCAACTGAGAGTCCCCTTTCACCAACAACTGGCGGATACCACCCTTCTTTGCAATATTCAAACCCATGATCAGGGCTTTGTATTCTGCCATATTATTGGTAAAATTCACCCCGAGATAAGCAGCTAACTTCATGACAATGCGTCCGCGGGGGTCTCGGATGACAACTCCTACACTTCCTTTTTTGCATGCACCCCTGGACGCCCCATCAAAGTACAAGGTATACGTCCATAAAGGGTTTACATATCCCGCCATCCGGAACTCTACTCGTAATTATGGTAATCGAAATGCAGCATATTCAACGGGTGGACTGTAGGCTCCATCCCTCCATCATCATTGAATTCAACAGGGATGCTCATCAAAATTTGTAGGCAGTGATGGCAGAAGACCTTGATTTCCCAAATAAATGTCCCGCCTTCTTGCTTAATCACCTTGTATCCTTTGCTCCACCAAATGAGCTTTCCCTGATGATACCTCTGTTCCAAATATGGGTGTTCTAAATAAGGGATCAGACGACCCATCAACCTCTATCACGATTTCCTTGCAGATGATTGATCGATCTTGCCTAGACCTGCAAGGCAGTCATAGCATTAGTACAATCAGAAGTAATAAGGTTTAATCTTATTAAGATTAACCTTATTTTTAAATTCTATCCCCTCAAGGTCAGCTAACAATACTGTAGATTTATTCTTTCCTATCCTAACGATCTTATAGGGCCCATCCCATTTGGGTTCTAGCTTGCCTGGGAATAATTCACGCCGTGCGTCATAATACAGAACAAGCTGTCCTTTCTTGAAGGTGTATTTCTTGGCTTTGAGGTCGTGTAACTGCTTCATTCGGCGCTTCGCCACTTCTTGGTGCAATAAGTTCTGCAACTTAAGCTCATCTAAATGTGCCAGAGTCGTCAAGCGCTCAAAAAGAGCGTCTTCATCGCTCAAAGAATGATTGATGGCAAACCGAATAGTCGGCAGCTCAATTTCTAAAGGCAAGACACACTCCTCCCCATATACTAACTTGAACGGGGTATGGCCAGTGGCTCGTTTGAAAGTCGTATTATAGGCCCACACTGCCACGTATAACTTTTTATCCCAATCCCGTTTCTTTTCCGACACAGTTTTGGACAGGATGCCCACAAGCTGCTTGTTGGTACTTTCGACTTGCCCATTGGCTTGCGGATTATATGGGGTTGTCTTGTTATGCTTGATGTTCCACAACTCTGTCAAACCTTTGATCACCTTATTCAGGAAATGAGTGCCGCGGTCCGACACTAATTCTTTCGGTGGACCAAACCGGCATATTATCTGCTCTAAAAGGAAACTAGCAGTTTCTTTAGCATCATCTTTCCTTGTTGCACGTGCTTCTGACCACTTTGTGAAGTAGTCAGTTGCTACAATGATGTACCGCTTTTGCGTAGTCGATGACGGAGTAATAGGACCCACAAAGTCTATTCCCCACTTCTCAAATGGAAGTATCGCCATGATAGGGGTGAGTGGTCGTTTCCTATTCTCTCGACTATCATGCCGTTGGCAAATATCGCATCTCTTAACATACGCAAACGCATCCTGGAAGATGGCAGGCCACCAATAACCTGCTCTTAAAGCCTTTTGTGCTGTAAGCCGTCCAGCAAAATGGCCACCGCAAGCAGAATCATGGCACTCTTCCAAAATGAATGGCACCTCGTCAGGCGTCACACATCGGCGATAGATATCATCAACCCCTTGCCGATATAATGTACCTGCGATCAAGGCAAACTTTAACGCTTGCTGCTTAATTTTCCTTTTCTCAGCCTTAGATAGTTCGGAACCCGCCTCTCCCGTTGATAAATAATGCGTTATTGCAGCATACCAGGAGGGAATAGATGCCGTATCTATTTTAAATATCATCTCCATGTCACTACCTTCAGCCACAGATTCTTTCGGCTCCCCAAAGTCCACTAGACATTCCACGATGCCTTGCAACCTTGGTGGCTTACTCTTGATTTCATAATCAAATTCCTGCAAAGTGATTAACCACTTCGCTAGACGGTCAGGCGGCTGTAGCTTATTCATCAATAGTCGAAGTCCCTCCGCCTTCGTATAAAGTATGACTTTCTCATACAGAATGTAATGCCTAAATTTCTTGGTCCCAAAGACCATCGCTAGACACAGCTTCTCCATGTAGGTGTAATTGATTTCGGATACCCCCAGCTTCCGACTAGCAAAAGCAATCGGGTGGTACCACTTCTCTTCCCAAATTTGGGCTAAACAGCAGCTGATACTATACATGGTGGCTGCTGAGAATATATAGAACACCTCACCTCTTTTAGGTGCTTTTAAAACGGGCGCTCTTGCTAGCTCTTGTTTCACATCCTCGAATGCTACCTTACAAGGGTCACCCCATACAAACGAACAGCTAAAGGACAATAAATTTGTAAGTGGCAACGTTCTTTCTGCTAAGGTGTTAATGAATCTACGGTAGTAACCAACCGAAGACAGAAAGCTATGAACCTCTTTCGGAGTGCGTGGTGGACCCATGGCAACTATAACTTTCACCTTCTCGGGGTCTGTCGCAATTCCTACCGAACTGACCACATGGCCCAGCAATAGCCTATAAGGTACTCCAAAAGCACACTTCCGTGGGTTTAGGGCGATGCAAAATTGTCTACAGCGCTCAAAGCATTTTCTCAAAATGATCAACTGCCTTTCTCTCACGGTGGCGGCCCCTAAGTCATCAATAAACACCCTCAACTCTTCAGGGGATATGTCACCGAACGTCTTATCGGCTGTTCGTTGCCACGAACCAGGCGCATTGCATAAACCAAAGGCCATCACATGGTACGCAAAAGTACCAAATACGGTAATGAAAGTTGTTTTCAACTTGTCCTCTTCTGCAATTGCCATTTGGTTATATCCTGCAAAGCAATCCATAAATGAATATATCTCCCTACCCGCTAATTGATCCAAAATCTGGTCAATAAATGGTAATGGGTAGTAGTCCTTAACTGTCTGCTTATTCAGCTCTCTAAAGTCTACACATAAACGGATTTGATTATTCTTCTTCTTTCTAATCACAACTGGCGAACACCATTCCGTGTGTTGCACAGGAAAAATCAAACCCGCTTTTCGAAGCTTCTGTAACTCTTCAAACAACCCGTCCCTCAGTTCGAAAGGCATACGCCTTACTTTCTGTCGTATAGGATGACTGCCCTCTTTCAACGGAATTGTATGAACAGCACGGCTAGGAGGAATGCCTCTCAACTCATCATAACTCCAGGCAAAGATATCACGGAATTCTTGGATCAAGGCCACATAGTCCTCCCTTTCTGTTGTACTGAGCATGGACCCTAATTTGATTGGCCGCGAATCATCAAGCGTACCAAGGTCTGGCTCGATAACATCTGCATCTCTTATACGATCTTGGCCCTCTATCGGCTCGTTCAAAGTGACCTGATAGATGTCCTCCGTGGTGGATCCCTCTTTGGACTCATCACTCGATGATGTCTCACTAGCAGATAAATCTTCTAATGTCTCCAATTCTGTAGAAGATAGAGGAGCTCTCTCACTCTGCGGGGACTCAGGATAAGCATCAACCACCACACGCTGGGCACCTCTGCCGAATATTAATCGACCGGCAGGTATATCAACTTGGCAATCCGCTTGCAAGATCCAAGGTCGTCCAAGTAATACTTGGTAACTTGGCCGCCCTGCAAAACGAATCACCCTAAAATCCAACATGCATTCTACATTTGCAACAGTGACATGGACCTTAGTAATGCAGCCTTCCGGCTGTCTCAAACTGTCATCTGCCATTCTGAGAATTGTGGAGGTATCTTTCTGAATCGCAAGACCTAACCTTTCCATCAGTTCAGAACTCATAATGTTAACAGATGATCCCGTGTCGACAATGGCATAATCTACTAATATCCCATCGGCATAGGCTGCAACCCTTGGGCAATGCTTCTCAGCATGCTCAAACCAGTCATCACCAACTCGCGCGATACCCAAAGGTTCTACAATATACCCGGTACGTAGGATCTTTCTAAATTCCTTGCGTACTCCTGGGGAAAGCTTAATAAGCTGTAAGAGGTTCACATCCGGCTTGACTTCGCAAAGAGAGCTTGCCAAATCGAATTCATGATAGTTCGATAGAGCTCGCTTTTCACGCCAAACCATCCGCTCTTTAGGTCGCTGAACTGGCTTTATTGCCTCTTTCTTAACTTTCACCTTCTTCTTTGGTGCTTCCTTATCGGCTTTACTCTCTACGGGCTTCAAAGGTCCCCCTTCTAGGGCAGGATCCAAAACTTGCGTTCCTTTGTCGCCTTGTTTAGGGTTCCCGTCGACAGGCTTATCCTTGTCGGCTTCTCTACCCTTTTGACCTCTTGTAAGGACAGCTCGCAAATTAGAGGTTTCAGCATCGTTAACGCGTACAGCCTCAATCAAACTAACCCCACTACCACTTGGTAGCTCTTCCACTGTAGTCTTTGGTCGTTGAAGTATTTGTTTAGGCCCATTTTCTGGCTGGGAGTCATTTCCTTGGCCACGATGATTGACAGGCCCTGGTTGCCGACTTCCTCGCTGGAGGGAACTGATCTTACTCCAGCAAGTACCTACTAAATGGCCGGATTTTCCACAAATGTCACACTTAACATTTGGGCAATTTCTTGGATAGTGCTGCCCGCCACACCATTTGCAACTAAACCTCGACGGTGCACCCTCCTCCGGGTATCTACTTCCTATCAAATTTTGTTGTTTTTTAAGGAAGTTGACATCAACAGCTATTTGTCGATACTGCTCCGTAATCATGTCGGTATAATGCTTCATCATGTCCTTAACCTCGCCAAGAACATTGGAAGAACTCGACTCATAGCCTTGGTCATTACTATGTCGTTCAATCGGTCTAACAATTCGATTAGGCACAGACTGTTGAGCTACAGGCATGGTGTTAGAATTGACCGCCTGGCCTCCACCATTTGGAGCCATTTGACTGCCCGTAGGCATCGACATGCTAGGGGGAGCTGGTAATAAAGGCACATTCTGCATCATGTTCCCTCTCCCATTAGGGTTAGCCATCGCTATCCCTTGGCCACTACTGCCATTGGCTATCGCCATATTGTTTCCCAATACTAAACCCATGTTCGAATTGCCTCTAGAAGCATAGGCTGCTTGTAGTCGGGATTCCACCTCTTGTGCTCGTGTAATGGCAGTATCTATATCCCCCAAGGGGACACTACTCAACTGCAATTGGATATTAAAGTCCAAACCATGTAGGAAATATTGCAATTGGGCAGCTGCGGGGATAGGGATAGAGGTGTCCAACTTACGGAAGACCTCTTTTATCTTCTTCGCATAAGCACGAATATCCTCGTGTGGATCTTGGCGGGTCACGTTGAGTACACGCAACCAATATTGCCCACCCCTTTCAGGGGCAAACTCCCTTCGAAAAGCTCCATAAAATGCATCAATGTTCAATATAGTTCCGGCTTCTAAACCATGATACCATATAGCGACTCTTCCTTTGAGAGTCATATTGAAGAACATCATTAAATGCCCTTCTTCTTGAATGCGACAGTTAAACATCAGCTTTTGAAACTCCCTAATGTGGAGTTCCGCATCTTCCTCAACTAACCCATTAAAAATGGGTAGCGGGTAACCTAGAGCCGGCAAATCCGTCGTTCCTGCTGGAATTGCAATAGGCTGCGCCATGACGCGGATTGGATTTGCACTAGGAATAAAGACCGGTGGGGTTACACCTCCCGTACTTGACGTGGACTGGCTTATAGAAGGAAGGGGAGCACTAGAGCTTCCACCTTCTCCTAACTTACTGCTTGGGGTCCTAAGACCACTAGATCCACTCCCTCGTAAGGGTTCAGCACCGCTACGCTTAGGGGAATATCTCCTAAAAATTTCAGCACGTCGCCTAGCTCTTTCGTCTCTTTCTTGCTTTTGGATTTCTGCTAGACGATGCTTATCAATAAATAACGGATCAATCTCAGTATCCTTTGGCATAAACTACTAGTTGGTCCTTAAACAACCAGGATTCGAAAACCGCCACTTTTAAGCAGCTCCCGGCAGAGCACCACTGATGGACCTAAAAACGGGCCGGCATTGGCTCATGCACTAGCCGGACCTCGTCACTACGCACAAGACAACCCCTCGGCCTCGCGGCCAGGAGTGTCTATCAAAATCTCTGCCTTCCTAAACATTGCGTTTGTAATACGTTGTAGTCCAACTGATCCTAACCCAATATTACTCCTCAGAGGGAGTCCCTTTCACATGGCCAAAAGGCTCGAATCACATACACATGGGGTTCCTCCTACGGCTGAATGCCGTCAACCCTCTGCGACTCTCCTACACCTTGGGGATTGGCCCCTCGATGCGTCGCTCAACATTTAGACATTTCGCACAAACGTCGCTCAAGGTACCAAATAAACGTGTCCAGGAATGTACCATTGTCCTTACTTGATTTCCCCTTTAGGATCCCACGACTAGCCTACAGCATGGGTACCTCACTGCCTCTCATCGTAGGTCAGGTTCCAAAACCAATTGCAATGCATGTCCAGGAGCTAATCACTGATACTTTTAAATTCTTTCCATGCTCTATGCATTTGGTGAATGTCTAGTGCTCAAACATTTAGCAAACAGTATCGTGCACAAGTGCAAATCATTCTTTCATGCTTTCCTTTCTAACCGCTTTGTGCTTCGTTGCATAGGCTTAGCACCGAGGTGATCCTCGTGCTACTAAGCTCTTAATTTTAATTATCACCCGTCCTAAATGCTATGCATAGAAATCAGCAACTTTCCCATCACTTCACACGGCATTTAGACATATTTCAACTTCTCTACCCTTCCCCGTTTAAATAGTGCATCGTTGGATAGGTGTATAGGGTATTTTGACATCATTTTATGTATAAAAAGCGGGAAAAACCACACTAGCACAAGAAAGTGGGGTTGAACTGAGGCAAATCCTCATGCTTCAGTCCCCACAACCATTCACAAGCATTGCTCTTATTTATCCTTATTTTTCGGAACCCAAAATGCATTTTTTCCCTATTTTTCATGGTTTTTCTCTATTTTCCCTTATTTTCCTGTATTATTTATTTGCTGGAAATTCAAAACAGGTTATGGGCTGTGGCCCTTAGTTCCTTCTTGCAGAAAAATGAGAATTTAGTTGATGTTCCTATCCATTTTTCTATTTTTATGCCAAAAACCCTCATTTTCCCTTATTTTTCATGTTTTACGTGTTTTAGCATATTATCTTGAACCACAAAATGCATATTTTTCTGATTTTTTGATCATGACCAGCAAGACCTCATAGAAAACAGTATCATGAACAATTATTATCCCACATGAACACCAGTTCATCCATCAAAAGCCATAAAAACTCAAATTTCCTTTGAAAATTTTAAATTACCGCTTATTTGCGTGTTTCGGGTTTTGTGTCCATGGCTGTAGATTTGGAAATCAGCAGCACTTCATGTCCGGCAACATCACAAATCACCATTTCCAGCCCGTGGAGCAATCCGGTCCATGCCGGACAAGCCTCCACCATTCTTTCTTCTTCCTTCTTCTTCCCACATGAACTTGCCTTTAGAAGAGAGAGAGGGAGGAGAGAGAAAGACTGAAATCAGAACTCTCCAAAGAGGGCATCATTGCGCGAGCGAAGGGCGGCGATAGAGTCTGCATACAGAGGGGAATGAGGGGCAATGATGATTGGGGGGGGTTGTTTGCAGGCTGTAGATGAGATGATCAACATTGAAGGCACATTTTTCGGACGTGATGGCGCCATCTCCTCCTCCTTTCTCTCACCACGATTTGCATCTAACATTTCATGTGACTTTTAATCTTGGGCTCCCAAGAGTCACTTACTCATTTTGGCCAAATTTTGTCCACCTCTTCGCATCTTGACCGGTTTCTTGGCCATTTCTCCGTCCGGACTCGGAATCGAGCTCTGAAAAATCCTGGGCGCCCGGCTTAGCATCCCGCACTGGTCAGTAGCTTGTGTCAACCCGCACGACTGTCTGAAAAATTATGAAAAATCAACAAGTGTCGCTCGGGCGCCTTTAAAGCACTTTGGCGCTTAAAATCGTCCTAGATCGAGCCGCCGCCTTTGACAGTGAATATTTTTCCCTCGATCTTCATAATTTTTAGCTATTTTTAAGCACTTCCCGTCACCTAAATTCCGCTCTCATGGCCACGCGAAAATAGGTCTTAAGGAAGCTGGGACTCCTTCCCCTCGTGCGCAAGAATTTCTCCAAAAAAATGGGTTCCCCTGAAAACCCGTGGTGGCTAGTGGGAAGGGACTTATAGATGGCTTGTGTGAATGGGCTTATGAATGCCCCCTTAGAGCTTCTTTTTTAAAAAAAAAAAAAAAAACTCCTGGCTATGACTAGAATCCACGTGGAAGAGGGAGGGATGGTAACGTGGCGAATGATGACGTCGCTTAGGGAGGGGGTGGTTGTCCTTCTGTGGTGACGTGGAGCCACAGCGCCGCCAGCACGCTGCCATGGCAGCAACAGCAGCACTGCAAGCGGTGGCGTTCGGCAGCGTCCCTTCCTCTCAATCCTCCAACTCGGGCCCCTCCTTCCCCTCTTGTCTCCTCTGGCCGTTAGCACGGTGACTGCTGGCTTGAGTAGGCGGCGAATATCAGAGCCTCTCCCCTCAGCGACGAGTGTCAGAGCCTCCTCCCCTCAACACGACTAGTATCCGCCCTCCTTCTCTGCACGTAAGCGGGTGTTTATATAGGCATGGGGGGGGGAGAGAAGGGCTCCACCACGTGGCCCCTTGCATGGGTTCCCCCCCTCCCATGCAGCCCACGACTCTTCCATGTCCCATCCCCCCACGCTCCCTCTTCTCCAGCCGTGCATCGGCTGGAGAAAAAGGGATAAAAATAAAAAAATTTGCCTTGATAATATTCACTTTGCCCCTCCCAAGAGGGTGTTTACGTGTGATGTGCGGGTTTGAACTCTTGGGTTTTCCTTGCCAATACGGAGGTCCCGATTTCTTGCGTGTAGGTCACAGATCACACTGCCGGTAATTCCAACAAGAAGGATAACCTTTGCACGAGGTTTACGCGGTGTGTGGGAAGTCAATATTCACGGGTGGGAATATTACATTCTCTCCCCCTTAGAAGAATCGAGATGTCCTCATCTCGAGATAAACTGGGGATATTGAAGATTGAGAGAATTTTCATCCATCCAGGTAGCATCCTCTTCGGGATAATCTTCCCACTGGACGAGGCATTTTTTCAAGGTTCTAGATCTCAACTGTCTCTCCCTAACATCTAAAATCTTTTCCGGTCTTAGTTCAAGGACTCCTTGACTAGGCATTACAATTTGTTGGTCATCAAGTACATGATTAGGGTTGGGCACATATTTTTTTAAGAGACTAATATGGAATACATTGTGAACTTTTAGGTTATCCGGAAGTTGCAATTTATAAGCATTGGGTCCCAGGCATTTGAGGATTTTATACGGCCCACAATACCTTGGACTTAGCTTCTTGCATTCTCCTAGAGATAGAGAACTCCTTTTTGGGCGTACACGAATGAAGACCATGTCTCCTTCTCCGAAGACCCTCTCTTGGCGTTTCAAATCCGCATATGCCTTTTGTCTATCTTTGGTTGCTTGTATGTCTTGTCTTATTGACCTTATTTGGTCATCCATGTCCTCCAACATTTGTCTTGAAGCTTCCACTCTTAGGGTTGGATCAGAAAAGTTTAGGGGACTTCGACAATCATGACCATACAATGCCTGGAAAGGGGTCATTTGAATGCTCTGCTGGTAAGAAGCATTGTAGGCAAATTCTACTAACGGCAAGTATTGAATCCACCTCTTCGGCTCTCGACAGCAGTAAGCCCTAAGCATATCCTCAATAATTTGATTCACTCGCTCTGTTTGTCCATCCGTTTGGGGATGCTAGGCGGTGCTAAAACAGAGTTGAGTTCCAATAGCTTCAAAGATAGCTCTCCAGAAGTGTGAAGTGAAGAGAGAGTCTCGATCGCTAATGATCCTTCTAGGTAACCCATGTAGCCTGAATATCTCCTTGATAAACACTCTTGCAATGTCGGAGGCTTTATAGTTTGTATTTACTGGAATCAGGTGTGCAACCTTAGTAAGCATGTCAACTACAACCATAATGGAGTTATATCCCCCTTGGACTTGGGGTAAGCCCACCACAAAATCCATACTGATGAATTCCCATTTCATTTGGGGAATGTCAAGTGGTTGCAATTTTCCTGGCATCATGACATGTTCAGCCTTGATACGTTGGCAAGACAAACATTCAGTGACATATTTGAGAATGTCACCTTTGAGCCTCTCCCAATGGTAGCTCTTCCTAACTGCATTAAGAGTTTTTGCGTAGCCAGGATGTCCTGCGAAAGGGGAATCATGAGCTTCCCATAATATCTTCTGCTTA
Source organism: Lygodium microphyllum (assembly GCF_053477565.2). Classification (NCBI taxonomy): domain Eukaryota; kingdom Viridiplantae; phylum Streptophyta; class Polypodiopsida; order Schizaeales; family Lygodiaceae; genus Lygodium; species Lygodium microphyllum. The sequence goes on from NC_141161.1 coordinate 37,329,493, forward strand.
AGTGACTGGCTTGTTGGTATACATAGCCTTGTTCTGTAGTAGACAAGTCCATTATCAATGGAAAATTCCCGATACTTAGCTTGTGACTTCAGATTCTGCTCCTTGGTAGATATTTCTTTTATCATGGTTTGGTAGGCCAAATCATGGCATGCTTCCTCTCTAGCTAGTTCGAGTATAGGGTTGCTTGGCATAGATACCTTTGTAGCCAGAGATCTGGCCGTTGATGGATTCTGCAAGATTAGGGAATTTAGGAATGCCTTGCGACTGACTGCATCGGCAACTACATTCTCTTTCCCTGGTCGATACTTGATTTCAAAATCATACTCCTCCAATACTTCAATCCATCGACGTTGCCTCATGTTGAGCTCGTTCTGGGTAAAAATCCATTTGATACTCTTATGATCGGTTACTAGAGTAAACTTGTTACCCAACAGGTAATGTCTCCAAAGCTTTAGAGCATGGATGACAGCTAATAACTCCAGATCATGCGTGGCATAATTCTTTTCATGACTCTTCAATTTCCTTGAAGAATATGCTACTGGATGACCTTCCTGCATAAGTACACACCCCAAGGCAAGAATGCTGGCATCAGTTACTACCTCGAACTCCTTATTGAGGTCAGGAAGTTTTAGAATAGGTGCTGATATCAAACATTGCTTCAATTGGTCGAAGCTATTTTGCTCGGGAGTTGACCATGTAATAGAAGTCTGCTTCTTTAGTAAGTCGGTAAGAGGTGCTGCAATCAAAGCATAGTTTTTGATAAAGACCCTATACCATCCTGTCAAGCCAAGAAAACTACGTATTTCTTTGATGGATACTGGTATTGGCCATTCAAGCACATCTCTGACTTTGGCTGGGTCTACTGATATCCCTTCCGATGATACTATGAATCCTAGATATTCAATCTGACGCTTGAAGAATGCACACTTCTTCATTTTTGCATACAGCTTATGAGACCTCATTGTTTCAAGGACAATCCGAAGTTGAGGTTCATGATCTTCTTCCTGTTTGGAATAAACTAAAGTGTCATCGAAGAAGACAAGCACGAAATCATCAAGATATGGTCTAAAAATATCCTGCATTAATCTATTGAAGGTGGCAGGTGCATTTGTAAGCCCGAATGACATAACCAAGAATTCAAAGTGCCCATATCTTGTATTGAAGGCCGTTTTTGGAATATCTTCATCCTTGATCCTGATTTGATAGTAACCTGACCTGAGATCAATTTTGGAGAAGATCTTTGCACCTTGAAGGCGATCAAGAAGCTCATCTATTCTAGGAATAGGATACTTGTTCTTGACTGTTGATTGATTCAACCCACGGTAATCAATACATAGTCGAAGTGTCCCATCTTTCTTTTTCTGGAATAGTACTGGAGCTCCCCATGGTGAGTTGCTAGGCCGGATGTAACCCTGATCTAACAGTTGCTTGAGTTGTTCCTTCAACTCAATAGCTTCTGGTATGGACATTCTATAAGGTCTCTTTGCAATTGGCGCAGCTCCAGGCATTAGCCTTATTTCATGATCAACTTCTCTTGGAGGTGGAAGTTCAGTTAATTCCTCAGGGAATACGTCAGCGTATTCCTTTAGCCAAGAGGGTCCCTCATGAGACTCTTGCCTTTGATCTAATTTGTTGAGTTTGATCAGGTAAACAGGTAATCCTTTCCTAACCCCTTTTATGATCCGCGATACTTTGGCTAACTGGATTCTTGGCACTCCTGCCTCACCTTGAGTTGTAACAAACTCTCTTTCAGAGTTTCGAAAGGAAACTTGACCCTTTCCACAGTGGATGTGAGCGTCATTAGGCTTAAGCCAATCCATCCCGAGTAGACACTCATGGATACCTAAATTCATGACTCTGAATTTGACTGAGGTTTTCTTTCCTCCCAGATAGAACTCCTCCTTAGCAGTTTGCCTGGTACAAGTTACCTCACGACCGTTTGCCAATTCCACAAGTAGGGTGGGAGCTTCTACTGTGGCTATTCCTAATCTTTTAGCACACGCTGGTGAGATAAAGGAATGTGTACTGCCACAATCAATCAAGGTTTTGAAACCTTTACCTTGATAGTCCGACGGTGTTTGAATCACCGAGAACTGGCGATTCGGCCCCTTCTTGTGTAAAGCGACATGGATTGTCGCTCTTTCGAATTCCGCTTCCATAGTCGGATCTTCCTCTTCTTCTGCTTCACATCTTTGCCTATTGGTAATGCAGGCAGTTCTCCCTCTTCCACGGGTGGCGGCTCCTTGACTGCGGCCTGCACCTTGACGGTGTCCCTCGCTGAGCTTGGGACATTGCCTTTTGAAGTGACCGAGTTCGTTGCAGTGGAAACATCGGAGGTTTCGGCCATTACTATGAGTAGGAACAAAGTTATTGACGTTATTTGTCCTTGCTTTCTTCCTTTGTCCCTGATTGTGGCCTTGAACTCTCTTAACTTGGGGTCTGAATGCTCCTCTGTTCGGGTCGCTATAAGACCAATTCTTAATACCCCTTGGTTTAGCTTGCACTTCCTGAATTATAGGTGCCGCTCGAATGAGTGCATTCTGAAGATCTGATGGTCGCATAGATTCGAGACGAGTATTTACAGGTGGATTTAAGCCCGCGCAAAATTTGGACACCTGCTGCCTCGTGTCCATTTGTGGCGCATACTTTAAGAGAGACAAATTTAGAGTAGTATGCGTCAAGGGTGAGTCCTAACTGTTTTAGCTCATAGAACTCATTCATTTTCTGTGTACGATATGCAGGTGGCAAATATCTCCCCTGCACGGCTTGCTTTAACTTCTCCCAGGTAACGGACCCTTCTGAAGTCCCTTGATCCCTGCACCATTGTTTCCACCATAGTCTAGCTTCACCGGTGAGTTTTAATTTGGCTAGCATGGCCTGATTGGTAGGAGCAATACCAGCTACTTCGAAGTAATCCTCCATAGATTCAATCCAAATTTCAGCATCAGACTGGACAAATCTGCCTTTCCCGTCAAACTCGGGTGGCTTTATCTGCTTGAGGAGGAACTTCTTCTCCTGGATCACAGCGGTACTTGGTGTAGGGGGCGAATTTGGAACCTGTACCTGGGGTTGTGCCTGAGTAAAAGTTTTCTTAACATTATTGTATGATAATTGACATTAGCTTATCTTTAGTTCAGCTATCTCGTAAATCATGAAGCTACTTAACTTTTCGTAACAACCCTGATGCACAATCGGATATTGATAAAGGAAGTCCTTATATATATTTACATGGGCGTAGCCTTATACAATATCTCGTGTGATGATAATCCAATCATTACATTTAGTTTGGGGAGAACAACATTGTATTGGATTTGTCTACAGGAACTGTGTAATAGTAGGGTTTTGGGTCATGGATCTTTAGGAATCGATACTTCATTGGAAGTTCAGGATATCCTTTCCGCTGGAATCCATATTTCCCATGGCGGCCCAACACCTTAATCCTGTCGGCTGGGATTACACGGGTTACTTCCTCATATACATATGAGTTCAATTCAACCCTCCGACCTTGAATATGCAAAGTCGAATTTACGTGAGCTTCCACAAAAATGAACAGCTTCACGACTTTCAAATCTTCCAACCACTTGATCCTCTTTAGGTTGGTTTGTAGATAAGCGAACCGGTGGGCAGCTATGCAGTAAATTCCTGAAGACCCAGTCCATCTTCGTTCTATATATAAAGGTGATGGATTATAAATCTGCTCCAGGATGTTCATCATTTCAACTCTCTGCCTATAATGCGGAGAATGCATTGCAGTCATAAACATGATCCGGAACACCAAAAACTTGTTCCACGCTTCATAGTTCTGCAAGACAGTATTGTAGATGAGGAAATGTTTGGACAGCAACAATTTCTTTACTTCATTATATTGAGATCTCACAAACAATTCCAGTGTTGGTCGGCTCTGATACCAACTGTAACGTGTCCACTAGAGTCATCTAGGACACGTCTTAGCAGTCCATCGGGAAGAATGTTTAGAAAACTCCACCCGGCACTCCCATGGAATGTTACGGGTTTTGCAATCTAGGTCTTCCCGCATCTACCACGTAGCGGAAGTATCCTGGCCGTTTCCCACTTAGGATCGACTGGAATTAGGGTTTTCCTATTTGGTCATTAGCTAACAGCAACTAGCGTCAGACCCGAGCGAACTACTTTACGCAGAAACGCCAGGTCCGAAGCGGATTCACGCTCAACTTGGTTCAAGGAGAATGGGAAGCGAGAGGGATGCAAGGCTCAACCTCTCTGCCATAAGGCCTAGTCCCATTCCGTTCCCCTAGAACAGCGTAAATCGGGTAAGATGTGCCCCTAGGTCATCGTTCTCGTTATTCGTTTTGATGATGATGATCATCCTATTGTTCTTCAAGATTATTTTTTTTTGAGAAAAGTTCCCGGCTAACCGGGACCACCCATCCATAGGACGGACCCATGGTCCATCCTCCGCACTTTCCTCGATTTGTTTTAGTTATGTAATTACCTAACACATTAATTTGACATATAACAAACAGCTCCCTTGATTAATCCCGTTAAGCATTGGTTCCTTCACGTAATCTTATCACGTGACATAGAAAAATAATATCAAACAACTTCTTTATTATCATATCATCATTTTATCTTTGAAATACAATGAGTTCCGCCCGTAGGCTTATCCATAATTCGCCCGAAGGCTCATCCAGTAATCCGCTGGGGATCACTATACCAAGCTTCTGCCCGTAGACTAGTATGCGGGCCTCGAGATCCAATCCCAAGTCACGTTAGTCTCTTGTGCAGGACCCGAAAGGCGAGGGATTTACGGCCAGAGCCCCCACTGGCACCCAAGCGTCCTCCTGCTCCAAGTAGAGCTCAACAGAAAGACCTCTCGTGGCGGGTTCGGTCCACGTTCCCGGCACGGTCAACAACCCCCTTGGTTAGGGTCAGGCAGGCAGTCGGGGGTAACTGAAACTGCCCCTCCCTTCAGGCCTTCAACCTGAAGCATTTATATATCTTTTCATCCTTTAGTTCCTTGAACAAACAATGCAAACAGTGCTTTCTAAACTGTTACAAGCACAATCAATTCCAATGGTCGTTTATTTGGCAAACTGTTAAGGAGTGACTCCTTCTCTCCGAATGCATCCCGCATTGGATCCGGAATCAATTGCAACTTGGCAAGATTCCTATCGTCCTTGGGTTAGGGTCATACCCTGTTAACCCAACTTAACCAATACCTTAGGTTTTATTAATAGTAAATCCCGGCGGCCATGTCGCTTTAATTTATTGATTAATCATTTGCGTCCGAGCAAATACCTAACTTCCCTTAACTTGGCAAATTTTCCCTAATGAGGGCGATGTAACAGGATGACTACCCATCCCCTTGCAAGTTAAACTTGCGCAAGAACCTGCCAACCTCATTCCAAGGAATGGCAAAACTTTCTTGTGATCAAACCACAAGGCTATGCGACGTTGCAACTTGTTGCACAAGTGTCGCCTCCATTCCAAGAGATCATTTCACTTTTGAATGGTGTTTTCTGGTCAAGAATTATGATTAGACTCGAAGTAGGGTTTAGGGCATCTTCTCACTCACCCCAATCCTAATTGCACTAGACCGACAACATTCGGTCCTAGGGATTCCAACTCAATCCAAGTTCTAGCACTAGGTCGAATGATCCTTAGGGTAGAAACCCTAGATCATTATTTGCGTGCGCGTCCCATTGGCTCAACTTTTCCGGGAAGGTGGGTAGGACCTTTGGGTTTGAGGACTTCGACTTGGTGTCCAATTGTGTTACTTGGCCACATCTCTAACGTGCCAAGCCCTAACTAGTACTTGAAGTTTTTATCGAATCGGCTAGTTATGCTTATACGAAACCCTAGCAGTCGTGATACCACAAATGACTTGGGTAAATTGACCTACTTGTCTTATGACAAGGATAATTCTTTCCTAGAGATGATATACTTAATCTAAGTAGAAGAATAGTTGCAAAATGTTACAATACATGTAAACCTGTAATTCATTACTTTCACATGCCATAAGATCCGCAATAGCCCTATCCCTTTTTAGTTAAAGGCAAGATAATTTGAAGAATAACCTACATAGGGCTTACTAGGATTTAAATCAAGGGATAACACCTACAACCTTGTGTCTAAGTATTTACATTTCATGTTTTTATAAGCCATGCAATCATTCCTAAATACTACATGATGAAATGAAGTTTGCGAAAGTAAAAGTGCGACCCTTAGATACAACAACATCGTGAATGAAATTCATGCAATACTAAGGCAAGTGTCGATTTAATCTAATAGCAAGCATCTTTTTCCATGCAACTTATAAGATCGGGGTTCTTTATCATGCCGTGCAAAAGAATCTAACAATTTCCTAATTAAACCTAGGCAATATGTGGCTTTCCTTTGAAAATGCACGACGAGGCAATTAAGGTCGTAAGATGGATGGACAATTTGCGTTTATGTTGAAACTACCAATTTCTCCCTATTGTATTTAACTAGGTTAGATGAATTTAAACATGCACGGGTACTTCCTAATCCTTGGAGTTGTCATGCTTAATGCATTACTTTAATAGAAAAAATAAAACCTGGGTTTGTGGGCTCGGGGATATGTCCACTTGAATGCTAGGAGAGGAACCTCCCGCAGGCGCGCCTTGCGACTTCTTGGGAGCCATCGATAGCGTGCTTACGGATTTCCGGTTTTGCCCTTACCCTTACGCGATCGATGAGTCTTCTCCAACCGTTGCGAGTCCCTTCAAGATCTTTGCCCTTTTTCCCTCGTACGCCGGAGATTCCTTCCAAAGCGCGGATCCTTGAGAGTACCGGCTTGCGGTTTTCAAGGCTTATTGGCGGCCTTGTGGGGTTAGAGCTTTGATTGTGGAGATGGCCCTTTTACGAGAGAGCTATGGGAATGGAGGCTTTCTAAGCTTCTTCTCCTTCTCAAATTCCCGTGGTGGCCACGCGAAAATAGGTCTTAAGGAAGCTGGGACTCCTTCCCCTCGTGCGCAAGAATTTCTCCAAAAAAATGGGTTCCCCTGAAAACCCGTGGTGGCTAGTGGGAAGAGACTTATAGATGGCTTGTGTGAATGGGCTTATGAATGCCCCCTTAGAGCTTCTTTAAAAAAAAAATAAAAATTAAAAAAAAAACTCCTGGCTATGACCAGAATCCACGTGGAAGAGGGAGGGATGGTAACGTGGCGAATGATGACGTTGCTTAGGGAGGGGGTGGTTGTCCTTTTGTGGCGACGTGGAGCCACAGCGCCACCAGCACGCTGCAATGGCAGCAACAGCAGCGCTGCAAGCGGTGGCGTTTGGCAGCGTCCCTTCACTCTCAATCCTCCAACTCGGGCCCCTCCTTCCCCTCTTGTCTCCTCTGGCCGTTAGCACGGTGACTGCTGGCTTGAGTAGGCGGCGGATATCAGAGCCTCTCCCCTCAGCGACGAGTATCAGAGCCTCCTCCCCTCAACACGACTAGTATCCGCCCTCCTTCTCTACAAGTAAGCGGGTGTTTATATAGGCATGGGGGGGGGGGGGAGAGAAGGGCTCCACCACGTGGCCCCTTGCATGGGTTCCCCCCCTCCCATGCAGCCCACGACTCTTCCATGTCCCATCCCCCCACACTCCCTCTTCTCCAGCCATGCATCGGCTGGAGAAAAAGGGATAAAAATAAAAAAATTTGCCTTGATAATATTCACTTTGCCCCTCCCAAGAGGGTGTTTACGTGTGATGTGCGGGTTTGAACTCTTGAGTTTTCCTTGCCAATGCGGAGGTCCCGATTTCTTGCGTGTAGGTCACAGATCACAGTGCCGGTAATTCCAACAAGAAGGATAACCTTTGCACGAGGTTTACGCGGTGTGTGGGAAGTCAATATTCACGAGTGGGAATATTACAGAAACCATAGATATAGTAAAATTTTCCTATACAAGAAAACTAGTCGGAACCATTAATACAAGCCATTATCACACTAATATATCATGTTAAGAAAACTAATCACAATTTGTTCACAATGTTGTATTGTTAGCAATAGAATTGTGATTGAATCCACTAAAAAAGTTGTCTTGAACACTACATTCTCTCTACTTCACCATGTTCTAGAGCACCTAAGGTAGGTCTAGAGTTGTCATCCTCTTTTGATCTGCTCCACCGTTTAAAAAATTAAGTCTTGTTAGCTCTTCCTAAGCCTCCCTTTCTTTTTTTTCAAATGCAGATCCTTGCTGCTTCACTCACAATGTTGTCCCTAGATGCATTTTTTGTTTACAATTACCAAGGATATCAAAAGGCTCAAACATGTACATAGCGACAAAAGCTCAAAGCAACAAGAGAAGACCTACCATTTTTAGTAAACTTCCTTCCCTTGATCCTAAAAGCACTGCAATCTCCCATAGCTCCACAACATAGATCTACTCTACTGGTTGCATGCTTCAAACCATGTAGTCCTATCCACAACAAGACAAATAATGAAATCATATTTAAATTATTTACTCATGTTTTGTATAACAACCCTCAACCCATAACCCAGAAAACTTTTTACTAAAAGAACAAGAAACCTCCATTCCACTTACCTCGGAGCCTTCAGATTTGCTGAGTTATCAACTTGAACATGTCTAGCAACAGAAGTTACCAAATTGAAGTTATCCTGCAAATTATGCAGATCATCATCACCAATCATGCCTCTTGATCCACCCATGTTGTTGAGCTGGAGCACATGCTCTTGACCAGTGCTGCCTGGGCTTGATCCGCTAAGTAGCATGGATGTCCATGGCCAATTTAAGGATATGCTAATCATACCACCTGACCTTGAAATATCAGCTTGATTCACTTGATTCATGATATGGCCAGGTTGATCAGATGGATCAGAATCCTTTGCAACCATGTTGGCCTTAATCTCGAGGAGGTTGCTGTTGTTCATGATATCTTGACCAAATTCTCCATGATTATCGCATGAAGTGACCAAATTCTTCATGATCTCTCTATTCCTGCAGCCCACAAATCAAATGTCAAGATGGAATATAGTCAATCACAAGAAGTTTTTTTGACATAATTTTCCCATGTGGAAAAGGGGACTGTTTTCCCTTGGTTTCCCCTAATAGTGTACAATAACATGAGCTTCTACTTGGGAGCCACCGCATATCTAGCTAGTTGCCACTAGTTTCCATCGAGGGTAAGAGGCTCCTGGCCCCCACCCTGGGCTGGTAGCCAAAGACGCTCCTCTCTCAGCCAACCATCACAACCTACTCAAGGGGCTGCTGCAGCCTATTCATTGCCCTCCACCTGCTGATGACAGTCTACATGTGGTTCTATCTACTAGTTTTTCTCCTAATTCATCATCCTCACCTTAACTATTACTGTTTGAGATCTTTCAAGTTAGCTACAATCAACATGACCTGACGAGCTACTGCATTTCCACTCCAGGCCTGCTGACCACTCATTGTGGACTGCCATGTAGCATCTCAATTGCTGCATTTCAGATCTGCCCTGCTTCATCTGCAAATTACATCACTTCATGATCCATGTTTTGCTGTTTCAGTACTTCATCATCAGTCTCCTTCAAAATTTTCATTATTTCTTAACTCCATGAGTCATCTAAAATACAAAAAACAATATGTCTTTGCTGTGGTATTGGCAGAGTTACACTTCCTCTCATGATTTAAAGAGCATCTGGTATTATTGAGATGCTATTTGTAAAGCCTTTAAGCAACAAGTGGCCAATAAGCCTAATTTAAAGTCTTTAAAAGGAATCCATTTCTTGCTAATGTGCAACAAGTGCAGCATTGTACCTTGAACTACAATGGTAAAAAAAACTAGTCAACTCTTTCAGAGATGTCTTCTTTCTAGCTTGAACAGAATCAAGTTTCATTTGCCAACTGTAGAATTCCTTACCTGAGGCGTTCCATCACACCATTCAATAATCCCACGAGCAATCACATTTCCCTACATGCAGAAAAATTAGCCTATTAGCAACATCCTAATAGTGATAAGACGTGTACAATTTATTGATCTTACCTATGCTTAAAAGCCACAGACCCAGATGGAAATAACATGAAGTATAGCAAGGGCAGCATTGTATGATTCTGCTAACCTACATGGGAGAGGCAAACTATATTGTGCCCATCCTGAAGCTCTAGCCCATTTGATTTAACACACCTCAAACAACTCTATTGATAGGCAATAACCACTTGAGGATTCAGAAATGTTTGGATTGATCCATTCAACATAAACGTCCCTAATCTCATCAGTTGGTTAGCTAATCTTGGTGATCTCCAAATCAGTTCAGTTGATTAATGAGCGTCATAAGTCACAGTCTTCATTAACACCTTAAATCTCTTTACATTCACATGTAGCATAACATATTAAAGTGAACAAACTGCCTGTACCTTTGAGGTTAACCAGGGCCTTTCTCACACTTCTCTCACAATCGGCACAGTCCAGTCGGACCAGAAGCTCCACCATCTGCACCAGCAATTATATCCCACAAGTTAGTTAACAAAATACTGCTAAGGCGCAGAGTAAAACCGCTTCAGGAGCTACACTACATTCTTGCAAAGTTAAGACATTGAATTGGAAAGGTAAGCAAATGCATCATTAATCTCTACCCATTCCAAGTACATATTCATTCAAATGACAAGATTAAACTCTGTGTAAAGGAATGAGCTCACTTCCTTGTAAGGGTTAGAGCCATCTTCTTTTTGCATCCCTGCCATAAAGATCCAGCCCACAACTAGATAGCTCCTGAAATTACCTTCCAAAGTAGCATCGCTAGTGATTAAATCAAGTTGAAGACAGTTGAGAAGGTGCCCAAGATCCACTGCACTTGTCCAATTCACAAGTGCATCTCCATTCTGAAGTTTCAGGCACCCACGATTCGCTGTGCCTCCCCATATTATTCCCACAGGGCTAGGCTTTTTCTTGCCTTCCTCAAGCATCAGTACCAGGCTGCCACTGTCTCCCTGCATGTCAAATGCCTGCTGGTTCTCGCCCACAATCAGGAAATCAGTGAAAAAGCAATTGCCCTTCTCATCATTGTACTCAAAGGCATATGCCATGATGCTTCCTTCTATTAGCCCTGAGCTTCTGCCAGCTTTTATTACTCTCCTCCCCACGATGCTGTTGATGTTTGCTTGCAAGTCAATAGTTATAACATCTCCCATCTCACCTACCCCTTTGATAGTAGTTGTGACTGTGGAGACATCAAAATGTTAGTAAACACATCCTGTGCTTCTGCAAGTAAGCCACACTTGGCGTACATATCAACCATTGTGTTGGTGACAAGTTGGTCTGTTTCCAGTCCCTTTTTGAAAACATCAGTGCTTAGTCGTTGGCCTACTTCAATGGATTGCATATCAGCACAAGCCTTGAAGCTACAAGAAAATGTGATGACATCTGGAGGTGCATCTTCCAATTGCATTTGTTCAAAACAACCCAGTGCTTCCTTACCAAGGCCATGTTCATCATATCCTGAAATAAGAGAATTCCAAGAAACTGTATCCCGAAAAAGGAAGCTTTCTAGACACACTACATGCTTCTTCAAATGAGCCACCTTTAGCGTACATATCCTCCAGAATGTTACCAATGTATTGGTCATTTTATAGTCCATTTTTAACAATATCAACATGTATGTCTTTGTTTCGTGGAAGTCCAGAAGTACACATTGTGACAGGGAAAACTATTGAATATATGTTGCGTATCAAGCATGCCAAGTCTTGCATACACGTCCACCAGGAGGTTGCCGATCAGAAGATCTGTATCAAATCCATGTTTGACGATCTCGGCATGGATTTTTCAGTTTCTGTCAGCATCTTCTTGTTTTACACAGGCTTTGAGCAGGGCTACAAATGTATAGTTACTCGGTCGTACAAGCTCATCTTGCATGCCATGATACAAAGAACAAGCGTCCTGCTCTTCTCCACATTCTGTAGGTAGAGATGAGGGATGTCCAGGAGTAGACATCGTGATGGGGCAGTTTGCCAAAGATCTGCAGGGCATCGCACAGGGCACCACACTCGACAAGGAGCGGCACAAGGTAGTTGCCGATGAATCGATGAGTATCGAGGCAGCGTGCAAGATGTCTAGGAGTAGACATCGTGATGGGGCAGTTTGCCAAAGATCTACAGGGCATCGCACAGGGCACCACACTCGACAAGGAGTGGCACAAGGTAGTTGCCGATGAATCGATGAGTATCGAGGCTGCGTGCAAGCATACAGGTGTGTAAGTGTTGAGCCATACACAGGTTTTTCTGCTACCTGCATTTCTGCAACAAGGAGAGGCTCAAGGCGATGGAGCTGAAGATCATTAGCATGTCGTAGTCCCTCTTTGCGGCCCAGCTTATTGCCCAGCCAGCCGAAGAAAAGCTGCCCGACGAAAGGCTCCCAGGAGGATGATCCCGTTCACGACTGCGTTCAAGCATAGCGGCAGTGTGCCAACCATGGCTTTCTTGTCGAAGCCATCTTCACCCATCAAGTCAAAGCTGGGGAGAAGCAATGCGATAAAAAAAATGCACATTTTATCCCCTCGGATTCGTCCCCCTCCTCTCCTCGAACGCCAGATTCGGCACGTTTCCGTGTATTGAATCGTGACTCCTCGTGGAGCTTCAGAGTTGATGGACAGGACAACAACGAGGAACTCAATCGGCTTCTGAACATCCTAGGGCTTTCAGAGGGGCCTGATGGCTTGGGAGGATGGAAAAACGTGCTTTGGATCGTTGGAGTAGTTTACCGGAGCACAGCGCGCTCGGTCCAGGCAGGTTGAGGAGCAACATCAGGTAGGGTTTTCTGGTCAGACATCTAGCGCAGAGAGAGGAAGCTCGCTTAGCCCTCAATTGCGACCAATCGGCCCTGTTGTCTAGTCCAGCTCCTTGTCATTAGACGATTCTTTCTCATCGGATGCAAGCAGCTCTGATACCATGTTGAACAGTGCGCGAGGAAGACGAGGAATGGAGGAAGAGAGAGAAGAAGAGAGGCACGAGACATTGAAAGTGGAACCCTAAAAGTGTGTCAACTTAGCACCCATGATAGGAATATATAGAGGGGACTTGGGGCGCTATATATAGACAGACTATATATGGCTAACACTATATATAGCTAACACAAAACTGTCCCCGAATGGAATGAAAGCACCATTAGCTCGCACAAATGTCTTTGCCCCATGAGCAAACTTCATCAAGTATCAATATTGTCATATCAAGAAACGGAAACCAGAATTTTTCTTTCAACTCATAGAGAAGTTTATAAAATGGACAATACAGAATGCCTTAACAGCAGACAGCTCAAAAACAAGTAGCAAAGAGGGAAACCTGGATTCACACTTGTAAAAATGCCATACCACCGCTCATCTGTAATAAAAGACGTTGCCCTTTCCACTGCACCCAAATAAACACCAGGTCCAACATTTGGAGGCAGTGGATGGAACATTTTTTGGTTGGGGTAGTCCAAATCAACCGCAACATGTCGATTTGTCAGAAACCCAACCTGACGAGTCCCTATCCTACTCTGTTCTATGGCTCCAAGTGTACCAAATGTCTCCTGACCTGCAACTTGTGAAATTCACCAGAGAGAGAAACATATCAAAATTGTCAAACTAGTAATGATGCAACAATTATTTACATATATTGCAACTAAAAATCTGCCAATCTTCACCTCTACAGTGTAAAAAACACCATCAATTGTTTAATTGATATATGATGAAGCATCTACACACTCTCAGCATTTCTCAAAGTTTATGGAAAGGAGGGGACTTAAGGTTTAAAACTGCTCTTTGGCCGAGATGCATGCTGTAGACAGGTCTTTTGCCTTTTACCAGGAGCAAAATACAAAACACTGATCAATTAGAAAGGACATATAGGAAGACAGAAGGAAATCCCTTGCTATCTTACAGCATGTCCTGCTTCTTGAGAAGCTAGCCGGACAGCGATGTCAGGGGCTTGCACAACAGTCCGACTTGCAGCATGAGCCTTAAGAAGGTCATGATTATTCTCCATAGTCAGTGAGAAAGATGCTTCCCTTGAGATGTTTGGAGGTAGAGCAACTGCTCAGAAACTACTGATGTCAGAATATATTTGAAGCTTGTAGGGAATGGGGTTGTCATTCAAGCTCTTTTGGGTGTGATTGTGATCTTTTGAATGAGGTTCCATGGGCTGTATTGAGCATGAGTATATGTTCTTAAACAATGAATAAGAAGAGAAGTAAATGCCAGAAAATCACTTTGGGTTGTCTTGGCCTTTTGTTACAACCCTATGTGTTTGCTAAGAAGGCCACTGTCTTCCCTGGCAATTTGAAAAATTTACAAGCAGATGGGGCAAGCTTGTCAGTCTCTTAACTGATGGCAATGCAGGCTTAACTGATGATGCCCTGGCAATGTTGGCCATATTAGCACCATGTGCAGAGGGCCTGATGGCTATAAGGAAGACTAGGTCCATACCTTTGCTGGTAAAATTGTTAACATTTGGGTCCACCAAAGGGAAGGAGAACTCTACTGCAGTCCTCTTGGCTTTGTGAAAGAATGGAGGAGGAGAAGTTAAAAGATATATCTTGATCCTTCCTACTACTCTCTCCTCTTTGCAAAGGCTAGCATTGGATGGTTCTCCTAGAGCCCCAAAAAATAATCCTTGCTTTTGAAGATTCTTAGAGAATCTGATATTGAGTAATAAAACAAGTAACTGGGAGATAGTACCTGCTCAGATAAAATCATTCAAGTTACCATTAAATTAACCAGATAATTGAAGTAACACAGAGAATAGATCAAAATCATATGCAAAATCATATTCAATCGAGAACTTACTTGTCGCTATAGGAATTCATAATATTCTAGTAGGTACCCTTGCTGGACTCATTAATCTCACTAGATTCATAATGCCAAAATTAGGACTTTCATGTGCATGTATTTTTGGTCACTGTTGCATGTTACTTGAATCATAGCATACATATTGCTAACTACTAACATGCAACCCTCTTTAAAGTCAATCCTGATTTTTGCCATACATATTGATAATCTCAATGATGATATCTATGGATCTCATCTAGTTCTACATTGGATTAGCCATTGGATTGTTGGTTTGTTTCCAAGCATCCTTTAGCTATAGGTTGAGTCCTTCCCTTAAATCTAGAAAGGAGTTGTTGAAAGAGAGGGGCTTCCATTTCTTTCTCCTACTAAGCACATCCTTCTTGGATGGACTTCCTACACACCTCACATTCCAAGAGATCATAGTGAGTCATCTAATTAACATTATATCTTTGTTCGAACCTCCATAATCCAAAATAGAAAAATAGCCTTGTCAACAAAATATTTGCAAGAATTTTTTAAAGGGAAAGTTTTTATTTCTTACCTCTATTAGAATTCAAAGAATTTGGTGGTTGAATTTATTTGTTTCCATCATGCTTTAACTTCAGCATCTCTAGGATCACGACAATAATTAGGTTGCTCCTTAGGTTCCTCCTTTCGAGGCTTGTTTATTTCCTTGAATTTACCCTTCTCAACCTATGTTTTTTCCTTTTTGCTTCTTTTGAAGTTCTTCCTTTTTGCTTCTTCTTAGCTCAATTCCTTTTTGGGCATTCCTTTGCAAAGCACCCATCTTCTTTGCATTTGAAGCATGTATCCAAGAAGAGGGAGAATTTGATATCGACCAACAATTCAATCCCATTGGGATAAAAAAGCTAGAGCATCTCAAGGATCTTCTTCCTCTTATTCCAAAGTATGAGAGGCCACTTGCTCCACTAGTTAATATTATTGTAAGAACATAGAGCGCTCTACCTAGCACTTCTACTAGCACATTAACTTCTCCATCTAGCAAAGTAGGAAGTCCATGAAAACTAGCCCATATTGGACATTCAATTTGCAAGACCTCCTCGGGAATAAAATCAATATGCCATAGAAGCATGTAAACAAGGCTCACTTTAAGCCAAACACATGAACCCAAAACCCAATCTCTTTTTGCTTTAGATGAAAGCAAGACCCAAATGAAATCTAATGGCAAGAAAAACAATGTGAGCACCACTTTGATCCATATGTGAGCCAAAAAAATCTAGAAAACTCATCCTCAAGGGGGACCTTCCCTTAAAATACATGAACATGTTGCATAGAGAATACTTAGCATTGTTTTGCCGAATGCATGGCAACAAGGATACCACTCATGCACATAGCACTTGTTGCTGCCCAAATTCTATTGTGAATTCTCATTAAATATTTTTGGTCACCCCACATCTTCTTCTCTAGATCTTCCATGTTCATGCTAGCAATGACAATGTTAGCATAATCCATCTCCATCCCATTGTCTTGCTTTTATTGGTTTATGTTTGTGCTATGTGTTCTATCATCTCTTACTCCTTGTTCACCCCCCTAAATATGCTACATGCATGAATGTGGGAGTATATGACACATGTTGGTAGGAAATGTTACTTTTTTAATGAACTTAATATAGCTACCCTAGTTAATAGACCATGTTCCATGACTGTCTATTGAGAGCTCCCCTCTTCAAGTTTCCACACAGTCAAGAGGTTCTATGTCTTTCATTTAAGGAAAAGGCTATTACAATTTGAATTGTTTCTATTTTGCTAATGGATGGATATGATCCTAGTTTGTAAGGGGCTCAAATAACTTTTGATAACTATCATCCCATGAATGATCAAGCAATGGTGACCTTTGGGCAGAAGGCCAAGCTGTATAGACTTGTTTGCAATGCATGTTATTACATATCAATGGAAGCTCAAAGTATGATTCAGGATTCCAAAAATCATTTACACTTTTGCATTTTGTACCATCCCAAAACTCATTTATTGTAGAATCACAAAGTGTATTCTCCTGTATTAACCATTTGTTTTTATTTCTACACATTTCCAACAATTCATGGCATAGAGTTCTACTTCTAGGTAGTAGACGCAATTGTTCTCTAATGGAGACATAGTCAAAAGAGAGCATATCTTTTCTCAGTAGAGAACACTTGGAACACTTTTCACAACATTGTGAACAATCACGCTTCAACTTCTTCCTTCCTCCTTTTCTGGTGTTACAAAAGCATTCAATTGTGTCTCTAATGTAGTTATCCTCCTTGCTTGGCTGATAAAGCAATGGTGCACGAATAGAGCTCTCACTTCCTTGGCATACCCTGTAACATTGGGAGTTAACCATACCTAGCCGTGTGAACATGATACCAAGTTTCTCCCAACAAGTAGGAATATTTATACCATTCAAGTCTCCATCCCATGTGTTAGGCATTTGCACTAGTAGTTTGGCCAAGCTTGGCATATATATATTGTCCATATGTGCTTGGGGGGGATTAGAACTGACCATATCACCAAAAAGAATTTTAAGCATTTTATCTTGAAACTCAATTGAAGCTTGATGCTCATCCCAAAGTTCTTGCAATTGAATTATTCTTTGAACGATTTTGTCAAATAAAGATGGTTCAACATCATCCATCTCGAACGCTCCATGTTGTGGTTCCACCTCATTATCCTCCCTTTCGTCTAAATTGTCAATCTCATCTGATGGGTCATTATGGACCTCATCTCCCATGTCATTATGCTCTAGTAGAATGTCATCTTGTGGTAGTCCTTGAGAGTCACGTAAACCAAGATTAGTAGTGAGACTCTTAAATCTTTCCTCAATTTTCATGTGTCTTGCATATATTAAGTGAGGAACCATACGTCCACCTCCACAATATGTTCTGCATGTACACCACAAACGCCTGTGTCTAGGCAAAGAGTGAGATGATGGTTGATCCATAGGAGGGTTATCTTCACTTATAGAAACATCATTGTTAGTAGAATTTTGACCTTCTTGATGAGCCAGAACTGATGAATGTCTTATCCCATTCATATCCTTGTGACTGTGTGCATAGTAAGTTTGTCTAGTAACATTCTGATAACCAAGGGTTGAATGCCTACACTTATAATTGCACTGACATCTCCTTAAATTATTCATTATGGCTTCCTGAAACATAGACATAAATAAAAAATAATCAATCTATATATTAAAGTTACATATAAAAGGTGGAAGATTGATATGCTAAAGCATATAGAAAAGTTGATTTATACTTAAAAAAATATAAATATTTCTCAATAAGTGTATGAACTTAAAGCACATAAGTGTACGAACTGATTCATATATGAAGGCACATTGAATATGTGATTTAGGCTTAAGAAAAATAAAGATTCTCAAGAACTATAAGCACATAGGAAAGGCGGGAAAAAAAAAAGCATTACTCAAAGGGAAATAGACTTTTATCTATGGTGGAAATAAATTATATTCAAGAACCATAAGCATAGTCAAGGAGATTTAATTAGAAAGCTGCAAAGAGTAGAAAGTGTATGAACTTAAATCCTTGTGAAAATACACTTTAGGTAACAATCACACTTCCTTATAGAATACCTTTGCATCAAAATCTTCCAAATATGCATAAGACTTAGTTTAGCAAAAACATGTGTCTATTATTTCTAAGGGTAGAGCAGGGATATGATAGTGCTATATGGTTTACAAGCATATTCATAGGGTGAAAGAAAAGTATGTTCACTTGATATTGTTATCTCAAAGTTCTATATTTATTATGGGCACGTGTATAAACTTGATCTTCCAATAATGTATAGCTAGATGTACATTATGAAGTGGTGCAAAGGTGTCACTTGGTTCATGTGAATTGAAGGGGAATTCAGGCTAACAATGAGTCTACAAACATGAGTAGGCTATAGAGAGAGAGATTACGAAACCCTACTTGGAAAGGAAGATCGGGCCGGGCTGGGCCAAAAAGACCCATCACATCGATTATTATTTCCCTAGTATGGTTAAACATCTCCTCAAACAAGTGATACTTGGAGCTTACTATAATAAACTTATGCTTGAGAAAATCTAGCATAGAAAGCAAATAAGAGATAACAAAACCCAGCTTGGATAGGAAGATTGTGTCCCTAGGGCTAATAAGGCCCATCACAACAGTTATAATTTCCCAAGCATGGTTAGACATCTCCTCAAAACAAGCAAAGGAGAGATTACAAAACCCTGCTAGGATAGGAAGATCATGTCCCTAGGGCTATAAATAAGGCCCATCACAACAGTTATCCTTTCCCAAGCATGGTTAAGCATGTCCTCAAACAAGCAAAGGAGAGATTATAAAACCCTATTTGGATAAAAATATCGTATCTCTAGGGCTAATACGGACGATTACAGCAATTATCATTTCCCAAGCATAGTTAAACATCTCCTCAAACAAATGATACCTATTTTAGTGTTATTTTTGTAGCCTAAGTCATGAAAGTATAAGTTCTTATATTTTAGTGTAAAAAGTAAATCACAACCTTTCAAGTGAACAGTGTCACCTATAAGGACACTCTGGGAAATAGATGGCAATCCTACATAGAATACCTATTCTTGCAAAGTATGGCTTGTGAAAATACACTTTAGGTAACAATCACACTCCCTTATAGAATACCTTTGCATCAAAATCTTCCAAAGATGCATAAGACTTGGTTTAGCAAAAACATAAATAAGATACCTTTACTGTGACGGGGTTGGGGGGCACTGTGACGGCGCCATGACACGGCTAGGTGCTGTGACGGGGGCGCTGTGTTGATGTAGCTGTGGTGTCCACCAGGCCCATCAGCAGGGTGTGCACCGTCTAGCACGAACATGAGCTCGGATGTGGCACGCGGGTGCGTATGCGGCGGGTTCAGGGAGCCCATCGGGAACTCCAAGAATTAGGTGGTGGAGATGCTCAGCCCCGTCACTGCCGGGAGCTAGTCCTAGAAGGCCTTCACTGACTTAAACATGCCCGCCGATGCATTGGCACCACCTCGGAATTCTCTAATGGAGGAGGCGAGTCACTAGACAATCATCTGGTCTTATCAGCAGAATCATCGGTAGCTGCATTAACATTAATGGGGACATACTGCCAGGAGCGGCCGGATTAAAACAAATTAGACTCGTTAGAATCAAGGAAGGGATCTTCACCAGATTGAAGCCCTTGAATGTGAAGAAGCTTCCATCTATGTCGGATTGGTTGGTCACGAAGTCCGTTGTGGCCTCTGGATCGAGGCCGGGATGCTGAGGCGCTGGCTGGCGACACTGGAGCCTAGCATGCTAATGTAGTAGAGAGAGGCCGCCACGGTGGGGTTGGAGACCATGGGGGTGAAGCTACGGTGGCCAGTTGGGCTGGTGGGCATGGGCCAGAGCAAGCTCTCACTGCCGTCGCAGCTTGGCAAGCTCCTGGGTGGCCACAAGTTCTCCTACTGCCTCGTCCCCAACACCTCTCCTTCCCTCACATAGGGCTCGGTCTCGGTCTCCAGCTCCCTCCTCTAGACTAAGGGCATCCGTTGGCGGGAATTAGAGGGTAGGTAGGGAATCCGCCATCCTCTTCTTCTACTTCTTCATCCCCTAGACTAAGGGCAAGATCACCCTCAAGGAGCTCTCCTTTACTCTCCTTTTGGATTTCATATGGATTTTTTTACCCCTTTGAGCTACTTTTAACACGAGAACTATTTTCATTACTTGCATTGGGGTCAATTATGATGAAAAGAACTCAATGGAAAAGAGAGACTACATAATTGTTGAAGTTGTAAATCATGAGTTTATGTTTGCCTTATCTGTGAATTGTCATTATCATTCATGCCAACAAAGGATTTTCCTTTTGAATAGATTGTGGTGGTAGATGTGGATAAAGTAATTGTAGTTAGCAAGCAACCATTGCTTGAATGAGTATGTTAGAGCTTGAGTGCAAGAGATGAAAGACCAAGATGGCATGAATTTTTGAATAACAAGAATACCTTTAGAGTGGTGGATGTTAACCCCTCTATTCTATAGTCAAGTGAGGTATTAGAGCTATCTCTATTCCCTTCTTGCTTACAGTTTCTTCATGGTATTAGAGCCTGATATGCTCTGTGACATTTGTCAAGTAAAAATATTATAGATGTATTGCTGAAGAAGCATGTATAGAGAAAATCCCCACTAAAATCAATAGATTGCATGCTATCGTTTTTCCTATAAGACTTGCTAAAGTGAAGGGTTCCTAATCTATAAGAGAGCTAATTCATGTTCAAAGAACCACATAGAAGCTTGAGGAAGAATTCAAATAAAATAAAAGTATGTTCTACACAATGCATACTAGATGTTCTATACAAATGTACTTGTGTGTCCACACTCGCACTTAAATTTCTCCAAGCACAATATGTACATGTGGACTAATGTATTGCATCTTACTCTCACACATGTACAAATTGCCCCAAAGACCTTGTACCCTATCTCTTATCCTAAGGTACTTGAAAGTGTGTGTACAAATGCATCTACAATGTGTGAAAGTATTTGCACTCTTGTCCAAGAATCGTGCAAATTTGGCCTTATATATTACCTGAGTGCATAAGGTAATCATCTACTTCGATATGTCTAAGTAATCGAGTGGATAAGGTGTTCTTTTAGTAAAATGCTATGAGCCATAATGACATGGGATGGCCATTTTCTAGCTTGCCATCCTAGACCTAGCTTATCCTCAAACCAACCCACATGTGCCATCACTTTCCATTACACACCTTGCAGTCTTTTCACTCTCACATGGTATACACCTTTCAAGCAAGTCACATGATATTGGAAGATACTTTCAAAAACACATCACGGAAGGTTGTTATACATTACAAGATTGGTATGCATACACACACAAAAACACACACACACACAAGGCATTTCATTGCAATACTGTAAAAAACAATCTAATAGTAACTAAAAAGGTTGCGTTTTTTGGTATTTTTCCACTTTGACTTCATTTTTCCTAGGTTTATTTGGGAATATGTGTTGTACAGATATATAATACAACAAAATCTTTGTTCGTGTATGTTAAGTCAAACCACCTAGGACATTATTCCATTATAGCCCCATATATATATATATATATATATATATATATATATATATATATATATATATATATATATATATATATATATATATATATATATATATATACATACATACATAGAGAGAGAGAGAGCGTGCACAAAGTTGTTACCTGTAATATTCCGCGTTACAAAAAAAAGTGATAAATGAAAATTATTTTAATATTCCCCCCCTTATCCCTCCAGCCGACTGACGAGTTGGAGGGGGAGGGAAATAGAAGGAGTAGCTAAGCTCCTTGGTGGAGCTTTGATGGAGGAGAGGACATGCGTGTCGACACGCAAGGAGGGAAGATCCCTCTCCCCTCCACTATTTAAACGAGGGGGGGGGGCCGCTGTAAAAAGGGAGGCCGAGCCGTGAGAGAAGAGGCCGAAGGAGACAACGCTGCCGGATTGCGAAGAGGAGAGTGCCGCCATAACTCCGAGCTGAGGGAGGAAGACGCAAGGCTACTGCCGCCTACATCTTGAGGCTGCCGCTGCCATCGCCAACCAATCCACAGAGCCGTCAGGGAGTCCGTCGTCCTCCACGTGCCACATGCGTTTAGAAGCTTCCAAGAAGCTTCTTGGAAGCTTCTAAGGGGGGATCTTTAAGCCCCTTTTCCCCCCCAAAAAAAAGAACTCAGACCTTAAAGCTCTTACTATCGCCCCTCGTGTCTTAAAACCTTCCAAGCCCCCCCTTCCTATGGCTCTTGAAACCCCCTTCCCCGTGTTTTAAAATTTCTTTTAACCCCCCTTCCTTTGTGCTCTTGAAACCCCCTTCCCTGTGTTTTAAAATTTCTTTTAACCCCCTTTCTTTGTGCTCTTGAAACCCGCCTCCCTCGAAATTTTCCCTAAGGGTCCTTAGGCCCTTACCTATAGTCTTTAAAGCTACTTTCCCCCCCCCCCCCCCCCCCCCCCATGTTTTAAACCCCTAGGCCCCTTTTTCCACCCCCTCAAAAGCTTTTTCCCTATAGTGTTTTTTTTTGTTATAAGTTCTCCCTTAAAGGGCCTTATTTCCCTCCCCCGTATCTCAAATCCCCCCTAAGGGCTCCCCCTTAGCCCTTTCCTTTCCCCATGCAAAATACCCTTGGGGCTTTGTTTTTTGTTTTCCCCCACTCGTAAAAGGAAAGAGAGTGTTGAGGGTCTTTTTAACACCTCCCTTTCCCACTCAAAAACCCTCGTAAGGGATTCCACACTTTTATTTTATTCCTTGTTTGTGCGAGTTTTACAAGGCCATTAAGCACCTCCTATGGCTTTAATGGGTCTTATCCGCAAAAGATTGTGAATCACCCCCTTCCGAATTCCCTACTTCAAGGAAGAAGCCTTCTAAAAACTACTTTCGACGGATGGTGCAAGTTATTGCAAAAGGGAGCCATGGTGGAATTTCAAAAGGAATTGTAAAGCTACTTCCACGACGGAAAGACTACATCTACGATGCCGTCTAAGAAAGTCCAAGGTGTAGCTGCGAGAGGGTCATCTCCCGGTATCCATGTGGATATCTCACCTCAAAGATAGGTTTTTCTTCTTAGTGTTAATTCGGTTTTAAGTCGATCATGCAAAGAAAAATTGTTAAGGATAGGATATATTTGTTCTAGTTATTTTTAACGAAGGAGTTAGCTTATGAATGACAATGTATACAACTTAGCTTTCTTCAAATTGCATCAAGCATTATAAAAATACGAGCAGGATTAACAATTTACTATAGTAATATCTTCCTAAGGTGTAGAAATTATATCTTGCACCATTAGTCTTATTCCTTTCGCAACGAATCATGGTAAATGGCTAAATTCATGAAAGGTTTCTTTCGATGTTCAAATTACTAGGGAGTTATCTTTGCTAGTTGCACATCTTAGCAAGGAAATTGTTGTTATTTGGCATGAGTTCATCTTTAAAGAAAACGGAAGTTAAATGTTAGGAATTAACAAGTATAAAAATTAGATATATGAACTCATTTGGAAAGAAAATGTAATGGGGGATTGCTGGATGACACTCTATTAACACTTTTTCCTTGCTATTTGAGGACTTGGGACTAATAAAGTGTGTATACAACAATTTCAGAGCTAGGCCTTTTTGTTCCAAGGAATATTGTCACTCTTTGTATCACCTTGGCATTAGGCTATATGCCAAATTAAACTGTATTGATTGGGAAAGTAAAATTGTCACAAGGATAGTAAAACCGTGACAAGACGATTAATATTACCTTCCAAAAGATAATTGAACCAATCTAAACATAGAAACATTCATACCTTAAACACTTGACTACTTTCCTTACTGTAGGGACAATAAATTCATAAAGATAAGAAACTAGGGTTTGTCCCTAAGGTTCTTAAAAGAAGAAACCCTAGGCCTAACATACGTTAGCTTAAAGAATCTAAACAGGTTATTCCATCGCAGGACTTGCGCAACATGTATGAAATCATTTAGTCTTGTGATTGATTCACAAGGAGAAAGGGGAAAAACCCTCAGCAAGGACGGCAGATCCTTACGTAAGTTATCTTGCAAAAAGACGTATTTTTGGATATCCTTCTAAATAAGAAAAGTTGTAAGCCGGAAACTAGCATATCTAAAGCACTTTAGGGTTAACCAAGTTGGGTATGCCCTAACACCGGAATGTAAAAGGATCTTGCCAATTTACAAGACACCTTGGGAACGAGTGCTGATACACTCAAAAAGGAAAGAACACTTCCTTAGCAGTTTGCCAAACAACTCGATTGATTAACGGAAATGTTTGTGCTTGCTAGAGATTTTAGAGCTCTGTTTGAAATATAAATTACAAATTAAATAAGTACATATACTTCAGGTAAAAGGCCTGAAGGGAGAGGCAGCTTCAGTTACCCCCGACTGCCTGCCTGACCCTAACCAAGGGGGTTGTTGACTGCACCGGGAACGTGGACCGAACCCGCCTCGAGAGATCTCTGCGTTGAGTTCTGCTTGGAGCAAGAGGACGCTTGGGTGCCATGGGGGGCTCTGGCCGTAAATCCCTCACCTTCCGGGTCCTGCACAAGAGGCTAACATGACTTGGAATTGGATCTCGAGGCCCGCATACTAGTTAACGGGCGGAAGCTTGGAATAGTGATCCCTGGAGATTACTGGTTAGCCTTCGGGCAGATTATGGACAAGCCTACGGGCGGAACTCCTTGTATTTCAAAGATAAAATGATGAAATGTTAAAAGAACTTGCTTGATGTTGTTTTTCTATGTCACGTGATAAGATTACGTGAAGAAATTAGTGCTTAACAAGGTTAATTAAAGAAGCTGATTGTTATATGTCAAATTAATGTGTTAGATAATTACATAACTAAAACAAATCGAGGAAAGTGCGGAGGATGGGCCATGGGTCCGTCCTACGGTTGGGTGGTCCCGGTTAGCCAAGAACTTTTCTCAAAAATCTCGAAGAACAGCGGAATGATCATCATCATCAAAACGAATGACGAGAACGATGACCTAAAGTTACGTCTTACCCGATTTACGCTGTTTTAGGGGAACGGAATGGGACTATGCCTTATGGCAAAGAGGTTGAGCTTTGCATCCCTCTCGTTTCCCATTCTCCTTGAACCAAGTGCAGCGTGAATCCGCTTCGGACCTGGCGTTTCTGCGCAAAGTAGTTCGCTCGGGTCTGACGCTAGTTGCTGTTAGCTGATGACCCATCAGGAAAACCCTAATTGCGATAGATCCTAAGTGGGAACGGCCAGGATACTTCCGCTACGTGGTAGACGCGTCTTAGATGATACTAGGGGACACGTTACAAGTTGGTATCAGAGCCGACCAACAACGGAATTGTTTTTATGAGATCTCAATAAAATGAAATAAAGAAATTGTTGCTGTCCAAACATTTCATCATCTTCAATGATGTCTTGCAGAACTATGAAGCGTGGAACAAGTTTTTGGTGTTTCAGGTCATGTTTATGACTACAATGCATTCTTCGCTTTATAGACAAAGAACTGGGAGGATGAACATCCTGGAACAGATTTATAATCCATCACCTTTATACATAGAATGAAGATGGATGGGGTCTTCAGGAATCTACTATATAGCCGCCCACCGGTTTGCTTATCTACAGACCAACCTAAAGAGGATCAAGTGGTTGGAAGACTTGAAAGTCGTGAAGCTGTTCATTTTTGTGGAAGCTCACGTAAATTCGACTTTACATATTCAAGGTCGGAGGGTTGAAATGAACTCATATGTATATGAGGAAGTAACCTGTATAATCCCAGCCGACAGGATTAAAGTGTTGGGCCGCCATGAGAAGTATGGATTTCAATGAAAAGGGTATCCTAAACTTCCAATGAATTATTGATTCCTAAAGATCCATGACCCAAAACCCTACTATTACACAGTTCCTGTAGACAAATGCAATACAACGTTGTTCTCCCCAAACTGAATGTAATGATTGGATTATCATCACACAAGACGTTATATAAGGCTACGTCCATGTAAATATAAATAAAGACTTCTTTTATCAATATTTGGCTGTGCATCAGAGTTGTTAAAAAGTTAAGTAGCTTCATTATTTATGAGATAGCTGAACTAAAGATAAGATAACGTCAATTATCATATAATAACGTTAAGAAAACTTTTATCCAGGCACAACCCCAGGTACAGGTTCCAAATTCGCCCCCTACATCAAGTACTGCTGTGACCCAGGAGAAGAAGTTCCTCCTCAAGCAGATAAAGCCACCCGAGTTTTACGGGAGAGGCAGATTCATCCAGTCTGATGCTGAAATTTGGATTGAATCTATGGAGGATTACTTTGAAGCAGCTGGTACTGCACCTACCAATCAGGCCATGCTCGCCAAGTTAAAACTCACCGACGAAGCCAGACTTTGGTGGAAACAATGGTGCAGGGATCAAGGGACTTCAGAGGGGTCCGTTACCTGGGAGAAGTTAAAGAAAGCCGTGCAGGGGAGATATTTACCACCTGCATATCGTACACAGAAAATGAATGAGTTCTACGAGCTAAAACAACTAGGACTCACTCTTGACGCATACTACTCTAAATTCGTCTCACTTTTAAAGTATGCGCCACAGATGGACATGACACAGCAGGTGTCCAAATTTTGTGCGGGCTTAAATCCACCCGTAAATACCCGTCTCGAATCTATGCATCCATAAAATCTTCAGGATGCACTCATTCGAGCGGCACCTATAATTCAGGAGGTGCAAGTTAGACCAAGGGGTAACAAAACTTGGTCCTATAGTGACCCGAACAGAGGAGCATTCAGACCTCAAGTCAAAAGAGTTCAAGGTCACAATCAGGGACAAAGGAAGAAAGCAAGGACAAATAACGTCAACAACTTTGTTCCTACTCAAAGTAATGGCCGAAACCTCCGTTGTTTCCACTGCAACGAACCTGGTCACTTCAAGAGGCAATGTCCCAAGCTCAGCGGGGGACATCATCAAACGCCTTTCCAAGGTGCAGGCCGCGGTCAAGGAGCCACCAACCGTGGAAGAGGAAGAACTGCCTACATTGCCAATAGGCAAAGATGCGAAGAAGAAGATGAGGAAGATCCGACTATGGAAGCAGAATTCGAAAGAGTGACAGTCCATGCCGCTTTACACAAGAAAGGGCCGAATCGCCAGTTCTCGGTGATTCAGACACCGTCACAGACTATCAAGGTAGAGGTTTCAAAACCTTGATTGATTGTGGCAGTACACATTCCTTTATCTCACCAGCATGTGCAAAAAGATTAGGAATAGCCATAGTAGAAGCACCTACCCTGCTTGTGGAATTGGCAAACGGTCGTGAGGTAACTTGTACCAAGCAAACTGCTAAGGTGGAATTCTTTCTGGGAGGAAAGAAAACCTCAGTCAAATTCAGAGTCATGAATTTAGGTTTTCATGAGTGTCTGCTCGGGATGGATTGGCTTAAGCCTAATGACGCCCACATCCACTGTGGAAAGGGTCAAGTTTCCTTTCGAAACTCTGAAAGGGAACTTGTCACAACTCAAGGTGAGGCAGGAGTGCCAAGAATTCAATTAGCCAAAGTATCTCGGATTATTAAAGGAGTCAGAAAAGGATTACCCGTTTACCTGATCAAACTCAACAAGTTAGATCAAAAGCAAGAGTCTCATGAAGGACCTTCTTGGCTAAAGGAATACGCTGACGTATTCCCTGAGGAATTGATTGAACTTCCGCCTCCAAGAGAAGTAGATCATGAGATTAGGCTAGTGCCTGGAGCTGCACCAATTGCAAAGAGACCTTATAAAATGTCCATACCAGAAGCAATTGAGTTGAAGGAACAGCTCAAGCAACTGTTGGATCAGGCCTAGCAACTCACCGTGGGGAGCTCCAGTACTATTTTAGAAAAAGAAAGATGGGACACTTCGACTATGTATTGACTACCGAGGGTTGAATCAATCAACAGTCAAGAACAAGTATCCTATTCCTAGAATTGATGAGCTTCTCGATCGTCTTCAAGGTGCAAAGATATTCTCCAAGATTGATCTCAGGTCAGGTTATTATCAGATAAGGATCAGGGAAGAAGATATTCCAAAGACGGCCTTCAATACAAGATATGGGCACTTTGAGTTCCTGGTTATGTCATTCGGGCTTACCAATGCACCTGCCACCTTCTATAGATTAATGCAGGATATTTTTAGACCATATCTTGATGATTTCGTGCTTGTCTTCTTCGATGACACTTTAGTCTATTCCAAACAAGAAGAAGATCATGAACCTCAACTTCGGATTGTCCTTGAGACAATGAGGTCTCATAAGCTGTATGCAAAAATGAAGAAGTGTGCATTCTTCAAGCGTCAGATTGAATATCTAGGATTCATAGTATCATCAGAGGGAATATCAGTAGACCCAGCCAAAGTCAGAGATGTGCTTGAATGGCCAATACCAGTATCTGTCAAAGAAATACGTAGCTTTCTTGGATTGATAGGATGGTATAGGGTCTTTATCAAAAACTATGCTTTGATTGCAGCACCCCTTACAGATCTACTAAAGAAGCAGACTTCCATTACATGGTCAACTTCCGAACAAAATAGCTTCGACAAACTGAAGCAAAGTTTGGTATCAGCACCTATTCTAAAACTTCCTGACCTCAATATGGAGTTTGAGGTAGTAACTGATGCTAGCATTCTTGCCTTGGGATGTGTACTTATGCAGGAAGGTCATCCAGTAGCATACTCTTCAAGGAAATTGAAGAGTCATGAAAAGAATTATGCCATGCATGATCTGGAATTACTAGCTCTCATCCATGCTCTAAAGCTTTGGAGACACTACCTGTTGGGTAACAAGTTTACTCTAGTAACCGATCATAATATTCTCAAATGGATTTTTACCCAGAACGAGCTCAAGATGAGGCAACGTCGGTGGATTGAAGTATTGGAGGAATATGATTTTGAAATAAAGTACCGACTAGGGAAAGAGAATGTAGTTGCCGATGCACCCAGTCACAAGGCATTCCTAAATTCCCTAATCTTGTAGAATCCATCAACGGCCGGATCTCTGGCTACAAAGGTATCTATGCCAAACAACCCTATACTTGAACTAGCTAGAGAGGAAGCATGCCATGATTTGGCCTACCAAACAATGATAAAGGAAATATCTACCAAGGAGCAGAATCAGAAGTTGCAAGCTAAGTATCAGGAATTTTCCATTAATAATGGACTTGTCTACTATAGAACAAGGCTGTGTATACCAGCAAGCCAGTCACTTAAGCAGAAGATATTATGGGAAGCTCATGATTCTCCTTTTTCAGGACATCCTGGCTATGCTAAAACTCTTAATGCAGTTAGGAAGAGCTATCATTGGGAGAGGCTTAAAGGTGACGTTCTCAAGTATGTCACTGTGTGTTTGTCTTGCCAACATATCAAGGCCGAACATGTCATGATGCTAGGGAGATTGCAACCGCTTGACATTCCCCAAATGAAATTGGAATTCATCAGTATGGATTTTGTTGTGGGCTTACCCCAAGTCCAAGGAGGATACAATTCCATTATGGTTGTAATTGACATGCTTACCAAGGTTGCACACCTGATTCCAGTAAAGACAAACTATAAAGCCTCCGACATTGCAAGATTGTTTATCAAGGAGATATTCAAGCTACATGGGTTACCTAGAAGAATCATTAGCGATCGAGATTCTCTCTTCACATCACACTTCTGGAGAGCTATCTTTGAAGCTATTGGGACTCAACTCTGTTTTAGCACCGCCTACCATCCCCAAACAGATGGCCAAACAGAGCGAGTAAATCAAGTCATCAAGGATATGCTTAGGGCATACTGCTGTTTAGAACCTAAGAGGTGGATTCAATACTTGCCTTTGGTTGAATTTTCCTACAATGCTTCTTACTAGCAGAGCATTCAAATGACCCCTTTCCAGGCATTGTATGGTCATGATTGTCGAAGTCCCCTAAACTTTTCTGATCCAACCCTAAGAGTTGAAGCTTCAAGACAAATGTTGGAGGACATGGATGATCAAATAAGGTCAATAAGACAAGACATACAAGCGGCCAAGGATAGGCAAAAGGCATACCCAGATTTGAAACGTCAAGATAGAGTCTTCAAAGAAGGAGACATGGTCTTCATTCGTGTACGCCCTAAAAAGAGTTCTCTATCCCTAGGAGAATGCAATAAGCTAAGTCCAAGGTATTGTGGGCCATATAAAATCCTCAAATGCCTAGGACCCAATGCTTATAGATTGCAACTCCCTGAGAACCTAAAGGTTCACAATGTATTCCATATCAGCCTATTGAAAAAATATGTACCCAATCCTAATCATGTACTTGATGACCAACAAATTGTAATGCCTAGTCAAGGAGTCCTTGAACTAAGGCCAGATAGGATCTTAGATGTTAGGGAAAGACAGTTAAGATCTAGAACCCTAAGAGAATGCCTCGTCCAGTGGAAAGATTATCCCGAAGAGGATGCCACTTGGATAGATGAAAGCTCTCTCAACCATCAATATCCCCAGTTTATCTCGAGATGAGGACATCTCGATTCCTCCAAGGGGGAGAGAATGTAATATTCCGCGTTACAAAGAAATGTGATAAATGAATTTTTTTTAAATATTCCCCCCCTTATCCCTCCAGCCGACAGACGAGCTGGAGGGGGAGGGAAATAGAAGGAGTAGCTAAGCTCCTTGGTGGAGCTTTGATGGAGGAGAGGACATGCGTGTCGACATGCAAGGAGGGAAGATCCCCCTCCCCTCCACTATTTAAACGGGCGGGGAGGGGAGGCCGCTGTAAAAAGGGAGGCCGAGCCGTGAGAGAAGAGGCCGAAGGAGACAACGCTGCCGGATTGCGAATAGGAGAGTGCCACCATAACTCCGAGCTGAGGGAGGAAGACGGAAGGCTGCTGCCGCCTACATCCTGAGGCCGCCGCTGCCATCGCCAACCAGTCCATAGAGCCGTCAGGGAGTCCGTCATCCTCCACGTGCCACGTGCGTTCAGAAGCTTCCAAGAAGCTTCTTGGAAGCTTCTAAGGGGGGATCTTTAAGCCCCCTTTACCCCCCCAAAAAAAAGAACACCTTAAAGGTCTTACTATCCCCCCCCGTGTCTTAATACCTTCCAAGCCCCCCGTTCCTGTGGCTCTTGAAACCCCCTTCCCCGTGTTTTAAAATTTCTTTTAACCCCCCTTCCTTTGTGCTCTTGAAACCCCCTTCCCCGTGTTTTAAAATTTCTTTTAACCCCCTTCCTTTGTGCTCTTGAAACCCCCCTCCCTCGAAATTTTCCCTAAGGGTCCTTAGGCCCTTACCTATAGTCTTTAAAGCTACTTTTCCCCCCCCCATGTTTTAAACCCCTAGGCCCCTTTTTCCACCCCCTCAAAAGCTTTTTCCCTATAGTGTTTTTTTTTGTTATAAGTTCTCCCTTAAAGGGCCTTATTTCCCTCCCCCGTATCTCAAATCCCCCCTAAGGGCTCCCCCTTAGCCCTTTCCTTTCCCCATGCAAAATACCCTTGGGGCTTTGTTTTTTGTTTTCCCCCACTCGTAAAAGGAAAGAGAGTGTTGAGGGTCTTTTTAACACCTCCCTTTCCCACTCAAAAACCCTCGTAAGGGATTCCACACTTTTATTTTATTCCTTGTTTGTGCGAGTTTTACAAGGCCATTAAGCACCTCCTATGGCTTTAATGGGTCTTATCCGCAAAAGATTGTGAATCACCCCCTTCCGAATTCCCTACTTCAAGGAAGAAGCCTTCTAAAAACTACTTTCGACGGATGGTGCAAGTTATTGCAAAAGGGAGCCATGGTGGAATTTCAAAAGGAATTGTAAAGCTACTTCCACGATGGAAAGACTGCATCTACGATGCGGCCTAAGAAAGTCCAAGGTGTAGCTGCGGGAGGGTCATCTCCCGGTATCCATGTGGATATCTCACCTCAAAGCCAGGTTTTTCTTCTTGGTGTTAATTCGGTTTTAAGTCGATCATGCAAAGAAAAATTGTTAAGGATAGGATATATTTGTTCGAGTTATTTTTAACGAAGGAGTTAGCTTATGAATGACAATGTATACAACTTAGCTTTCTTCAAATTGCATCAAGCATTATAAAATTACGAGCAAGATTAACCATTTACTATAGTAATATCTTCCTAAGGTGTAGAAATTATATCTTGCGCCATTAGTCTTTTTCCTTTCGCAACGAATCATGGTGAATGGCTAAATTCATGAAAGGTTTCTTTCGATGTTCAAATTACTAGGGAGTTATCTTTGCTAGTTGCACATCTTAGCAAGGAAATTGTTGTTATTTGGCATGAGTTCATCTTTAAAGAAAACGGAAGTTAAATGTTAGGAATTAACAAGTATAAAAATTAGATATATGAACTCATTTGGAAAGAAAATGTAATGGGGGATTGCTGGATGACACTCTATTAACACTTTTCCCTTGCTATTTGAGGACTTGGGACTAATAAAGTGTGTATACATCAATTTCAGAGCTAGGCCTTTTTGTTCCAAGGAGTATTATCGCTCTTTGTATCACCTTGGCATTAGGCTATATGCCAAAATAATTTGTATTGATTGGAAAAGTAAAATTGTCACAAGGATAGTAAAACCGTGACAAGACGATTAATATTACCTTCCAAAAGATAATTGAACCAATCTAAACATAGAAACATTCATACCTTAAACACTTGACTACTTTCCTTACTGTAGGGACAATAAATTCATAAAGATAAGAAACTAGGGTTTGTCCCTAAGGTTCTTAAAAGAAGAAACCCTAGGCCTGACATACGTCAGCTTAAAGAATCTAAACAGGTTATTCCATCGCAGGACTTGCGCAACATGTATGAAATCATTTAGTCTTGTGATTGATTCACAAGGAGAAAGGGGAAAAACCCTCATCAAGGACGGCAGATTCTTACGTAAGTTATCTTGCAAAAAGAGGTATGTTTGGATATCCTTCTAAATAAGGAAAGTTGTAAGCCGGAAACTAGCATATCTAAAGCACTTTAGGGTTAACCAAGTTGGGTATGCCCTAACACCGGAATGTAAAAGGATCTTGCCAATTTACAAGACACCTTGGGAACGAGTGCTGATACACTCAAAAAGGAAAGAACACTTCCTTAGCAGTGTGCCAAACAACTCGGTTGATTAACGGAAATGTTTGTGCTTGCTAGAGATTTTAGAGCTCTGTTTGAAATATAAATTACAAATTAAATGAGTACCTATACTTCAGGTTAAAGGCCTGAAGGGAGAGGCAGCTTCAGTTACCCCCGACTGCCTGCCTGACCCTAACCAAGGGGGTTGTTGACCGCGCCGGGAACGTGGACCGAACCCGCCGCGAGAGGTCTCTCTATTGAGTTCTACTTGGAGCAGGAGGACGCTTGGGTGCCAGGGGAGGCTCTGGCCGTAAATCCCTCGCCTTTCGGGTCCTGCACAAGAGGCTAACGTGACTTGGGATTGGATCTCGAGGCCCGCATACTAGTTAACGGGCGGAAGCTTGGAATAGTGATCCCTGGAGATTACTGGTTAGCCTTCGGGCAGATTATGGACAAGCCTACGGGCGGAACTCCTTGTATTTCAAAGATAAAATGATGAAATGCTAAAAGAACTTGCTTGATGTTGTTTTTCTATGTCACGTGATAAGATTACGTGAAGGAATCAGTGCTTAACAAGGTTAATTAAAGAAGTTGATTGTTATATGTCAAATTAATGTGTTAGATAATTACATAACTAAAAAAAATCGAGGAAAGTGCGGCGGATGGGCCATGGGTCCGTCCTACGGTTGGGTGGTCCCGGTTAGTCGGGAACTTTTCTCAAAAATCTCGAAGAACAGCGGAATGATCATCATCATCAAAACGAATAACGAGAACGATGACCTAAAGTTACGTTTTACCCGATTTATGCTGTTTTAGGGGAATGGAATGGGACTATGCCTTATGACAGAGAGGTTGAGCTTTGCATCCCTCTCGTTTCCCATTCTCCTTGAACCAAGTGCAGCGTGAATCCGCTTCGGACCTTGCGTTTCTGCGTAAAGTAGTTCGCTCGGGTCTGACGTTAGTTGCTGTTAGCTGATGACCCATCAGGAAAACCCTAATTCCGATCCATCCTAAGTGGGAACGGCAAGGATGCTTCCGCTACGTGGCAGACGCGGAAAGACCTAGATCGCAAAACCCGTAACATTCCACGGGAGTGCCGGGCGGAGCTTTCTAGACATCCTTTCCGATGGACTGCTAAGACGTGTCTTGGATGATACTAGGGGACACGTTACATTACCCTTAGAAGTTAATGTTAATGTTATAAATACAACTATAATATATTTAAATTCTCATGATTAATTTTAGTTTACCAAGCCTTTCTTGTATACCCATCATAGCTACCCATCTGGTCTAGGAATGGGGCCTGAATGAAAGTTAAACATAGAAATAAAATAAATAAAATACTAAATATTAGTAAAGTAAAAATAAGATTGATCTAGTCACCTTAGTCGAATATGTGGGCTAGGTGTGAGGCTAGCACGTTGGGCTAGGTGTGAGGCTAGCACGTTTGGCTAGGTGTTGTATACCCAAAGCTAGAAATTTTAGTATTGTTTAAGTTGTAGCAAAGGCACATTCACTTTCTACAAGCTCAAGTACTAGCACAAGAGGCACATGCTATGGTTGCACAATAATCTCTTAATCACTTGGCATTTCTAGAAATGACATATGTTGTAAATGTGATTATAGGAAAATAAGCTCGAATGCTTGCATATGGCAATGGAGGGGATAATGGTTGGCATGGAGCATTGTGGAATTGTAATATCTTGTGTTTTGTGAGAAAGGAGAAAGAGGAAAGAAAAAAAGAACTAAAGCTTGATGCTCTGCTACCACTTGTAATGAATGAAGCTAAGAGAAGAGAGGAGAAAGAGCTAAAGAGAGAGAAAGAGAACAAGAAGAGAAAAGAAGACTAGAAGAGGAGAGAAAGACAAAAAAGAGGGGAAAAGGAAGGAGGAAGCCATGGAAGCTAAAGATGAAGGTGAAGAGCACACTCTTGATAATAACTGGTTGCCCTAATCTGGGACTCTTACACCTTATATACCCCAGTCAGTGTGACTGGGTGTCTAACCCCTAGTTTCTATGTATCCTGCTCATTACATCTACCGCTCCTTACAACTTGGCATGAACAAAAGAAGAAGAAGATGCAATTGCTGATCAGCACTAGGTTGATCGCCATGATTATCTTTACATATCACCATCAGCCCATTCTCAAGATAGTCATGTGGAAGGTAAAGGTGATAGCAAGTCATGATGTGCAAGATCATGGGCAGCTGCCAGCAGGATTATGCCTTGGTGAATGAGGTAGCAGGTCGTCTTCATG
Organism: Lygodium microphyllum; assembly: GCF_053477565.2. NCBI lineage: Eukaryota > Viridiplantae > Streptophyta > Polypodiopsida > Schizaeales > Lygodiaceae > Lygodium > Lygodium microphyllum. Next base: position 37,365,038 of record NC_141161.1, read on the forward strand.
ACATGGGCTGAAATGATATTTTTTCCAAAACATTGTTAAAAAAATTTCATGATGTGGCACTATATTATTTCATGTAATGTCTAACAAAATCAGTTTCTTAAAGGTATGCTTGATTTGATTTGATGAGTAGAACAAAAGTGTCGAGCTGAATTATGAGTCAAGTGATGCTTTTCTCGGAATTGAAGAGGTAATATAAATCAATAACATTTATCGTATAATAACGTTAAGAAACCTTTATCCAAGCACAACCCCAGGTACAGGTTCCTAGTTCGCCTCCTATATCAAGTACTGTTGTAATCCAGGAGAAGAAGTTCCTTCTCAAGAAGATTAAGCCACCCGAGTTGGGAGAGGCAGGTCCATCCAAATAGACGTTGAAATTTGGATTGAATCCATGGAGGATTACTTCGAAGCAGCCGGTACTGCACCTGCCAATCAAGCTATGCTGGCCAAGCTGAAGCTCACTGGCGAAGCCAGGTTTTGGTGGAAGCAATGGTGCAGGGATCAAGGGATCGCGGAAGGATCCATTACCTGGGAGAAGCTGAAGAAATCCGTGCAGGGAAGATATTTACCACCTGCATATCGCACATAGAAAATGAATGAGTTTTACGAGCTAAAACAGCTGGGGCTCACTCTTGACGCATACTACTCTAAATTCATCTCACTTCTTAAGTATGCGCCGCAGATGGACATGACACAGCAGGTGTCCAAATTTTGTGCTGGTTTAAATCCACCATTAAATACTCGTCTCGAATCTATGCATCCATCAGATCTTCAGGACACACTCATTCAAGCTGCGTCTATAATTCAGGAGGTGCAGGCTAGACCAAGGGGTAGCAAAGCTTGGTCTTATAATGACTCGAACAGAGGAGCATTCAGACCTTAAATGAAAAGATTTCAAGGTCATAATCAAGGACAAAGGAAGGAAACAAGGACTAATAACATCAACAACTTTGTTCCTACTCAAAGAAATGGCCGAAACCTCGGTTGTTTCCACTGCAATAAACCCGGTCACTTCAAGAGGCAATGTCCCAAACTTGGAGGAGGACAGCGCCAAGCGCCTTTCCAAGGAACAGGCCGTGGTCAAGGAGCCGCTACCCAAGGCAGAGGAAGAATTGTCTGCATTGCCAATAGGCAAATATGTGAAGAAGAAGAAGATCCGACCATGGAAGCAGAGTTTGAAAGGGCGACAGTCCATGCTGCTCTACACAAGAAAGGACCGAATCGCCAATTCTCAGTGATTCAAACACCATCAGACTATCAAGGTAAAAAATGGGAGTCAAGGGGATTCCATGTTAAATACAAGTGGTAGAGGGAGTATTATGTCGAATTTGCCTATGTTACGAGCTCCTCCCTAGCATGACTATGCCTATGGCTAGTCAAACATCTCTTATTTGATCATGAGGCTCTATCGACTCATTCAAGGTTATCTGATAAATATCCTCTGTATAGTGGACCCTTCCTTAGATCCATCGCTCGATGACGTCTCACTACCAGATGGATCATCTACTCTTTCTAGCTTAGTGGATGATAGTGGTGCTCTCTCACTCTGAGGAGACTCAAGGTAAGCATCCACTGTTACATGATGGGCACCTCGACCTAGAATCACTCGACCAGTGAGTATATCAACTTGACATCTACTATTTCTAGTTTAGTGGAGGATAGTGGTGCTCTCTCACTCTGAGGAGACTCAGGGTAAGCATCCAGTGTTACATGATGGGCACCTTGACCTAGAATCACTCGACCAATGAGTATATCCACTTGACAGTCTGTCCATAGAATCCATGGCCTGCCTAGCAAAACTCGATAGCTAGGACATCCTGCAAACCTTATCACCCTAAAGTCGAGATAGCATTCCATGTTCGCAACTGTAACGTGGACCTTAGTAATGCAACCTTCTAGTTGTCTTAGACTATCATCAGCCATCCTAAGAAGTGTGGAGCCATCTTTTTGGATCTCTAGACCTAACATCTCTAGACTTTGCAAAGGGAACTCGCTAGATCAAAGTCGTGGTAATTAGTCAAATTTCTCTTCTTGCGCCAAACCATTCTCTCCTTTGGTCTTTCCATTGGCTTTGGTGCCTCTTTTTTAGCCTTTACCTTCTTTCTTGGAAATCCTTTATCCTCCTCGGGATCGACTTTACTGCCAACAGGTCTTAACAATCCACCTTCCTTATCAGGATTCAGGACTCACTTTTCCCTAGCATCTTGCTTAGGGCTTCCCTCGACAAGTCTTACAATTCCTTCGTCACCCTCTTTAATCTTTTGACCTCTTGTTATGGCTCATAGATTAGAAGTTTCAGCATCATTGACAAATACAGCCTCAATAAGGCTGACTCCACTGCCATGAGGTAACTTCTCTACAACATCCTTTCCTCTTTGCAGTATTTGCCTTGGTCAATCGTCTTGCAGGAGATTATTCCCTTGTGCGCGATGGTTAACTGGACCTGGTTGTTTACTCTCTTGTTGGAGAGAACTGATCTTACTCCAACAGGTAATAGCTAAGTGGCCAGACTTCCCACAAATATCACATTTGACATTTGGGAAATTCCTAGGGAAATGTTGGCCCCCACACCACTTACAGCTGAATCTTGAGGGGCAACCCTCTTCAGGGCGTCGGCTCCCTATAAAAATTCTGTTGCTTCTTAAGAAAATTGACATCCATAGCTATTTGTCAATACTTTTTAGAGATCATATCGGTGTAGTGCTTCATCATGTCCATAACTTCACCAAGGACATTAGAAGCACTTGACTCATAGCCGTGATCATCAGTCTGTCGTGATCAAGTATGCTATTACTCTCAAAAGTACATGTACTCTACTTTTAAATGTTGAATAAATCTATAATGAACTTTAATCTCTATAAAGAGATTAAGAAGTGCCCTCTTTTAGTGCCTTTGAGTTGAAATCTTCAAATCTTCAATACCTTCACTCAGGGTACCTATGTGAGGGATAAAAAAATAGGATGATATCATGATGTTGCACATTCACTCTTGAAAAACCTTGGGAGGAGGATGTTTGACAGTTGATTAGTGGGAACAAAGGTAGCACCACTTTTGCATGTTTTGGCTTGTTGAGCAATGTAGGTTGTACAAATTTTGCATTCTTTAACAAGGTAGAATAATAAGATGAGTAAAGCCAACAAAAAAAAAAGAAAACCTTTATATACAAGGAACCACTTTCAATAATCCACTAAAAGAATCCATTTGAAGAGTAGAGTCTGAATCCTCAATGCACATGAAGTATATACTATAGTCATGAAATCACAACCCTTGAAGCATTCTTAGTAAAAATAGAATTTTTAAATCAATGACCATTTTTTATAAACTTGTCTACAATACTTCAAGTTACTTTCCTATCTAGTGATATGCAACTAATAGTATATATTTCCTCTTCAAAACATGTGTTGATGTAAGCATGTTAGTCATACTATAATGCCACCAACAAGAGTGAACCTCTTCTAAGATCAACAATTATACATGGTATAATTGAAATAGATATCTTTGCATCCTTCAACAAAAAAAATTGATCATGGTAAACTTATATAGTGGCTTCTCACTAAAAGAAAATTTAGTTGCTACCAAAACTCTCATTTTAGCAATCAGAGAGGTGGTATTGCCAACCTTGATAATGCTTATAGTTTACTGCTCCATTTAGTGTCCCTGGAAACAATAATAGGCCTTCTTCAATATCACAAAATATTCAAGCATGATGGGTAATACTTAAGTCTTTAACCACACAATATATCTCCCCTTTTTATTAATGATCAAGACCTGCAAAATATGTAGACCAGCCCCTCCATAAAACATGCTAGTCGATGCTCTTCTAGATGGTGCAGTATTTTCCCAGCATAGTTGGATCCCAAAACTTTTTATCAACTACATTTAGTGTCCCAAATCATACAGGCATGCTCTAGAGATATTTATTCTTCCCATGTCCTTCCTCTTGGCAATCCAAGATTAGACTTATAGCTCAATGATCGCTCATTCACCTGCCAAACTTTAATACATCTAAGCCTCCATGGCAATTAGCACTTGCAAATGTGCCTCTGGTTGACTTATCCAAACTCCCGTAATGAGATGAGAAAATTTTATTTTTTACAGTGCCAAGCTTCTCCTCCTACAAGACTAATTAATGCAATCTATAATGTGTCCATCTATTCCCTTTCAGGACACGTCTTAGCAGTCCATCGGAAAGAGAGTCTAGAAAGCTCCGCCCGACACTCCCATGGAATGTTACGGGGTTTGTGATCTAGGAATTCTTGCGTTTGCCACGTAGCAGAAGTAATCTGGCCGTTCCCACTTAGGACTGACCTGAATCAGGGTTCCCCTAATGGTCATTTTCCTAAACGGCAACTAGCCTCGAACCCCAAGCGAACTAGTTTACGCAGAAACGCTAGGGACGAAGCAGATTCATGATGCACTTGGTTCAAGGAGAATAGGAAACAAGAGGGATACAAGGCTCGACCTCTCTGCCCATAAGGCATAGTCCCATTCCGTTCCCCCAAAATAGCATAGATCGAAATTCTAGTAACCTAAACTCTAGGTCAACACCCTTGCTGTTCATTTCCTTTGAGAAGATATCCTTTACTGTCCATTTTCATTGAGAAAAGTTCATGGCCAACCGGCACCACCCATCCGTAGGACGGACCCATGGCCACATCCACCGCACTTTCCTCAAGGTTGCTTTAGTTGTCTAATTACCTACCACATTTAGTTGGACACGCCTCAAATAGCTTCATTAATTAGCCAGTTAGACACTAGTTCCTTCATGTAATCTTAGCACTTGACATAGAAAAGCAGTGTCAAACAAGTTACTTTTCAACAGGTTATCATATTTATCTTTGGAATACATCCATAAAATCCAGCCAATAGGCTAATCCATAATCCGCCCGAAGGCTATCCAGCAATCCATACGGATTACTAATCCAAGATTCCGCCCGTAGACTAGAATGCGGGCCTCAAGATCCAATCCCGAGTCACATTGGACTCTTGTGTAGGGCCCGGAAGGCAAGGGATTTATAGCCAGAGCCCCCCCTGGCACCCAAGCGTCCTCCTGATCCAAGTAGTACTCAACAGAAACAACTCATGCGGCAGGTTTAGTCCACATTCCTGGCACAACTAACAACCCCCTTGGTTAGGGTCAGGCAGACAGTTGGGGATAACTGAAACTACCTCTCCCTTCAGGCCTTCAACTTGAAGCATTAAATATCTTTCCATCCTTTAGTTCCTTGAGAAAACAATGCAAACAGTGCTTCTAAAATGTTACAAGCACAATCAATTCTAGTGGTCGTCTATTTGGCCAATTGCTAAGGAGTGAATCCTTCTCTCCAAAGGCATTTAGCATTCGATCCGAGATCACGACTTGGCAAGATCCTTAAGGGTTTGTTTGTTCTCCCTTTTGTCCTTGGGTTAGGGCCATACCCTGTTAACCCATTTAACCAATACCTTAGGTTTTATTAACAGTAAATCCTAGTGACCATGTCGCTCCAATTTTTTATTAATACTTTGTTCCCAAGAAAATACCTAACTCCCTTAACTTGGCAATTTTTCCCAAGAAGGTGATATAACAGGATGACTACACATCCTCTAGCAAGTCACACTTGCGCAAGAACCTGCCATCTTCATTCCAAGGAATGGCAACTCTCTTGTGATCAAACCACAAGACCATGCAACGTTGCAACATATTGCACAAGTGTCGCATCTATTCCATGGGATCATTTCACCCATCGAACGACGTTTTCTGGTCATGGAATTATGATTAGACAAGAAGAAAGGTTTAGGGTGTCTTCTTACCCAACCCATTCCTAATTGCACTAGGTTGACGGTCCTAGGGATTCCAACTCAATCCGAGTTTCATCATTTGAATGAGTGATCCTTAGGGTAGAAAACCTAGATCGTTTCTTGCAAGCACATCCAATTGTCCCTACATTCCGTGAATGTGGGTAGGACCTTTGGGTATGAGGGTTTTGACTTGGCAACAAGTGCGAAACAAGGTCGAGTCCTTAACATGCTAAACCCTAGTTAGCACTTGGGGTATTTATCATATCGATTGAACCATCCTATGCGAATGCCTTGTGGGTTAGGTGATTTAGGTAATTCAATCAACTTGTCTTGCGACAAGGATGAACCATTCTTACAGATGTTAACTTGATCTAAAAGGGAAAAACTAGTTGCAACATGTCACAATTCACGTAAGCACGTGATTCATTGCTTCTACGTATGACTCTAAGATTTTAAGATTTTATACTTAAATGAACCATGCAGCCTTTCCCTAAATACAACTCTTGATGAATGAAAATTTTCATACGATGAATGTGCAACATGCATCCTTTTCCTAACTACTATGTAGTTAAATGAAATTCACGCCAATTAAAGCTAGAGTTAATCTATTCCAATTTACAATCACATGCCACACGCAAGCTCATAGAATCATTTCCGCGCTCTTCTCTATCCTACGGGGTTAATGTCTTCCCCTAGTGAATCATTACAATGAGGATTTTCCTAAAAATGCGACATGCGATTAATCTTTCCATGCCTAGTCAAGGGTGCACTTTAACAATTTCAACCTTATAATGATAGGCAATAGGTGTTCTAGGCCGTTACTTTGACATGCATGACAAGGCAACATACAATTAAGGACGTTAAATGAATAGACAATTTCTTTATATGGAAAATACCAACGACGCAATTTCATGTCGTGAACTAATTCTAATCCGTGATCAAATAGTTATTTCCAGTTGCATTTAGCTTGACTAGGTGAATTTGAGCATGCGTGGGTGCTTCCTAATCCATGAAGTTATCATGATTAATGCAACACTTTTGCATGGAACCAAAATTAGTAAAAACCTAGACTTGTGGGCTTGGGGAGATATCCACCTGAATACTAGGAGATGAACCTCTTGCAGGTGTGCCTTGTGACTTTTTAGGGGCCATTGTAGGCGTGATTTTGGCTTTTGGTTTGCCTTCGCGGTCTCAAGATCTTTGCCTTTCTTCCTTATACACAGGAGATTCCTTCGCAAGACTTTGGATCTTTAAAAGGCCGAGCTTGTGAGACTTGGGCTTATGGGATTTGGGTATAAGGAATTTGGAGCTTTGCAAGGGGGTCTGTGGAAAGGCTCTTACGACTGGTGCTTGTGGAAAAGGGGCTTTATGAGCTTCTTTAGGAAAAATCGGGGTGGCTAGGAATGGGTTTACGGATGGCTTATGGGCTTTGAAGCCTATTTGCGAAAAGGCTCTTACGATGGGTCTTGCGGGAAGGGGGCTTTATAAGCTTCTTCTTCTTCTCTTCAAAATCCCAGGGGCTAGGAATGGATTTATGGGGGGATTAGTGGGAAGGGGGCTTAGGAAAGCCCCCTTAGAAGCTTCTGGTGTGGGCAGATCCGACGTGGAAGAGGGAGGAGTAGTAATGGTAGAAGAATGATGTCGAGGGAGGGGGATTTGGCATCATCCTGACGGCCAATGGCGGCGCAAGGCGGTGGTGCTGGCGAATGGGTTGGGCGGTGATCTCCATGACTAGGCAGCGTCAGCTACATCTTCCTCTCTCTCTCCACAACTTCAGCACGACAGTCCTCCCCTTCCTCCCCACTAGGGGGGGTTTATATAGCCCAGGGGGGAGAGGGGAGCTCCACACATGGCCATTGCATGGTTCCCTCCCCCCCCTCCTCATGCAACCCACCACTCAACTAAGCCCATGCCCCCACACTCCCTCTCCTCCAGCCGTCCATCGGCTGGGGGAAAGGGATAAATATATATATATATAATTTTTCTTTAATCATATCCATTTTGCCCCTCCCAAGCGGGTGTTTACCCGTGGTTTGTGGATTTGAACCCCCGAGCTCGGTTTGCCAATGCGGAGGTCACGATTGCCATGCATGTGGGTTATGGAATAAATTGTCGGCAATTTCCATACGGAAAATGCACTTGCACAGGGTTTACGTGGTGTGCGGGAAGTCGGGTTTAGTAATAATTTTTTTAAAAAAAGCAAAAATATTACACAATCCATGTGAAGGTGATGATATTAGCTCCTTATGTCGATGATGATGGGCATGTGGTGCTTATCTTGTTGCTCTCGAATCTTCTCTTCATATGTCACTTGCTCCATCAAACCCCCCCCCTTCCCAATGGCATCAACACTCCTCACATTATATATGCTAGCTTTTACATTTTTATAAGCTTTTTTAAAAAGCTTTTCTTTCAAATCCATACTACCTTAACCTTCATGCTATTCAGTGCATTAAACTTAGCATTCTTAATTTTAAGGATAATGAAATTTTTTAATTCACATCTTCATCTTCTACAATATTTCATATCCCATCCTCAAGCATTAGATACATTCGTGTGCCCAATATTCTTTAAGATATCTAAGTATGTCCTTGTTGGGATCATTCAAAATATCCAACATTTAGTATGATCTTTGTAGTGCCCACCATATTTTGAATTTAATGTTGTGCTCACTAAAGCTCTCAGGGCATGCCAGTGTAACATTGGACTGTTCACTAGGCAAAGCTTTTTGACTTATTTAAGGGGGATCAAGATATCACAAAAACAGGTGACGTATTTAGCCTTCCCCCTAGACCACAAACATTCATGTGTAGCAAGCTACCTAGATCAAATATAAAAATAATCCCACTCTCATCATGATCACCAATAAGAAATATCTTTTGTATACTTGAATCCAACATAGATAATTTTTGTCTCACCAAACCTCTTTGTAAAGTATACTTATTGAGTACTAGGATCAAACAAATAAATGGCATCCTCGTCATCCCATGTAAGATACTTTTCTAGGCCTAAAGAAAGCATAGAAGAACCATCTAACTCATATGCATATGAGGTCTCCAATTTGCTATCCCAATAAGAATGGTCCATTTAAATCATGTCCACATAAACTACCCCATCAACTTGCTCACTCTAGTACATGTCTCCAAGCTCCATAACCTCTTTCTTAAAACCTACAAACCCTATGATAAGAGCCGAGATGTATCAAAGAATGAAATCCATGTTCTCAAAGCCCTTTTGCATCCCAGTAGTTAGGCATATACCAACCAATTCGCACAATTGCTTCCCTTGACCTAATCTCCATGAAGTAATAAGGTTGAACACACCTCAAATCCCATACTACTTTTTCATCAAGTAGTAATTCCACTGGCTTCATCCTGTAGCCTTCAATGCTTTCCTTGTTCCAAACATTGTTGCACATATTTGATTGATATAAACACCTTGCCAATTGCTAAAGACAATCTCTTCTTTCAATATACCTTAGACCTCTTTGATAATCACATCATGTGCTGCCTTTTTCAACATAAGCATAGTACTCGCATCCTTCACAATATCCTCTAGTGCACACTCTAGTAGAAGATGAGAGCCTTCAAAAGAAACATCCAAATAAAGTGCTTTTCCCATGTTATCATCCGAAAGTAAACCCTTAAAGTACATGTCATTAAAAAATTCTTCATCAAAAGTAGAGGAAAAGATAATAAGTGAAATTATCATCTACTCACACTTTGCATATTCTCTTGATACACAATATGCTCAACATCATAATCCTAGATTTCTTACTCATCCATAGATATACTCTCAACACACAAAGCATCATCCAACTCTAAAGAGTGCTCCTTAAGAGTCCCCACATCCTCTAGCATATAGGATAGGTGCTCAAACACACAATCTTCATCAGCCACCTCTACAAAAAAGTTACCAACACCATTACCAAAGTTATTATCACAATCATTGTTAACTGCAAGAATTATGTTGCATGTAAGGTGCAAGCAAGTACAAGAAGGAGCCTAAATTTTAAGAAATAGTCTTTGGATTATTAGCCATAACATAATGTGCATAAAGCACATGCACATTTGAATTGCCAATGGTTGCAACACTTGTATTCATTAATCATGTAAATCCTCAAGTCAGGCAGTGCAAGTTGTAATGATATCATAGGCTCTCATGGAGTCTAATATGTCACAAAAACAAAAAAGGTTCTAGTTATGCAATGAGAAATGACAACTCTTGAGGCCCCAAATTGGGTTGGATGCCAAGAGGGATGGGAAACCCTAACCTTAGAAATCATGTATAAAAGGGAGGAAAATGAAAAGGACAAATTATTCATGTATGTGAAAACTTTTCGCTCTTGACTTTCTACCAAGAGGGTGAATCTCTACTTATCTTCTCTCCAAGCACTCTCTCTTGCCATGCCCATGCTTCTCTTTTGCATGTGGAGGTCATAGAGGGTTGAGAGTCAAAGAAGTACTCACTTAGATTGTGAAGTGTGCAAATCACATTCTTCACTGGATTGAAGGAAGGTTATGCCACTCACTGCAAACAAATGCTTGCATTCATGTACAAGATGTTATGGGAGCACAAGATTGTGCTCAAGAGGCTAGACTAGATGTAAGATTTGTTACAAGAATTATGATTACAAGATAATCCCATGTATGGGCATAAAGATATAATGATAACTTAACAAGATACATAATTCCCACAACTCGAGATCAGAGGTATAGAAAATAGGACTCGATAAGGTATGAAGAAGAATCACACAACCTATGACCGTAGGTATGGATACAATATATTAGAATTACAAGATCTCCATTGATGGGGATGAACAAGATACAAGATAGTACTAGACAGGTATGCACAAATGGAAGGGATTGACTTCCAAGAGATTTTTCCACCTGTTGTGAAGATGACCACTCTACGGGTGCTTTTTGCTCTCACTACTGTTTTAGACTTAGAGCTATAAAAATGGATGTAAAAACAGCTTTCTTGCATGGTGACATTGATGAGGAAATCTTCTCATCCACAACTGGACCTATACCAACATTCCTGATAGTAACTCTGTTTACTGGCTACATGTCCTGTATAAATCGGAGAGTACCATTCTTCTTTGGAACCGTAAACCACCTATTTGAGTATGGTGCAGATGATGGCTCTAGGATTCCCATCCTGATTTTCTCATTCAACAAGTCAGCAGTGTTTTCTCCTTCAATTTTGTTGGAATTTCAGCAAACAGTTCGATGAGTTATCAGAAGATTTCTAAGTTTCCTAGAGCTGCCAGGCAGTACATATGCAGGAAGGAGAAAAATTTGAAAAATGCAGGTATTTTAGAGGATGATGAGCATATAGATGGGATGTATGATAGTATGGTTTGTGCATATACGATGACATAGATGGAGAATATGCTGAAAGCTGATATGCAGAGTTGTCACAGTAATGTATCAATGCAGTCCTTGGACATGTTTCATGAAATTTTAGATTTTGTGTCAGAGATAGAGTCAGAGGCTGAGGTGACTCAGCAAAAAGTGTTGAGTGCTGAAGAAATTCAGCAAACAGAGTTTTCGGCTGATTATGATCAGCCCCTACAGAGACATAGAGTGCTAAAAACTTTCAGCCACAACAAAGTTTACTGTTGATATATTTCAGCATCCAAAGTTTAGGGCTGTTCTTATGCAGTCCATAGAGCAGAGAGTTGAGGATATTCAGCCCCACCAGAGTGCAGAATTACTGATCTTGTTCTATGAGATTACAAGGTGACAAGACAATAGGAGTATAATGGAAGACATGAAAAGACTAGATACCATGATCAGACAAGAACTAGAGCTGAAACTTGAAGTTACTTACTTGGAGGTCTTGAATCCTTGAGCTCCCAAGACCAGCATTAGCAAGACTGAGATCTATAGCAAGCCCCTCCTTTTATAGGATGTTGGAGGGTGGCTAAATATCTTCTAGAATGTTCCATGATGATATCATCAATGATGTAGGTGATGATATGGCATATCTTTTAAAAGGTTCTATGATGACATGGCAAGGGTGGGTTTGCATGGTTGGCTCAAGGATGTCTTGTTAAGGATGCCTTTACATGGGGTGTGAATTCATATGGCATGAGTAAGAACTAATTTATACATGATCATGGCATGTCTGTGACATCACCCCTTCCTCTAGAAACAAGTTCCATGATGAGTGGCTTGGTAGTCTGGTCCAACCTTAGTTGGATTCATCTTGTGAAACTCTTTAACTTTGAGAGGTGCTCTTTGGAGATATTTTGCAGGTTTTCAATAAACAAGGTATTCTAATTGATCTTGGGAGATCCTCGAATCCAAGACATGTTCAACCTCAAATTCTTTGTGATCTTCAATCTAGACAGGTGGTGGGGTATTAGATATCTCCCCCCTCAATGGTGAGCTATGGTATGGCTCAAGCAAGGAAATATGAAAGATTGGTGGATCTTCATGGTGTTGCGGAGTTTGAGTTTGTAAGAAATTGGGTTGATATAGGCTATGATAGTGAAGGGCCCAAATCTCTGGCAGTCTAGTTTGGTGGAGGGTCTTATTGTCTGAGGGTTATGCCTAGTCCTCCTAGTGGTTGTATTGATTCTAAGCCTTTTGGATTTTTTTCTTGAGTTCTTAGTGTATATCTGTTGAGTGTTGAGCTTTATCTCAGGCAGTAGGGTTTTTTCTTGATTAAAGAGATGTATGTCTATCCTTGGATACTAGTCATAGTTTGCAAAAAAAGGATTTTTCTTGATAGATGTATGGATATTATTATTATAAGAAAACTCTATAAAAGGAAAGATCTCAAACCAATCATTTTGATGGAAATTGATGGTGCAACAAAGATATTATTCCAATACTTGAATTACATGTTCCATTTAACCATCAGTCTCTGCGGATGATTAGCTCTTGATAACTTAGCTTGGACTCTAAGAAGGTTGCAAAGGCTCTTCCAAAAAGTAGATAATAATTGGGGATCCCAATTGTTGATGATGTTGTCTGGGAGTCCATGTAATCTAAAAATGTATCTGAGAAAGAGTCTAGTGGTAGCTGCGCCTATGATGGTTTGGTGATAGGGATGAAATGTGCCATTTTTGTGAATGTATCTACCATAAGAATAATAGAGTCACATCTCTCTGATTATTAAGTATCTGTTACAAAATCCACGAATAGAGAAGACCAAGGTTGCACTAGAATGGTCAAGAATTACAGGAGCCCATGTGGTTTGTGATGAGGTATCTTAGCCATGTTGCAATTATCACATGATTTTATACATTCATTGACTTCTCTCCACATCTGGGGACACCAAAAATCTCTTGAAATAAGCTCTAAGGTCTTATTAACTCCAAAGTGTCTTGCTATTGGGGTCTCATGGCATTTTTGAAGTACTTGGAGTGCTTTCTTAGAGGGATATAAATTAAATCCTTATAATATAACAATCCATTAGTTTCCTAAAACTCACAAACTTATTTTCTTTTCTCTCTTGATTTTTCTCTTTACATTGCTGGCCAAATCATCATGCAACATGGTTTCATGAATTAATTGAATCAAGGTAGGGTGGTCTTGGTGACAAATAGAGATGGATGTTAGCTAGAGGTGCTCTCGCTTGAGTAGCATTGCTTGTTGTTGATCAAAAGGTTCTTTTCCCTTCGTAGGTGTTAGGTAGAATCTTCTTAATAAAGCATTTGATTGGCATTGTTGGCATCATGGGCGATAGGTGATGAAAAAGTCAAACCTAGATAAGAATTTACTCTAGTGAGATTGTCTTGGATTGAGGATGCAGGTTGTTATAAAGTATTCCAGTTTATAATGATCTATATAAATGATAACTTTGTGGGTTGTACCCTCTAGATAATGACGCCAAGTATTAAAGGCATCTACAATGGCAAGTTGTTCTTTGTCATGAATATCATAGTTTATCCCTAGAGGAGACAACTTCCTTGAGTAGAATGCAACTAGATGTAAATGATTTTGGGGTAGTGGTGAAAGTGGTTTGGAAGGCCTTCTTGGCTTGGGGGGGTCCATGAGAGCTTTGAGTTTCATATGATTCTGGTGAGTGTAGTGACTATCTTTGAGTAATACTTGATAAATATCTTGTAGAAGTTGGAAAAGCTAAGGAAACATTGGAAATCACGGACACATGTGGGTGTGTATTAGTGTGATATAAAAAACACTTCTCAATTTTGCATATAGTCCTTTTTCTCTTAGCTTTTCCAAAACTAATTTTTCATGGTGCTCATGCTTCTTTGGATCTTTTGAGAATTTCAAGATATCATCTAATTATATAACTACAGAATCATCTAGATGATCTCAAAAGATATCACTCATCATATGTTGAAATACTACAAGAGCATTGATGAGAGTGAGTGGCATAACAACATACTCGAAGTGACCATACCTTTGTGCAGGTGGAAGGTTATTCTCCACATGTCTCCTTCTCTCATCCATACAAGATTGTAAGCCCCTTGTAGATCAATCTTTGTGAAGATCTGGACTTTTCCAAGGTGAGAGTGGAATTTTGGTGCCGGAAAGTGCTTAAAAATAGCTAAAAATTATGAATATCAAGGGAAAAATATGCAACATCAAAGGCGGCGGCTCGATCTAGGACGATTTTAAGCGCCAAAGTGCTTTAAAGGTGCCCCAGCGACATTTGTTGACTTTTCATAATTTTTCAAACAGTCGTGTGGGTTGACACGAGCTACTGGCCAATGCGGGATGCCAAGCCGGACACCCAGGATTTTCCAGAGCTCGATTCCGAGTCCGGACGGGGAAATGGCCAAGAATTGGTCAAGATTTGAAAGGGTGGCCACAACATGGACCAAAGGGGGGGTGCCCTTTGGGGGAATTTTAACCCCCCAACCACAAAGCATGCAATATGAAGAATCGTGGGCATGAGAGAGATGAAAAAACGTGATCAACAGAAGGCGCCGAAAAATGCGCCATGGATGGAGAGAGGGCATCATGGCTGTTACAAACACCCTGCCTAATGGATTATGGGGCTTCATTTCCTTCTGTCTGTGGACTCTATCGGCGTCCTTCGCTCCTCAGATGGCCTGAATGCTGAGATAGAAATCTAGTCTTTCTCTCTCCTCCCTCTCTCTCTTCTAAGGGGGAATTCATGTGGGAAGAGGAAGAAAGAAGAAAGAATGATGGAGGCTTGTCCGGCATTGATCGGATTGCTCCACGGGCTGGAAATGGTGATTTGTGATCGTCATGAGCATGAAGTGCTGCTGATTTTTAGATTTGCAGCCATGGACACGAAACCCGAAACACGCAAATAAGCGGTAATTCAATTTTTTCAAAGGAAATTTGAGAGTTCATGGCTTTTGATTGATGAAATGTTATTCATGTGGGCTAAAAATTGTTTATGTTGCTGTTTTCCATGAGTACTTGTTGATCATAATCAGAAAATCAGAAAAATATGCATCTTGTGGCTCAAAATAATACACTAAAACACGTAAAATATGAAAAATCAAGGGAAAATGATGTTTTTGGGCATAAAAATGGAAAAATGAATAGGAACACCAACTAAATTTTCATTTTCCTGCAAGAAGGAACTAAGGGCCACAGCCCATAACCTATTTTAAATTTTTAGTGATAAAATAATGCATAAAATAAGGGAAAATACAAGGAAAATAGAGAAAAACCATAAAAAATAGGGGAAAAATGCATTTTGGGTGCGGAAAATTAATGAAAATTAAGAACGATGTTTGTGAATGTTGGTGGGGACTGAAGCATGAGGATTTGCCTCAGTTCATCCCCACCTTCTTGTTCTAGTGTGTTTTTCCCGCTTTTTACACATAAAATGATGGCAAAATGCCCTATAAATCTATACAACAATGCAACATTTGATCGATGGGAGGGTAGAATGGTTAGAGTGTGTCTAAATGTGGAGTAAGATGATGAAAAGATTGTTGTTTTTGTTTGCATGCCATATAGGTCGGTGAATAATTATAAAATAAGAGCCTAGTAGCACGAGGGTGTCCTCGGTGCTAGGTTCGTGCAACGCCGCATAAGAACGGTAGTTGAAAATCATTGAAAGGATGTTTTTCACATGTGCACAATATTGATTTCATAACTGTTTGAGCACTTAGCATCCACAATATGCATAAATCATGGAAATGTTAAAAGGTATCAGAAATCCTGGATGCACAGCAATTGCTTTCATTAGAACCTTGACCCACGTTGAGTGAGAGACAGGACATCCTAAGCCATAGGCTAGTCGTGGGTCTAGGGGAAAGAGACGTAAGGACAATGGTACATTCCTGTATATGATTAAATGGTACCTTGAGTGGATTTTGTGCGACATGTTTATATGTTGAGCGACGCACTGAGGAGCCAATCCCCAAGGTGTAGGAGAGTCGCAGAGGGGTGGTAGCATCCAGCCGTTGGAGGACCCCCTATGTCTGTGCTTCGTGCCATTAGGCAATGTGTAAGGGACTCCCTCTGAGGAGTAGTGGGTGAGAGAAGAGTGGACTACAAACAACGTAATACAAATGCAAGATGTCTAGGAAGGCACTGTATGTGTCATCAACGCTCTTGGCCGCGAGGCCGTGGGGTTGTTGAGCGCGTGATATAGAGGTCTGGCTAGTGCACGAGCCAGTGCCGGCCCGTTTTAGGTTCCATTAGTGGTGCGTCTACCGGGAGCCGCTTAAAAGTGGCGGTCCTCGAATCCTGGTTTTCTAGGGACCAACTGGCAGTTTATGCCAAAGGATACTGTGATTGATCCATTATTTATCGATAAGCATCATCTAGCAGAAATCCAAAAGCAAGAAAGAGACGAAAGAGCTAGGCAACGTGCTGAAATTTTTAGGAGATATTCCCCTAAGCGTAGCGGTGCTGAACCCTTACGAGGGAGTGGATCTGGTGGTCTTGGGGCCACAAGCAGTAAGCTAGGAGAAGGTGGAAGTTCTAGTGCTCCCCTTTCTTCCATAAGCCAGTCTACATCAAGTGCGGGAGGTGTAACCCCACCATCCCTTATTCCTAGTGCAAATCCAATCCTCGTCATGGCGCAGCCTATTGCAAATCCTAGTAGGAACGACGGATTTGCTGGCTCTAGGTTACCCACTACCCATTTTTAATGGGCTAGTTGAGGAAGATGCGGAACTCCACATTAGGGAGTTTCAAAAGCTGATGTTTAACTGTCGCATCCAAGAAGAAGCACATTTAATGATGTTCTTCAATATGAATCTCAAAGGAAGAGCCGCTATATGGTATCATGGTTTAGAAGCCGGAACCATATTGAATATTGATTCATTTTATGGAGCTTTTCGAAGGGAGTTTGCCCCTGAAAGGGGTGGGCAATATTGGTTGCGTGTACTCAACGTAACCCGCCAAGAACCACACGAGGATATTCGTGCTTATGCGAAGAAAATAAAAGAGGTTTTCCGTAAGTTGGACACCTCTATTCCTATCCCTGCAGCTGCCCAATTGCAATATTTCCTACATGGTTTGGACTTTAATATCCAATTGCAGTTGAGTAGTGTCCCCTTGGGGGATATAGATACCGCCATTACCCGAGCACAAGAGGTGGAATCCCGACTACAAGCAGCCTACACTTCTCGAGGCAATTTGAATACGGGTTTAGTATTGGGAAACAATATGGCGATGGCCAATGGCAGTAGTAGCCAAGGGATAGCGATGGCTAACCCTAATGGGAGAGGGAGCATGATGCAGAATGTCCCTTTGTTACCAGCTCCCCCTAGCATGTCGATGCCTACGGGCAGTCAAATGACTCCAAATGGTGGAGGCCAGGCGGTCAATTCTAATGCCATGCCTCTGGCTCAACAACCGGTGCCTAATCGAATTGTTAGGCCGATGGAACGACATGGTAATGACCAAGGCTATGAGTTGAGCACTTCCAATGTTCTTGGCGAGGTTAAGGACATGATGAAGCATTATACCGACATGATTACGAAGCAGTATCGACAAATAGCCGTTGATGTCAACTTCCTTAAAAAACAACAAAATTTGATAGGAAGTAGATACCCAGATGAGGGTGCACCGTCGAGGTTTAGTTGCAAATGGTGTGGTGGGCAGCACTATCCAAGAAATTGCCCAAATGTTAAGTGGGACATTTGTGGAAAATCCGGCCATTTAGCAGCTACTTACTAGAGTAAGATCAGTTCCCTCCAGCGAGGAAGTCGGCAACCAGGGCCTGTTAATCATCGTGCCCAAGGAAATGATTCCCAGCGAGAAGACGGGCCTAAACAAATACTTCAACGACCAAAGACTACAGTGGAGGAGCTACCTAGTGGTAGTGGGGTTAGTTTGATTGAGGCTGTACGCGTTAATGATGCTGAAACCTCTAATTTGCGAGCTGTTCTTACAAGAGGTCAAAAGGGTAGAGAGGCTGACAAGGATAAGCCTGTCGACGAAAACCCTAAACAAGGCGACAAAGGAACGCAAGTTTTGGATCCTGCCATGAAAGGGGGACCTTTGAAGCCCGTAGAGAGTAAAGCCAATAAGGAACCACCAAAGAAGAAGGTAAAAGTTAAGAAAGAGGCAATAAAGCCGGTTCAACGACCTAAAGAGCGGATGGTTTGGCGTGAAAAGCGAGCTCTATCGAACTATCATGAATTCGATTTGGCGAGCTCTCTTTGTGAAGTCAAGCCGGATGTGAATCTCTTACAGCTTATTAAGCTTTCCCCAGGAGTACGCAAGGAATTTTGAAAGATCCTGCATACCGTGTATATTGTAGAACCTTTGGGTATTGCACGAGTTGGTAATGACTGGTTCGAGCATGCTGAGAAGCATTGCCCAAGGGTTGTAGCCTATGTCGATGGGATATTAGTAGATTATGCCATTGTCAACACGGGATCATCTGTTAACATTATGAGTTCTGAACTGATGGAAAGGTTGGGTCTTGCGATCCAGAAAGATACCTCCACAATTCTCAGAATGGCAGATGATAGTTTGAGACAGCCGGAAGGCTGCATTACTAAGGTCCATGTCACTGTTGCAAATGTAGAATGCCTGTTGGACTTTAGGGTGATTCGTTTTGCAGGCCGTCCAAGTTACCAAGTATTACTTGGACGACCTTGGATCTTGCAAGCAGACTGCCAAGTAGATATACCCGCCGGTCGACTAATATTCGGTAGAGGTGCCTAGCGTGTGGTGGTTGATGCTTATCCTGAGTCCCCGCAGAGTGAGAGAGCTCCTCTATCTTCTACAGAATTGGAGACATTAGAAGATTTATCTGCCAGTGAGATATCATCGAGTGATGAGTCCAAAGAGGGACCCACCATAGAAGACATCTATCAAATTACTTTGAATGAGCCGATAGAGGGCCAAGATCGTATAAGAGATGTAGATGTTATCGAGCTAGACCTTGGTACGCCTGATGATTCGCGGCCAATCAAATTAGATTCTATGCTTAGCACAGCAGAAAGGGAGGACTATGTGGCCCTGATCTAGGAATTCCGTGATATCTTTGCCTGGAGTTATGATGAGTTGAGAGGCATTCCTCCTAGTCTTGCTGTTCATACAATTCCGTTGAAAGAGGGTAGTCGTCCTGTACGACAGAAAGTAAGGCGTATGCCTTTCGAACTGAGGGACGGGATGTTTGAAGAGTTACAGAAGCTTCAGAAAGCGGGTTTGATTTTTCCTGTGCAACACACGGAATGGTGTTCGCCAGTTGTGATCAGAAAGAAGAATAATAATCAAATCCGATTATGTGTAGACTTTAGAAAGCTGAATAAGCAAACAGTTAAGGACTACTACCCGTTGCCATTTATTGACCAGATTTTGGATCAATTAGCGGGTAGGGAGATATATTCGTTTATGGATTGCTTTGCAAGATATAACCAGATGGCAATTGCAGAAGAGGACAAGTTGAAAATGACTTTTATTACTGTATTTGGTACTTTTGCGTACCATGTGATGGCCTTTGGTTTATGCAATGTGCCTGGTTCGTGGCAACGAACAGCAGATAAGACATTCGATGACATATCCCCTGAAGAGTTGAAGGTGTTTATTGATGACTTAGGGGCCGCCACCGTGAGAGGAAGGTAGTTGATAATTTTAAGAAAATTCTTTGAGCGCTGTAGACAGTTTTGTATCGCCCTAAACCCACGGAAGTGTGTTTTTGGAGTACCTTATGGGCTATTGCTGGGTCATGTGGTTAGTTCGGTAGGAATTGCGACAGATCCCGAGAAGGTCAAAGTTATAGTTGCCATGGGTCCACCACGCACTCCGAAAGAAGTTCATAGCTTTCTGTCTTCGGTTGGTTATTACCGTAGATTCATAAACGCCTTGGCAGAAAGAACGTTGCCGCTTACAAATTTATTGTCCTTTAGCTGCTTGTTTGTATGGGGTGACCCTTGTAAGGTAGCATTCGAGGATGTGAAACAAGAGCTAGCAAGAGTGCCCGTTTTAAAAGCACCTAAAAGAGGTGAGGTATTCTATATATTTTCGGCAGCCACCATGTATAGTATCAGCTGCTGCTGTTTAGCCCAAATTTGGGAAGAGAAGTGGTACCACCCGATTGCTTTTGCTAGCCGGAAGCTGGGGGTATCCGAAATCAATTATACCTACATGGAGAAGTTGTGTCTAGCGATGGTCTTTGGGACCAAGAAATTCAGGCATTATATTCTCTATGAGAAAGTCGTGCTTTATACGAAGGCGGAGGGGCTTCGACTATTGATGAATAAGCTGCAGCCGTCTGATCGTCTAGCGAAGTGGTTGATCACTTTGCAGGAATTTGATTATGAAATCAGGAGTAAGCCACCAAGGTTACAAGGCATCGTGGAATGTCTTGTGGACTTTGGGGAGCCGAAAGAATCTGTGGCTGAAGGTAGTGATATGGAGTTGTTATTTAAAATAGATATGGCATCTATTCCCTCCTGGTACGCTGCAATAATGCATTATTTATCGATAGGAGAGGCGGGATCCGAATTATCTAAAGCTGAGAGAAGGAAAATTAAGCAGCAAGCGTTAAAGTTTGCCTTGATCGCTGGTACATTATATCAGCAAGGGGTTGAATTAGTGTCGGACCGCGGAACCCATTTCCTGAATAAGGTGATCAAAGGTTTGACAGAGATGTGGCAAATCAAGCATAACAAGACAACCCCATATAACCCGCAAGCCAATGGGCAAGTTGAAAGCACCAACAAGCAGCTTGTGGGCATCCTGTCCAAAATTGTATCGAAAAAGAAATGGGATTGGGATAAAAAGTTATACGTGGCAGTGTGGGCCTATAATACGACCTTCAAACAAGCCACTGGCCATACCCCGTTCAAGTTAGTATATGGGGAGGAGTGTGTCTTGCCTTTAGAGATTGAGCTGCCGACTATTCGATTTTCCATCAATCATTCTTTGAGTGATGAAGACGCACTTTTTGAGCGCTTGTCGACACTGGCACATTTAGATGAGCTTAAACTACAGAGCTTATTGCACCAAGAAGTGGAGAAGCGCCGAATGAAGCAGCTACATGACCTTAAAGCCAAGAAATACACCTTCAAGAAAGGACAGCTTGTTCTATATTATGACGCACGACGTGAATTATTTCCAGGCAAGCTAGAGCCCAAATGGGATGGGCCCTATAGGATCGTTAGAACATGAAAGAATAAATCCACAGTCTTGTTAGCTGACCTTGAGGGGATTGAATTTAAAAATAAGGTTAATCTTAATAAGATTAAACCTTATTATTTGTGATTGCACTAATACTATGACTGCCTTGCAGGTCTAGGTGAGATCGATCAAACATTTGCAAGGAAATCGTGATAGAGGTTGCTGGGTCGTATGATCCCTTATTTAGAACACCCATATTTAGAACATAGGTATCATCAAGGAAAGCTCATTTGGTGGAGCAAAGGATACAAGGTGATTGAGCAAGAAGGCGGGACATTTATTTGGGAGATCAAGGTCTTCTGCCATCACTGCCTAAAAATTTTGACGAGCATCCCTGTTGAATTCAATGATGATGGAGGGATGGAGCTTACAGTCCACCCGTTGAATATGCTGAATTTCGATTACCATAATTACGAGTAGAGTTCAGGATGGCGGGATATGTAAACCCTTTATGGACGTACACCTTGTACTTTGATGGGGCGTCCAGGGGTGCATGCAAAAAAGGAAGTGTAGTTGTTGTCATCCGAGACCCCCGACGACGCATTGTCATGAAGTTAGCTACTAATCTCGGGGTGAATTTTACCAATAATATGGTAGAATACAAAGCCCTAATTATGGATTTGAACATTGCAAAGAAGGGTGGTATCCGCCAGTTATTGGTGAAAGGGGACTCTCAATTGGTTTTAAATCAACTCAATGGGACGTATATGGTACGAAACCCCATCCTTTGCATGTACCATCATACTGCCATAGCCCTGCTAGACGAATTTGATAGAGTGTCTTTTCAGCTGATTCCACGAAGTTGGAATCAGTTTGCCGATTCATTGGCTAATTTTGCGTATGAAGAAGACCTCTTCTTTAATTGTGGCCCTTGTCCCGATATATCTATTGATGATGAGACAGTACCTGGTCGTTTGTGGGGTATGCTTTCTGAACATGCCCTCTTTGGTAGACGATGGTTGATCTGGGTGATGCAGAGGGTAAGCGAGACTCATCTTCCTTTATTATCTTGGACCCACAAACTGATTAGACGACATGTGATGCGAACACCTCTTGCGATATACGCAGGAGGGATGGGTCATAATTTAATGCACCTAGTTTAGGGCTACGAGCCTCTGTTCCCCTGGGAATGGTATGCTTTGATGTCTATCATAGTTGTTTCCAGGAGGATGTTATGAGTAGTATTGTTTGATTTCATTAGGCCAAGAGGGCCGATTCAGTTTTGTGGTGAAGTGTTTTATTTCATTAGGCCAAGAGGGTCATTTCCCTGCCTAGTGCGGGTGCGTTTAATCGGGTTTTTGGTTTAAGTGTTGTGCTGGACAGGTTTCGTGATTCGTGGAATTTGGTGGAGCCTGGAGGAGCCTTTGCTGCGAAGGAAGCTTCTTGTGGCCAATCCAGGTGATACCTCTCCTTTACGAGTACCTTTCTTTCCTGTTATATGTGTCTTTGTACTTGTCGAGGGGATATATTTTTGTTGGGGACCGGCAACTAAGGCATGAAGTCCCAGGTTTAGGCTAAGTATGTTTGAGGGAGGTCGGAGTAGTCATTGCCTCCTGTAAAGACATTGTCAGGCATCGAAAGGCCTGTTTTAGAATGAAGTCCTAGTGGCCCTGTTCTGCTAACCTGCTAAGCAGCCGTTCTAGGAGTTCTTGTTAGCAGTGAGGCAGTTAGAGAAGCCTGCCAGAAGATAATAATGATGATGCCAGGAAACCCTGAACATCCTACAAGATGAATATAAATACGAAGGTGTGTAAAAAGGGGTTCTAACCCCTATCAAAGAAAAGAAAAGAACTGAAAATATATAAGCAATTGATCATTGCCTTGCGAAGGCCTGGTAGGTTCCTGGGGACGAGTCAAACCTGGGGCCGATACCTTGTCTTCCTAGGGGTGGCTTCTTTTCTGAAAATAATAACAAAATAAGGAAGGTTGGAGCGAAAATAAAAGTGAGCGTTAGAAAAGGATTAAGTGTCGCCTTGCAAGGGCTTGGTAGGTTCTTGGGTGCCGAGACAGGTCCTGAGGCCGATGCCCTGTTCTCCTTGGGTCACTACGCTCAGCTCCCTCCTTTTTACATGCCCAAGTATGTTAATCAAATAAAAACCCTAAAAGAAGAAATGTACTGAAAGAAAATACTTCTTGATCAGGCTATAGGAGTCCTCGCCTTGTAGGAGCTCCTAGTTGTGTTGTCCTTAGTTGGTAAGTAGTTCAAACTACCATTTAGGGCAACCTCTTTGATAGGTTTTTTAGTTTGGCTGTGTTGGAGCAGTTGGTTAGCGACTCACTTTGGATCTTCTATTAGATGATGCTAGGCCTACTCCTTGTGGATGTCATGCCTTGGTTCTGTCAGGGGTAGGGTGAGCATTGTGCTGAATTTTAATATATATTTGTTTTGTATCAGTTTGATGCTTCTTTGGTTGTTTATGTGCAGATATGTTCGTGGATTCGACGGGCTGAGTCGCCCTATCCCGTGGTCACCAATGAGAGCGAAATTTTTGTGCCGAAAAGTGCTTAAAAATAGCTAAAAATTATGAATATCAAGGGAAAAATATGCAACGTCAAAGGCGGCGGCTCGATCTAGGACGATTTTAAGCGCCAAAGTGCTTTAAAGGTGCCCGAGCGACACTTGTTGATTTTTCATAAATTTTCAAATAGTTGTGCGGGTTGACACGAGCTACTGGCCAATGCGGGATGCCAAGCCGGACACCCAGGATTTTTCAGAGCTCGATTCCGAGTCCGGACGGGGAAATAGCCAAGAATTGGTCAAGATTTGAAAGAGTGGCCACAACATGGACCAAAGGGGGGGTGCCCTTTGGGGGAATTTTAACCCCCCAACCACAAAGCATGCAATATGAAGAATCGTGGGCATGAGAGAGATGAAAAAACGTGATCAACAGAAGGCGCCGAAAAATGCGCCATGGATGGAAAGAGGGCATCATGGCTGTTACAAACACCCTGCCTAATGGATTATGGGGCTTCATTCCCTTCTGTCTGTGGACTCTATCGCCGTCCTTCGCTCCTCAATTGATGGCCTGAATGCTGAGATAGAAATCTAGTCTTGCTCTCTCCTCCCTCTCTCTCTTCTAAGGGGGAATTCATGTGGGAAGAGGAAGGAAGAAGAAAGAATGATGGAGGCTTGTCCGGCATTGATCGGATTGCTCCACGGGCTGGAAATGGTGATTTGTGATCGTCATGAGCATGAAGTGCTGCTGTTTTTCAGATTTGCAGCCATGGACACGAAACCCGAAACACGCAAATAAGCGGTAATTCAATTTTTTCAAAGGAAATTTGAGAGTTCATGGCTTTTGATTGATGAAATGTTATTCATGTGGGCTAAAAATTGTTTATGTTGCTGTTTTCCATGAGTACTTGTTGATCATAATCAGAAAATCAGAAAAATATGCATCTTGTGGCTCAAAATAATACACTAAAACACGTAAAATATGGAAAATCAAGGGAAAATGATGTTTTTGGGCATAAAAATGGAAAAATGAATAGGAACACCAACTAAATTTTCATTTTCCTGCAAGAAGGAACTAAGGGCCACAGCCCATAACCTATTTTAAATTTTTAGTGATAAAATAATGCAGAAAATAAGGGAAAATACAAGGAAAATAGAGAAAAACCATAAAAAATAGGGAAAAAATGCATTTTGGGTGCGGAAAATTAATGAAAATTAAGAACGATGTTTGTGAGCTGAAGCATGAGGATTTGCCTCAGTTCATCCCCACCTTCTTGTTCTAGTGTGTTTTTCCCGCTTTTTACACATCAAATGATGGCAAAATGCCCTATAAATCTATACAACAATGCAACATTTGATCGATGGGAGGGTAGAATGGTTAGAGTGTGTCTAAATGTGGAGTAAGATGATGAAAATATTGTTGTTTTTGTTTGCATGCCATATAGGTCGGTGAATAATTATAAAATAAGAGCCTAGTAGCACGAGGGTGTCCTCGATGCTAGGTTCGTGCAACGCCGCATAAGAGCGGTAGTTGAAAATCATTGAAAGGATGTTTTCCACATGTGCACAATATTGATTTCATAACTGTTTGAGCACTTAGCATCCACAATATGCATAAATCATGGAAATGTTAAAAGGTATCAGAAATCTTGGATGCACAGCAATTGCTTTCATTAGGACCTTGACCCACGTTGAGTGAGAGACAGGACACTGGCCATAGGCTAGTCATGGGGTCTAGGGGAAAGAGACGTAAGGACAATGGTACATTCCTGTATACGATTAAATGGTACCTTGAGTGGATTTTGTGCGACATGTTTATATGTTGAGCGATGCACTGAGGGGCCAATCCCCAAGGTGTAGGAGAGTCGCAGAGGGGTGGCGGCATCCAGCCGTTGGAGGACCCCCTATGTTTGTGCTTCGTGCCATTAGGCAATGTGTAAAGGACTCCCTCTGAGGAGTAGTGGGTGAGAGAAGAGTGGACTACAAATGACATAATACAAACGCAAGATGTCTAGGAAGGCAATGTATGTGTCATCAACGCTCCTGGCCGTGAGGCACTGGGGTTGTTGAGCGCGTGAGATAGAGGTCTGGCTAGTGCACGAGCCAGTGCCGACCTGTTTTAGGTTCCATCACAAGGTATTCCAAGAGCTCGATAGTATCAACGGCAAAGGGTATTGATTCTTGACTGTTATCTTGTTGAGTCCTCAATAATCCATACACATGCAAAGTGACCTGTCTTTCCTCTTCATGAATAGAATGGGGCTTGAGAAGAAGACTTCGAGTGCCTACTAATGTGTGGCTATATGTAGTGTATAGTATGTGTAGGTATGCTTATATATGTGCCTACATGTGCAGCTTTGTGAATCTATATATATACCTATGTGTTCAATTATGTGAGTATAGTGTGTGAGATATGTGTGTTTGGTGTGTAATGTGTTTGAGTTAGTGCATGGATGAGGTGGTATGTGTGTGTGTATTATGTGTGGGCATTGATGTGAGATAATTGTTCATCAATTTTGTAATGTGTATAACTATGTTATGTGTGAGTGCATGTGTGTATGCATATCTGCCACTGTATGCAGTGTGTGCCTACATGGATATGTGAAGTGTCCATGTGTGTATCACTAAGAAATATGTGTGTGTGTGTGTGTGTGTTTATGTGTGTGTGTATGTGTGTGTACACTGTATTATGGATAGGTTATGTATATATGTACATGTGTGTCCGTCTTGTGTACTAACAAAGGTCCACTTCCCCATGTACTTCCCACTCTCTTCCTCCTTGTATAGGAGGAATTAAGGGAATTTAAGGTGGGGTGGGCATGTGTGGGGGCTTTTGCATACTATGTCAATGCACATATCACTAATTTGTGGTGTATAGGTGGGATGCATGTATGTCTAATGAGTGAATGTGGTGGTGTGTGCCATGTCCGGTGTCGTAGAGTTCATGCAAGAGCTGCAGAACACGGGGTTCAAGATATAGTAAGGAAAGAGGCTAACAAGAAGAACTCAAATTTTTGATGCCAAAGTACTATATGTTGCTTGTCAAGTAAACTACATGAGGTCCATGTTTAGAAAAATCTGTAGTAACTCATAACCAGCTTTGCATTCAGGTGTTCGAGATCAGTTTTGACATTGGCACATAGACTTGTTAAAATTTGCTGGGTAGTAATCCCTGTAAACAATTTTCAGAAATCCATACAATGACAAAACAATGAAGTTCTGTGGGCAGCACTGCTCACAGTGCTAGTAGTATTGGCCTGCTTAAGATGCTGATGCTATTTCTGATCCTGATCATTTGATACTTAAGCCTTGCTTGGCAACAAAAGAGGAGCCATCACTGCAAGAGCCACCATCACAATAGCAGCTATTCTTTCTGGTGCCTTTAAATATGCATCAAGTGCCACAAGAAAGAGTATGAAGTGACTATATGTTATTTTACTCTGGAGAGATTGCACAAAATCCCTATCTTGGTTGGAGCATCAAAGCAGAACCTTGACAGATTCAAGAGGAGGTGCTGCCACTCTAACATATCCAACAACATCTCTTTGTCTCAGCAGGCTATTCAAACCATCGGTTCCAGGTAGAATGTGCCCCTAAATTAGTTGTCCTGGACAAAAGGGGATTAGGAGTATTTTCAATCTTCATGACCAATTCTTTGCAAGCTACGGATACACAATCAGTTTTTTTTAAAAAGTCCTCCAGCTCCTTCTGCAGAAGCCTTATTTCCTGGTTCAAACGGTTCAATCGACCTGCTTGTGGTGCTTGCCTCTAAAATCAGGGATTTGGCGGGGCTGAGGGGCAGTAGCCATAATCGTCTCCCTTCTCAAGTACTAGGAAGAAGCCAAGACATGTCTAGGGATAGATGACAAGGAAGACAGCAGGTGGACGATGTCGATGTGGATCGTGGTGGCTATCATGGTGTCTGTGCGGTGCGGGAACAGCTAACCCACAGCTCCATCGTGATCGTATCTTTGACAAGGTCAACATTGAGCCATTACCACTGGCTTTCAAAATTGCTGGCCTTGGGGAACGCTTTTCTTTTTCAGTTTGCTCAGATTGAGACAATGGCTGAGCAACTTGTTGCTGAAGTGAGCCAGAATCCCTTGATGAGAATATCATGTTAGATCGTCCTCCATCTCGTAGCCAGGAAGTACCCATTGGAATCGACGCACCAGTTGCCTCAATTCTTCTTATTGCGGAAGACTTCTGCTCTGCTTGAAAGCTTCGTTTCACTCTTCATCGCCATGGTTGATAACATCCAGGGCAAATAATTTGTGGTTCGAAGACACGCCAATCCTGACTCCCAAAATCTCAGTTCAAGATGGTCTTAGCTTTCAAATTTCAGCAAGAGATTGCCACAGGAGAAGGCAATAGCAGTGGACATTCAGATTCTCGTATCTCTGCATCAGAATAATCTCGACCTCATGCTCAACTCAATCTCCTTCGCGTTCAAGTTTTCCTTTCTTTCGATCCCTCTGATTCCCCCCCTTTTCTATTGCTTCGAGGAGGAAAGCCACTAGAAGATTCAGCCGCTTCTTCTTCTGATAATTGATTTTGGATTCAACAAACTTTGTCGATGTTGAATGATTTCGATAAGCTGCAGAAACTACACTAGAATCAGTGGTTTGGTTGCCCTGCACCATCTTGAGTGGAAGCCGGCCATTGATAGCGTTTTTTCAAAAATCCCGGGGATACCCCCCTTTCTTAGCTTTTCCCCCCCTAAA
Organism: Lygodium microphyllum; assembly: GCF_053477565.2. Classification (NCBI taxonomy): domain Eukaryota; kingdom Viridiplantae; phylum Streptophyta; class Polypodiopsida; order Schizaeales; family Lygodiaceae; genus Lygodium; species Lygodium microphyllum. Next base: position 37,393,549 of record NC_141161.1, read on the forward strand.
TTCATAGCAATGCGCCCCTTTTGAATTTTGAGTGCCCCCCCCCATCTCAACTTAGCATTAACAAAGCTATTTTGAGGATGCAAACCTTTTTATCTTTCTCTCCAATTTTCGAAACGGAAAGCCTTCTCACAAAACAATAGGCTCTATGGGCTTTTCTTTTAGATCCCTCATCCGGACGGGCAGCTTTAAGTCGATAATCTAAAGATTCTCTGTGGGTGTCAATACCATCACAAACCCAAATTTATAAAAACTTTCTAAGAGTCTTCTTATAGACATCCAAGAGTCCCCTCCTTTCTTTGCAGTCTTGACTTCATTGGCATGGAAAATTCTAACATATTCAAGGGAATACACAAGAAGGAGGGAAGAATCAATCTTTATTCCTCCATTCAAAAAGTCTTCGGCAAAGGCATATGAACCCTTCTCCTCCATGGTAGATAGTAAATTGCTTTATCCCGCATATTACGTTGACCTTGTTCACGTGCAACCTTTATCTTCATAGCTTAAATGTTAGCTTCTACAAAGCTTCCTTTGATTCCATGATTTCCTGCACTTTTCTTGGAGATCATCATTGAAATTAACAGCTTGATAATGTCCTTTGGCATCAATTTTTCATATTTTTCTGACACACTTACAACATGCATACAAACAGAAACACACACAAACACACACACACTAGTGGAGTATATACATTGGATGGAGGTACTAAAAAGGACGGATTATCTTAATGCATCAATCACACGCAATGAAATACACGCGAAAAGATAACACAGATGCACAACAAAAATGGAGGTGTTTACGGCTCGGATGTGCAACAGCACGACATCCACCCCCTCTAAACCTGCGCATCCTGCGGATGAGCCAACTATCCAGGATCATCCAAGTCCACAAACAGGTCCAGTCCTTCATCAGTTTCTAGTAGACCTGTTTCTCCATGAGCTTCATCATCCATATTCTCTGCTTCTTTTGCTAGACTTTCTTCTACCTACTCTTCTTCTGCCAATGCTTCAGGTGCATACTCTTCATCTTCTCTTCTCTTGAAAATCTTGACTCGTTTTCTAGCAATGGGCACCCTCAATACCGTCCCATCCAATTCAGCCAACTCATAGGTAGCATTGTCAAAAACCTCTTTCACCTCATACGGTCCAAACCATCTTTGAACCATTTTTCTCATGCTACTATGTTGATTCTCTAGACTACTGTCATAGACTAGAACCCAATCTCCTTCTTTTATGGCTCTAGGCCTCAAGCGATGCCTCAAATCAAACCTCTCCTTGTTTCTGAGTCTGACTGCCTTCGAACGATCAACTGCTAGCTGCACATCTTCTATCCTTCTCTCTAGTTGACGAATCCGAAGAGCTAGTAGCTCCTCCCTTGATAAATTCTCTTGCCATGGAAGACCACTCCACGTGAGAGCACAGCTTTCTGTAGGCATGACAGGCTTTTGCCCATACATCAACTCTGCAGGCATATATCCAGTAGTCATGCTATGTGTAGAGCGGTCTGCCCACAATGCAAAAGGTAGTAATTTCGGCCAATCTCCAATCCGACCTCTACAAGCTTTTGCCAATGCCTTAACTATCGGCGGATGTCCTCTTTCGCTCTTGCCATTTCCCTCTGGATTATAAGCAGTAGTAAGAGCCAACTTAATCCCAAGCCGTGAGAAAAATTCTCTAGCTTCTCTGCATCTAGCTCTCCACGATCAGCAGTAATCTTGCCTATACATCCATACCTGCAAAATATTTCTTCCAACAAAAATTTACATACTGTAGTGGTGGTATTCATCCGCAAAGATCTGCCTTCAACATAGTTTTTAAGATCCTCCCTAGCCAAGACAAGATATCTCATCTGCCAAAGTCCCACTAGCAAAGTAACCAAGTCTACCACCCACTTATAATGCATACATAGTGGATAGGTCGGATGCAACTCATCACGATGCCGCACTAAAGAGTAGAGTTGACAGTCCCTACAAGTCTCCACAAAGTGGGAAACATCTTTATACATCCCTTTCCACCAGTATCTTTCTTTGATTTTCTCATAGGTAGCCCACACACCTCTATGACCAGCCCAAGAACTCTCATGAAACTCTCGCATAATCTGTATCTGCATCGCTACCTCACAAACTACTCTCAAGGGTAGGCCGCCTCTCTTCTTTGGATGCTTCCAAAGAAAACCATCTTTCAAGAAATACCCATAAGACTTTCTTCTGATTTTCTTGAATTAATCATCTGTTCAATCAGCTCTTCGAGTCAATGAACTTAGATATTGTCCAATTTGCAGCCACTCGTCAACATAGAGTTCTTTAGTAAAGTCTTCAACAGTAGATACATGACAATCATGAACAAGGACAAAAGCTGCAAACTCTGTCTCATCTTCTTCTGCAAGCATTGACTCCTCATCCTCATATCTCGCTCTAGACAGCATGTCGGCAACTGGATTATCTTTCCCTGCTATATGTCAAAATTCTGGATTCAATGATTTGATATAGGCAATCCATCGAAGTATCGCTATATCTGGAGTCGAACAGCTAGTAATCATACCAAGCAAAGGCAAGCAATCTATTTCCACAACAACTGAAGCACCAATAAAATACCCTTTATCACACTTCAGTGCAGTGACTACTCCCCATAACTCTCTTTTAATCTGCGGATATCTCCTCTGCCGCTCATTAAGAACTTTAGCTCCAAAGCGGATTGCATATATGTTTCCATCAGCATCATCCTGTCCCACTGCCCAACCTATGCCAATAGGGCTAGTATCAACTGTCAACATGATTGGCCGTCCACATTGATAATCCACCTTGCGAAGAGTAGGAGCTGATTGCAAGAGCTTCTTGAGTCTACGCATGGCTTTCGAATGCTTCTCATCCCAATGAAAATTCTGCCCCTTTCGAAGCAGGTGATAGAGAACATCTGCTATGTGAGCAAAATGAGGAATCCAAATCATGTAAAATACACAAGCTCCCACAAATCTCCGCACCTTTGAAGTAGTCGAGCAATACTCTGCAATCCTGCTTATGGCATCCACCTTTGCAGGTGAAGGCTTCCTGCCATAATAACCAACCATATGCCCAACTATGATGACTTCATTAACACCAAAGACAGATTTCAGCCCTGAAAGAGTCAAGTTCACCTCCTCTAATCGTGTCAATATTTGCTCACAAGAAACCAAGTGTTCAACCACAAATTGTCTACATCCTCGCAAATCAAGACTCCCATTCTTTTCTTCTTCTGCACAACCCTTAATAGGCACATCATCTAGGAAAGGCATGGTATACTGCGGAATATAGTCTCGTAGAAATCTATGCATAGCATTCATCATATGAGCAACTGAGTTGGTGGCACCTTGAGGCAAGGTACACATCCTCACAAGACCAATAGGTGTCCGCATAGTAGTAATATCCCTGCTTTCCAAGGCAAGCTGAAACTGATCATAACCTGAATACAAGTCACCTAGGGAATAGATGGCTCGTCCTGCAAAAGCCTCAGCAAACTCATCCACAGCTGGACCTGTTCCCACATTCCTGATTGTCACTTTGTTCACGGGCTGCATATCCTGAATAAATCTCAAGGTACCATTCTTCTTTGGTATAGTAAACCACCTGTTAGAATAGGGCACAGAAGAGGGTTCCAAAATCCCCATCTTAATCTTCTCATTCAGCAACTCTATTAGCTTTGGCAAGTGTGCTTTAGGCACAGATATAGGACGTATATTCCATGGCACATGAGGGACAGTGAAGATGACCATAGGCGCAACCAATTCAGGACTAATGCAGCCAATTTCATGAGGAAAGAAAGCAAATGCCTTACCATGGCGACCAAGCATCTCTCTAAAACATTCTTTTTCCACTAGAAGCAAGAAATCATCATTTCCAATCTTCAATTCTGTAAGAGTTTCAACTGTAAATTTATGTTCAATATTTGCAGGATCCCTCAACATAGGCTGCTTCATAGCTTTTTCTATATGCTCATCACTATCAGGAGGAAGCGGCCCTGCAACCGGCTTAACCTTCTTATCAACTGTTTTATACTTCATGTCAACCTTGGCATCAATTAGGCACTCTTTTCTTTGCTGCAATTTCTGCAAATTTTCAGCAACTCTCAACTCTGTTGGTTGAAAGATCTCAGCCCTTTGCTCTATGGACTGCATGGGTGCAGCCTGAAACTCTGTATGCTGAAATTTTTCAGCATTAAACTCTGTTGGCTGAATGGATTCAGCCCTCGGCTCTATGGACTGCATGGGTGCAGCCTCATACTCCATATGCTGAATTTTTCCAGCATTTAACTCTGCTGGCTGAAAGGTTTCAGCCCTCTGCAACTCTGTAAGCTGATCAAGATCAGTCATAGATTTAGTTTGCTGAGTTTTCTCAGCCTCTAACTCTGTTTTCAACATAAAATCAGAAATTTCCTCCAACAAAATTAGTGGAGAAAGACTGGCTGCCAGGAGGCGAGATCTCCTCTTTTCTCCGCACTGTACCACTGGCGTCTCGCAAGACAGCGGTACCTAATGAAAATCCAACTCCTTCGCAGGTAGTGGTGTCTCACGCAAGGAGTCCCTGTTTCTTGGATGAGTTACTCCAACAGTCATAAATTGAACAGCTCTCATACCATCCTTACTGCGTATCCGTGCATAGGCTGAACCATCATCCATCACTTTCGTCTCCATTCTTGCTTCTGTAATGAAAGACTGTCCAAGAATAATCGGATAAGAGCAAGAATCATGAACAAAGCAATGATAATCCTCTTCAACATTACCAATAGATATTCTGATGCTCGGACAAGCAGCATACATATCACTAGAAGTATTATTGGCCGCTCTCATGCGCCAGCCATGCTCTGCATCCGTAGGCCACTTGCCACTCTAATAAACACCTCGAGCAATAAGATTAATCTCGGAACCATGATCGACTAAAGCGACCAAAGAAATCTGTTTCTCTCCAATCCTTACCACCGTCTCAGTGGTTGCTATAGCCCAATGACTGCGTGAAAAATGGCTACGAGGAATGAGGATAGGGGTTTCATCATCTTCATACTGCATAGACTGAACTATTTTCTCCAACTGTGGATTAACAGAAGCATTCTCAACCATCACTGCATCATCATGCTCTTCCCCAAGAGCTCCATGCCATAATCCCTATAAAGCAGGTCCTTCCATCGCATGTCGTTTCCTTCGCAAAAGATCCTGCATCTGATCCTGTATTTCTCTTCTAGCAATCCTAAGAGCTTCTCCAACAATAAAAGTGACTTCACTATTCAAAATTCTTTCATGAAAAATCTTACTCATATCTGTCTGCATATCAAGGTCTGACAAGAGCTTGAATCCTGGCTCCTTTCTTGGTTGCCTCTTCTCTTTCATCTGTTTGTCTCCCATAGGTTGCTCAGGACCTGATTGTGCTGGAGAACTCGTCATAGGTGGAGCTGTAAAGTCACCCCCTCTAGTCTTTTTGGAGGTGCTGAGACCCTCCTCATCTCTTCTTCTCTTTTCTTCAACCATGGTATCTAAACCCTTTGTTTTCGCCATATAAGCAAAAATAGAATACCTGTCAACAGGAGAATCCCATCCCGTTTCTCCTTGAATGCTAGAGCCCACACAAGTCATAGTGGATGCCTGAACTTTCCCTCTTCTCGCTATCTCCAAGGCAGAGGACCATAAGGCAGAGTCTCCATCTGATTTCTACTCAAGCTGAACTCCATAAGCTGAAGCATCTCCTCTAACACTCACATAAGCTAATTGCGTACCCATATCATCAACGAGCTTCTTCATGTCTCCCTTACCAAAGTTCGTGTCAAGAGGAGCACCAGTCTCTGTTAGCCATATCTTCCCATCTTGTCCCCAGAACACTACATTCTTCTTACGCGCTTCCTGAAAAGCATCGCAATCTCTGCAGTGTTGGTGCTCTGTACTATTGCACCAAATACATCATCTCCCTTTTCTTTGGCCAGCTAGAAAAGTATTCGCTGGAGTAGGTGCTACAACAGGTACTGACATAAGTTGCTCTTTTAACTTCCCAACTTCAGCTTTAACTGCCTCTATCGTCAAATCTGCCAAGCCTTTAATAACATCATACTGATAAGGGCACTGGAGCAACCGGATCTGGTGTATTTACAACAGGAGGAGTAGGCTTAGGCATAGAACTTGCAGTAGGGGTAGAAGTAGAGGTCTCCAAAGATTTCTCAGATGCAGATCCTGTATTACGATGCAATCATACTCTCCTACGCTGCTTCTTAACAAGCGCATTCACAGCATCAATGACATGCCTCCACTCGATCTTTAAACCTGAATAAGTAGCTTGATCTTCCAAAAGATCATCCAATTTTTTCGGTAAATCAGCATCAGCAGCTTGTAAAAATAATTCCACTTTTTGCATCTCCAAAGCTTGCTGCTCAGTTCCATCCAACTGATCATAACGGCTCTCAAACTCTCGCAGAAGGGCGGTAACTGAAAGTCCCTTATTAGGCATAGAAACCCATGCTAAGAAATTCCTGCGGTTCATAAGACTTGTATCCTCCAAGAAATATTCATCTTTTAATGCCTTCTTAAATTCTGCCCAACTAGCATGTGTTCCTTGAATTTCTGAAATTCGGACTTCAAGTGCGCAAACCACGATCCGCAAGAAGTAGCGGCTCCAAACATCTTGAGAAACCCCAAAAAACTTTATCTTTTCTTCATACAAATGTAGGTAAGTTGACACTTGTTGGCCGTTGAACTGCTTCATCTCCTATTGGACAGCTTTCAAGGCATCCATGGCATCACTATCACGTTTCCCGTGAGCTTGCTGCTGCATATAGGTTGTAAATGACTGAAACAGATGCTTCATGACATTGTCATCTGTCATCTCTTCTTGCGAGTCTCCCATCTTGCTGAAAATTGACGCAGCATTTCACGTCGGGTTCACCAGAAATGTCGTAGAGTTCATGCAAGAGCTGCAGAACACGGGGTTCAAGATATAGTAAGGAAAGAGGCTAACAAGAAGAACTCAAATTTTTGATGCCAAAGTACTATATATTGCTTGTCAAGTAAATTACATGAGGTCCATGTTCAGAAAAATCTGTAGTATCTCATAACCAGCTTTGCATTCAGGTGTTCGAGATCAGTTTTGCCATTGGCACATAGACTTGTTAAAATCTGCTGGGTAGTAATCCCTGTAAACAATTTTCAGAAATCCATACAATGACAAAACAATGAAGTTCTGTGCGCAGCACTGCTCACAGTGCTAGTAGTACTGGCCTGCTTAAGATGTTGATGCTATTTCTGATCCTAATCATTTGATACTTAAGCCTTGCTTGGCAACAAAAGAGGAGCCATCACTGCAGGAGCCACCATCACAATAGCAGCTATTCTTTTTGGTGCCTTTAAATATGCATCAAGTGCCACAAGAAAGAGTATCAGGTGACTATATGTTATTTTACTCTGGAGAGATTGCACAAAATCCCTATCTTGGTTGGAGCATCAAAGTAGAACCTTGACAGATTCAAGAGGAGGTGCTACCACTCTAACATATCCAGCAACATCTCTTTGTCTCAGCAGGCTGTTCAAACCATCGGTTCCAGGTAGAATGTGCCCCTAAATTAGTTGTCTTAGACAAAAGGGGATGAGGAGTATTTTCAATCTTCATGACCAATTATTTGCAAGCTATGGATACACAATCAGTTTTTTTTAAAAGGTCCTCCAGCTCCTTCTGCAGAAGCCTTATTTCTTGGTTCAAACGATTCAATTCGACCTGTTTGCGGTGCTTGCCTCTAAAATCAGGGATTTGGCGGGGCTGAGGGGCAGTAGCCATAATCGTCTCTCTTCTCAAGTACTAGGAAGAAGCCAAGACTTGTCTAGGGATAGATGACAAGGAAGACAGCAGGTGGGCGATGCCGATGTGGATCGTGGTGGCTATCATGGTGTCTGTGCGGTGCGGGAACAGCTAACCCACAGCTTCATCGTGATCGTATCTTTGACAAGGTCAACATTGAGCCATTGCCACTGGCTTTCGAAATTGGTGGCCTTGGGGAACGCTTTTCTTTTTCAGCTTGCTCAGATTGAGACAATGGCTGAGCAACTTGTTGTTGAAGTGAGCCAGAATCCCTTGATGAGAATATCCTGATAGATCGTCCTCCATCTCATAGCCAGGAAGTACCCATTGGAATCGATGCACCAGTTGCCTCAATTCTTCTTATTGCGGAAGACTTCTGCTCAGCTTGAAAGCTCCGTTTCACTCTTCATCCCCATGGTTGATAACATCCAGGACAAAGCATTTGTGGTTCGAAGACACAGCAATCCTGACTCCCAAAATCTCAGTTCAAGCTGGTCTTAGCTTTCAAATTTCAGCAAGAGATTGCCACAGGAGAAGGCAATAGCAGTGGACATTCAGATTCTCGTATCTCTGCATCAGAATAATCTCGACCTCATGCTTAGCTCAATCTCCTTCGCATCCGAGTTTTCCTTTCTTTCGATCCCTCTGATTCCCCCCCTTTTCCATTGCTTCGAGGAGGAAAGCCAGTAGAAGATTCAGCCGCTTCTTCTTCTGATAATTGATTTTGGAGTCAACAAACTTTGTCAATGTTGAATGATTTCGATAAGCTTTTTCAAAAATCCCGGGGATACCCCCCTTTCTTAGCTTTTCCCCCCCTAAATTCATAGCAATGCGCCCCTTTTGAATTTTGAGTGCCCCCCCCCCCCCCATCTCAACTTAGCATTAATAAAGCTATTTTGAGGATGCAAACCTTTTTATCTTTCTCTCCAATTTTCGAAACGGAAAGCCTTCTCACAAAACAGTAGGCTCTATAGGCTTTTCTTTTAGATCCCTCATCCGGACGGGCACCTTTAAGTCGATAATCTAAAGATTCTCTGTGGGTGTCAATACCATCACAAACCCAAATTTATAAAAACTTTCTAAGAGTCTTCTTGTAGACATCCAAGAGTCCCCTCCTTTCTTTGCAGTCTTGAGTTCATTGGCATGGCAAATTCTAACATATTCAAGGGGATACACAAGAAGGAGGGAAGAATCAATCTTTATTCCTCCATTCAAAAAGTCTTCGGCAAAGGCATATGAACCCTTCTCCTCCATGGTAGATAGTAAACTGCTTTATCCCGCATATTACATTGACCCTGTTCACGTGCAACCTTTATCTTCATAGCTTAAATGTCAGCTTCTACAAAGCTTCCTTTGATTCCATGATTTCCTGCACTTTTCTTGGAGATCATCATTGAAATTAACGGCTTGATAATGTCCTTTGGCATCAGTTTTTCATATTTTTCTGACACACACACAACATGCATACAAACAGAAACACACACAAACACACACACACTAGTGGAGTATATACATTGGATGCAGTATTGAAAAGGACAGATTATCTTAATGCATCAATCACACGCAATGAAATACATGCGAAAAGATAACACAGATGCACAACAAAAATGGAGGTGTTTACGGCTGAGATGCGCAGCAGCACGACACCGGGTGGTACATCATGCACTAGACATACCTCTTTTACTCCCTCCTCCCTCCCTTTTACCTTCCTCTTGCCAATATGGTGGGTGTTTAATGGTGAGTTGGAAGGAAAGGGGTGATGAGTGCCCTACATGTCTTGTGTATGTATGTGTGTATGCATGTGCACATATGTCACTAGTGCATCCCATACAAGTGTGTGAAGTGTGTCCTACATGGTGCCTACAAGTTTGTGGGTGTGAAATGCCTCTAGTGTGAGGGGTGGGGTACATGTGTGTGTGGGGAGGTGAGAGATATGTGTGATTGTGGGTTGAATATGTGTGTATGTGTGTAGATTAAATGTGCTATGCACATCGAGTGTATGGGTGGTGTGTGTGGTGTTTATGTGTGAATGTGGAGAGGAGTCTCACTTGTAGCTTTCTTTCTTGCACAATGGGGGAATATACACAAGGGTGGAGGCTGAAAACAGTTTTCCTCTTCTTAGTTGTGTAAGCCAAAAAGAACTCTTATACAAAGAAATAGAAGAACCCTATATATGGGTCTCAAACCAAACTCAACTAAATAAGGTGGCATACTAACTGAGCCATGAACTAGAGTAGATAAGGATAGCTATCATCTAGCTATTATTCATGGGCGGTGTACCAACCGCATCTGCAACTAACAAGTCGGTGACATAAATGCACAACGGTCACCCTGGCATATCACGAGTGGAGCTCGATATCTCAACACTCCCCCTCGAGCTCAATCCCGATTCCTGCACACCAAGCAGGTCTTTGAACTTGCGCAGCTTCTCTGCGCCCAATGCCTTCGTAAATATGTCAGCTACCTGATCCTCTGTGCTGACATAAACTAGATCAATAAGACCTAGTAAAACCCTCTCTCACACATAGTGATAATGCACCTCAATGTGCTTTGTTCTAGTATGATAGACTGGGTTATTTGCCAAGTATATACTACTCATGTTGTCACAATAAATGACAACTGGCCCATTTGTAGGCTGATGCATATCATAAAGTAGCTTATGCAACCAAGTTACCTCACATGCAGCCATTGCTGCACCCCTGTACTCAGCCTCTGTGCTCGACAAGGCAACTGTAGGCTGTTTCTTGCTGCTCCAAGTGACTGCAGCACTCCCAAAAGAGAACACATATTCATTGGTAGATCGTCTATCAGAAATACTACTAGCCCAATCAACATCAGTGTATCCATGCAACTGTATCTGAACCCCAGTCTCATAAAGTAGTCCATACTGCAATGTGGACTTCACATACCTGAGTATGCGTCTAGCCGCATCCAAATGTGGTTTCCTTGGAGCCTGCGTAAACTGACTTACCAATCCAACAGCATAGCTCAAATCTAGCCTGGTAATAGTCATATAAATCAAACTTCCTACTATGCATGTGTACATAATAGGGTCTTCCAGAAGCTCACCTGCATCTGCGCTCAGCTTCACATTCTGCTCCAAAGGAACTGAAATAGGCTTACAGCCTGTCATCCCATATTTGGACAGCATGTCCAATCCATACTGCCTCTGCAAGATCCGTATCCCACTTGGTGATCTAATCACCTCAATGCCCAAGAAATAACGCAGCTCTCCCAAGTCCTTCATCTCAAACTTCTGCTTCAATAGCATTTTCACATGAAGGATATCTTCATCACTGTCACCTGTCATAATCAAATCATCAACATAAATGACAAGTAGTATAATACATTTCTCTGTTTTTCTCACATAAAGTGAGAAATCTGCCTTGCAAATCTGAAAGCCAATAGTGATAAGATACTGTCCTATCGTGTCAGACCATGCTCTAGGTGCTTGCTTCAAGCCATACAATGCTTTCTTCAACCTGCAAACAAACTCAGGATGAACAGCATGCACATAACCTGGTGGCTGCTCCATATATACCTCTTCTTGCAAATCACCATGCAAGAAGGCATTCTTTACATCCATCTGATGTAAAGACCATTCCTTTGATGTAGCCATGGCAATGACTACTCTTACGGTTGCCATCCTTGCAACCGGACTGAATGTTTCTTCATAATCAATGCCATATGTTTGTGTATACCCCTTGACTACTAATCTTGCCTTGTATCTGTTCACAGAACCATCTGCATCGTGCTTCACCTTATAAACCCACTTACAGCCAATTGCATTCTTACCTTTAGGCAAAGGTACCAATTCCCATGTAGCATTTGCTTCCAAGGCATCCATTTCTTCATCCATGGCTTTCTCCCATTTTTCTTTTCCCATGGCTTGCTCAAAAGAAGTGGGTTTTGGTTCCTGTATCACTTTGACCATATAGGCATATTGAATGGCTATAAATCCATCATATTTCAGCCTATTCACATGATACCTAGCTCTGGTAGACCTGCACAAAGTAGGTTCGCTCCCAGGTGCTCTCAAAACATCCCTGGTCTTCCTTACTCCAAGTGTAACAATAGAAGGAATACCCAACTCATCATCAATGCTCTGTTCTGAGCCACTGGATTCGCCATCCACATAAGAGTGACCTGCATTCACATCAAACATGGGCTGATCTACCTTCTCTTTTCCTTTTCGTGATACCTGTATACCACTATCTGCATTGCTTTGAGAAGATTCTCCTAATCTCAATCTGCCTGTCCATGGCGAAGAATGTGAACCACTGCTAGAGGACGCTCCAGGTCCACTAATATTTTGTGACTGCTGTTGTGAATTTTGTGCAGCATTACCACTTTGTGCATCTACATCATCAATCACATTTACTGGTTTATACCAGCTACTCATCTTATCAAAAACATCTCTGCTCACTGTAAACTTACGAGTAGAAGGGTTATAGCATCTATACCCTTTCTGCTATGCAGAGAGTAACCAATAAAGATGCACTTCTCAGCTTTTGGATCCAACTTGGATCTCAACTCATCTGGCACATGAACATAGGCAATGCAACCAAAAATTTTCAAATGAGAAATATCTTGTTTCCTACCAGTATACCTCTCCTCTGGAGTCATCCCATGTATTGCTGCAGTAGGAGTCCTGTTCATTATGTAGACTGCTGTAGCAACTACTTCAGCCCAGTAAAAATCTGGCAAGTCTTTTTCGTTGAGCATGGCACGAGATACCTCTCCAATATGCCTATTTTTCCTTTCTGCAATTCCATTTTGTTGTAGGGTATGACTGCATGAATATTGCTGCTTTATGCCATGCTCTTGCAAGAACCTTGCAAACTCATTTGAGAGGTACTCTCCCCCTCCATCTGACCTTAGGCATTTTATTTGTAGGCCTGTTTCTTTTTCAACCATAGCTTTAAGAGTTTTGAAATGCCCAAAAACTTCACTTTTCTTTTTCATAAAATACACCCAAACTTTTCTGCTATAGTCATCAATAAAAGTGACAAAATAGTGACAGCCTCCAAGAGATGCAGCTTTAGTAGTCCACACATCAGAGTGGATTAATTCCAATGGCTTCTTACTCTCTTGAACATGTCTAGGAAATGGTTTCCTTGCCTGCTTTCCAAATTGACAGGCTTCACATACCTTATGCATTTCTGCAACCTTGAATTTAGGCAATCCTGCAACAATATTTTGGGCTTGCATTGATTTAAGTCGCTGTACATTAATATGACCAATGCGTTTATGCCAGATATCAATATCTGCAACTACACCGGTCCCATGTGCAAACATTGTTGTACTCAATTCAGGCATGTCTGCATCCAACGTAAACATTCTGCCCTTCTTCTTTCCTTTTTCTATCAAGCGACCTTTATTTTTCATATCCTCAACAAAGCATCCATGAGGATTAAATCCGACCTGCAAGCCCTGCTCAACCATTTGACCAACAGAAACTAGATTCTTGGTGATATTTGGGACATGAAATACATCGGACAAGTATTTCTTTTTCCCATCCTGCATAGACAAAGGAATTTTTCCAATCTGCACAATAGGATGTGCAGTATCATCACCAGTCTCCACAAATCCTCATTTTTCCATTTTCCTTGCATCCTCCATCCATTTTGCATGACCTGTCATGTGGTTTGATGCACCTGAGTCAACATACCATACATCGTTGCTTTCTTCTGCACTTGTCACAGAATTGTTCATGTGCTGCACCATAAATAAATGCTCATTTTTGTCATCACCCTGTCTACTAGAAGATGCATAATTCCCTTGTTGTAATTTTCCATTCATGATGTCATTCTGCTTTTTATAGTAGTCTTTAGCCATATGACCCATTTTACCACAGTAGTAGCATTCAACATTACTATTTGCATTTTGGCCTCTTTGCCATCCACGACGACCTCTTTGGCTCCCCCTACCTCTAGAGTTACCACGTCCTCCTCCATAGGACTGGTTTTCTTGAGTTTACTGCATATTCTGATTTCTACCACGGCCTCCAGATCGGCCTCCTCTACCTCTGCCTCTACCTCTTCCAGCATTTGAGTAGAAGACAACTTCTTTTGAAGTTCCTCCTGAAAAAGATGCACCACCATTTGTCTGCTCCTCCGAAATTAGAAGAGCAATCAACTCCTCAAAATCAGGAAATCTTTAACGGACGGAAATGGATGTTCGGAACTGTGCATAATCCTTTCCTAGACCATTCAAGGTCACAGAAACTAGATCATCATCTTCCACTGGCGACCCAATGGAAGCAAGCGCATATGCAATCTTCTTCACCTTCATGTGATAGTCATTGATGCTCATATTTTCTTGTTGCACATTGTGCAACTCTTGCTTGAGCTGCATTTTCCTGGCTTGTGTATTTGTGCTATACATTTTTGACAAAGTATCCCATGCCTCCTTTGGCATACTTGCATCCTGAATATGCACAATCATAGAGTCTGAAATGCTGATAGACAGCCAATACATAACTTTCCTGGCTCTCTCATGCCATGCTTTAAATGCCTGCATTTGCTGTTGATTGGGAACATCAGGAAGAACTAGTTCTTCTTCATTTCCTGCAACAAATTCCCAATATCCTTTTCCCATAAGGAAATTCGTCATTCTAAACTTCCATGCTTGGAAGTTGTTCTTGTCAAGCTTTTCAATTACAATCTGTGAAAGAGAATTAGAAGCCATTACAGAACACTGCAAAAAATTCTGTCACTGCAAAAAACACAGCTTCACCCTTACAAGGGCAAATCTGCAAAACTAGCGAAAGTGGTATTTGACCACACAGTCACTTCCTAGTGATGATTTTGCATAAACAGGAACCAAGGATGATTCTGTAACTCCCAATGTCTCTGCACACAAGCATATGATGCAATTTCTGTGGTAACTTTTCACCGACCTGTAGAATAGTGGTCGCATAGCATAAAACAGGGCCTTTTCCTGAGTGCGTGCAGAAAACTTCCGCCTCCAAAACAGGCCCCGAAATGGCCTCAAATAAAAAAAACAGGATCACCAAGGGCTAAAGCCCTATCCCGCAACATATATTGCCCTCTTGCTTCACCGCAAAGGGCGTCTCAACCTGAGACAATGCAATCCTGCACTTTCCGGCTGTGCTACCTGCAGAGACTTGCTCGCAAACCAAAAAAATGGAAGCAACACTGGTCTTCTTACCAGAACACCGTGAACTTGGCTTGCTTTCTTGAGCTCCTTACCACGAACAAGGCTCTGATACCATGTCAAGATTGTGGGAGAGAAGGAAGGAGTCTCACTTGTAGCTTTCTTGCTTGCACAATGGGGGAATACACACAAGGGTGGAGGCTGAAAACAATTTTCCTCTTCTTAGTTGTGTAAGCCAAAAAGAACTCTTATACAAAGAAATAGAAGAACCCTATATATGGGTCTCAAACCAAACTCAACTAACTAAGGTGGCATACTAACTGAGCCATGAACTAGAGTAGATAAGGATAGCTGTCATCTAGCTATTATTCATGGGCGGTGTACCAACCGCATCTGCAACTAACAAGTCGGTGACATAAATGCACAACGGTCACCCTGGCATATCACGAGTGGAGCTCGATATCTCAATAGAATGTTGTCGGAGCGTTTGAGTTCAAAAATCTACCACACTGGTAAGAGACAATAAGGTGAAGGGAGATTTAGCGAGAGGAGTAGATGAAAGTGAAGGGGTTTCAAGAAATAGAGGATGTAGAAGAGAATTGATAGAGGTGAATCCAATCAAAATTTTTCAGCATCCTATCATACATGGAAGACATCAGTGTCATACATGGAAGACATCAGCTCATAATCAAGTACATCCACACAAGGGAGGATTGAAGCCCAAGACACATTGAGACAATAGCCCAACTCATATACAAATACATAACATAATCCGTGATCCATCGTGTTGTTCTTCATTGACTGTTATAGGTATTCACCTCAAAAGTACATGTAGCTTCAAGCTAATAGAGATAGAAGCCTTTGCAATTAGGACATAAATCAATTGCTTCTCACAAATCCCTTTCAAAGCTAAAGAAGCACCTCAGCCATGTCAATAACATGTATTTCAACCTTCAATAAAAGCTCCAAAATGCATATAAATACAATCATAGGCCTCTCTAATGAATGCCCACGGTTGCCCTATGTTTAGGGAATGTATCCAATACATACATTCACTTAGATCACTTACAAGCTCTCGCAAATTGAGTAGGCTCTAGGCTACCCTGTTTATGATAGATTTGAATAGTCTAGAATAGCCCATAGACCAAGAAAAATCACTCCTTTGGCTTCCCCAAGTGGTACACTAGATTCCAAGGGCAAGATTCAAGCTTTGGGCATCAAGAAAAACCATAAGAATGAAGATGAAGCAAGAAGAGACCTTGCTAGTCATGGATTCCTTGTTCCTCCCTATTTAGGACAGCACCATAGCTCCCCTCCACTCTACCAAAATGCATACAAGATACACTTTACCTTCCTCCCCCTTATTCTTGATTGTTTCCCTTGAGCTCTAGTTGCATTCTTTGGAGGCTCCTCTTGTGGTCAGCCCACGCTTGTGATTTGCAGTGCAATTCAAGCTGATGGCCTTATGCTTCACCTACATAACTCTAAGTTTCATGTGGCATACTCAAGTTTCCTACTTCACTAATAAAGGCATATATCATGTCCCATGCTCAAACCTAGTAGACTTGATGAACTAAGTGACATCCAAGAAAAATGAACTTAAAGAGGCACTACATTATGTCCTGTTACTTGTCCTGAAACTCTTGTAGACCAAGTATGCAGGTATACATGATCCATAGCCTCTTCATTTTTCACACTATAAACATAAAATCCCATGACATCCGCCCCCTCCTAACGTGCATATCCTCCAGCATGTGCCAAAGTCTTATAGATCTGCAATGTTAGAAGAAGTATCCTTTGCCATGTCAATGTCTTTATCCTCTACCTCTTCTTCTTCCATATTTTCATGTTTATGCTTAGTATCCAACTCATGCAACTCATATGCTAAAGACTATCTACTTTTCAAGAGCTTAATATGTTTGTGAGCCACTGAAATCCTTAGAGCTATCCCATCCATCTCATTTAATGCATAAGTAGCATTGTCAAAAACAAATCTTACCACATATAGACCAAACCACTACTTTGCCATCTTTTGACTGGCACTATGCTAATTTTCCAAACTGTTGTCATAAACCAAAACCCAATCCCCTTCTTGTATAGCTTGTGATCGAAGTCTATGCCACTTGTCAAACCTCTTATTGTTCTTGATCCTTGTAGTTTTCATCTTTTCCAAGGCTGTCTCGATGTCTTCAGGCCTTCTTTCTAACTGTCTAATGTGTAGGACTAGCAACTCTTTTCTATTCAAACCTTCCACCCATGGTAACACACTCCACGTAGCAATAGTCTCCTCAATAGGCATGATTGGCTACTATCCATACAAAGCAAAGGGTAACATTCTTGGCCACTTTTTCATCCTGTCCTTGCATGACTTTGATAATGCCTTAATGATAGGTTGAAGACTCCTTTCACTTTTTCCATTTTCTTCAGGATTACAAGCTGAAGTTAAAGCCAGCTTGATATCGAATCGTAAAAAGAAGTCATGAGACTCATCTACATCCAATTCTCCTCTATTACTAACCACCTTACCAATGTAAGAGAGAAGAGTTGCAGCATTGGAATGTGTGCACAAGAGGGAGAAAGAGGCTCAAAGTACAAGAACAAATTCTTGTTTATTAAGTTGCTCAAGGTACAACTTGGGTACACTCTATCTCAAGTTTGATAGTGACCCATAGGTTGTTTATATAGCTTTTTCCAAGCTAAGGTTAGGGTTTCCCCTGTCCCTAAGGCTATTCACACCCATCTTCCCTCATACTCCCTTGCTTATAGTGGGTTCCTATGCCAATCTTCTAACACTCCCCCTCAATGCCAGGGTGGATTGGATTACAAGGCATGTAAGATGTCCCCCTCTCCTTGGGATGCCTTTATAAATCAGGCTTACAAGAGTGTTTAAGGTAGATGATTTAAATAGTCAAAACAATCGATCTTAAGATGGATTGGAGGCATAGTTGGCCACCAATTCTTTGGGTACATTAGGATTGTTGGGGCATTTACTAGTGATATGCCCTGTCTTCTTGCATTTGTTACATTTCATTTTCTCCGGATACTTCTTCCAACAGTTGTTTACAAGATTTCCCTTTTTCTTACAGAAAGAACATCTAGTGAGAGCTGTATGTACCAATACTTGGTCACGGAAAGTTTAAGATGCCTGATTGTTGCTACTTTCTTTGTGGTTCCTCTTTTCTTCATCCAAACAGGCTTGGATGGTACTTGCCAATGTAGGATCTAGAATGTTGGTGAGAGTGTTTACAAGAGTAGGAAACACCTATTTTACAGCTTTTAGGAGAATAGCAATAACATCTTCTTCATGTATTGGAGCTTGTACAGAGGCAAGTTGTGCCATAAGTCCCTTTATGTGAGAGATGAATTTTCCCAAATCTTCTCCTGATCTATATTCCAAGCTAAAGAATTCAATTTTAAGGAAGATTTTAGTATTTTTACCAATGGCTCCATAGAGCTTTTCAAGCCCATCCCATTTTTCTTTAGCAGTGTTTAGTTTATCAACATGATGAATCAGAGACTCATCTAAGTGTAACATTATGATTGCTTGGGCACGTTGGTCATCCTCTACACCAATCAGATTTGTAGAGTTTACAACTCTAGTGCCTTGAATGAGAGGCCAATACCCTCTCTCCATCATTTTGTACTTTATAAGTACCTTCCATGGGTGGAAATCTTTTCCATCAAACTTTTTAATTTGAGGATGGACATCAACATATGTTGTGGCCATTGAGAAGGTCTTACCACTGTTAGGACAAGGGCAGTGTCTAGTCCCTTACAAATTTTCCACTGAATGAAAAAGCAAATCAAACAATTGAAATCAAAGTTGCACTGAGGAGAAAGATTGAAACTCATATAGATGTAATATTTCAATGTATGACTGTGGTGGTCCTTTCTTATGTGCAATATTCTTCCGAGGTTTAATAGTCTTTTTAGGTTTTAATGAAGTAAACCTAGACTAGACTTCAGGCTCCTCCTTGTGGTATGGCTTAGTGGATGAAGCTTGTGTTGGACAAGGTTGGTCTATGATCTCAATGCTTGTTGCTGATGATTCTGAGGAGAGTACAATGACACTCATCCTTTTGATTTCATTAACCAGTGTATTTGAAACAAAGTCACTCAAGATATGCAATACACTTTTAGTGTATGATGGCCTATGTGTTAATAATTGTACACATAGCCTTACAATTTTGAGAAGAGCACTTAGTTATTTTCATTTTCCGATAAAAACATTCAGATTGTGTAGGTATTAGCAGCAATGATGATTTAAACAAAGTGCCTTAGTGCTTACAGGCACTCATCTCTAGCTCATGTTGCCAGAGATGGTAAATGTTGGTCTTAATGAGCTTGATGTTGACTCTTTGAGTAGAAAAACTTCTAAAATGAGATTCCTAGATTAATAACACACTCTGGAAGAGTTGACTCAGTGATTAAAATCATTTTTGATGACCAAACATTGAAAAAAATTTGAAAATGGATGAAGCTTGAAGCTCCTGGCTATGGCTCCTAGTGACTGACAGTTAGGGTTTGGCTTGTGGTAGCCAGCAGAGGTTTTTTTACCATGTTAGAAAGTAGAGTGGCAGCATTGGAATGTGTGCACAAGAGGGAGAAAGAGGCTCAAAGTACAAGAACAAATTCTTGTTTATTAAGTTGCTCAAGGTACAACTTGGGTACACTCTATCTCAAGTTTGATAGTGACCCATAGGCTATTTATATAGCTTCTGCCAAGCTAGGGTTAGGGTTTCCCCTGTCCCTAAGGCTATTCACACCCATCTTCCCTCATACTCCCTTTCTTATAGTGGGTTCCTATGCCTATCTTCTAACAACCAACACAACCATACCTGCAAAAAACTTCTTCCAATGAGAACCTTCAAACTCCTTGAGTAGTCTTTGTACTAAGAGCTCCACCTTCCACTTGATTTGTCAAGTCTTCTCGTGCAAGTATAACATATCTCATATTCCATAAACCTATAGGCATAGTAACCAAATCAACTACCTATTTGTAATGCATAGACAATGGAAAAGTCAGTTGTAGCCCATCCCTATGCTTTACCATGGAATACATCTGATTGACAGTGCATGATTTCACATAATGCTCCACATCTTTATACATGTTTTGCCACCAATACTTCTCTTTGATATTGGAAAATGTGCCCCAAACTCCTCTATGTCTAGCCCATAAGCTTTCATGAAACTCCTAGATCAACTTGTTGTTGAGAAGCCCTATCTCCCAACACATGCACTAGAGCTCCTCTCTTTTTCTTTGCATGCTTCCATAAATATATGTCTTTCAAGAAAAAGCCATAAGATTTTCTTTTAATCCTTTTTAATTCAGCTTCAGATCACTTTACCTTCTTTGTTATGAGGCAGATATATTGGCCTATTTTGAGCCAATCATCCTCATACAACTCTTCCAAAAATTGTGTTCTCATTGAAGCATAACATTATTGATGCTTTTTCTATATGCCCATCTCTTCTTCATGGCTGAAAGCTCTTCTCTTTTATTGAAATTCCTATTTCATAGTTATTCTTGTTGTATTTGATGTTATGATAGCTCTACATGCATTAATGATAGATTTACTTACTATTTTTAAATCTATCTTTGTTAAGAGAGAGAGAGAGAGAGAGAGAGAGAGAGTACGAGAGAGATACACAAGACATGCTCCCAAAGAATGATTCATATTGATGTAGAGTTAGTATATATAGGTGAGACCCAAGTCAAGTGAGAGATGATATATATAGTTGTAACATCCCCACTCAAACAAAGGTCTCTGGCTGTGCGAGTGAAAAAACCCTTGGGGAGAACAAGGGAAAAACCCGAGCCCCTACACATACCTATGATACAAAAATGATTTACTATAAAGTTTTCTTGAATGCAATGATGCATGCCTCAATCAGTGAGACAAGAACTTGGAACAATACCAAGTGCATGTCTTAATGAACTAAAGCAAGCTTCACTAAGAGCTTTTGTGAAGATGTCTGCAACCATTTACAACTATATATATCATCTCTCACTTGACTTGGGTCTCACCTATATATACTAACTCTACATCAATATGAATCATTCTTTGCGAGCATGTCTTGTGTATCTTTCTCGTACTCTCTCTCTGAAGCAGCTAGACCTTTGTTTGGCATGTAGACCCACTCTCGAAATGACTGCTGTGTAGCCATCCCAAAGTCCTCAAGGAAATACTCTTCTTTTAGGGCCTTCTTAAAATCTTGCCAATGCGAATTTTGAATAAAAAGATCAGTCACTTTTGCCCTCAAGGTAAGTGTGACAAGACGAAGGAAATACTTACTCATAAGTCCAGCTGGTACTCCAAAAAATCCCATCTTGATCTCATACGTCTTCAAATAAGCTAAAATATTACGGCCATCAAATAGCTTTTTCTCATTCTCAACTGCTTCAATCGCCTTAGTCGCACTGATTGCATTCTCCTGCTCCGAATATAGTTGCCTTTGTTGAGACAACTGTTGTTGATGCAACTGCTGCTGCTGTTGCATATACAATTGCGTCTGCTGATTTTGAAGCTACATATACGTAGACATATTCTGCAAAATCTGCTTTAAATCATCCGTTGAAGTACTTGAAGTAGCAATCAATGATGGAGCTGAAGTAGAGGACAAAGCAGGAATTGTAGAAGAGGTTGAAATTGATGCTGAAGTATCTCCCATCCTGAAATTTATGCGACGCTTTCACGTCAGGTTCACCAAAGATGTCGAAGGGTTTTTGAAAGTAAAGTCACGACCACAGAGGTTCTTGAAAATTTCCAAGATAGAAGATTCCTCAATTCCGAAGGTCTATCTCAATCTGCATAATTCTCATAGCTGAAGACTTTTCACAACTGCCAGAATTGGCATTACAGCTCAAGCAACAGTCAAAGTCACTCAGAAATACATCAGCTGCTTCCTCCTATAGTTTCTGATCCTCAATTTCCATAGATCTTAGTTACTTTGGGTGCATTTCTAAAGAGCACAATGATGTAGAAGAAACTGGAACTCTGTCATGATGATATACCAAAGGTTAGACAATCAGCTGATTCGCTTCTTGGCAAATTTACTGAAACCGTATAGCCTATCTCTCTCGAAACTAAGATCATGTCATTTTTCTATGATCTAACTCAAGATTTTTAGGATTCAGTCAGAATTCTTGCAGTGGAGGGTTGTGTGGGATTGAGCAGACTGTGTTGCTAACATTTTGCCTATCATAGTAAAATTTTCATAGGACAAGTCTTGGCGAGCATAATACATGGTAGCAAACCAACCCTATGATCTTTGTAAAGCTGTTTCATTGAGTATTAGCATTTAGCAGGCACTATCCCTCCAGTCGTTCTGCCGGAATTTCCTCGTGTGGTAACAACATTAAGCAAGAATTTTCTCTATTTTAGGTAGGACTTCTGCTAGAATACTTTCCAGTAATAGCATTTAACAGGCATTTTCCATCGACTGGATACACGTTTTGCCTTCAATTAGAAAAGCTTTTTGTGTATATCAATCAGCCTTCTTCTGAAACAATGTCAGGCTATAGAACTTCTCGTAGCATCAAAGGCTAAGAACTTTTATCTGACTATTCTCTCTCTCTCTCATGAGAGGGAAGAAGAAGTAAGAGGCTCAATCTGGTCCTGTCTTAGGCTAGGATTCTGGTGCTCCAATTCTAGCATCATGTTTTGACCTGACTACTTCTGCCCGCCATAGGCCATTGTCAACTACTACAAATTATTCGGAATCCTTTTACTTCTTCCAAGGCTCTCTATGTCAAAGAGCTGCAGATTTCCAATCTCTTGCGTTTCTCTCCCACCTCATCATTCGATCCTATTTCCCCTCAAGCTTTTGGTAGACATTAAGTCCAGTTCTTCCTCCTACGCAATCCTCTGCTCCTTTCTTCTGATCTTTTTTTGATAACATGAACATGTTCCGCATACCACATGTCGTTCTCCCCTCCCGATAGAGCTCCAATTGCGAGACTCTGTCATCCTTTGTGATGTAAGTGATGTTCTCGAGCTGACAATTTCAAACTTCCAGTTATCCTCAGATTCAATAAGGGATCCCCAATAGAGCTTCCTGCTGTTGAGCTCGATGGAGACGTTTTGGCCTTCGGATTCGTGCAGCAACTTCCCGGGTATACAGTCCTGTTTTTTCCCCCCCAGGTCCAGAATGCTGCCCCCCTTTTTCCGTTTTCTCCCCCGATGCTTTTGCCTTTTCTCCTCCAATTCTTTTGCGTTTTCTCCTCCAGAAATACGGTTCCCCTCAGAAAAGCGGGCCAATTTCCCCAACACCAACCACAACCACGTCAGCTGACAATTCTCGCCCATCTTTGATCTTCTTAACATTTCCAGATGCATCACTCTCAAAGCCAGTGGCAACTGTTCCCTTCACAATCTTTACACCCTTATTGGCATAATAGCCCTCATAAAAGGCTGCTATCTCTGTTGTGAAAAGGCGAGGCATGCACCATGGCTCTGGATAGACCATTGTAACGTTGAACTTATTCAGGACCAAAGCTGCTGCAAGTTCCAAACCAATGTAACCACCCCCAACTATTACAGCTGACTCGCCTTCTTTTCCACGAATACCCTCGATCAGAGTATCTGCATCAGTAATCTCTCTCAGATAGTAAATGCCTTTGGCATCTGCTCCTTGGATGCCAAAATCAGTCAGCTTGATGAATGTGGCCCCTCTTGCTATAATCAGAGATCCATAGGTGAAAACAGCTCTAACAGCACTTGTCAGGGTTTTGCTGGCAAGGTCGACTTTAACCACTTCAGTACTAAGCATAAGTTCAATGCCTTTCTCGGAGTACCATTCAGGTAGTAATCTTTAACACAAGTATGGAATCCAGGAAGCCTCGCAACACCTTCTAGAAAAAGATAAGCTTTGCTCAAAGCAAGTCTTTGAATGTCAACAAGTAGGTGACTTTGCTTGGTTTAATGCCCTCATCAAGCATTTTTTCATACTGTTTAAGAGCAGAAATACCATCACTGCTTCAGACATATGCACCAACCATGGCTGTCCATGCAACTACATTGTTGACTCGTAATCTATCAATCAATTAGCATGCTTCCTCTAGACTGTCATGCTTAGCATACATATCGACCACAGTATTATAGATAAGTTCCTCTTGCTCCAAACCCCTCTCCACTTTACTGCCCATGCAAAAAAAAATACAAACACAACAACTAAATATGTACAAAGTAACAAATGTCACACACACAGCCTTTTGGTGGATTTCACACCTCGGATGCGCAGCAATACGATAGCGCACACCATGTAAAAAAATCTAGAGTGTGGTTTCCTTTTAGATTTAGAGAGCCAATGCCACTTTAGGCGTTAGTATTAGTGTCCATGGTTCAAAATATTAGAATTTTGTGGACAAGTTTTTAGTCAATTTTTGATATTCTAGATATTATCTATTGTAAAAATCCATAAAACTATAGATAACTTCTAGATTAGGAGGACATGTAAAAGAAAGCATGTAGCTTTCAGCCTCGCCGGGGTCACTCATGAATATATGTATATATAACGTGAGTTTAAAATAAGGGGTTTTTAAAACACCGTTTTTATACATTTTTTACATACATAGAAGGGTGTCATATAAAGGGGTTACTTATAGATTGAATAGAAAAGGGTTGTATTTCATTCAATAAAGATTCATAGATTAGGATATTTATAAATAGGTCATGAACGCACGTTATATAGAGAATAAATATATAGTGAACCCCCCAAGCTTTCAGCCAATTTGAAAGCATTTTATGTAAAAAAAGAGATTAACGAAATTGTGCGACATGCGATCACTGTTTTTAGGCAGTGAACATCACTCCGAAAGTGGGAGATGAAGAAGGAGTGATCTAGCAGGATTCTAGCCAGGTGTCTTGGTATTTAACCCCCCTTTCGGAGCCATTGGAGGCATCATATTTGCAATCTAAATAGCATAGAGGAAGGTATTATTTTGTACACGTTTTTATCTATTAGAGTTATATTTTCTCATAATGCTGAAAGAAACTGACAAGCTTCATCTCTATTAGTTTTCTTTTATATTTTCTAATTCTTTTTTGGAGTATTCTTCATCTTCAATCTCTTTGAACCCCTTCTCTTTCGTCTACTCCTCTCCTTGAATCTACCTACACCTTGATGTCTCTTATCTTCAAGAACTTTCCTTGAAACCTTCAACACTTCTCTTATCTTTACCTTCTCCGAAGTCTAAGTTCTTGAACTCCCATACATTCTTCTCTTGCCAAACCCCTGTGGTGACCTTCAACCCTACATGCTGCGATATTAATTATAGCAACTGAAGCTGAAGATAAAGAAAACATGAATGCAAAAATTAAAGAAGTGAAAGCTGAAAATGTAATGGTCGGCTGGTCCAAACCAGTTGGGCATTCCACCTCTCAAAAAGAAGGCCATCTATAGCACATACATGAGGAAAAAGAGGCTTGGTTCATTCCAAGCAGTCACTACTCCTGTATGCATTGGGAAGAGCAACAACGGAGACAATCCTCAAAATTGGAGAAAAAGAAACACCATGTACTACACTCTTAGACCATGGCTTGGAGATAAACATCATGGCAAGGATTCTCTATGAAAGTGGCAGTGTCAAGCATTTTTCCAAAAAACTGAAAAGCCCTAGTCAAACTGTAGTTAGGTTTGATTTTTGTTAGCTTAGCTGTTTGCGTGATTGTTTGTTTTGTTGTTTCCCAAGTGGATTTCTTGTGTTTGACTAACATAGGATTTTTTTGTCATTTTGTTTAATTTGTTGAGTGTGAAACTTGATAGCCTTGGTCGAGCTTGGTATTTTTTTGGACAGGATGAAGCTTGTGTTTGCTAATAGCTACCGAACATTGTGGAGCAAGGTATGTTTTTTTATCGAGACTCTTGCACATCACGGGGATTATGGATTCACGAGCACTTCACGTTGCACTTGTTGATGCATTGCACTTGGGGGTCGTCTCCTGTTCCTATCAGATACTTCCATGCCATGGGTTGGGATTATGCATGCTTTGCACCATCGTTGAGCACTTGCATAGCATAAGGTCCGCTGCAACTATATGCAGTAAATTTTAGATGCATGTGCACATGAGAGAGCACATGTCATTGAGCACGCACAATTCTTGCACACACAATTTGGGATGTTCATCACAAAGCTAGGAACCTCTAGTTGAGAGTGTAAGGTGGTTGGAAGAGTTCGAGGGTCATGAAGGACGCCATCAATTGTGAGATGGGTTGTTCATATCTTGTCAACATCTTGAGGACCATAATTTTCTAGAGTGATTGTGAGATTTTGGATGGGTGGAGTGGAGATTTATATTTTATTTATGAGAGTTGAGAGGTGAGAATAAGGAATTTTATCAAGAAATTTTGTTTGCATTTTGCATGACACACGATCACATCTAGATAGGCTAGGCACGATTCTTCAAATGCATACATTATTTTTGTGTGAGCATGGATTGATTGATTGTATATCATGGATCCAACATTGGATATTTTTCCAAATCATGAATGATTGGGCACGGAGTTCATTTCAAAATAATATATTCCTGATAGGGCACACTGCATAAAAACACAGGTTCATATCTAGAGAATATTCATTTTAAAGACTTAAGGATCAAAGGAAAAGATAGTACGTTTTACATCGTTAGCGAGTATTTCTTGAAGGAAAAGAGGACATGTGTGGTCGAAGTGTGTGCAATTACAAGAACAATAGGCCAAGGAAGGGAATAAGTCGTCCAAGATAAAAGATGAAGAAAAATGATGGGATTTACGAAAATCAGTACTTTTTTCCATTTTTTATAGATTGTCATAATTATGCCCACATAGGCTTGTTGACCAAATGTGTTCCGATTGTTTTGAGTACCGGAACAACTATATTCGGAGTTCAAATGACGAAGTTATGATCCAAACAAGTTGCAAACAGGCATAGAGCAGAAAAAACAAAAATAGTGAAAAACAGTAGAAAAGAAAAAGCCAAAAGCTAAAAGCAAAAAGCCTAACGTGTATGAGTGTGGATAGAAAACTATATAAGGAGAGGAGAATGGAGAGTTAAGGGCCTTTCCCCTTGCTTACAATTGTATTATGTGAGAGAGGAGAGTGGAGGGTCGCATGTTAGAGTGAGTTCTAGTCATGCCAATTTGGAAGTTAGAGCTTTTGGATGTCAAAGCACCAAGCATCGGCTCAAGGTTCTTAAGGTACGAAAATATATCTCACTTGGTTTGTTTTTGAATTGTTTGTATTTTCCTTGTATTGTGGTTGTGTGATACTCTACCCACTTCGGGTTTTTACTTGTTTTGAGCTTCAAGAGGCATTGTGTTTTGTCTTGTTTTTATATGTGGCTTGTGGTGTATTATCGAATATTTGAATTTTTCAAATTGTGTTGTGCATTTGACAAAGTCAATTACCCCAACCGGCACTCCTTAATGTCTTGTTATAGGGTTGTGAGTGAGGCTTGCTCTCGATCACCGCTTGCGTAACATCTCTCTTTTTTGGAGTCCCCACTGAGGAGTGCCGAAATTGACATTGTTGTTGTTTTGAATGTGAGTTTGTTTTGATTTCTTGTGATTGTTGAAAATGGTTGATAATCTTTCTAAGCTCCATGGTAATCATATTGAAGATCCCGAAAGATTTTTAGAAAAAATAGAGCTATGTTGTTTGATAGAGAGAGTGACTAATCTTGAGGATAAACTCCAGATTCTTAGGTATCAATTGCAAGGAGAAGCAGAAATTGGTTGCTTGACTTTGAAAGAAGCTTGAAATTTAGGAGACAAAATTTGGACTATGAGACCATTAAAAATGCATTTCAGTGTGTTGAGGATTTTTCTAGGGATTTTGAAAGATTGTGGAATCGATGGAGTTTAACATTGTTAGAAGGTGAGATAGCCCCAGTTATGTTGAAGATAATGTATTTTGTAAAAGGGTTGAAATTAGAAGATTGGAGAGTGAAATTAGAGGTAAAAAACCCTAAGACTTTTGAGGAAGCGGTGAAGATAGCTCAATATCAAGAGAGGAAGACCAAAAGAAAAAAAGAGTTAGGGTTTGATGAACCAAGGGAAAAGTTGAGTTCAAGGCAAGTTGAGAGAAAAGTTTTTGAGGAGCAGAGACTCAGTTATGCCTATCCTGAGAGAGGTATATTACATTCCCTATTTAGGAGAGATGAGTTGACTTGTGAGAAATCAATTGAAGTATGTGAGAAGAAACTCCCTAGGGTGGTTGAGGAGAAAAACACTTGTTTGACTGATTGGAGTGAAGAGTCTAGGGGTGTGAATTCATACCCATTGACCACGGATACTTTTAGTTCAGTGATTAATGATTTAACTAAAGAAGAGGGATTGACTGATGATACTTTGGAGCTTGAGGACTATAAAGATGAGCTAGAGATGGATCTGAGTTGTAAAGAAGAAAAGGAGAGACCATATTGTTTCAAGGACCAAGAGTGATTAGTGATTTAACTAAAGAAGAGGGATCGACTTATGATACTTTGGAGCTTGAGGACTATAAAGATGAGCTAGAGATGGATCTGATTTGTAAAGAAGAAAATGAGAGACCATATTGTTTTAAGGACCAAGAGTTTTCATGTTCTTTGGGAGAGGATGAGAGTCAAGAAAGTTTTGATATTTCTGATGAGGGAAGGTGTGATGAAAGTTTTTATAGTCATGGCAGTGTTGCAGAGAGTAAAAACAATTTAGAGAGTGAGCTTGTTTGCCTTGGTGATAGTATAGATGGATCTGATTGCTTGAAAGATGAAGAGAGAATAGAGGATGATTTTTTGAGTCTTTTGGAAAACTATGAGGGGGAGGGCTTAAAAACGGTAAGTTTTCAAGATGAAGTTAAGGGTTCAAATTTGTTGCCTAATGAGTTTGTGGAGATTTGTTGTGAGTTTGGTTATGAGTTTGATGATTAAGAGAGTATGGAGGTTTTAGGTTCTGACTCTTGTTGTGATTCTGGCATTGGTGTTGTTGACTCTGATGAGTCTTGTGAGTTGGTTGTTGATGGTTTGAGTAGCCCTGGAGAGGCTTTTGTTTTTGGTGTTGATAATGTTATGTTGAGTAGACCTAATCTCTTACTTCTTGATAGTTGTGTAGATAATTGTTTGGTTGATTTAGGAAACAATGTCAAAGAGAAAACTTCATTTGATAGTCTTTTAGTTTCTTTGAGTTCTCTTGAAGGTTTTGATGTTGTTTGTAATGATTCGGATTGGGGTTTTGAGGATCTTGAGAGTGACATTGATGAGGATGTGAGGGAGAATTTGAGTAAGGCTTTAAAAAGAATTGAGAATTTGAGGGAAAAGCGGTTTAAAATCAAGAAAATATAGTTGGAAGAGGTTTGTGAGGAGGTAGTAGGGGACTTGGTAGTTGAGGAGTCTTTTGTTGAGGTTATTGACCCGAAGTTGTTGCATTGTGAAGATGTTATTTGTAATGATGATGTTTCTTGTGAGGTTTCTTGTAAGGATACTATGGAAGGTGTTTACCACTCTTTGTGTGTGAAAGACTCGAACGGAGTCTTGTATTGTTGATGAGTTGATGGATGTGGCTGGGTGTCCTGGAGTGACCCCATTTGTGGATGTTGTTAGTTCTTGTGGCATTATGAGTCCGGAGTTGACTCCTTTTGATGTTGTGTTTGATTTGGATATTGAGTTGGGAAATCCTTACATAGTATCTTTAGGAGAAGTTGTAGATGAATCAGTGGATGAATTTGAGATTGGCAACAAAGAAAGGGTAAAAACTTTATTTAGAGACTCTAAAAGTAACATGGTTTTTCCTAGGGAGGATGGGTGGGATTTGAAGATTTTGGATTATGGTTGGGATTTGTGGGATTTGAACATTTTTGAGTGTGGTTATGATTTGAGGGATTTGAAGAATTTGGAGGATGATGTATTTTTGTTAGATGGAGAGGATTGTCTCAAGGATTTTGATGAGAATTTCATGGATGAGTTTTGTCTACTTGTAAAGGAGTTGTTTGAGAGAAATGTGCCATTTGAGAGAAATGTTTGCAGACTAGGGGGAGGGATAAATATGTCAAGAATTTTTTCGAAAACTGAAAATCCCTAGTCAAACTATAGTTAGGTTTGATTTTTGTTAGCTTAGTTGTTTGCATGACTGTTTGTTTTGTTGTTTCCCAATTGGATTTCTTGTGTTTGACTAGCATAGTATTTTTTAATGCCATTTTGTTTAATTTGTTGAGTGTGAAACTTGATAGCTTTGGTCGAGCTTGGTATTTTTTGGACAGGATGAAGCTTGTGTTTGCTAATAGCTACCAAACATTATGGAGCAAGGTATGTTTTTTTATCGAGACTCTTGCACATCACGGGGATTATGGATTCACGAGCACTTCAGGTTGCACTTGTTGATGCACTGCACTCGGGGGTCGTCTCCTGTTCCTATCAAATACTTCCATGCCATGGGTTGGGATTATGCATGCTTTGCACCATCATTGAGCACTTGCACAGCATGAGGTCCGCTACAACTATATGCAGTAAATTTTAGATGCACGTGCACATGAGAGAGTACCTGTCATTGCGCGGGCACAATTCTTGCGCACACCATTTGGGATGTTCATCACAAAGCTAGGAGCCTCTAGTTGAGAGTGTAAGGTGGTTGGGAGAGTTCGAGGGTCGTGAAGGACGCCATCAATTGTGAGATGGGTTGTTCATATCTTGTCAACATCTTGAGGACCATAATTTTCTAGAGTGATTGTGAGATTTTGGATGGGTGGAGCGGAGATTTATATTTTATTTATGAGAGTTGAGAGGTGAGAATAGGGAATTTTAAAAAGAAATTTTGTTTATATTTTGCATGATGCACGATCACATCTAGATAGGCTAGGCACAATTCTTCAAATGCATACATTATTTTTGTGTGAGCATGGATTGATTGATTGCATATCATGGATCCAAAATTGCATATTTTTCCAAATCATGAATGATTGGGCACGGAGTTCATTTCAAAATAAGATATTTCTGCTAGGGCACACTACATAAAAAAATAGGTTCATATCTAGAGAATATTCATTTTAAAGACTTAAGGATCAAAGGAAAATATCGTACGTTTTACATCATCAGTGAGTATTTTGTAACGTATCCACTTGTATCTTCAGGATACGTCTTAGCAGTCCATCAGAAAGGATGTCTAGAAAGCTCCGCCCGGCACTCCCATGGAATGTTACGGGGTTTGCAATCTAGGGATTTCTACGTCTGCCACGTAGCGGAAGTATTCTGGCCATTCCTAGTTAGGATCGACCTGAATTAGGGTTTTCCTTATTGGTCATTTCCTAACGGCAACTAGTGTCGGACCCAAGCAAGCTACTTTACGCAGAAATGCCAGGTCCAAAGCGGATTTACGCTGCACTTGGTTCAAGGAGAATGGAAAATGAGAGGGATGCAAAGCTCATCCTCTCTGCCATAAGGCATAGTCCCATTCTGTTCCCTAAAATAGTGTAAATCGGGATCAACCATAATTCTAGGTCAACGCTCTTGTTGTTTGTGTTCGTTGACGATCTTCTGGCTGCCCATCGTGATTTGAGAAAAGTTCCTGGCCAACCAGGACCACCCATCTGTAGGATGGACCTATGGCGGACCTATGGCCCATCCTCCGCACTTTCCTTGGGTTGTTTTAGTTATTTAATTACCTAACACATTTAGTTGGACATGTAACAACTTCTTTAATTAGCCCGTTAGGCACTGGCTCTTTCACGTAATCATATCACTTGACATAGAAAAACAATGTCAAACAAGTTCCTTATTAATAGGTTATCATATCTATCTTTGAAATACAACAAGTCCATCCCGTAGGCTTATCCACAATCCACCTAAAGGCTATCCAGCAATCCATAGGGATCACTAATCCAAGTTTTCGCTGGTAGACTAGTATGCGGGCCTCGAGATCCAATCCTGAGTCACGTTAGCCTCTTGTGCAGGGCTCAAAAGGTGAGGGATTTACGGCCAGATCCCCCCCGGGATCCAAGCGTCCTCCTGCTCCAAGTAGCACTCAACAGAGTGACCTCTCATGGCAGGTTCGGTCCACTTTCCCGGTGCTGTTAACAACCCTCTTGGTTAGGGTCAAGCAGGTAGTCGGGGGTAACTAAAGCTGCCTCTCCCTTCAGGCATTCAACTTGAAGTATTAGATATCCATTTATCTTTTAATTCATTGATCAAACAAAACCAAACATTGCTCTAAAATCTGTAGCAAGCACAAACATTTCCATCGGTCATTTTTTTGTTGGCAAATTGCTAAGGAATGAGTCCAGCACTCGATCCGGGATGACTTGCGACTTGGCAAGATCCCCTATATCTTGGATTAGGGCATACCCTATTCACCTGACTTGGTCAAGTCTTAAGTTCATAGATTATTTCAGTTTATCGGCTGGTCTATTGCTTCCAAGCAATCTTCTTTACTCAATAAAGATACTAAATTAGGATGATTAATCATCCTCTTGAAAGATAACTTGCGTAAGGACTTGCCAACCTCATTGCGAGAATTGGCGGTTCCCTTGTGATCCGATCACAAGATCATACGACTCCGCACTTGTGGTGCAAGTGTCGCATCGAACTATGAGATTATTCTACTCATCGAGTGGAGTTACGAAACAATCTGTTCCGGATTACATTGGGCTGACATCGTCAGTCCTAGGGTTCTAAGTTCCATCTCGTAAGATTCTTAGGGACAAACCCTAGATCATTAATTATGTTTCACTGTTCCTACATTCGGTGAATGTGGGCAAGTATTTAGGGTATAGGAGTTTCAGTTTTAGCAATACGTATGATTAGGTCACGTATTAATTCTTAGTGAATTTCTTGGTATTTAACTCATTCTAAACGAGTACTCCGAGGTTTAGGTACTTAGGTTTATGCCAATTTATTTAACTCTTGAAGATAGTTACGTTAATATTTTATAAACACATGACTCGTTGTCTACGCGTAAATTGATTTTTCAACCCTAACTTATCGATTAAGGTTAGGTTAGCTTGATTCCAACTAATCTTCCTATAACTTGCGAACAAAATTCATGCTAAACAAGCAACCTTTTACTTGATAATTTATGCAGTTGACAAATGCTAATTGCCTAGAGTTATGCATTGTAAGAATCATTTCATGCCTTGCACTTTCCTAAGGATTCCTAGCACTTTCCATGATGATTCATTACGAAGAGGATATGGGTTAGTAATGCGATATGTGGTTTATACTTCCATGTTTAAACGAGGTACACTATTTTAATTTTGTTCTATAACAATGGACATTAATCTAATTTTAATTCTAAACCAACTTAATTAATTAATAGATTTTTAAATAAATAAATAATTAATAACCATTTAAAGTTACTTATTTAATAAGTAAGTAATTAATTAAGCAAGCAATAAACCAATCAATTAATAACTAGTTCATAATTAATTATTTAATTAAAAACCAAGTAACTAATTAAGTAACCATTTGATCGATTAGGAAATTACGTATTAATTAGCAAATAATATTATATTTTATATAGTTTACTTCGTTAAATATTTACTTAATAATAATAATAATAATAAATAACTAATTTATATATTAGCTATTAATTAATTATTTATCCAATAAGGTTATATATTGATTGATTAGTTAAAATTAATAACTATTTACTTAACATTAATAAATACAAACTATTTTCTAATGTAATAGCCAATAACTAATTAATTTAAATTAATAACTAATAAATACTAATTTCTTATTTATTAATTAGTTATAAATTAGTTTTTAACAATAAATAAATGTTTTTTATTCAAGTAGTAATTGCTAATCATAATATTATATATTTATTTTATTGAAAAATATTAAATAATTTTATGACATAGTTATTTAGTTATTAAAATATTAATTAATTAATTAATTAATATTTATATATTAATTAAAAAATTTATTTAATAAAAAATCAAATAATATTTAACAAGATGGTATCCATTAGTTTATTGATTAGATATTAAGTGTATGGGTCAAATTATATCGATTAAATTATTAATTAAATTTTTAATTCATAATGGTCAGCTTGATTTATAATTCATGTATATCAACTAGCTTATTGATTAATTAGCTATAATAGTAGAAAATTAGTATGAAGTGAACCATTGTTATATTAATATTACTTAACTTGTTTATTAATTTATATATTAATATTAATCATTTCATATGCATCAATGTATTTTGTAATAGTAATACTAATTAATAAGTTAGTATGATTGTACATTAATATGTTAGTTGTATGGGATTTTTTAGGAGGGAATGAAGAGAGTGCAAGTGCATGTGGATTAGGATCGTCTACCCACCGAGAAAGGGGTCGTCGACGCGCTTGCATCATCTATCTTAATTATTTGGGTTTAGGGTCCAAGGTATGAGAGAGAGAGTGCATGTGGGCCAGGATGGCTGATGAGAGAGAGTGCATGTGGATTGGGATCATTTTGTTACCAAAGAAGGGGTCGCTGATAGCCCAATATTTTGTGTAGAAAAATTTGACTAGCACACCCTCTCCCCCCTTTCTCACATCTCTGTCTTCGTATGGCACATGTCTCCCAATATCCCTTTCTCCATCTCTCTCTCTCTCTCTCTCTCTCTCTCTCTCTCTCTCTCTCTCTCTCTCTCTCTTTGTGACATGCATTTACTACCCCACTATGTCAAAGTGGTTGTATAAGGCCACACACCCCCTATGGCACAACACCTCCCCCTCCCTCAAGTTGTGGATTATTTTCTTAATCTCGCAGATATGTACACCTCCTCCCTCCTCTCTCTCTCTCTCTCATCCTCCTCATCCTCCTCCTCCTCACTCTATCCATCACCCTCAGTCTCTCTCCCAGGCTCTCTCTTGGTGCTCTCCGAACCCCCCCCTCTCTCTCTCTCTCTCTCTCTCTCTCTCCGTAGCACCCACATCCACTCACACACTCACACACACACACTCTCTGTCTCCCCCTTTTTCTCTCTCCCTCCCACATAAATCTTTATATCCTCTCTTTCTCTCTCTTTCCCCCCTCTCTCTCTCTCACTCACTCACTCACTCATATCTAGCACCCATATCCATACATACACACACACACACACACACACACACACTCTCTCTCTCTCTCATGCCAAATACTTTATATATATAGCACTCACATGCACATGGATGCATGTACACTCTCTATCTCCCTCCCTCTCTCTCTCTTGCACACACTTTATATATCCTCCTCTCTCTCTCCCTCTCTTATATTTGACATATACCCCCACACTAAGTCTTTCAATGATACCCATATCTGACATGAGTATTTGTACATGTGTAGATACCTTTGGAAATGGATTCAACATCTAGTACCACACCAGATATTGAGGTTCACATATATGTATCATCCATCTTTGCCAAACCTATTATGCATTACACAAGTAGTCGATTCTTGATGTTGAAGAAGGAAGAAATTTGCAATGGCAATGGCTACCATGTTCTTGCTATCACCCATGCAAATGGCCGAATATAAAGCACACCGGTCCATTTAAACAATGACCATGAGGCTGTCCATGTATATGTTCTGGATACCTTAGTCTCATAAGACTATATTTTCGAACAAGGAAATGGGCCTACATTGTTGCCTTCCCCCACTATAGACCTTCCCCCACTATAGACCTCACCCCACTATAGACCTCACCCAGATCCTCTGTAGTATTGAGAAAACAACAATCAACATGGAAGCCTCACCACCCCCCTTGGACATTGAGAAAAACAAAACCATCCCTATCACGCTTGATGTGGAAGAGGAGGGGATGCAACAATCCTCTTATGCTATAAGTTGGTTGAGTACATAATGTCTTCAGGGAGACCGACACCGAGTCTTATGTCATTTGCTTCCAGAATACAAGTGCTATAGAGAGAGTGGAGGAGATCCGAGTTTTGTATGATGGCAATGTGGCGTATCATCTTCCACTAGTAGTAGACAATGTGTCTAATGGATGGTATGGAGTAAAAATACGATGGCCATTACTGGACAAAGCCCACGTCAACATTGATGGCATTCCTTGGTATTGTTCATCGAAGAAAATGTATTGGAGAGCTAGAGTGTCCCAATAGAGATTGTACCCACATGTCAATTTTTAGCTCCCCAAATAAGGTGGCATGGATAGGTGCAAGATTCTTCATTCACTCCACTATCATTAAAGTGATTGCAGAATCGCATTACATGGTTCTAGCACCCTATCGCAAGTAAATCGCTCTAATCAAGTGCAAATGCATGCCATGCAGGTAAACTCAGTACCACCATACCGACTATTGGAATGTCAAATGTTGGTCTCGAAAGCCTTGGATGCTTCTATTTTAAGAACCCCCCCATCCTACTCTCCAAGTGCGAGTGTGCAGTGTATTATGTGATGTCAACAAGGCCAATGTCAAGACTCTTTATTTATCAAGGCACACATTGAAAGGGAGCGACAGATTGAAGGTTGGACTTGAGAGCTATGGCGGGAGAGCAAGAGTAAGAAAGGGAGAGACTAGAAATGGGAACTCCAACAGTCACAATGTGTGACCGGGCCTTCATTTATTCAAACTGTCACTAAAAGAATAAAGAATAAAGTGACGGTGACGGGCGCCCGCCACCTGCAATGTGCAGTGGTGGTGACTCTCAGTGTAGTAAAAGAAAAAGAAAAAAGATAGTACAACATGTACACATGTACAACAAGATGAGAAAAGACGTCATCTCATCCCACGCCCATCAACCTCTTGAGGAAGGCAAAGCGCTCTGTAGAGAGGCTTTTCTGAGTAGATCTGCAAGATTTTGGTCAGTCGAGATCTTGATAAGTGCAACAGACTTGTCCTCATCAACAACCCCAGGTATGAAGTGATACCTCACCTCAATGTGTTCCGTCTTCACATGGAAGATCGAATTCTTGGCTAATTGAATAGCACTCATAGAATCCGAATACAGTGTAGGGATAGCATCAATACCAAGGTCAGCAACTAAACGACCCAACCAAATTGCCTCCTTGCAAGCCTCAGTGGCTGTAACATACTCGGCCTCTGTAGTAGAAAGGGTCATGCATTTCTGCACCCTGGACATCCAAGAAACAGCACCTCTAGCATAGGTGAATATATAGCCGGAAGTGGACTTCCTACTATCTGCATGTCCTACATAATCAGAGTCAGTGTACCCCACGACTCCTGTATCCTGGCTGCCATAGCATATGCACATATCTATAATGCCCTTCAGGTACCTCATGATACCCTTCACGGCATCCCAATTCTTCTTGCCAGGTGTAGCCATATAGCGTGCCACAACACCAACTATATCTTGACGAGTGACTATCATTGCATACATAAGGTTGCCCACTATGGATGCATAGGGAATCTTGGCCATCTCGGCCCTCTGCTCATCTGTCTGTGGACAATCAACTTATGATACCTTCACATAAGAAGGCAACGGATAGCCAATAGGCTTTACGTCTTCCATGTTGAGATATCGAGCTCCACTCATGATACGCCAGGGTGACCGTTGTGTATTTATGTCACCGACTTGTCAGTTGTAGATGCGGTTGGTACACCGCCCATGAATAATAGCTAGACGACAGCTATCCTTATCTACTCTAGTTCGTGGCTCAGTTAGTATGCCACCTTAGTTAGTTGTCTTTGGTTTGAGACCCATATATAGGGTTCTTCTATTTCTTTGTATCAGAGTTCTTTTGGCTTACACAACTAAGAAGAGGAAAACTGTTTTCAGCCTCCACCCTTGTGTGTATTCCCCAATTGTGCAAGCAAGAAAGCTACAAGTGAGACTCCTTCCTTCTCTCCCACAATCTTGACATGGTATCAGAGCCTTGTTCGTGGTAAGGAGCTCAAGAAAGCAAGCCAAGCTCGCGGTGTTCTGGTAAGAGGAGCAATGTTGCTTTCATTTTCTGTTTTGGGAGCAGATCTCTGCAGGTAGCACAGCCGGAAAGTGCAAGAGTGCATTGTCTTAGGTTGAGACGCCCTTCGCGGTGAAGCAAGAGGGCAGTATATGTTGCGGGTAAGGGCTTTAGCCCTTGGCGACCTTATTTTTTGGATTTGAGGCCATTTCGGGGCCTGTTTTGGAGGCGGAAGTTTTCTGCACGCACTCAGGAAAAGGGCCAGTTTTATGCTGTGCAACCACTATTCTACAGGTCGGTGAAAAGTTTCTGTAGAAATTGCATCGTATGCTTGTGCACAAAGACATTGGGAGTTACAGAATCATCCTTGGTTCCTATTTATGCAAAATCGTCACTAGGAAGTGACTGTGTGGTCAAATACCACTTTCGCCAGTTTTGCAGATTTGCCCTTGTGAGGGTGAAGCTGAGTTTTTGCAGTGACAGAATTTTTTGCAGTCTTCTGTAATGGCATCTGATTCTCTTTCACAGATTGTCACTGAAAAGCTTGACAAGAACAACTTCCAAGCATGGAAGTTTAGAATGACGAATTTCCTTATGGGAAAAGGATATTGGGAATTTGTTGCAGGAAATGAAGAAGAACCAGTTCTTCCTGATGTTCCCAATCAATAGCAAATGCAGGCATTTAAAGCATGGCATGAGAGAGCCAGGAAAGTTATGTATTGGCTGTCTATCAGCATTTCAGACTCTATGATTGTGCATATTCAGGATGCAAGTACGCCAAAGGAGGCATGGGATACTCTGTCAAAGATGTATAGCACAAATACGCAAGCCAGGAAAATGCAGCTCAAGCAAGAGTTGCACAATGTGCAAAGAGAAAATATGAGCATCAACGACTACCACATGAAGGTGAAGAAGATAGCAGATGCACTTGCTTCCATTGGGTCACCAGTGGAAGATGATGATTTAGTCTCTGTGACCTTGAATGGTCTAGGAAAGGATTATGCACAGTTTCGGACATCCATTTCAGTTCGTGAAAGATTTCCTGATTTTGAGGAGTTGATTGCTCTTCTAATTTCTGAGGAACAGAGAAATGGTGGTGCATCTTCTTCAGGAGGAACTTCAAAAGAAGCTGTCTTCTACTCAAATGCTGGAAGAGGTAGAGGCAGAGGTAGAGGAGGCCAATTTGGAGGCCATGGTAGAAATCAGAATATGCAGCAAACTCAAGAAAACCAGTCCTATGGAGGAGGACGTGGTAACTCTAGAGGCAGGGGGAGCCAAAGAGGTCGTGGTGGATGGCAAAGAGGTCAAAATGCAAACAGTAATGTTGAATGCTACTATTGTGGTAAAATGGGTCATATGGCTAAAGACTGCTATAAAAAGCAGAATGACATCATGAATGGAAAACTGCAACAAGGGAATTATGCATCATCTAGTAGACAGGGTGATGACAGAAATGAGCATCTGTTTATGGTGCAGCACATGAACAATTCTGTGACAAGTGTAGAAGAAAGCAATGATGTATGGTATGTTGACTCAGGTGCATCAAACCACATGACAGGTCATGCAGAATGGATGGAGGATGCAAGGAAAATGGAAAAACCAGGATTTGTGGAGACTGGTGATGATACTGCACTTCCTATTGTGCAGATTGGAAAAATTCCCTTGTCTATGCAGGATGGAAAAAAGAAATACCTGTCCGATGTATTTCATGTCCCGAATATCACCAAGAATCTGGTTTCTGTTGGTCAAATGGTTGAGCAGGGCTTACAGGTCAGATTTAATCCTCATGGATGCTTTGTTGAGGATATGAAAAATAAAGGTCGCTTGATAGCAAAAGGAAAGAAGAAGGGCAGAATGTTTACATTGGATGCAGACATGCCTGAATTGAGTGCAGCAATGTTTGCACATGGGACCGGTGTAGTTGCAGATATTGATATATGGCATAAACGCATTGGTCATGTTAATGTACAGCGACTTAAATCAATGCAGGCCCAAAATATTGTTGCAGGATTGCCAAAATTCAAGGTTGCAGAAATGCATAAGGTATGTGAAGCCTGTCAGTTTGGAAAACAGGCAAGGAAACCATTTCCTAGACATGTTCAAGAGAGTGAGAAGCCATTGGAATTAATCCACTCTGATGTGTGGACTACTAAAGCTGCATCTCTTGGAGGCTGTCATTATTTTGTCAGTTTTATTGATGACTATAGCAGAAAAGTTTGGGTGTATTTTATGAAGAAGAAAAGTGAAGTGTTTGGGCATTTCAAAACTCTTAAAGCTATGGTTGAAAAAGAAACAGGTCTGCAAATAAAATGCCTAAGGTCAGATGGAGGGGGAGAGTACCTCTCAAATGAGTTTGCAAGGTTCTTGCAGGAGCATGGCATAAAGCAGCAATATTCATGCAGTCATACCCCACAGCAAAATGGAATTGCAGAAAGAAAAAACAGACATATTGGAGAGGTGTCTCGTGCCATGCTCAATGAAAAAGACTTGCCAGATTTTTATTGGGCTGAAGCAGTTGCTACAGCAGTCTACATAATGAACAGGACTCCCACTGCAGCAATACATGGAATGACTCCAGAGGAGAGGTATACTGGTAGGAAACCAGATATTTCTCATTTGAAAATTTTTGGTTGCATTGCCTATGTACATGTGCCAGATGAGTTGAGATCCAAGTTGGATCCAAAAGCTGAGAAGTGCATCTTTATTGGTTACTGTCTGCAGCAAAAAGGGTATAGATGCTATAACCCTTCTACTCGTAAGTTTACAGTGAGCAGAGATGTTGTTTTTGATGAGATGAGTAGCTGGTATAAACCAGTAAATGTGATTGATGATGTAGATGCACAAAATGGTAATGCTGCACAAAATTCACAGCAGCAGTCACAAAATATTAGTGGACCTGGAGCGTCCTCTAGTAGTGGTTCACATTCTTCACCATGGACAGGCAGATTGAGATCAGGAGAATCTTCTCAAAGTAATGCAGATAGTGGTATGCAGGTATCACGAAAAGGAAAAGAGAAGGTTGATCAGTCCATGGTTGATGTGAATGCAGGTCACTCTTATGTGGATGGTGAATCCAGTGGCTCAGAACAGAGCATTGATGATGAGTTGGGTATTCCTTCTATTGTTACACCTGGATTAAGGAAGACCAGGGATGTTTTGAGAGCACCTGGGAGTGAACCTACTTTGCGCAGGTCTACGAGAGCTAGGTATCCTGTGGATAGGCTGAAATATGATGGATTTACAGCCATTCACTATGCATATATGGTCAAAGTGATACAGGAACTAGAACCCACATCTTTTGAGCAAGCCATGGGAAAAGAAAAATGGGAGAAAGCCATGGATGAAGAAATGGATGCCTTGGAAGCAAATGCTACATGGGAGTTAGTACCTTTGCCTAAAGGTAAGAATGCAATTGGCTGTAAGTGGGTTTATAAGGTGAAGCACAATGCAGATGGTTCTGTGAACAGATACAAGGCAAGATTAGTAGTCAAGGGGTATGCACAAACATATGGCATTGACTATGAAGAAACATTCAGTCCAGTTGCAAGGATGGCAACTGTAAGAGCAATCATTGCTATGGCTGCATCAAAGGGATGGTCTTTACATCAGATGGATGTAAAGAATGCCTTCTTGCATGGTGATTTGCAAGAAGAGGTCTATATGGAGCAGCCACCAGGTTATGTGCATGCTGTTCATCCTGAGTTTGTTTGCAGGTTGAAGAAAGCCTTTTATGGCTTGAAGCAAGCACCTAGAGCATGGTCTGACAAGATAGGACAGTATCTTGTCACTATTGGCTTTCAGATTTCCAAGGCAGATTTCTCACTTTATGCGAGAAAAACAGAGAAAGGTATTATGCTACTTGTCATTTATGTTGATGATTTGATTATGACAGATGACAGTGATGAAGATATCCTTCATGTGAAAATGCTATTGAAGCAGAAGTTTGAGATGAAGGATTTGGGAGAGCTGCGTTATTTCTTGGGCATTGAGGTGATTAGATCACCAAGTGGGATACAGATCTTGCAGAGGCAGTATGGATTGGACATGCTGTCCAAATATGGGATGACAGGCTGTAAGCCTATTTCAGTTCCTTTGGAGCAGAATGTGAAGCTGAGCGCAGATGCAGGTGAGCTTCTGGAAGACCCTACTATGTATAGACGCATAGTAGGAAGCTTGATTTATATGACTATTACCAGGCCAGATTTGAGCTATGCTGTTGGATTGGTAAGTCAGTTTATGCAGGCTCCAAGGAAACCACATTTGGATGCGGCTAGACGCATACTCAGGTATGTGAAGTCCACATTGCAGTATGGACTATTTTATGAGACTGGGGTTCAGATACAGTTGCATGGATACACTGATGCTGATTGGGCTGGTAGTATTTCTGATAGACGATCTACCAGTGGATATGTGTTCTCTTTTGGAAGTGCTGCAGTCACTTGGAGTAGCAAGAAACAGCCTACAGTTGCCTTGTCGAGCACAGAGGCCGAGTACAGGGATGCAGCAATGGCTGCATGTGAGGTAGCTTGGTTGCATAAGCTACTTTATGATATGCATCAGTCTACAGATGGGCCAGTTGTCATTTATTGTGACAACATGAGTAGTATACACTTGGCAAATAACCCAGTCTATCATGCTAGAACAAAGCACATTGAGGTGCATTATCACTATGTGCGAGAGAGGGTTTTACTAGGTCTTATTGATCTAGTTTATGTCAGCACAGAGGATCAGGTAGCTGACATATTTACGAAGGCATTGGGCACAGAGAAGCTGCGCAAGTTCAGAGACCTGCTTGGTGTGCAGGAATTGGGATTGAGCTCGAGGGGGAGTGTTGAGATATCGAGCTCCACTCATGATACGCCAGGGTGACCGTTGTGTATTTACGTCACCGACTTGTCAGTTGTAGATGCGGTTGGTACACTGCCCATGAATAATAGCTAGACGACAGCTATCCTTATCTACTCTAGTTCGTGGCTCAGTTAGTATGCCACCTTAGTTAGTTGTCTTTGGTTTGAGACCCATATATAGGGTTCTTCTATTTCTTTGTATCAGAGTTCTTTTGGCTTACACAACTAAGAAGAGGAAAACTGTTTTCAGCCTCCACCCTTGTGTGTATTCCCCCATTGTGCAAGCAAGAAAGCTACAAGTGAGACTCCTTCCTTCTCTCCCACAATCTTGACATTCCATACAGAAGCGCTCAAGGACTTTATGAATGTACTCCCTCTGTGATAAGTAGAGGAGTCCTTGATGCCGGTTGCGTCTAATGTGCATACCAAGTATATGAGCGGCCTATCCCAGATCTTTTATCTCAATGCTCTTCTTGAGCTGAACCTTAAGAGCATCTAGCTCATCATGAGCTTTCCCTTCTATTAGTATATCATCCACATAGAGTACCAAAATCAATAAAAAACCATCACGGGCTTTCTTCGTGTAAAGACACGGATCCATAGCACTCCGGATGTAGCCATGTGACTGCATAAAGGAATAAACTTATGATACCACTCCCTAGGTGCTTGTTTCAAGCCATAAACACTTTTCTTCAATTTGCACACTAGGTGCTGCCTGCCAGGTTCTGTAAAGCCCTTAGGCTGCTCCATATAAATCTCATCATGCAAGTCCCCATGTAAGAAAGCCGTCTTGACATCCATCTGGTATAAATCCAAGTCAAGCTGAGCAACCAAAGCCAAGACTAAGCGCAGGGTGGTCATCTTAACCACAGAAGAAAAGACCTGCTCAAAGTCCACACCATGCTCCTACTTAAAACCCTTTGCTACCAATCTAGCCTTGTATGCTGGCTTGGGGTGTCCAAGGGTACTTTTTAGCTTGTACACCCACTTGCATGGCAAAGCCTTCTTGCCTGTAGGAAAGGAAACCAAATCCCAAGTGTCATTCTTATGCAGGGAGTCTATCTCAGATTGCATAGCCCTCTCCCAGGAGTGACTATCACCCCTGCGCATGACCTCATCATAAGTGAAAGGCTCTCCTGCATCTGTAACCAAGACATAATGCATTGAGGGCTGAAATCTATCTGGCGGACGCCTGTCTCTAGTAGACCTCACGGAAGGCTCTACAACCTGCCCAGTTGCCTGTCCAACGCCCTGACCATGAACATCTACTACAGCTGTAGGCTTTCCAACTGCTTGTGCGGGAGCTCTCGGCTCCTCCTAAAATATG
Organism: Lygodium microphyllum; assembly: GCF_053477565.2. Taxonomy (NCBI): domain Eukaryota; kingdom Viridiplantae; phylum Streptophyta; class Polypodiopsida; order Schizaeales; family Lygodiaceae; genus Lygodium; species Lygodium microphyllum. The sequence goes on from NC_141161.1 coordinate 37,437,441, forward strand.
ACCATGTGGATCTCAACAACTCTCTCAGGCTGCCTATGCATTTTGTCTTCATGGAAAACTACATCATGACTGCGGATGGCTTTCTGCACCTACGGATCCCAGAGACGATAATCCATCTTGCCTACATCCCCATAACCAAGGAAAATGCATTTGACACTCTTGGGATCCAGCTTACTTCTCTTGTCCCTCGGCACATGGCAAAATGCCTCACATCCAAAGACACGGAGATGCGCATAAGAGGGAGGTTTTCCAGTACATACCTCCTCTGCAACCTGGAAATCCAAACCACTAGAGGGTGATCTGTTTATGACATGCACAATTGTACTAACTGCCTCAGCCCAAAAGCTCTGTGCTGCCTGCATGGCTAAGCATACTACGTACACGCTCTTGGATGGTTCTATTCATCCGCTCAGCCAAACCATTCTGGGGGGGGTTGTAGGGGGCGGTCAACTGATGCTTAATAACCCTCTCATCACATAACTGCTCAAAAGTACGTGAGACATACTCACCCCCATTATCTGTCCTTAGGCATTTTAGCCTATACATAGATTGGTTCTCAACCAATGCAAGCCATCTTTGAAACACAGCCAAGACATCGGATTTCAGCTTAATGGGATAAGCCCAAACTTTCCGTGAAAAATCATCTATGAACGTAACAAAATACTTTGCACCATCCATAGACTGACAAGGCATGGGCCCATAGACATGCGAAAGTACCAATGCCAAGGGCTCGCTCATGCGTGGCCTACCAGACTTCTTATGCGTAGGCCTAGTCATCCTATCATAAAGACAATGCTCATATGAATCAAAAAATGCATAATCAAGGGGGGGTAAGTACTTCAAACTAGAAAGAATTTTCATTCCCTTCAAATACATATGGCCCAAACGGGCATGCCAAAGAGATACATGTGGGATAGAACCCACAGATAAAACATGATCAAGGGAAGAAGTTGATACAATCAAGGGGTAGAGACTGCAAGCCTTGGCACCTCTCGCAATCACAAGTCTGCCAACGAGTGATCGTCGATGCAGAGTCTTCAAAAGATACATAATAACCTGCATCATCAAGCTGTCCAGTTGACATGAGACTGCGTGTCAAAGTAGGTACATGACGTACATCCTACATAACAAAAGTGGTGCCAGAAGGAAACTGCAGCCTAACATCACCAATGCCCACAATATCAAGAGAGTTGTCATCACCCAAGTGCACAGAACCCGAAATAGTACGGTATGAATGAAACCACTCTCGGCAAGGTGTCACATGAAAGGATGCACCTGATTCCAAGGGCCAATAGTGTGCATACATAGAGTGTATCTCCGTCATCTGCGAAGCACTAGAAGAAGCTGCTAGGATATAATCATCATCATCAACATCCTCAGGCTGCATAACATTGATTTCTTCAATTTTAACACTGGATTTGGTAGGCACTATGCTGCGATCAGAAGACTTATCCTGCACTTTGCCTTTCCCCTTATCTTTGTGCCTTTCATTGCGCAATTCATGGCATTGTGGCCTAATATGGCGCTTTTTCCCACAATGGTGACAAGTAACATTTGCATTCCTGCCACAGGATTTGCTACGTGACTTCCCACGAGACTTGGACTGAGATTTTTGAGAATCCCATCCACGGCCACTGCCACTGCCATGCTTTCCATATCCATCATTCCTGCCTCTAACTGTCATAGCATGCGACACACAAGAGGCATCCAAATTCTTATGGTTAACCTCTTCTTGCAGAAGAGCACTCTCAACATCAGATAATTTCAAGGTAGCAGTAGAGGCACAAAATGTAGTGCGGAATACATCCCATGACTCATTAAGAGTACCAAGCAAGAAAAGAGGAGTGACATCCTCAACAAAAGTGATGTCCTGCGAAGTCAAGTTCTTGAGTATAGCATGGAACTGGCTCAAGTGAGAAGACATAGTCACATTCTCCTTCATGCGCGTAGATCCATAAGCTGCTTCAGCCAATACATTTGACTCGTTGGACTTTTCTTGTCATAGAGATTCTTGATTTTATCCCACAACTGCCATGCACTTTATTCTTCCTCAAATACATTTTAGTGAACCTGTTCTGTGAGAGGCAATACAATGGTGGACTTGCATAGCTCATCAACCTCAAGCCATTCCTCATCTGGCATAGTTGCAGGCGGATGCCCGCTTAACCTTAAAGGTTTGATCTGCGATTTCTGCACCAACACCTGCCAAATCAGGCTCTTCCAATAAGATTAATTCGTACCATCAAGCTTAGTGATGTTGAAAATAGCATGATCAGTATGGACGAACTCGCCATAATGCAGGTTGGAAGACTGTAGACAGTTAAAAACTGCTTGTTGTTTACTGCAGAAAATGACCAAAAAATGACCAAAATCGAGGGAAAATGGCGAGGAAAGTGGAACCAAAGCTACTGCCCACCAAGTACTAGTGAAAGTACATCATTTCAAAGTGTTTCAACATGAAAAATCCATGTCAATCCATACATATATGCTTGCTGTAATAAATTTCAGATTTCAGTAAAAGAGAGCTAACAGTGCCAAAATCGGATCCCAATGCAATCAGATATTGCCAAGACCAAAGCCGGCATCATGTGGGCATAGCATAAGCATATGACAGTCGATAAGCATGAATCCAACACCCAAGTATGTCATACAAACATCTGCCAGTGAGTAGGCACACCCCCCAGTCAACGGGGCAAAGTGTTCCTGCCACTATCAAAACTTGACACAAGTAGGTGTCAATTCACAAAGATACGGATCCAAAACTGAGACTTAGCTCATAAGCATACAGTGAACCAAGACATATGATGTATCATCCCAAAAGGTAAGAAGTCCCAAAGTCTCAAGTGTCTTGGTTCAATGCATAAAAGTACTGCTTGCTCAATGTCTGATAAGCATTCAAGAATGCTCCCATTGGCACAAAAGTCGTATGTACGAGCTCAAGAGCTCAAGCCAAGGCAAGACACAGTGCCAATGACATAAGTCCAAGACAATACATCAATAGTACATCCCGAACATGTAGGTGGTAGAGCATCCGTATGTAGCATCCGTAAGCATGTAAGACATCAAATATATCCCAATCCAAAATCTGAAAAGCCAAGTAACATCCAAGACTACTCCAGATAATCCAAAATTCCTCCAAGGTGGAGCTTCAATGAGCACTCAAGCTCAACGTATGCATAGGGTAATCAACTGTGACATGAGCATCAAGCCGTAGGCAATGGGTATGCACAAACCCAAGAAGCATCACTGTCAAAGCATATACCAATGTCAATAAGTGCAGGCTGAAATAAGCTCAAGCTTCCAAAAGCATCCGGACTCAATGACAAGCTCAAATTCTTCCCTCGATGATCAATATATCATAGCATAACCCAAGACATATATCCGGAACCAATAGGCATATGTCAAAGCATGAAAGATAGCTTCAGCCCAAGAGTATTCAGCATGCATTTACTATTATAAGCTGTGTATTTCCAGCCCCAAAATCAGGCCAAAATCATGGCATTACATGTAGCTTCAATCCCCCAATCAATCGGGATGCAATAGGCATCAAACCGGTTATGTAGTCATGCTCAAACAAGCATAGGCATACAAATACATGCTATCTCAGACTTGAAATCTATTGCAGAAGATTCTGTCATCAAAATTTGTCAAATCCAACATCACCATCACATCTGGAGTGTGCCAAAACCCCAACTTAGACTCTTACGTTGCGTGAATCGGGTACCAAATGCCCGAGATATGACAAAAAGAGTGATTTTTGGGCCAGATTTTGAAACAGGCACAAAAAAAATGTGAGCTGGCTAGGGGGGTCTACTATCCTACATGTCAACAATGGGGCCCAAAGGGGGCACAAATGAGGGCCAAAGAAGGCCTACACCAAGCCTCAGCAAGCCTTGATAGGCTAGAAGCAAGATCCAGGTGAAGGAAGCTCCGAGAGGTGTGAGCTATGGCTGCCCACAACTTGTTTACAGCCTGTGAGACCTGAGAACTGAAGTAAACCCTGAAGAAAATGATCAAATACCTCTGATCTAATGCCCTGAAGATATCCAACAATGCCGAAAAGGTGCTCGGGAAGCCGGGCAATAGGAGCTCGAAGAAGTCGGATATGGCTGCTGTCGGGAAGGAGATCCAAATGCAAGCAGGGAGTCGATGGGATGCTGAGAATGTCATGAACCAAGCTCAAGAGTCAGAAAGAAAGCTTTAATACCAGTTGAAAGGGAGCGATGGATCGAAGGTTGGACTCGAGAGCTATGGCGGGAGAGCAAGAGCAAGAAAGGGAGAGACTAGAAATGGAAACTCCAACAGTCACAATGTGTGACCGAGCCTTCCTTTATTCAAACTGTCACTAAAAGAATAAAGAATAAAGTGACGGTGACGGGCACCTGCCACCTGTAGTGTGCATTGGCGGTGTGACTGTCAGTGTAGTAATACACGGGTAGCTAGGCAGAGGCGTACCCCCAACACACATAACCATGAGGTGCAAAGACGCACATGTAGAGCTAATGTCAAAGAGGTGTGAAAGACCGTAGAGGAAATGGTAAGAGACTTTAGTGTGGATGGACCTTGACACTTGCAAATGACTTTGGCTAGAAGGCTAGTGATGGGTGCCTTGGGTCGTGAGCAAGGTGTCCCCATGTCCGACACTGAACTCTCAATGATGCTCGAGGAACTCCAACCACTCATTCAGAGAAACATGTAACATATTATTCCATTCACAACACATTTCAAAATATATTTAAAAGGCCATGCATATGAAGATCAATATTTTGTGCATGCACGTTCAACACATGGTCCGTACAACACACACTAAGAGTGATCATGGAATGGAATTTTGTCTTCTAAAGTTAAAGCAACATTATGCGTACAGATTTTTCCATGGTAGTCTATTTCCTCGGCAAGTCATTGACAATGATAGTAGGTGCTTTATATTCAAAATACCAGCAACTAGGCCTGCCTTAGTAGGGTTGACTAAGGGAACCGTATGTGAAGGAATGGCACTAGGGACCTACGTAATAGCTGGGTATGCTTTGACCACGTGCATTGCATTAATGATTGGACCACCATGGTAGCACATGTGTATGGCCCAAGGTAGTTTCTCTTACTTAATTCTACCGTCACAACACAATCTTAAGCAACATAGTTCTCCTTACTCTCCCATTCCTTTCTTGTGTTTTTGTAGTGTACAAGAGTTGATGACTCTGGAAATATGTGAGATGAATGAAGAGGATACAAATGCACAAGCTCTTTTTTGGGCAAAGATGAATGAGGTGATGGAGAAGTGTGGACACCCAAGCGTTGATTTTTGAGGATTCATGGCAGATGAGGCAAGTGCCAATTGGAGGGCCATCCGCATAGTGCTCAATGTTGATCCAAACAATGTAATGCAAGGAAGGGAGAGATTTTGCTTCTTTCATTGGGAACAAAGTCTCCAAATACACACATCATAGTATGTGCACAAGAGTTTTCAAGATGAGCATAAGCGCGTGTGCCCCATGTGGAGGTGTGCAGTCACGGAAGATGATGCAACAATGCAATATGGATTCATTCGAGCTTGGTGGGCCTCATGGAAAGTTGTGGATTGCAATATACCAACAATGGATTGTTGGCTTAGCTGGTGGCATATCAGATATCCACGTTGGAGGTGGCAGTTTGTTGGGGTAAGACTAGTTTGTAATAGTAGGATGTGATGTGTGGTGTATTTTTTTTCTCATGCTCCATACCTTCTCGTGCTATATTTTTGTCTAGGTGGTGGAGGACATTGCTCATATTCCAACCATGAACTTGGCAGAGCCAATGCATGCAAGTTGGTTGGCAGGGGAGGTATTCAAGGGATCTATCAGCTTTAGAATGCATGTGTCAATGATTTGGCCAATGCTCTACTACAGAGCACAAAACGGCATGCATTCATTGGTGGAAAGTTCCATGGTGCATGACCCAGTGCAGAGAATCTTTTGAGTTGACTACAACAAGGAATTAGCTCCATACCTCGAGCAACGGTAAGGATGGTTGAGGAGGTGGCAAGAGGAACGCAATTACATAAACGTCCCGATTTGCGAGGGGACAATGTGACTGTAGTAAGAAAACATAAGGTTGATGGAAAAGTGGGGTCCGAGGAAGCCAACGCCTCTCACAGGCCTGAGTATGTGACCGAAAACATACCTAGAAGAAAGGGTACAAGAAAACTAAACTTTGAGGACCCTTTGCCTTTCGACCAATCAAGAGTAGTATCACCAAATTGTTCGAAAGAAATGGTGGTGGAGACAGTCCTTCATGACACGGTTTGGGCTATAAGAAGGATTCCAGCTCGTAGTCGTGTACAATGTCAAGGATGGTTGGGAGCTAGAGAGAGAAAATGCAAAAGACCTATGAAAAATACATCCATGGGGTGCCTGCACCTTCATTTTGGGGCATCATGGAATGGTCTAGCTCAAGAGGAGAAGCTAGCAATCAACATGGAATGTGGCGCTAGTTCATAACACAATACTAGTGAGTTTGGGAATCTGCCAATTCCCATTTTTTGAATATTAAAAAGGTGGCACCCAAATAACATGCCCATAAGTTGCTCAAAACCATATGATGTGACCTATCATTGGAAAGTGCTTGAAAAATGAAATGTATTGAGCTATAGAGAGCACTCGATTTGGAGTTTTAGTGTTAAAGTTATGACAAATCCAAAGATTTGACCACGTGTCCCAAACTTATGGGAAATTTCATAGTTTCCAATATGGTGTTTCATGTGGTTTTGTAATGATAGTGTGGACCATGCATGGAACATTTGTTCTTCCATTCAACACACACCACCAAAGGTTTCACACGTATGGCTAGTGGCATGAGACACTAATTTGACCATAGAATAAATCCACATGTTGGAGAAAGGTGGGTTTGTTTTACAAAAGGTGGCATAAGAGGTGGATGTTAACGAGGGCTCATGTAGATATCAAAGAGGTGTTTCATAGGCTGCAAGGAAAAGGATAGACTCAGCATTGGCTCTAGATGCAATTGTGAAGGGCCTTGAAGCATGAGGTTTTCAAACTAGCGGCAACTAACTCAAGTGTCATGCATGAGTGTTATCATGTGCACATTACAAAGAATCCAACATGTAATTGTTGGGATTTCATGGACCGTGCTACAGAAGGAAAAACGTATTTGGCATGCAAGCACATATACTATGTGTACCTCTGAGTGTTTGGGATGGATGCAAATGCCAACATGTTTATATACCAACCCACACTCACTAAAGAAAACTTGCACATTGTATTTGGAAGCAAAAGAGCTTTTTCAACACCACCTATATAGTGACCAACAATGCAATCCCAACACTACCTCTTAGCACAACCGCATTTTATTTTGTTGAGAAGTCATCGTTATAGAATCCATTTGGATGTTTGGTGAACTTGTCTCTCTTAATTTTACAAGAAAAAGCATGTTTCCCAGAGTTTACACAATATAAATGTACATTTGGATTGCTTGTATGAATTGTCTTGTATCATATTTGTTGGGGATAGAAGGGAAAGGGAGAGGGAGGGGAAGAGGAGGGAGCTATCAATTCATTGAAGTTAAAGTTCTAAAAACACCGAGTGGCTACCCAGGCATTCACATTATGTGTGTGTGTGTGTGTATGAGAGAGAGAGAGAGAGAGAGAGAGAGAGAGAGAGAGAGAGAGAGAGAGAGAGAGAGAGAGAGAGAGAGAGAGAGAGAGAGAGAGAGAGAGAGAGAGAGAGAGAGAGAGAGAGAGAGAGAGAGAGAAAGAGAGAGAGAGAGATTTAGAATTTAAGAGAAGCATTTGTTACAACACATGCCATAATTTGATGTGAGGCATTATGATACAATGTGGACTGATCGCATGCATGAGAGAGAGAAAGTGAGAGAGGCAGGGAGATAAACACGAAGAGTGAGTGAGTGACTAAGATTTATATACGTATATATATATTTATATGGGTGATAGGGGGAGAGAGAGAATATAGAGTGAGAGGGAGAAATTGCATGTATAACCCTAAACTGAGAGAGAGTAAAGACATGGAGTAATTTGTGAGAGAGACAGAGGGGAGAGGAGAGAGAGAGGGAGGTGTGGGCCGTGGTGTTTCATTCTTCCGCAGTGATCGCATGAATGAATCCACGTTACGTGCTAGAGAGAGAGAAATCTTTTACATGAGATGGAGTGCTATTTAATCGAGTATACTAGAAAGAGAAAAAGAGAATATACATGTAGAGGGAGAAACAGAGAGAGAGATATATATATATAGATATATATATATAGAGAGAGAGAGAGGGAGGGAGGAAGAGAGAGAGAGTGTGTGTGTATGTGAGTGAGTGAAGGTAGTGGTGGAAATCGTGGAGGTGGTGGGGATAATGGTAGTGGTGGTGGAGGTGGAGGTGGCAGAAGTGGTTGCAACAGCGGTGGCAGTGGTGGTGGAGAAAGTTGTGGTAGTGGTGGTGGAGGTAAAAAAAAATCAAGGGGTGGGATAAGTAGACTATGTGGAACAATAAATGGAGGTTTCCTAGAGAAGCTCGCTGAAAAGCTCACTCAAAAAGCTTACTTCTTGCATGCACTCCTTGTATGGAGTTTGGGAGAGATGAGAGCTATGCTGTTGTCTTGAACAAGGAGGAACACGGAATCCACGACCAGCAAGTTCTCTTCTTGCTTCATCTTCATTCTCATGGCTTTTCTTGATGCCCAAAGCTTGAATCTTGCCTAGTGTACCACTTGGGGTAGCCAAAGGAGTGACTTTTCTTGGTCTATAGGATGTTCTAGACTATTCAAATCTGTCATAAATAGGGTAGCCTAGAGTCTACTCAATTTGGGAGAGCTTGTAAGTGATCTAAGTGAATGTATGTATTGGATACAGTCCCTAAATAGAGGGCAACCTTGGGCATTCATTAGAGAGGCCTATGATTGTACTTGTATGCATTTTGGAGCATTGAGATTGAAGGTTGGAATACATGTTATTGACATGGCTGAAGTGCTTCTTTAGCTTTGACATGGATTTGTGAGAAGTAACTGATTTATGTCCTAATTGCAAAGGCTTCTATCTGTATTAACTTGAAGCTACAAGTACTTTTGAGGTGAATACCTGTAACAGTCAATGGACGAAAACCGAATGGATCATGGACTATGTTATGTATTTGTGTATGAGCTGGGCTATTGTCTCAGTGTGTCTTGGGCTTCAATCCTCCCTTCTTTGGATGTACTCGGTTATGAGTTATGATTATGAGTTGATATTTTCCATGTATGATAGGATGCTAAAATAATTTGACTGGATTCACCTCTATCAATTCTCTTCTATATCTTCTGTTTCTTTAAACCCCTTCTCTTTCCTCTACTCCGCTCCCTAAATCTCCCTTCACCCTACTCTCTCCTTCCCCATTGGTAGACTTTCGAACCCAAATTCTCTGATAGTGGTCAACCTAATGTGAAAGTCGACAATAGGTGTGTTAAGATGGGAGATTCTACAGGTTCCAGTGGTGGTGATGCTTTACAACAGATGATTGCTTTGTTGCAGCAACAACAATAGTAGTTGTTGTTACAATAGTAGATACAAACTTGACAGGAAGTAGAAAGAATTGATTCCTTAGGTGTGAATACATTGCAAGATGTGGGATAGGAATTGAGGCAGTTTAAGGGTCAAAGTGTTTTAGCCTTCTTCTGGATGTATGAGGAAAAGATGTTGTTTCATGGGGTATCACAATATGCATGGAGTTGGCATTTTTCACGTTTCACTATACATGCATTACATGATCAGATTAATGAGCTACATAGAAGAGATGTTGATTTTGCAGCCTTAAAGAAAGCTTTAAGAGAACAGTTTTTCTTGGAAGATGCAAGATTGGTAACTAAAAAGACCTTTACAGACTGGATAGAAAAGCCCAATAAAGGGTTGGCTGCTATAGCTTTGGTCCGTGAATTTGAAAGTCAATATGCATAGTTGGATGCCGATGAGGAGATCCTGTTTTGCAAGAAAAGCCAGCTGATCGTTTAGAAGATGCCTCTTCTAAAACGAGGCTGAAATCAGATTGGGCTAGTGTAAGTGAGGGAGTGCATATGTTGATAAAGAGAGAGTGGATGAAATTAAGATGGGGTATAGGTAGTACTACACCAATCAGTGCTCAGAAGGGGGTTGAAATTGTAGCCAAGGGGCCTATGGCTATGACAGAACAACAGGCCATACTTTGGTCCAGTTCTTAAAGGTGATGATGTGGATGAATTAATAAAAAATATGCATGATTTGAGGGTGAATTTGACAAAAATCAATGCAAAGGCCAAAAAATTGGATCTCAAGGTAGAAGAGAAGGGTCCCAAAGACCATATAAAGAAGGATACAAGAGGAGATGCATTTGGTGTGATGGTTTACAACATGAAAAGTGAGATGAAGCAAAAGCAAACAGGTTAGTCTTTTGGAAAGATGGAAAAATACATGCAACAGAAACTAGTCTTCCAATAGAGCCAAATTTTGGAAATGGTGGTATACAAAAGATATTGGAAGAGATGGCTGCAAGGACAACATTTGTAGCCATAGATGCAGCCACATATGGTTTGAGAAATAAAATGTTTGATGAAGCCCATAAAGAATGTATGGCTGAAGCAAAATCTCGTGTTTGGATGCAAGCATTAGATTGCATGGAAAAGAGCAAAATAGGAAAGACTAAATTGATTGATGCAAATTAGAGTATACGAGGGAGAACACAATGGAGTGCACCAGTGGATTCATTTTCAGCCTATTCTTATTTAACTAAAGTTCATAATTAAGAAGCTCTTGTGGAAGAAAAGAGAAAAAGAGAAGAGGACACTCGTGGTTCTTCCTCTTCATGCCCATCCAAATGCATAACACGACGTAAAATGGAGTAGCAGAAAGATGATGAAAAAGCCATATCTGAGCATGTTATGGAGGATGCATCTCAAGAGAAGAAACAAGAAGGAAAGATATAATGTCTGTATTACTTAATTTATTCTAATAAAAAATGTGCATATACATTCCAAAAATCAATTTATGTTGAAAACAAAATGGCAAAGATTGAACTTTTATAAACTAGCTCTAACTATGAAGATAATTTATGAGGTATTATATGCAAATTCATGAAATGAAGGCATGGGAAACCCTCCCAAGACAAGCTTATTAAAACTATGTTTGTAGTACATAACAACAAAAAGAACTAGCCTAGTGGATAATCACTTGGTAGTTAAGTGCACTTGGGTGACAACACTGTCGAGATGGGTGACCTCTTAGGAAGCTTCTCCTACAGGCTAGCGAGAGCTTCTCATGCATAGCCAATGGTGCCAACGAAGCCTTTGTAGCCTATTGCCAATTATGCCAAGGCCAAGATGCCAAGGTCTATGCCTTAGTCGCCGCCTTGGTCGTGAGCCTTGGACTAACGCGTGCCGATGATGCGATGCATAGTGCATGCCCATATATTCATAAATTTCTATCTTCTTGCTACAAAAATGGAGCCCCTCTCTGTCATCATCAATGATGTCATAAAAAAAGCTAAAAAAAAGAGTTGTCTCTTTATCATCGACGATGTCATCCAAAAACACTAAAAAACAAGCATCCTCTCTTTACCCCCCCATTACTAGAGGACGTGACACATGGTGCTCACCCATATATTTGTAATTTTTATTTTCTCACTACAAAAATGGAGTGCCCTCTGTGTCCTCATCAATGATGCCATCAAGAACGCTAAAACAAGTGTTCTCTCTTTGTCATAAAAAAAATGCTAAAAAGCAAGTGTCCTCTCTTTAACTCCCCTCCCCCCCCAATCACTATATAAACAAGGGTAGAGTGTCACGTCAAAAACACACACAACCCATGTAGAAATCTCTCTGTTATTGATGCGACAATGCTCTACTACAAGCAACCTCTCTCTCTCTCTCTCTCTCTCTCTCTCTCTCTCTCTCTCTCTCTCTCTCTCTCTCTCTCTCTCTCTCTCTCTCTCTCTCTCTCTTTACACCTACGTGGAAGCATTGCTCAAATCCATCAACATTTTTCCATGGCTTCCAAGAGACATCAAGATGCTGAGGGAGGTCATGCTCGGAGAGCTCCCCACATGAGGAAGTAGTTGCTATACTAAGGAAACTCAACACGATGCCAAAGTGCAAGTGAAAGTTACTCCTAAATCCATTCAACCCAAAGGGCCACAGCAAGCCAAGGTTGCGGTCATGCCTGTAATCATGATGGATGGCTAAACGGAGATAATCAGGAAAGAATTACTATTTTATGTTATTGCTTTTTTGCATCTTACAATAAACTGAGAAATAAGTTAGTAATGTTAGAAAATTCTATAGAATAAGTCTATTACATACATTACGATTAGTTAGAACCTACTTAAACTTATAAAAGCATGTTAGTATTATCAATTGTTTTTTAGGAAAGAACATAAGAATTGATGAGGGGAATAGATTCTATGCATTGCAGACAAGAGTGTTAAAAATGTTTTATAATTATGGCTACTTTTGGATTTGTGAGTGATGAATTATGTCTCTTATGATTCTGTGCTTACATAGATGCATGAGTTGTGGATTGTGGTGGTTCAAGACGTTGGGGTCTGCAACCCAATGCTCTCTAACACTCTAGGGAGTGTGGAAAAACTTATCTACGGGTGGGGAATATTCTATGCTCCTGAGGGAGGTAGGTGTTCTTGGTTTTTGATCACTTGAGCACCTGAGAGGGCAAAGGGCTGAATGATAAGAGCCCGTGCTATGTAGGATGGCTCCTAAGGCTTAGGGAAGCTTAGAGGGTATCTGAGCTAGTAAATTCCGTGTTGACTATGGATGGAGTGCAATCACATACAGCCCAGACCTTCCAATTACGAGGGATTAGAAGGTCCTATCCTAGGCTGGAAAATGTCTTTTTTCGGAAAGACAGATTTTGTACCACTTTGCGGAGTGATGTTTCTGCTTGTTATTATGAAATAAAGTATTTGATTTTCAAATTGTTTATTATGTGCTAAAAATTGAGTTTAACAAACCCAATTTAATAGAGTAATAAAAGAAAGCTATTTTTTATATGTCCAAACAACGTGGTAGTATGCTTTGCTAATTAGAGAACTAAAGCAAACCCAATCAAGGAAAGTGGGAGGCTTCAAACTTGACGATCGAATGCCTATGGCTAGGTGGACACAATAAGTCATGTAACTTTCCAATACTAGATAGAGCTGATTAAATCATGACCCTCCTAATATCCGTAGGATTAGTTACCGGGTTTAACACCGTTTTAGAAAGCTAGAGTTGAGATTTTACCTTATGGGTAGGGGGATGGAGTTTCACTACTCTCCCCTATTATTGTACCGCTATGCGGTCATGGTGTGACAAACTCTAGAATGTAGCTCTCTTATTGATCTAGAATGTAGCTTTCTTATTGATCTAGAGAGCCAATGCCATTTTAGTCATTAATGTTAATGTCTGTAGTGTGGATGCTTCAAAAATATTAGATTTTTGGACAAGTTTAGTTAATTTTTGATATTTTAGATATTATCTCTTGTAAAAATCCAAGAACTATAGAACTATAGATAACTTCTAGAATAGGATGACATGTAAAAGCAAGTAGGTAGCTTTCAACCATTTTGAGAGGATTTTATGTAAAAAGAAGGATTGGTGAAACTGCGCAATGCCTGATCGTAGTTTTCAAGCAGTGAACAATACTCTGAATTGGGGGATGAACAAGGAGTGATCTGGTACAATTCTGGCCAAGTGTCCTAGTATTTTACCCCCCTTTTCAGAGCCAATGGAAGCATCAGATTGGTGGTTTGAGCAGCATAGAGGAATGTATTATTTTATGTACATTTTTTTGTACAAGAGATTTATCTTCTCATAATGCAAAAATAAATTGATAGGCTTCAACTCTGTGATTATTCTTTTGTACCTTCTATTTCTTTCAACCCCTTCTCTTCCATCTACTCCTCTCCTTGAATCTCCCTTCATCCTATTGTCTCTTACCCCTGCGGTAGACCTTCAACCCCAAATACTCCGACACCGGCTCTCACTCTCTTTGAATCAAGTGCAGTGTTAACATCACTCTTACCTTTGATTGATTACAAAGTGGTCCTTTTTAGGTGGGTGTTAGATTACTATTAGGGGTGACTTGTCCATGCTTCCCTTGTGAAGTTCCCATGTTCATTTAAGTCATAAGCTTCCTATGGGAAGATTGGATGGTGATATGCATGGATATGAATTTTGGTCGACTACTAAGAGGACTTCTCCGATTTTATTGTAGGAGGCATCTCATAGAAGAAAAGAGGCAAGCAGCCCGATTATAGGCTACAATCAGATTTTGAGGCTGCCAAAAGATCTTTAAAAAGTCTTGGAAGAACGCATACTTGGCAATAGAGTGGAATTCACACTTGGTGAAGTTCTTGGAATCGCCAAGCGTGAATCTCATGATACAATCATTGATATTTTGAAATGAAAAAGATAATTTGATGGTGAAGTTTTGCAAGTATTGATAGAGGTTAACAAAGGTATACAAAAATAACTTTAGAGGGAGTATGATGATGCATGCAATGTTGTTTTGGAACATGTTGATGTTGAAAATGGGATAAATGGAAGTGTAGATAGCAAGATTGTGGTAGTGGTTGAAAATAGTATTGAGGGCAATAGCAAGAAAAGAGAGAAGGCTATGCACAATGGAGATATCCATCAACATGTACACGAAGAAGAAGAAGATGCTCATTTTATTACAAGCAATCATTATTCACGAACGCATTGGGCTTGTTCTACAATAGAGACAATTGTTAAAGTGGGAGAAAGAGAGATGCCTTACATAGCTCTCTTGGATCATGGTTGCGAAATCAATGTTATGTCACGTAGTTTGTATGAGAATGGAGGTTGGTTGATTGATGTAGATCTGAGATGGCGCATGTAGGCAACCAACAATTCATTAGGGGATCTTTATGCGGCTTGTTCAAATGTACTTGTAACTATTGGAGATGTTATGGATGAACATCATTTTTTAATATAAGATTCATGTAGTTATCCAATGATTTTGGGACATCCTTATATTTCAGAATCAAGATTGGAAACAAAAGCCTTGGATGATGGTTCATCATATGCTCAGGTATGAGGTAAAGACAATACAAAGGCGGTATAGTTTCTCACTGTGTGTGTGAATCATCCCCGCAATCAAGATAGGCTGTGGGAAAATCCTATGCCACCTAATGCACAAGAGTTTAAGGGTTTTTAGACAACAACGCTACAAGTGGAGGCTACAACAATTCCTCTAGGAAGATAATTATGCCTCCAAGAGAGGGAAAAAGTGTATTTGTGTCTCGATTGTAGGAAATGATAGTATGTATTCTTGGAGGTTTTAGGAATATTTCAAACACCATGTGAAGGGCTAAAAAGAAATATGTAGGTTGGATTGAAAAAGAGTTGAAGACATATGATTTGATGGCTACAAATGAAGGTATTTCAGGGCAGGTGAATGTTGATACAATGGCTGAAATTTTTGTAGCAATTAATGCTAAAAATAGGGCTATAAAAGCGATTATATATGTTGATACTTTAGAGATGTATAAAGCCATTCAAGAGTTTGTTGAGTTTGAATATTATGGGCTAAAAAACAGGGCTGAAGCAAGAGTGGATACAAAGCACATAATAGTTGCAGAGAAGCTTAAGCCTGTGGCTTTAACTTTACCATGTGAAAGTGATGGGTTGGATGAGAAAGTGTCTCAACAACCTTATTTGTGGGATCCACATAGAGTAGGACATAAATTTACACTTGAAACTTTACAAAAGCTGAAAATTGGTGATACAAGCTTTCTTTTGCCTATAGAAAGAGCTTGTTTCTTGTAGATGTTGGCAAGGCATGGAAAAGCCTCTGTGTTTTAGCCAAATGAAATTGAATGTGTTGATCCATGGACCTATGGTGATCTTTATAGTATCTCATGTGCCATGGAATTTAAAGCCCATTCTAGTGCCTTCTAAGCTACTAGAGATCTTATGCCTATTATTATTGTAGCACAATATTTGGATGCGAAGTTCATCATAGTTGCTACCAACTACCTCACAAAGTGGATAGAAGCACGAGCCACTAGAAAGAACGATGCTAGAACCACAACTAAGTTCTTGTGGGAGAAAGTGATCTCATGATTCAATTGCCCCATTGAACTAATTAGTGATCAAGGCATGCATTTCATCAATGAGGTGATTGCTCACCTCATGTCTACCTTTCTGATTGTTTATAAAAAATCATCACATTACTACCCTTAAGCAAACAGCCAGGCAGAATCTATGAACAAGATATTAGTAAATGACTTAACCAAAATTTTCTCTACTTCATGCAGTGACTAGGACAACAAGCTGATGGTGGTAGCCTTATGGACCTATCGAACAACCTATGAAATAACTGTAGGATAGACTCCCTTTAGGTTGACCTATAGAAATGATGCTATTTTACTGATAGAATTATTTATTCCTACCCTGAGAGTAGCCACTCAAGAGAGATGGGATGGGAAGGAGACATGGATAGAACACTTAGTTGAGCTAGAATGCCTATTAGAGACTCAACTTCTAGCTACCCATGCACTAATTTGTGCGAAGGTGTGACGTAAGAGCTTGTTTGATAAGCATGTCAAGCAATGAGATTTCAATCAAGGTGGCATCGTGTTGTTATACGTAGTGAATAACCACAAGTAGAAGATGAAGTTTAGGGGATTGGGGCCTTTTTGAGTTCACACCATCAACCAAACTAGCAATGTAGAGCTCAAGATCCTAGATGGAGAGGGCATTGGATTCTTCTATGGTAGCCATATAAAGAAGGACTACCCTCCCACGCATCCACTACACAAGCCTCCCATGCTAGAATCCCCTATGAAAGTTTGAGTTACCATAATTATGGAATTTGAAGACAAGGATCAAGAAGCAATAGGACCTGCTTATCTCCGCATAATAGTCACTATACAACAAGCATGTACTTTTGATGCATTAATCGATAAGGGAGTTGATTTAAATATCTTAACTCATGATCATTGGGCTCACATCGACCAACCACAACTACAGGCCATGAGCACTAAACTTAGCCCTTTTGGAGTCCAATTATACACTTTTTTAGAGTAGTGCAAAGTCGCAACCTATATATCAAGTCTAAAAGCATACCCATAATTGTTTATGTGTTGCTAAACACAAAAGATATTGGTAAGGAATTACTGCTAGGGCATGCCTTTAAAAAACAAGTGCACTATAACGTCGACTATGAGTCATAGCACATTCATCTTGCCATCAACAATGTATGCATCGTGACAAATTTCTGGAAGAAGGGCAACGCGGCTCCATCCAAGCTAGTAAAGCAACCCATAAAGGGCAACGCGGCTCCATCCAAGCTAGTAAAGCAACCCATAAAGGGACCCACCATCAAGTCTAAGGAGGGGGGTCCTGACTTGTCACAACCCACCAAGCCTGAATGTTAGCAAACTGTAGAGACAAAGGCCAAACCCCATGAACCCAAGTTCAAATGGGTGCCTCAATATCAAGGAACATCCACCAAGAAGCAACCAACCATGACCTCGCAAGGCTAGAAACTCATATTTGAAACCTAGGAACTAGAGAAGAAGCTATATGCATCGAAGAATGGTCAAGCTATGCTCCGTCCCCAAGATTTTATTGCAAGTCCAAGGCTATGACGAGGGCAACACTTGGATATGGGTACCCAAACCCACGACTACCAAGTGCATAACTCAAGCACAACCCTCGAGCTTTTCCGTGCAAGCCCACATGACAAATCAAAAACCTAAATCCCTAGAAACTCAAGTTGTCGAGAGCCGATAGAATCCAAACCTACTACACCACCTCACCAAGTCTCCCAATTAAAACTACAGTCTAATGGAGCTGATGCTGGAAAGCATTGCGGCATCGCGGCCAAATCATTTGATGAAGTGAACTTGAATAGCTTCGTGCAAAAGATCATCGAGACTTTAGCTAAGGTACTAGCCCCACTGAAGAAGACTTGTAGGTGGAGAGTTCCTGTCCTCCAAGGCAAGGAAGAAGTCATTGTCTAAGGCCTCGACCATTGAATTTGGAGGGGTCTTGATAGCCATCATTAGAGAGGAATTGGGAGAGGCACAAGATAATGAAGGAGTTGGGAAAACACAAGGCCAGTCCCCTTTCCACCATGAGTAGAAACAATCTAATGAAAGAAATGTGAGTGACAAAGAAGGGCAACAAGAGACACGATCTAGCCACGGAAGGGCCAGGAAGTTGAAGAAGGGGATGCCCAAAAAGAGAGCGGAAGATAAGAAAAGGAAGAAAGAAAGGGCTGAGTACCTCAAGGCCCAAAGGGACTCCAAGGAGGTGGAAGAAGAAAGAAAGAGAAAAGTAGACAAAGAGGTAGAGGAGAGAAGAAGACATAGCCAGGGCTATCCGCCTATCAGTGGAGCAACCCTCCAGATAGGAGGAGTTGACTATCATGAGTCTACATGGAGAAGAAAGCCCCGAGGACAAGCTCCCAAGAACCAAAAATCATGCCACCCCGATTAGTAGAAGGCAAGGGCAATTATTTGATTGATCCATTCTGTTAGATATGATCAATGCCCCACCCTCATTAGGTGCTACCAATGATCCATGGTGCTCAAAGTTGTAAGGCCCCCATTATGAGGAGAAGCCAAATGTGAGCCCGGACATTGGCTGAGTCCTGACTTGTATATCAGATGAGGTCTATGTGACCGGATGGCAAAAAGGTGACTGTTGTGGGTCTAATCTTTGGGTTAGACGGAGTGGTTAAGCTGGTAGCAACTCGAGGCACATTGCATTGAGTTGCGTGGTAAGGGAGTTAAAAGGGGCCCCTATTGTGGGGTCCCGGGGCCGCGGAAGTGGCCCCTAGCTGGGGGGGTCCCAAGGGGGCCAGCGGCCCCCTGGCGGGGGTCCGGGGGCAGCGCCCCCGGCCTGATGGTAAAGGGAATATTCCCTGGCCGACTAGTGGAGGCTCATATGATAGGTCGATCAGCAGGCCGACCTAACGACCTTCGCGGGCTATAAAAGCTAAACCCCTTCGCAGCCATCATACACTCATCTTTCACCCAGTCAGAGTTGTTGTTCCAGCTAGCCTTAAGCTCTTCACCTATCTTCTGTCTAGATCGCCATCTAAGCTTCACTCAGTGGAAGCGCACGGGTGGACAGAGCCATCTTTGTATCAGTTGTTTGAAGTTAAAGAATTTACTGATTCTCCTCTTATCTGTTGTGTACTCTCTATCTCTTTCTCAGATTCTGTTCGCTGCGCCGTGTAATATTTTACATGGTATCAGAGCCCAGGGGGCTCTAGAGATCGGAGAGCGTACAAGAGGCAAAGGGAAACGATGTCGACTCCGGGAAGCAGTTCTGGCGCATCAGGAAGCGGTGCAGGAGGTGGTGCTGCTGTACCGGCTATTCAAACACTGAGGATTCACCCACCAACCTTCAGCGAAGGCAAGTTAGATGGTACAAACTACACCTTGTGGAAGTTCAAAATTACAACTATCCTTGATTCTTATGAACTTCTGGAGACTGTGCTGGGGACTGACATAGAACCACAGCCTACCCTCGACCCATCAAATCCTAGTGTGATGATTCCTCTGAATGCAGATCTTCTACGAGCTTGGAAACGAAGGAATGCAGATGCATTGTGTGCCTTAGTTACAAGCTGTTCTGACAGTGTTTTGACTCTGATTCAGCATACAACCAAAGCGTCAGAGGCTTGGAATGTACTGAGGAGTCAGTATGAAACACGAAACCAAACAAGGATTCAAAACTTGGAGAATCAACTAGCAGCAGAGAAGTTTGCTGAAGGAGAGACGGTTGAAGCATTCATCACTCGGATTAAGAATCTGCGCGACCAGATGGCTGGTGCTGGGATACAAAAGACTAGCGAAGAGCTAGCTCGGAGGTGTCTTCGGATTTGTCCACAAAAGTTTGATGGACTAGTAACTGCCCTTAATACTCAGGTGAGACCTCAAGCTTTGACTTTTGAGGAGTTTTGTGCATTATTAATGGAGGAGGAGTTGAGGCTGAAAGCTCGAGAAGGAAGCAACAATGGAGATGCTGCATTCTCTGCCAATGCAAAAGACAAAGGTGTCTCCTCCACCAAAAATGATGGTGACAAAAAGAAGAAGGGCGGCAAGAAGAAGTTTCAAGGAGAGTGTTTCTACTGCAAGAAGAAAGGACATGCAATTGCAGATTGTCGTGTCAAGAAGGCAGATGAAAAGAATGGTACCCTTAAAAGTAAAGGGAAAGAGACAGCCAATACGGCTGAAGCAGAGTTGGAATTATTCATGGCGACCATTGAGGAAGTGTGCTCCTCGGCGCAAGAAGAATCTACCACTGACTCATGGGTGTTGGATAGTGGGGCCTCCCGTCACATGACCAACAAGAAAGGTCTATACAGTTCTATGCAGCCTCTACAAGAATCCATCACTGTGATGGTTGGAAATGATGCTAAATGCCCTGCTGCGGGCACAGGTACTATTTCTTTTGTTGCTGCAAATGGTGAAGTCAAAAAGCTTTCAAATGTGTTGTATGTTCCCGAAATCAGGAGAAATCTCTTATCAGTTGCTGCCATAACTGATCTTGGTCATGAAGTGAGGTTCAAGAAGACAGGTGCAGAAATTATTGATAGTGCTGGCACAATTGTTGGCAAAGGAGAAACAAGGAACAACCTGTATGAGCTAAGTGCTCTTACAGCCACCGCTGGAGTGGGCACAAGTAAGCTTTGGCATGAAAGGTTTGGACACATCGGATTTGCAGTATTGAAGGAGATGCAAAAGCAAGGTATGGTTGCTCACCTACCTACAATAACTGAATTGAAGGAACCATGTGAAGCTTGTATGATGGGCAAGCAACAGAGAAAGGCATTTCCACAAGAAAGCAAGAATAGAGCACAGGGTCCTCTAGAGTTGGTGCATGCTGACTTGTGTGGTAAGATGCCTACACAGGCCTTGGGGGGATCTTCTTATTTTATGTTGATTGTCGACGACTACAGTAGGAAGATGTGGGTGTACTTCCTTCGTGATAAGGCTCAAGCTTTTGGTAAGTTTAAAGAATGGCTAATACTTGTTGAGAATGAAACAGGGAAAAGTGTGAAGAAATTTAGAACAGATGGTGGTGGTGAGTTCAACTCAAAGGAGTTTGAAGGCTTTTGCAAGAGTAAAGGGATCAAGCGTCAATTGACGATGCCTCACACACCTCAGCAGAACGGTGTTGTGGAATGCAGGAATCGCACCATTGTGGAGATGGCAAGATGCATGCTAAAGGGCAAGGGATTGCCTAACCATTTTTGGGCTGAAGCTGTTAATACTGCAGTCTACATTCTAAATCGGAGCTATACAAAGGCTCTCAAGGGAAAAACACCTCATGAGGCTTACACTGGTAAGAAACCATCTATCTCACATTTCAGAATTTTTGGATGTGAATGTTATGCACATGTTCCAGATGAGAAGAGAAACAAGTTACAACCAAAAAGCAAAAAATGTATCTTCTTGGGTTATAGTGATGAGCAAAAGGCTTACAAATTATATGACCAAGAGGCAAAGAAGATCATCGCGAGCCGTGATGTGGTGTTCAAGGAGGAGCCGCATACAGTGGAGGAGGAGAAGGCAAGTTCTTCCACTTTATCATCAAGTGAAGAAGTAGTCCACTATGAACCTGTCCCGAGAGCTATCCCTATCCTTAGGGAGGAGGAAGCATCATCTTCAGATGATGAGGAAAAAGTTCACCAACCTGACATCACCCCATCGGAAAAGCCATTGCCGCGCTGGGTGAAGCAGCTCTATGACCACAATAATCCTATGCCTGCATCTGTTGAGGAGAAGGCAGACGGACCAAGGAGGTCTCAGAGAATAGAGGAGCAAAGGAGGGCTTCTGCTCACATAGTCAATATGGCCTTGATGGTTGAGATTATGAGAGAAGTAAAGGAGCCAACTGACTTAGAAGAAGCACTTGCAGATCCATCATGGAAGGCTGCTATGCAGGCGGAGTATGACAGCATAATGAAGAATGACACTTGGGAGCTAGTGGATCGACCAGCAAAGCGGAAGGTTATTGGCACCAAGTGGATCTGGAAGGTAAAGTACAAGGCTGATGGTACCTTAGAAAAGTACAAAGCTAGACTTGTTGCCCAAGGATTTTCACAAGTTGAAGGGTTTGATTTTCAAGAGTCATTTGCCCCAACTGCGAGAATGACCACTATTCGCACGGTACTTGCAATGGCTGCCCATAAGAAGTGGCCAGTGTACCAAATGGATGTTAAGTCAGCGTTCTTAAATGGTGACCTCAAGGAGGAGGTGTACGTGGCTCAGCCACCAGGGTTTGAGGCCCCCCATTCTGAGAACAAAGTGTGTAAACTGAAGAAGGCATTATATGGGCTGAAACAAGCCCCCAGAGCATGGTACCAATGGATAGATAGGTTCTTTTTAAACCTAAACTTCAAAAGATGTGCCTCAGATGCTAACTTGTATGTTTATAGGGATGGTAAAAAGTCTGTAGTGATTGTCCTATATGTGGACGACCTTCTTATTACAGGTGACTATGAAGATATGATCAACCAAACTGGAAAGGCTTTGAGTTCTGAGTTTGAAATGACAGACTTGGGCTTGCTGCACTATTGTTTGGGGATTGAAGTCTGGCAAGAGCCAGGAAAGATCTTCATCTCTCAGAAGAAGTATGCATGGGAGATCTTGAAGGCATTTGGCATGACCGAGTGCAAGGAGATAACTACACCTATGGAGGTGAATGCAAAGTTATCCGTCGAGGATACATCAGCATTAGCAGACATTGGGAGGTATAGGAGGTTGGTCGGCAGTCTGATCTACTTGTGTAACACTAGACCAGATATCAGTTTTGCTGTTGGTGTTTTGAGCAGGTTCTCAAACAAACCTCATGAGAGTCATTGGAAGGCTGGGATGCGGGTGCTCAGATACTTGAAGAAAACTCTTGACTATGGTATCACATACAGTTTCGGAACTTCTCTTGTGGGGAACTGTGACTCAGATTGGGCAGGAGACATTGATTCCAGGAAGTCAGTTTTTTCTCTTGGATTAGTAAGAAGCAACCAACAGTGGCATTGTCTTCTACCGAAGCAGAGTACAAGGCAGCTTGTTTTGCTGCATGTGAGGCCGTATGGTTGAGAAGAATTCTATGGCATATGGGAGTGCAGGATGAAGAACCAACAGTGCTGAGATGTGACAATCAGAGTTGCATCGCCATTGCCAAAAATCCAGTGTTTCATGCACGCACCAAACATATAGAGATCCAGTATCACTATGTGCGTGATTTGATGGAGGATGGGATAGTGGAACTGGTCTAATGTCCAACAAAGGAGAATGGAGCAGATATCTTCACCAAAGCACTTACGAAGGATCTGCTTCAAGTTCATCTTCAGAGACTCGGCATTGGGCCGAGGAGATAGTTCACCTATGGGTGGACATTGAGGGGGGGTGTTAGATATGATCAATGCCCCACCCTCATTAGGTGCTACCAATGATCCATGGTGCTCAAAGTTGTAAGGCCCCCATTATGAGGAGAAGCCAAATGTGAGCCCGGACACAAGTTGAGTCCTGACTTGTATATCAGATGAGGTCTATGCGACCGGATGGCAAAAAGGTGACTGTTGTGGGTCTAATCTTTGGGTTAGACGGAGTGGTTAAGCTGGTAGCAACTCGAGGCACATTGCATTGAGTTGTGTGGTAAAGGGAATATTCCCTGGAATATTCCCTGGCCGACTAGTGGAGGCTCATATGGTAGGTCGGTCAGCAGGCCGACCTAACGACCTTCGCGGGCTATAAAAGCTAAACCCCTTCGCAGCCATCATACACTCATCTTTCACCCAGTCAGAGTTGTTGTTCCAGCTAGCCTTAAGCTCTTCACCTATCTTCTGTCTAGATCGCCATCTAAGCTTCACTCAGTGGAAGCGCACGGGTGGACAGAGCCATCTTTGTATCAGTTCTTTGAAGTTAAAGAATTTACTGATTCTCCTCTTATCTGTTGTGTACTCTCTATCTCTTTCTCAGATTCTGTTCGCTGCGCCGTGTAATATTTTACACATTCTACCTATCCTAATGATTACCACCCCAATCTCTACACCCACCCAAGGCACTTCTACCACAATAGATAGTAGTAACCTTATGGCTTGGGTGCAATTCCCAGTCAATAAAGAGATAACTCAAGGTGCAAACGGAGGAACCGTAGTGACAAGCACAAAGAGTCCGATAGCCTGTAGATGGAGAATCACAATAAGATCCTAAGAGACAGAGGGTAGAAGCATCCACAATGACTATCCCTATAGCACTGCCATCTTCGACAAACTATGAGGAATATGTTAAGGAACTTTTGTCCCAACATAGAGAGCAAAGGACAAAAAGAAGATGGTTGTGGCCCAGCTAGAAGTGGAGAAAGACGTATTGGTGGCTTTCCAGCTTGAAGAAACCCACCAAGTAGCCAAGTATCAACACAAAATAAATGAGCTAAAGGCAGAGCTCAGTGCTAAGGAGAAGCAAGAGGACAACCGGCAAAGAAAACTTGAAGATGAGAATCCAAATGAGTACAAGCTCTTGATCCTGCAACAAGAAGAGTTGTAATGCCAGATGAAGAGGGTCCAAGATGCCATGGAGAAGCTTAGAGCCGGAGAAGAAGAGAGGGCCCAAAGGTACCACGAAAACATGGACAAGCTGGAGAAGAAGGTGGATGTGGAGCTAGAGGAGTAGAAAAGACTAGAAAGAGAAATTGAGGAACAAGAGCAGAGAATAAGGGCCTTAGTCAAAAGGCATGGTGCAAGTTTGGAAGAGATGAAAAGAAGAGTAGATGAATGGGTGAGCAAGAGTGAAGGAAGGGTAAGAGACTTAGCGAGCCGGATAGCCCTTGTAGAAGGTGACAAGGTATTAGCAGAAAGCATGTTAAAGGCCGTGCAAAATGCATGACCCTCTTAGAGGAAAATAGCAATAGTTGTTTCACTAGCTCCAACCATTCCTTTTTATCCATCACCTCCCTTAATGTTTGAATCACCCTAAAAGGGTACATGTAGGGGAAAATATTTCTTAGTAGATCCCTTAAATCCCCCACTTCTCCCTCTCATGACCATGATGCCAAAGACTAGCTTCTCATCATAATTTATTTTTTAAGAAAAGGAGGAAATGAAGAAAAAAGAGAGAAAAAGAAGAAGAAAGACAACAAAAGAAAGAGAAGAGAGAGGAGGAAAGGACAAGAACAAGACAATAGAGAAGAAAATCACAAGCAAAAGCAAGAAACTCATGAGTGCTATGGTCACTACACCTAGGGGTCCTCAAGTTAGGTTCACCTAGTAGCTTTAATCAGTTGGCTCTATCCCTAAGCCCCTAGCCCATTTTGATCCCCCAATTCACGCTTAGGGGACATTAAGGGTAGGGCACACCTACGGAGGTCAACCTTGCCTATGGTTAGACCTATCTCCCTAAGCAGTATCTAGTGTATCTCCCTACCGCATGAACCGGATCCTCAAGTGTGGGATGACACTCGCGGCCTTGGTTCGAACCCAACTCCCAGTTCCACTAGCATGAGCACAATGCACCACACAGTGAGGTAGACACACCCCCTAGGCCATGCACTTGTCTTCTCTTTATAGGTGCATCTGAATGCTCCTAACCAATGACATTAAAGGCCCCACCATCCACTCCGACATCCTCTCAACCTCCACCATCACAAGCTTCTCTCCCATGACCAACATCCATAAGTCCCCATCATCAACTCACACGACGACCCTTCACATCACCGAGCCTCACCAACACAGACTCGTAAGTGCCATGGGACTAGCACTTGACTAGGAGGGTTGTAATGTTAACCTTGATGCAAGATGAAAAAAAAAAGAAAATTCAAAATAGGGAATAATGTGAAAAAAGGAATCCCGACAAAGAATAAGAGAGAAAAGGCCAAAAGTGCAAAAGGTGAAATCAAAGGTAAGGGTGCATTTTAAAATGCAAAGGTGTTACCAAAATTTTGTAAAAAGAGCACCATGCTCCCTTCTATGCAAATTGTAAAATCTAGACCAATTGCATGACTACTACCTTTGGACAATGATGAGATGATTAGGAGAGCTGCTATGCAACCTTCTTTACGAGATCCTATAGGTATCGGACATAAGTTTTCAATTGAGACATTGAAAGAGATGAATATTGCGATTGAAGATTTTTTTCTTCTTAAAGAGGTAAGAAGTTTTGAAGAGATGTTATGCAGACATGAAAAAGCTTTTGCTTTAATTCCACATGGGATTGGATGTGTTGATCCTAGGGTTGTGATGCCTATGGTTATTTTTACCATTCTGCATATCCCTTGGAATCTACAGCCTATTCTTGTGCCTAGGGCTCACTTGCCTAAATTGGTGGAGCTTTTGAATGAGGGATCAGCATGGGGATTCTAGAGCCATCTTAGCTCCATGTTCCAATAAATGGTTTACAGTTCCTAAGAAGAATGGGACACTCAATTTCATACAAGACTTACAGCCAATGAAAAAGGTCATTATTCAAAATGTTGGTGCAAGACCTATTGTGGATGATTTTGTAGAAGCTTTTGCTAGACACGCTATCTATTCACTGGATGATCTTTATTCCAGATATAACCTGTTACAGCTTGCCTTTGAGAGCAGAGATTTGACTACGATGAAGACACCTTTAGGCCTTTTCCAAATGTGTACGCTTCCACAAGGAGCTACTAATTCGGTTTCCCATATGATGAATGGGATGAATAAGGTCTTACGAGAGTTTATTCTAGATCTTACCATGCCTTTCATTGATGATCTACCTTTTAAAGGTTGTTTGGAAAAAGAGAAGGATGAGACTTTAGATAATCATGGATGCATGTTCTTTATGGTTGCACATATCAGAGATGTTGAGATGATTCTTTGCATGCTATAGGAAGCGAATTTGACCTTGTCGAGGTTGAAATCTATTTTTGGCGCCACCAAAGAAGTTTTGATTGTTGAATATATGTGTGGATATTATGGTAGGAAGCCTTCTCTTGTGAAGCTTGATGCCATAAAGAAGATTGCACAAACTTTCTCTTCTACATCAAAGGTTCGTAGGTTTCTTGGAGCTTGTGTGTTTTATCTTATTTGCATTCCTCATTTCGCTCATATCGCAGATGATATCTACCAGCTATTGAGAAAAGGGTTGTGTTTTTCTTGGGAGATGAGACATACTAAAGCTATGCAAATATATTGAATAAATTATTGAGAGCTACTCTGATTCTTCAAGAAGTAGATTATAAGTGTGGGAGACATATTCTTCTTACTATTGATACTAGTCCTATCGACATTGGATGGGCTATTGGCCAAGATGATGCAAACGGGAATATGTATGCTATTTAGTTTGGGGCAAAAGTCCTAAAGGATTGGCAACATAGGTATCCACATATTAAGAGGGAGCTCTTCGGAATAGTCACGGCTCTCAAGAATGATAAAGAGTACTTCATTGGTGCTACAGTGGTGGTCCAGATTGATTGTTTGCCTCTTCTAGGTATAATCACGAGTTGTTCTACACTAGATATTGCCATGCTTAGGTGGCTTGGGTACATAAAATCCATGAATCCTGAGTTCAGGCACATAGCATGTAAAGACAACTCGATAGCCGATATGCTTTCATGAGCGAGGTATGATGGCATGAACTTTTCTCGCATTGATGATGCTAATGATGGGGCTTATCTTTCAGTTATGCATGCTGATCATATTTTTCATGTGTCTGCTTAAGAAAGCTTTGATGAGTCTTTGTATACAGGAGAGTATTTACAGTTTGGTTGTTATTTGAGCACCATGTCTAGATACGATGGATAGACTAATACAGACTTCAAGAAGATCATGAGAAAAGCTTATGGTTTATTCTTGCGAAGTGTGCTACTTTGGAAGCATCTACGAAAGTGAGGAGGACAATCAGTAAGAGTTGTCTGTGATAGAGCTTCACAGGTGCGGATCATGAAAGAATTTCATGAAAGTCTTTAGGCTAGACATCGAGCAGTTTGGGCAACCTATGAGAAGATTAAAGAGTGCTATTGGTGGAGAGGCATGCAAAAAGATATCTCATAGTTTGTTTAGACATTCCTTGATTATTAGTTGTTCTCTTCAATGAGGCATAGAGATGAGCTTCATCCTACCTACCCGCTATGTATTCACTACAAGTGGGTTCTTGATTTGATTAATATGCCTGTTGGTTTATGGTAGATGCGTTACATTGTTTTGGCATGAGAAGATCTGACAAATCAAGTGGAAGGAAGAGCATTGCAGATGAATTCTACTTCACTGGTTTGTAAGTTTATGTGTTGGAGGATGTTATTTGCATGTATGGATACATCGAAAAAATTACTGCAGATAGAGATGAGTTGGATGTTGATGAGGCTAGGGAGTTTTTCTCTCACCTTGGCATTAAACTTGCTTTGACTTCAACATATAATCTAGAAGGCAACGGGAAGAGTGAAAGAGGCCATTCGCCGATTGTGAAAGCCTTGGCCGCCAAAGCATGTGGTGGATGGATTAGAGAGTAGCCTAGGTTGTTACCTTAGGCCTTGTGGGTTGATTGCACTACTCACAGTGTGACTATAGGTTATATGCCAGCCGAGTTAATGTATGGGCAGAAGCCATTCATGCCTATAGAGACTTGCACATTTACTTGGAGTACTTTACCGTGGTAGCAAGAAGAGATGACTAGAGAGGATCTTTTGGCTTTTCGTATTCGTCAATTGGAGAGAAGATCTAAAGATATTGAAAGAACAGTATAGAAGCTCAAATAGACCAAAATTAGTAATAATGGCTAATTTGATAGCAGACCTAAATTGAGACCTAAAGAGATTGAGGATGGAGATTGGTTGTTGGCCTATGGCAGTAGTCTAGACAATCAATATAGTGCTATTTGCAAGGTTTTGAGACGATGGTTTGGGCCTTATTTGGTGCAGCATGTCCATGACAATGCTACATATTCCTTGGCATATCTTGATAGTACAGCCTTGCAGATTTTGATTGCATGGAAGAGAATCAAATTATTCAAGAGAAGAGATGATGCAGCCTATGCAGTTGAGGAGTTGGATGATGAGATTTATGATGGACTTGAGCTAGGAGATTACATTGACCGTCGAGCTTGGCGGTGATGAGGATGGGTAGATGTGGCCCATCCGAAGGATGTGCAGGTTTGGAGGGGGCAGATGCATGTCCACCATTGCAAACCTGAGGGTAGAGTTTTTTGCCAAGAATTTGAACACATTAGTTAGCATCATTAGGAATTTATTTTCCATTGTGTGCGTTTTTTTGTTTGCATTTGCATGACACACAAGCACATGTAGTTAGGCTAGGAACAATTTCTTCAATGCATTCATATTTTTTCATGTGGAAGCATCGTTTGAATGATTGCATTACATGGTTTTTAATTGTAAACTACATGAATGATTAGGCATGAAATTCTCTTTCAAAATCATATTTTTGTTAGGGCACAATCCATGGAAATATAGGTTCATATGAAGATTTCCGTTTTGAAGACTCAGGGACTAAAAGGAAAAGGTCATAATGTTGATCCTTCGCTTTGGACTTTCCCCTTGTGACTTGAAATTTGGATGTTGCCAGTGCAGATGATATGTCTCTTCAAAAGTGAAATTGGTTCAACATTTAGTAGTCTATGAAAGCTAAAAGTTATCCACTCATATCGTGGACGTTTAAGTGGAGTATTGCTACACTCGACACTTGCATTCTTTGTGGAGATGGAGGAGACTTGTTATGCTGTGACTACTGTTCCTCTACCTTTTACACATCCTAGCATTGTCTTCTTGGTAAAGGTTGATTGTGCTCTAAAGTTAAATACTCCTCTATGCGATTAGTTTGGGATTGGACGTTATCCTACTATATTGTGGGGTCCCGTTTCAAGTTTTACACAAGCTCAAGATGACCATGCAAACTGGGAAGCTACTGAAAATGCTCACTAGCCAGAATTACTACTACAATTTATCAACATCAAGATTGGCAAAGCATACTTTTTGGATGATGCACATTCCCTTGAGACTCAAGTGATACATGGTGATGATCTTAACTATGGACAAGATGCAATCTCCAACTATAACATTGGGGAAGCAACTGCAACAACAATGGATATCATATTGACATCAAAGCTACTAAATAAGAAAACTCATCAATTCTTGCAACTCTTGGTTGTGCACCACCCATCCAGAAATTGCCGAAAGGCGTTGCAAAACTATTAATCAACATGGAAGAATTGGTGACCAGCCCCACATGAGAAGACCATCCCCTTTTCCTAATTAGCCTTTGAGGAAGCATGGACTGAATAGCTCTTCCAGATTCTTAGATAGCTGCATTCACTATGGTGAGCCTCATGTATGGCACCAGCATGGCCATTTTGGTGGCACAGCTGAAAAGGAGCACAGGGGTGCTAAAGAAGCTGTACAAGCTGGCCTACATCACGGGGTGCCACGTCCACGTGGTCATCGAGGCGGAAGACGGCAATGTGTACGAGTTCCAAGGAAGATGGATTCGGACATCTACACCTTCAACACTAGAAACACTCATCAATGCAACAATAACAACATTT
The DNA here is from genome assembly GCF_053477565.2 of Lygodium microphyllum. Classification (NCBI taxonomy): domain Eukaryota; kingdom Viridiplantae; phylum Streptophyta; class Polypodiopsida; order Schizaeales; family Lygodiaceae; genus Lygodium; species Lygodium microphyllum. The sequence goes on from NC_141161.1 coordinate 37,467,933, forward strand.
ACTACAACAGGCCGGCAAGCATCAATCACCACAATAGTACTAGCAACAATCACAATACTAATATCGCATCAACAAGAGGAGAATTCATACGGCCACCCTTATCATTGCCATCAACGAACCATTGCCTGCAACAGCAGCATCAGCATCCTCGCGTCCTTCTTTTGGCGTCTCTCAATATCATCCTCCTCATCCATGTCCTCCTCTCTCCAATGACCATGCCTCTATAGATAATAATCTCCCGCGCCTTGAATCAGGGCCTGCCAATACAGGCGGCAATTAATAACGATGTCATCGCAGCAGCTCCTGATCACCATTCTACCAGTGTGGATATATAACGAAGCCCAAAAGAATACTACCAGCAACTCCACCTCATACGCCATAGTGTCATCCATATCCTCTACTAACACCAACTCTCTGCGTGGCGCTGCACCGGACTCCGAAAACTTTGAGCATGGTTACGGCAATCGTATAAGTCTTTGGCATGGCCGTAGAGGCCAGTCTTCCCATGACAGACAAGGGGTCATGATCCCTTTGTTGATTCCACAGGGTACATGAATGCTTCTAGCTGGTCACTGCCAAGTTTGGCACGCATTAACGACGTCATCCACAGGCTGTAGCAGAATTCAAAGCACAAGTGCATATGTGGTCCCGCCCAGCTGAACCTAATAACAGCATTAAAAAAAAACACGATGGCATGGCATGATGATTGTGGCATGCGTGTAGATTTGGCAAGCTTTGAAAACGTTATGCTAAAAACGTGAAAAATAGAAAAACTAAGGTATAAACCTTAAGCTTTTTTAGAAAAGCTAAAAGCATAATAACGTATGAGTTGCTTGGAAAACTATATAAGAGGGTGCTCTTAGAGAGATAGGACCTATCAAAAAAAGTATGTAAGGTTTGAGGTTGAGAGTGAATCCCTTGCATTCTTCAAACATCGCCATCGAATTTTTGAGAGAAGTCTTAAGGACCAGCTAAAGCCCCTCGCCTACAACGAAGTTTCCATCATCGCGAGTCGCTATGAAGATTGGTTTGAGTTGAGCTTAAAGCTTCTCGGCTAATTTTTGAAGTTCATCAACAAATTCATGAAGTGGCTTCCGAGTCGAGTTTTGTGCTCCTCAAAATTCTTCCATAAAATTTACCATCCTACCTTCTCTTCTCTCTCAAATTGAGAATTCATCTTGTCTTTTCTGAAACTCTTGTGATCAAAAGTGAAAATCTTATGGACCTGTAACTTATCGATATTATAAATCAAGAAATTGTTTTCTCATTCAAAATTCTTTTTAATAAGTTTTAATTCTTTGAATTCTCCCATCTCAAAGCGTGCCTGTGATGAGTAACTTCACGAATCCCCACGCGAGTTCCGTGCGACAACGTGCTTGTGATAAAATGCTTTTTTTTTTACTCTTAATAGACTTAAAGTACATTATTACTCATTCACATTCATAAACTCTAATAACAACATGATGCACATAAAAGTACTCATATACACTAACATATATACAACATTATTTAGTACACATATTTTTCTAACTAATGAAAGGAGAGATTGAGAATGGGTAGATTTAAGAAGCAAGTGGGTTATTTACTTTGCATGTGTTCTTATTGAAACCACATCATCTAGAAGGTCCATGTGGCCTCTCATGCATTTGTTTGCATGGGACCTTGCTCAAAAGATCTTCACACTACAAGATACAGGCCTTATACCAATGTTCAAAGCTACGAAAATATTCATAAAGAAATTTGCCCCCGTCGTCACAAAAATCGTCAGTATTAGTGACGTCGTAGAACAATCGCTATTAGTGTCGCTATTTGCATCGCTATCAGCATCACGTGTGCAGTAAATTTGCGATACTAATAGCGACAGTTACAGGAACATAAAAATTTTGTGGATAGCACTATGTACTGCTCTACCACAAATAGCACTATGTACTTTATTTGGGTCATACAAAAGAGTTTCAGTAATGTGTACAATGCTCCTCTGAATGAAGGCAAAGTGTACTTGAATCCATAAGACTGATACACAGAATAAATACGAGATTACGTAATGAAAGTGATGATACAATCATGGCAAGATACAAAGGATGATAATAACATAGTGTATAGAAAATGCCTATATAAATCATATGACCAAAAAAGAAGAGCATATGCGCTGCACGGATCAAACAACGAGCTAAAAATCCTTGCCATCCAAAAGATTGTCCCGCCACAAAGGAGCATCGAACAGACTCTGCAAAAAGAGAACTACACATTAGTCCACCATACAATAATGCCTTTTAATTAAATTTACTAATTACGAACAAGAAAGATAAGTGACTTATAGGGCCGCCGCGTCTATACAATCGGTCGATCAATGTAGTGAGACCATGTCTCTCTGCATATCAAGTCTCTAGGCCAGTGGGATCACAGTTTGTAATGGAGTGCTGCAAAGAAAATAAAATACACTTGTTAGAAACACGATTGCAAAAAAATAAGTAAGGATAACAAAAGAAAAACTTACAAAGTCCTCCGGATAAGTCCTGTGGCCACCACTCCCAAGATGATAGACCACTCTTGTGCCTCCAGTCGTGCCCTCGCCGCCTCTCGCTGCTGTCTCCAATGTCGTGGAGAATTTGTAGCCTCCTCCCCTCTGAGCCGGCACCAGTCATCTGTGTCTTGCCACTCGGGCTTTGAGGCCCCACTCTTAAGTGTCTTGCGTGCATTTGATCATTTGTGTGACATGTACGCACGCATGCACTCGATTATCTAGCTTGTGGAAAACCTATCTACTGCGACGAGTACCTAAAACTCCTCATACAAGGATGCTACTATGTAGTCCTTGCTCCCCTCTGGTATGTTCTTCCAATGATCCAAGACGTTCTACCGAAAAACTTATTGGCACAACTTTCTTACACGAGCCATCACCCTCCTCTCTCATCATTCATGATGATGGCTCCTGTCCTATCATCTACAAGGTATCCATAACCCTCTGGGGTATGCCTAAGATGTGTTCTCTTCCACTTATGACTATGCTCTTGGGCATAACCAAGAGACACCTATAAATCTGGTGTACCTACGGGGATAGTATCTCTTCGAGTAGCTCCCATAAGGGTCCCACATGTGGATGGCTTAGTAAAAGCTAGAGTGATTGGAGTAGACGTCTCCATAGGTGATGTAACTTCAGCGGAACGACGAGACGGAGACACTGCCTCGGTACCTCCATAACAACCACCTAAGCCATGCTCTCTCGAACCTGCATGAGAGCGAGGAGTAGCACCTGTATCCTAAGCCAGCCGTGAGCTCACTGCATCCATGTCTCCACAGCATCCCCCAAAACCACTCCCTCCGTCCGGCCCAAGTCTAGAGTGTCGACCTCATCTATTGGAAACTGAGGCATCAAAGCGCACTGAAGTAGATCTAACAGAACGGCCTAATGGTGTCCAAGATAGCTCCTGGTCAGCAATATCTCTGAATCGAGCCATCTGATTTGGAGACATACTTGTGAAGATCTCATGTAGCTCCTCGTCGCTCATCCCTCAACTCATCCTGTTGATCTAAATATCCACAAAGGTCACATGCATAGACAAAAAAATGATGTTAGCATAATCAATATAAATCAAGCAAAGCACGATAATATAAATCTTTTAAAAATGATCTTACTTAAAAACACATATCTTATCTACCCTTATAAGTGATTCATCAACGAATTGAGTAGATGGATGCTCCAAGTGTGAACCCTATGGTCCCATGTCAATCTCCTAACACAACTCTGCATACACTAGAAGGTCGATAAGCAGGTCACCACAAAAGGATGAGTCTACCTAGTTCGCAAAGAATTCTTGGACTCTTGTATTTTCATCATTGTTATCTGATTTTGGCTCCTCTACATACTCCAATGTTCCGGTGGCCTCTACACCTTACAATATCGACCCCTCTATTTGCATATTGTCCTCATCTACAGTGAGAATATTGCTTTGATCATAAACTCTTGCACTTTGGGGAGCTGAAGATATAACATACCACCATCGAGGTTATCAAGGGTTTTGATAGAAAATTACTTATTCAAAATCACACACAAGAAGGTGGATTTGTATCATGAGCATCCTAGTGGACATGTATTTCTCAAAGAGACACACTATCTCCACTGCTCCCTGCCTTGCAGATTCAAACCTATAAATTTTTCGGCGTATTTCTAGAGTAAGGCATCTTGTGATTGCGATCGATATTACAAACTGCCACAAACGAAGAAGCATTGCGAACAGTGACTACACTCCAAATAGCAAAATATGCAAGCCACTTACAATCCATTCGTAGTACAAAGCTGACATATCTTATGTCAATCATGGGATTTTAGCCCTGATAATTGATCGTCTTTAGAAAATGCAAACCTAAGAGAACGCAACATAGCCATCAGAGTGCAGATAGACTTGAGAATTTGCTTCACAATGTGCTCTTCTTTAGTAGACAAAACTCAAGGAGCGCATGGTAGCTACAAGCGACCATCAACACTCAATTGTGGCCAAAGCGCCTCCATCTTGCCTACCTCCTTCAAATCCATTCGTGTCCCTACAGTGTCTCTCTTTCCTATGATATGGTACCATAGTAAGTTGTCCACATTCTTGAAAATATGCATGGGATCCAACAAGTGGTTGATCTGTAAGTGGGTCCAATAAGGTAACTCATAGAAAACTGAGAACCATCGCATTCTATTTGGATGTGACTCCGTGTGGACCATTTTCAACTCATACCAGCTTTGGGCATTCGTATGTGTTTTATAGACAATTGATATTTTTGTTTAATTGTTAGTTTACATTGAGAGCAAGGACATGGGACACACTGACTACGATACGCCTCGTGATCTTGAGCATCAGAGCCTCCATCGTTTTTCATTTGGTCTACGTTACGACAAACAATTTGTTTTTATTATCATTCTTTTTTTCTTTCTTAAATTGTTTGATAAGGGATTTCTTCTCTTGTAACTCAATAAAATTAACGTATGTAAAGTATCCACCCACCTACGGGCCTACAATATGTAAAGTCTAATATGCTATGCATGGGGACAAGGGAGTAGCTACCCTATGCCGGAGTGTTTCCCATCCTGTGGTATTGCACTGGACCTCGCCACCTTTTTTCCTTTGTGTGCACCTTTAACAAAACCTCTCTCTCTCTCTCTTCTACTACTACTACTACTACTACTGTTGCTGCTGCTGCTGGTGCTACTACTGCTGCTACTGCTGCTACTACTACTACTAGTACTTGCCTTCCCAAGGCATTGAACACACCTAAGATGCACCCTAAACAAAACCTCTCTGTCTCTGTCTCTCTCTCTCTCTCTCTCTCTCTCTCCTACTACCACTACTACTACTAGTACTCGCCTTCTCAAACACACCAAAGGTGAACCTTTAACAAAACCTCTCTCTCTCTCTATCTCTCTCTCTGTACTACTACCACCACCACCACTGCTTTTACCACCACCTCTCTCTCTCTCTACTACTACCACTACTACTACTAGTACTCACCTTCTCGAACACACCAAAGGTGCACCTTTAACAAAACCTCTCTCTTTCTCTCTCTCTCTCTCTGTGTGTGTGTGTGTGTGTGTGTGTGTGTGTGTGTGTACTACCACCACCATCACAACTACTACTACTAACAAGAAAAGAAGAAAAAACTACCACTACCACTACCACACACTCTCTCTCTACTACTACCACTACTACTACTAGTACTCACCTTCTCAAACACACCAAAGGTGCACCTTTAACAAAACCTTTCTCTGTGTGTGTGTGTGTGTGTGTGTGTGTGTGTGTACTACCACCACCACCACCACCACGACCACTACCACTACTACTACTACTACTACTAACAAGAAAAGAAGAAAAAACTACCACTACCACTACCACTACCCCTACCTAATGCCATGAGGCATATTCCATGATGGATTCCGTGAGGTTTTGCGGTGGATTCTATAAAATTATATTTATTATCAAAGCTCATACACAAACTGGATTCCTTGTGCAAAAAGTCGATGGGGACACTTGCCCTTTTCGGGCGTCTTGTTAATTTAATGTGCAAATGGGTGATTCCATAGCTGGTGATTCCGCAAAAAAAATATTTAAATTAATGATTATTTATGAGTTTAGAGTGCACACTCGTAATAAATTAAGGTTAGGATTGAGTTCTAACCAATCTATTTATTTTGTAGCTAAAGACTGCTAGGTATTCACTTTTGTTGGTTTAATTTTATTATTTTCTAACAATTGTGAATGCTTCAATTGATGTGTAGAGTAGGCAGTGGTGGCGTTGGGAAGCACTGGGCGATAGTGTGTATTCAAGTTATTTAGAAGAAATTATCATTTTGATGGGCATGCATCTTAGGTGTGGCGCCAATATTTATTTTTATGCACTTATTTATTGAAGCGCCTGAGATTTATCTATTATTTTGTATGTACATGGACGCACGATTTGAATATTTGTTATTGAACATTGTATTCAGGCACAACCCGATCTCTAGGTGCCCAATAGCTTTAATTCTTTAGTGGGACAAAAAAAACACAAAAGGTAAAGCGTGCTAATTGTAAATTGGACTATTTTTTGAGCTTGGAGATGAATAATATATCAAATACATGCTTTGTGGAGCACTCACACAAGGCATGGGGGGAGATTGTACCCAATTGGTCTTTTGCTTCATATCGTGTAAGTCTTCTCTCTTGTTTTTTGTGCAAAAGTAGAGTTATTTTGTTCTTGGGGACCTTCCGGTGCTCACTACGCACGCATACAGCATCTGATCTATGCACCAGTGGTATCAAAGCGAAGCTGAGATCAAGGGCTTCCAATCGCTTACCATCTCACGCGAAGGTGGATCTCTTGGAACGATTGAGCTCTACAGTCAGTCTCGTGGCAATCCGTCAATACCAGTGTGTTCATAGCAATGAAGAAACCCCTGCTACGCTATTGGATCGCAAAGGACCGGCCCCTACAGGGGACGGAGAACCACCTGGGAAGTTCTCTTGACAACACATTTTTTTTCTGAGTTCTCAGACAGAGATAAGAAGTTTTAAAGTTTAAAAAAACTTCATGAAGCTTGAAAATTCTTAAAGAAAGCCTTGTAATTTCAAAAAAATCGACGGCAGCATCTTCAGATCACGATCGAATCTGTCAAGTCCATATTTTTGTCCTCACGTCAACGATTAAGATAGTTAAAGCTTTTTAAATAAAGCTTAACTATCTCCTAAAGCTACTAAGGTTACCATCTATCAAGATTCAACCTCTTCCATAGCGACAGTTCCCTCTGGATTAAACACGAACTCGTCTTTAATCTTCTACAAGCCTGTGTTCACACTTGTGGACTGACAGAGCCAAATTCCAGCAAACAGACTGCTATACGTAGTCTACACACACGAATATCCTCTTGGAAGACAACTATGATATCAAATTCCGCATCCGCAAAGAAGAAATACTAGAAAAAACCATTTTTAAAAAAGGAGAAGAAATAAGCCTTGTAAACCCGACTTTGAGCTATGCTCATCATGCTAATAAGATTTCAAGTGTGTGAGGTCTTTTGGAATTTTTTAGAATAATTGATCAAACCATGGAAGATTTTCTAGCTGAAAGTGACCTCCCCTGTCAAGATTGTGGGAGAGAAGGAAGGAGTCTCACTTGTAGCTTTCTTGCTTGCACAATGGGGGAATACACACAAAGGTGGAGGCTGAAAACAGTTTTCCTCTTCTTAGTTGTGTAAGACAAAAATAACTCAAGTACATAGAAATAGAAGAACCCTATATATGGGTCTCAAACCAAACTCAACTAACTAAGGTGGCATACTAATTGAGCCACAAACTAAAGTAGATAAGGATAGCTGTCATCTAGCTATTATTCATGGGCGGTGTACCAACGCATCTGCAACTGACAATTCGGTGACATAAATGCACTTCACTCTAGCATATCACGAGTGGAGCTCAATATCTCAACACTCCCCCTCGAGCTCAATCCCAATTAGTGCATACCAAGCAAGTCTCTGAACTTGCGCAGCTTCTCTGCGCCCAATGCCTTCGTGAATATGCCGGCTACTTGATCCTCTGTGTTGACATAAACTAGATCAATAAGACCTAGTAAAACCCTCTCCCGCACATAGTGATAATGCACCTCAATGTGCTTTGTTGTAGCATGATAGACTGGGTTATTTGCCAAGTGTATACTACTCATGTTGTCACAATAAATGACAAGTGGCCCATCTGTAGACTGATGCATATCATAAAGTAGCTTATGCAACCAAGCTACCTCACATGCAGCCATTGTTACACCCCTATACTCAGCCTCTGTGCTCGACAAGACAACTGTAGGTTGTTTCTTGCTGCTCCAAGTGACTGCATCACTCCCAAAAGAGAACACATATCCACTGGTAGATCGTCTATCAGAAATACTACCAGTCCAATCAGCATCAGTGTATCCATGCAACTGTATCTGAACCCCAGTCTCATAAAATAGTCCATACTGCAATGTGGACTTCACATACCTGAGTATGCGTCTAGCCGCATTCAAATGTGGTTTCCTTGGAGTCTGCATAAACTGACTTACCAATCCAACAACATAGCTCAAATCTGGCCTGGTAATAGTCATATAAATCAAACTTCCTACTATGCGTCTGTACATAGTAGGGTCTTCGAGAAGCTCACCTGCATCTGTGCTCAACTTCACATTCTGCTTCAAAGGAACTGAAATAGGCTTACAGCCTGTCATCCCATATTTGGACAGCATGTCCAATCCATACTCCCTCTGCAAGAGCCATATCCCACTTGGTGATCTAATCGCCTCAATGCCCAAGAAATAATGTAGCTCTCCCGAATCCTTCATCTCAAACTTCTGCTTCAATAGCATTTTCACATGAAGGATATCTTCATCACTATCATCTGTCATAATCAAATCATCAACATAAATGACAAGCAGCATAATGTATTTCTCTGTTTTTCTCACATAAAGTGAGAAATCTGCCTTGGAAATCTGAAAGCCAATAGTGACAAGATACTGTCCTATCTTGTCAGACCATGCTCTAGGTGCTTGCTTCAAGCCATACAAGGCTTTCTTCAACCTACAAACAAATTCAGGATGAACAGCATGCACATAACCTGGTGGCGGCTCCATATAGACCTCTTCTTGCAAATCACCATGCAAGAAGGCATTCTTTACATCCATCTAATGTAAAGACCATCCCTTTGATGCAGCCATAGCAATGACTATTCTTATGGTTGCCATCCTTGCAACCGGACTGAATGTTTCTTCATAATCAATGCCATATGTTTGTGCATACCCCTTGACTACTAATCTTGCCTTGTATCTATTCATAGAGCCATCTGCATTGTGTTTCACCTTATAAACCCACTTACAACCAATTGCATTCTTATCTTTAGGCAAAGGTACCAATTCCCATGTAGCATTTGCTTCCAAGGCATCCATTTCTTCATCCATGGCTTTAAACTATTTTTCTTTTCCCATGGCTTACTCTAAAGAAGTGGGTTCTGGTTCCTGTATCACTTTGACCATATAGGCATAGTGAATGGCTGTAAATCCATCATATTTTAGCCTATCCACAGGATACCTAGCTCTGATAGACCTGGCTAAAGTAGGTTCACTCCCAGGTGCTCTCAAAACATCCCTGGTCTTCCTTACTCCAAGTGTAATAATAGAAGGAATACCCAACTCATCATCAATGCTCTGTTCTGAGCCACTGGATTCACCATCCACATAAGAGTGACCTGCATTCACATCAAACATGGGCTAATCTACCTTTTCTTTTCCTTTTCATGATACCTGCATACTACTATCTGCATTGCTTTGAGAAGATTCTCCTGATCTCAATCTGCCTGTCCATGGTGAAGAATGTGAACCACTGCTAGAGGACGCTCCAAGTCCACTAATATCTTGTGAGTGCTGCTGTGAATTCTGAGCAACATTATTTTTTTGTGCATCTACATTATCAATCACATTTATTGGTTTATACCAGCTACTCATCTCATCAAAAACAATATCTCTGCTCACTGTAAACTTATGAGTAGAAGGGTTATAGCATCTATACCCTTTTTGCTGCAAAGAGTAACCAATAAAGATGCACTTCTCAGCTTTTGGATCCAACTTGGATCTCAACTCATCTGGCACATGAACATAGGCAATGCAACCAAAAATCTTCAAATGAGAAATATCTGGTTTCCTACCAGTATACCTCTCCTCTGGAGTCATGCCATGTATTGCTGCAGTGGGAGTCCTGTTCATTATGTAGATTGCTGTAGCAACTGCTTCAGCCCAATAAAAATCTAGCAAGTCTTTTTCATTGGGCATGGCACGAGATACCTCTCCAATATGCCTATTTTTCCTTTCTGCAATTCCATTTTGTTGTGGGGTATTGCTGCATGAATATTGCTGTTTTATGCCATGCTCCTGCAGGAACCTTGCAAACTCATTTGAGAGGTACTCTCCCCCTCCATCTGACCTTACATTTTATTTGCAGGCCTATTTCTTTTTCAACCATAGCTTTAAGAGTTTTGAAACGCCCAAAAACTTCACTTTTCTTTTTCATAAAATACACCCAAACTTTTCTGCTATAGTCATCAATAAAAGTTACAAAATAATGACAGCGTCCAAGAGATGCAGCTTTAGTAGTCCACACATCAGAGTGGATTAATTCCAATGGCTTCTTACTCTTTTGAACATGTCTAGGAAATGGTTTCCTTGCCTGGTTTCCAAACTGACAGGCTTCACATACCTTATGCATTTCTGCAACCTTGAATTTAGGAAATCCTGCAATAATATTTTAGGCTTGCATTGATTTAAGTCGCTGTGCATTAACATGACCAATGCGTTTATGCCAAATATCAATATCTGCAACTACACCGGTCCCATGTGCAACCATTGCTGCACTCAATTCAGGCATGTCTGCATCCAACGTAAACATTCTGCCCTTCTTCTTTCCTTTTGCTATCAAGCGACCTTTATTTTTCATATCCTCAACAAAGCATCCATGAGAATTAAATCTGACCTACAAGCCTTGCTCAACCATTTGACCAACAGAAACTAGGTTCTTGGTGATATTCGGGACATGAAATACATCTGACACGTATTTCTTTTTCCCATCCTGCATAGACAAAGAAATTTTTCCAATCTGCACAATAAGATGTGCAGTATCATCACCAGTCTCCACAAATCTTGGTTTTTCCATTTTCCTTGTATCCTGTATCCATTCTGCATGACCTGTCATGTGGTTTGATGCACTTGAGTCAATATACCATACATCATTGCTTTCTTCTGCACTTGTCACAGAATTGGTCATATGCTGCACCATAAACAAATGCTCATTTCTGTCATCACCCTGTCTACTAGAATATGCATAATTTCCTTGTTGCAATTTTCCATTCATGATATCATGTGCTTTTTATAACAGTCTTTAGCCATATGACCCATTTTACCATAGTAGTAGCATTCAACATTGCTGTTTGTATTTTGGCCTCTTTGCCATCCACCACGACCTCTTTGGCTCCCCCTGCCTCTAGAGTTACCACGTCCTCCTCCATAGGACTGGTTTTCTTGAGTTTACTGCATATTCTGATTTCTACCACGGCCTCCAGATCAGCCTCCTCTACCTCTGCCTCTACCTCTTCCAGCATTTGATTAGAAGATAGCTTCTTTTGAAGTTCCTCCTGAAGAAGATGCACCACCATTTCTCTGCTCCTCAGAAATTAGAAGAGCAATCAGCTCCTCAAAATCAGGAAATCTTTCACGGACAGAAACGGATGTTCGGAACTGTGCATAATCCTTTCCTAGACCATTCAAGGTCACAGAAACTAAATCATCATCTTCCACTGGTGACCCAATGGATAGCTGTCACTTGTAGCTTTCTTGCTTCCACAATGGGGGAATACACACAAAGGTGGAGGCTAAAAATAGTTTTCCTCTTCTTAGTTGTATAAGCCAAAAAGAACTTAAGTACATAGAAATAGAAAAACCCTATATATGGGTCTCAAACCAAACTCAACTAAGTAAGGTGGCATACTAACTGAGCCACGAACTAAAGTAGATAAGGATAGCTATCATCTAGCTATTATTCATGGGCAGTGTACCAACCGCATCTGCAACTGACAAGTCGGTGACATAAATGCACAACGGTCACCCTGGCATATCACGAGTGGAGCTTGATGTCTCAACATACCCAAACCAATGATGGAGCAAAAACTGGACTTGATTATGATGGAGCTTCAAGAGGAACGAAGAGCACGTCAAACTTTGCAAGCTCGATTGGCCAATCTACAACGATCTACCATCGAGCAAGATGGACCGCAATCTGAAGATCTTATTGTTGAGATATCGAGCTCCACTCGTGATATGCCAGGGTGACCATTGTGCATTTATGTCACCGACTTGTTAGTTGTAGATGCGGTTGGTACACCGCCCATGAATAATAGCTAGATGACAGCTATCCTTATCTACTCTAGTTCGTGGCTCAATTAGTATGCCACCTTAGTTAGTTGTCTTTGGTTTGAGGCCCATATATAGGGTTCTTCTATTTCTTTGTATGAGAGTTCTTTTTGGCTTACACAACTAAGAAGAGGAAAACTGTTTTCAGCCTCCACTTTTGTGTGTATTTCCCCATTGTGCAAGCAAGAAAGCTACAAGTGAGACTCCTTCCTTCTCTCCCACAATCTTGACATGGTATCAGAGCCTTGTTCGTGGTAAGGAGCTCAAGAAAGTAAGCCAAGCTCGCAGTGTTCTGGTAAGAGGAGCAGTGTTGCTTTCATTTTCTGTTTTGGGAGCAGATCTCTGCAGGTAGCACAGCCGGAAATTGCAGGAGTGCATTGTCTCAGGTTGAGACGCCCTTCGCGGTGAAGCAAGAGGGCAGTATATGCTTTTTTGATTTGAGGCCATTTCGGGGCCTGTTTTGGAGGCGGAAGTTTTCTACACGCACTCAGGAAAAGGCCCTATTTTATACTGTGCGACCACTGTTCTACAGGTCAGTGATAAGTTACTGTAGAAATTGCATCGTATGCTTGTGCGCAGAGACATTGGGAGTTTCAGAATCATCCTTGGTTCCTGTTTATGCAAAATCGTCACTAGAAAGTGACTGTGTGGTCAAATACCACATTCGCCAGTTTTGCAGATTTGCCCTTGTGAGGGTGAAGCTGAGTTTTTGCAGTGACAGAATTTTTCGCAGTGTTCTGTAATGGCGTCTGATTCTCTTTCACAGATTGTAACTGAAAAGCTTGACAAGAACAACTTTCAAGCATGGAAGTTTAGAATGACGAATTTCCTTATGGAAAAAGGATATTGGGAATTTGTTGCAGGAAATGAAGAAGAACCAGTTCTTCCTGATGTTCCCAATCAACAGCAAATGCAGGCATTCAAAGCATGGCATGAGAGAGCCAGGAAAGTTATATACTGGCTGTCTATCAGTATTTCAGACTCTATGATTGTGCATATTCAGGATGCAAGTACGACAAAGGAGGCATGGGATACTTTGTCAAAAATGTATAGCATAAATACGCAAGCTAGGAAAATGCAGCTCAAGCAAGAGTTGCATAATGTGCAAAGAGAAAGTATGAGCATCAATGACTACCACATGAAGGTGAAGAAGATTGCAGATGCACTTGCTTCCATTGGGTCGCCAGTGGAGGATGATGATTTAGTTTCTGTGACCTTGAATGGTCTAGGAAAGGATTATGTGCAGTTTCAGACATCCATTTCAGTTCGTGAAAGATTTCTTGATTTTGAGGAGTTGATTGCTCTTCTAATTTCTGAGGAGCAGAGAAATGGTGGTGCATCTTCTTCAGGAGGAACTTCAAAAGAAGCTGTCTTCTACTCAAATGCTGGAAGAGGTAGAGGCAGAGGTAGAGGAGGCCGATTTGGAGGCCGTGGTAGAAATCAGAATATGCAGCAAACTCAAGAAAATCAGTCCTATGGAGGACTGGTAACTCTAGAGGCAGGGGGAGCTAAAGAGGTCGTGGTGGATGGCAGAGAGGCCAAAATGCAAACAGTAATGTTGAATGCTACTACTGTGGTAAAATGGGTCATATGGCTAAAGATTGCTATAAAAAGCAGAATGACATCATGAATGGAAAACTGCAACAAGGGAATTATGCATCTTCTAGTAGACAGAGTGATGACAGAAATGAGCATTTGTTTATGGTGCAGCACATGAACAATTCTATGACAAGTGCAGAAGAAAGCAATGATGTATGGTATGCTGACTCAGGTGCATCAAACCACATGACAGGTCATGCAGAATGGATGGAGGATGCAAGGAAAATGGAAAAACCAGGATTTGTGGAGACTGGTGATGATACTGCACATCCTATTGTGCAAATTGGAAAAATTTCTTTGTCTATGCAGGATGGGAAAAAGAAATACCTATCTGATGTATTTCATGTCCCAAATATCACCAAGAATCTGGTTTCTGTTGGTCAAATGGTTGAGCAGGGCTTGCAAGTCAGATTTAATCCTCATGGATGCTTTGTTGAGGATATGAAAAATAAAGGTCGCTTGATAGCAACAGGAAAGAAGAAGGGCAGAATGTTTACATTGGATGCAGACATGTCTGAATTGAGTGCAGCAATGTTTGCACATGGGACCGGTCTAGTTGCAGATATTGATATCTGGCATAAATGCATTGGTCATGTTAATGTACAGCGACTTAAATCAATGCAGGCCCAAAATATTGTTGCAGGATTGCCAAAATTTAAGGTTGCAGAAATGCATAAGATATGTGAAGCCTGTCAATTTGGAAAACAGGCAAGGAAACCATTTCCTAGACATGTTCAAGAGAGTAAGAAGCCATTGGAATTAATCCACTCTGATGTGTGGACTACTAAAGCTGCATCTCTTGGAGTACCCTAACCAAGGGGGTTGTTGACCACGCCGGGAAAGTGGACCGAACCCGCTGCGAGAGGTCTCTCTGTTGAGCGCTACTTGGAGCAGGAGGACGCTTGGGTGCCAGGGGGCACTCTGGCCGTAAATCCCTCGCCTTCCGAGCCCTGCACAAGAGGCTAATGTGACTCGGGATTGGATCTCAAGGCCCGCATACTAGTCTACGGGCAGAAACTTGGATTAGTGATCCCTGTGGATTGTTGGATAGCCTTCGAGCGGATTGTGGATAAGCCTACGGGCTGGACTCTTTGTATTTCAAAGATAAATATGATAACCTGTTAATAAGGAACTTGTCTGATATTGTTTTTCTATGTCAAGTGATAAGATTATGTGAAAGAACCAGTGTCTAACGGGTTAATTAAAGAAGATGATTGTTACATGTCTAACTAATGTGTTAGGTAATTAAATAACTAAAACAACCCGAGGAAAGTGCGGAGGATGGGCCATAGGTCCGTCCTAGGAATGGGTGGTCCCGGTTGACCGGGAACTTTTTTCAAATCACGACGGACAGCTGGAAGATCGTCAAAGAGCATGAACAACAAGAGCGTTGACCTAGAGTTATATTTGAACCCGATTTATGCTGTTTTAGGGGAACGGAATGGGATTATGCCTTATGGTAGAGAGGTTGAGCTTTCCATCCCTCTCGTTTCCCATTCTCCTTGAACCAAGTGCATCGTGAATCAGCTTCGGACCTGGCGTTTCTGCGTAAAGTAGTTCGCTTGGGTCTGATGCTAGTTGCTGTTAGGAAATGACCAATTAGGAAAACCCTGATTCAGGTCGATCCTAAATGGGAACGGCCGGAATACTTCCGCTACGTGGCAGACGTGGAAAGCCCTAGATCACAAACCCCGTAACATTCCATGGGAGTGTCAGGCGAAGCTTTCTAGACATCTTTTCTGATGGATTGCTAAGACGTATCCTGAAATACAAATAGACACGTTACAATTGGTATCAGAGCCAACCAACAATAGAATTGTTTTATGAAATATTAATAAGAAGAAGTAAGGAAAATGTTGATATTCCAAACATTTCCTTACTTTAATGCTGTCTTGCAGAATTACGAAGCGTGGAACAAGTTCTTAGTATTTCGAGTCATGTTTATGACTACAATGCATTCTCCGCATTACTGAAAAACGGTTGAGATGATGAACATCCTAGAGCAAATCTATAATCCATCACCTTTGTACATGGAATGAACATGGACAGGTGCTTCAGGAATCTACTATATAGCTGCCCACCGGTTTGCTTACCTACAAACCAACCTAAAGAGGATCAAGTGGTTGGAAGACCTGAAAGCCGTAAAGCTATTCATTTTTGTGGAAGCTAATGTAAACTCAACTTTACATATTCGAGGTCGGAGGGTTGAGATGAACTCATATGTATATGAGGAAGTGACCCGTGTAATCCCGCCGATAGGATCAAAGTGTTAGGGCGCCATGAGAAGAATGGATTCCAACGGAAAGGATACCTTGAACTTCCAATGAATTAGTGATTCCTGAAGATACGTGACCCGAAACCATACTATTATACAGTTCCTATAGATAAATGCAATACAATGCCGTTCTCCCCAAACTAAATGTAACAGTTGGCTTATCATCGCAAGAAATGTTGTATTCCGAAAGGGCTATGCCCATATAAATACAAATAAGACTTCTTTTTATCAATGTTTGATTGTGCATGAGAATTGATAAAAAGTTAAGTAGCTACATTGCTTATGTGATAGCAGAATTGAAGATGTAATATAAATCAATAACGATTATTGTATAATAATGTTAAGAAACCTTTATCCAGGCACAACCCCAGGTACAGGTTCCTAGTTCGCCTCCTACATCAAATACTGCTGTAATCCAGGAGAAGAAGTTTCTTCTCAAGCAGATCAAGCCGCCCAAGTTTGACGGGAGAGGCAAGTTCATCCAAGCAGATGCTGAAATTTGGATTGAATCCATGGAGGATTACTTCGAAGCAGCCGGTACTGCACCCGCCAATCAGGCTATGCTCGCCAAGCTAAAACTCACTGATGAAGCCAAGCTAAGCTTTGGTCGAAGCAATGGTGTAGGGATCAAGGGATCGCGGAGGGATATGTTACTTGGGAGAAGCTGAAGAAAGCCATACAAGGAAGATACTTACCACCTACATATCACACACAAAAAATGAATGAGTTCTACAAGCTAAAACAGCTGGGACTCACTCTTGACGCATTACTCTAAATTCGTTTCACTTTTAAAGTATGCGCCACAGATGGACATGACACAGCAGGTGTCCAAATTTTGTGCGTGTTTAAATCCACCAGTAAATACTCGTCTCGAATCTATGCGTCCATCAGATCTTTAGGACGCACTCATTCGAGCAGCGTCTATAATTCAGGAGGTGCAGGCTAGACCAAAGGGTAACAAAGCTTGGTCTTATAGTGACCCGAACAGAGGAGTATTTAGACCTCAAATGAAGAGAGTTCAAGGTCATAATTAGGGAAAAAGAAAGAAAGCGAGGAGTAACAATGTCAACAACTTTGTTCCTACTCAAGGCAATGGCCAAAACCTCTGTTGTTTCCACTGCAATGAGCCTAGTCACTTCAAGAGGCAATGTCCCAAGCTTGGTGGGGGACATCGCCAAGCGCCTTTCCAAGGAACCGGGGCCGTGGTCAAGGAGCCGCTACCCAAGGAAAAGGAAGAACCGCCTGCGTTTCCAATAGGCAAATGTGTGAAGAAGAAGAAGAGGAAGATCCAACCATGGAAGCAGAGTTTGAAAGGGCGACAGTCCATGCCGCTCTACACAAGAGAGGGCCAAATCGTCAGTTCTCGGTGATTCAGAAACCGTCAGACTATCAAGGTAAAAGTTTTAAGACCTTGATTGATTGTGGCATTACACATTCCTTTATCTCACCAGCATGTGAAAAAAGATTAGGAATAGCCATAGTAGAAGCACCTACCCTGCCTGTGGAATTGGCAAATGGTCGTGAGGTTACTTGTACCAGGCAAACTGCTAAGGTGGAATTCTTTCTATGAGGAAAGAAGACTTCGATCAAATTCAGAGTCATGAATTTAGGTATCCATGAGTGTCTACTCGAAATGGATAGGCTTAAGCCTAATGACGCCCACATTCATTGTGGAAAGGGTCAAGCTTCCTTTCGAAACTCTGAAAAGGAATTAGTCACAACTCAAGGTGAGGCTGGAGTGCCAATAATCCAATTGGCCAAAGTATCTCAAATCATAAAAGGAGTCAGAAAAGGATTACCTGTCTACTTGATCAAACTCAACAAGTTAAATCAGAAGCAAGAGTCTAATGAAGGACCTTCTTGGCTAAAGGAATACGCAGACATATTCCCTAAAGAGTTGACAGAACTCCCGTCCCAAAGAGAAGTGGATCATGAGATTAAGTTAGTACCACGAGCTGCGCCAATTGCAAAGAAACCTTATAGAATGTCCATACCAGAAGAAATTGAGCTGAAGGAATAACTCAAGCAACTGCTAGATCAGGGCTACATCTGGCCTAGCAATTCACCATGGGGAGCTCCAGTACTGTTCCAGAAAAAGAAAGATGGAACACTTCAGCTATGTATTGATTACCGAGGATTGAATCAATCAATGGTCAAGAACAAGTACCCTATTCCTAGAATAGATGAGCTTCTTGATCATCTTCAGGGTGCAAAGATCTATTCCAAAATTGATCTCAGGTCAGGTTACTATCAGATAAGGATCAAGGAAGAAGATATCTCCCAGACGGCCTTCAATACAAGATATGGGCACTTTGAGTTCCTAGTTATGTCATTCGGGCTTACGAATGCACCTGCCACCTTCAATAGGTTAATGCAGGATATCTTTAGGCCATATCTTGATAATTTCGTGCTTGTCTTCTTCGACGACACTTTAGTCTATTCCAAATAGGAAGAAGATCATGAACCCCAACTTCGGATTGTCCTTGAGACAATGAGGGCGCATAAGCTATATGCTAAGATGAAGAAGTGTGCATTCTTCAAACGTCAAATTGAATATTTGGGATTCATAGTATCAGTGGAAGGAATCTCAGTGGACCCAGCCAAGGTCAAAGATGTGCTTGAATGGCCAATACAAACATCTGTCAAAGAAATATGCAGCTTTCTTGGATTGACAGGATGGTATAGGGTCTTCATCAAAAACTATGATTTGATTGCAGCACCTCTAACGGACTTACTAAAGAAGCAAACAACCATTGCATGGTCAACTCCCGAACAAAATAGCTTTGACAGATTGAAGCAAAGTTTGGTATCAACACCTATTCTAAAACTTCCAGCCCTCAATAAAGAGTTCGAGGTAGTTACTGATGCTAGCATACTTGCCTTGGGATGTGTGCTCATGCAGGAAGGTCATCTAGTAGCATACTCTTCAAGGAAATTGAAGGGTCATGAAAAGAATTATGCTACGCATGATTTGGAATTGCTAGCTGTCATCCATGCTCTAAAGCTTTGGAGACACTACCTATTGGGTAATAAGTTTACACTAGTAACTGACCATAAGAGTCTCAAATGGATCTTTACCCAGTTTGAGCTCAACATGAGGCAACATCGGTGGATTGAAGTGTTGGAGGAGTATGACTTTGAAATTAAGTACCGACCAGGAAAAGAGAATGTAGTTGCCGATGCACTTAGTCGCAAGGCATTCCTTAATTCCCTAATCTTGTAGAATCCATCAACAGCTAGATCTCTAGCTACGAATGTATCTATGCCAAACACCCCAATACTTGAGTTAGCTAGAGAGGATGCATGCCATGATCCGGCCTACCAAACAATGCTAAGGGAGATCTCTATCAAAGATCAGAACCAAAAGCTGCAGGCAAAGTATCATGAATTCTCTATTAATAATTGACTTGTCTACTATAGAACAAGGCTGTGTATACTAGCAAGTCAGTCACTTAAACAGAAGATATTGTGGGAAGCTCATGATTCCCCTTTGTCAGGACATCCTGTCTATGCCAAGACTCTTAATGCAGTTAGGAAGAGCTACCATTGGGAAAGGCTTAAAGATGACATTCACAAATATGTCACCGAATGTTTGTCTTGTCAACGTATCAAAGCCAAACATGTCATGATGCCACGGAAACTGCAACCGCTTGACATTCCCCAAATGAAATGGGAATTCATCAGTATGGATTTTGTTGTTGGCCTACCTCAAGTTCAAGGAGGATACAACTCCATCATGGTTGTGGTTGACATGCTTACTAAGGTTGCACACCTTATTCCAGTAAAGACAAACTATAAAGCCTCAGACATTGCAAGGTTGTTTATCACGGAGATATTCAAGATACATGGGCTACCTAGAAGAATCATTAGTGATCGAGATTCTCTCTTCACATCACACTTCTGGAGAGCTATCTTTGAAGCTATTGGGACTCAACTCTATTTTAGTACCACTTACCATCCCCAAACGGATGGCCAAACAGAGCGAGTAAATCAAGTCATCGAGGATATGATTAGGGCATACTGCTGTCATGAGCCGAAGAGGTGGATTCAATACTTGCCCTTGGTTGAATTTGCCTACAATGCTTCTTACCAACCAAGCATTCAGATGACCCCTTTCCAAGAATTGTATGGTCATGACTGTCGAAGTCCCCTAAACTTCTCAGATCCAACCTTAAGGGTTGAAGCTTCAAGGCAGATGGTGGAAGAGATGGATGACCAAATAAAGTCAATAAGACAGGACATCCAAGCTGCCAAGGATAGACAGAAGGCATACGCGGATTTGAAACGTCAAGATAGAGTCTTTGAAGAAGGAGACATGGTCTTCATTCGCATACGCCCTAAAAAGAAATCCCTATCTTTAGGAGATTGCAAGAAACTAAGTCCAAGGTATTGTGGACCGTACAAGATCCTCAAGTGCCTAGGACCTAATGCTTATAAATTGCAACTCCCTGAGAACCTAAAGGTTCATAATGTATTCCATATCAGCCTATTGAAGAAGTATGTACCTAATTCTAACCATGTACTTGATGACCAACAAGTTGTAATGCCTAGTAAAGGAGTCCTTGAACTAAGGCCTGATAGGATCTTAGATGTTAGGGAGAGACAATTGAGATCCAGAACCTTGAGAGAATGCCTCGTCCAGTGGAAAGATTATCCCGAAGAGGATGCCACTTGGATAGATGAAGACACACTCAACCATCAATATCCCTAGTTTATCTCAAGATGAGGACATCTCGATTCCTCTAAGGGGGAGAGAATGTAATATATATATCAAATACTGCAATTCACACATGAACCTCCTTTTTAGGTAATGGGATAATGATGTAGCATTTTGAAAATTTATTAAGGTTAATGGAAATTATTTTTTTTTATTATCTTCCCGTCAGTGACGGTCATGCTGGAGGGGGAGAGGAGAATAGAAGGTCCAGCAAGCTCCTCGCTCGATCTTGCTCAGCCTTAATGCCATGCCAATTGACACAAAGGAGAGGGAGGATCCCCCTCCCCTCCCCTACTTAAACCTCGGGCTGCTGCCGTGATGGAGGAAGGAGGTAGAGAGAGTGGGCTGCCGTGACAACTAATGGAGGAGTAGAAATCGTGAAGAAGGGTGTTGTTGCCTATCACAGAGGAGGGGCTACCATTATTGGCGTTGCCGTTGATGCTGCAGAGAGAGAGGGAGGTCAAGCTAGTCGCCGCCAGTCGCCATTTGAGCCAGGTGGGAAGCTTTACAAGCTTCCTGGGGGGGAAGCTTCTAAAGGGCTTGATGAGCCCTCTTACACCGCCCGTGTTTTAACCCCCTATAAGCCATTTTCCCTTGGGCTCCCCTCCGTGTTTAAAACCCTTAAGCCCTTTCCTTGGGCTTTGGAACCACCCCTTTTCTCCCCATGTTAATCTCATTAGCCCCTTTTTCTTGGGCTTTATAAGCCCCCTTTCCCCCCCAGAAAGAACTAAGGCTTAAAGGTCTTATTACACCCTCGTGTGCAAATTCCCTTATCTCCCTTCCCTTGTGGCATATTGAAACTCCCCCCCCCCCCCCTCGTGTTTAATTTCCCTTAGCCCCCTTCCTATGGGTTTTAGACTTACCCCCCCTCCTCCTTTCGAGTTTGTCTTTAAAGGCCCTTAGGCCCTTCCCCTCATTCCAAAAGGTATAGCCTTTAAAGGCTACTTTTTATTTCTTGGAAGTTCTCCCTTAAGATTCTATAGGGCCCATTTTCTCCCAAGGAAATTTTACCTTAGCCTTTCCTTGGCCCATGCAAGAATACGCCTTGGAACTCTCCCGCACCTTGTTTCTTTTCCCACACGTAAAAGAAAGAAGAATGGTGATGATGGTTTAACACCTTCCCTATCCACTCAAAAGCCTCATAAGGGATTCCATACTTTATTTATTCCCCGGTTGTGTGAGTCATTATAAGGCCATTAAGCCCCTTCCATGGCTTTAATGGGTCTTATCCTCAAAAGATTTTGAAACACCCCTTCTTTCGAAATCCCTACTTCAAGGAGGGAGCCTTCTAAAACTACTTTCGATAGACGGTGCAAGGGAGCAACAGTGGAATTCCAAAGAGGAGTTGTAAAGCTACTTCCACATCCAAAAGACTACAATTGCGATGCCTCCTAAGAGAGTCCAAGGTGCAGCCGTGGGAGGGTCATCTCCGGGCATCCACGAGGACATCTCACCCCAATCCTAGGTTTTCCTTCCTAATTTTTATTTGATATTGTTGTAATTCAATCATGCAAGGTTAATTGTTAAAAATAGGATATATTTTTGCCCAAATGCTTACAACGGAGAAACTTAGTCATCAATACCTTTTAAATGAAACATGCAAATTAAAGAAAGCATAAGCGCATTTCTAGTAAATAGCTTTATGCATTGAAATGAATTATACACTAGATTATTGTCCATTAAAATAGTATATTTCATTTAAGCCTAGATGTATAAACTATGCATTGCACTATTAGCCCATACCGGCTTCGTAATGAATCATCATGGAAAGTGCAAAGTGGAAACGATTCTTCCGAGGAAATTATCGTTTGACAACTACATAAATTATGAAATAAAAAGTTGCTTTTTTAGCATGAATTTTATTTACAAAGTATAGGAAGATTAGTGGAATTAACATAACCTATGCCTGACCTCAAATCGATAAGTTAGGGTTGAAAAGTCAATTTACACATGGACAACGAATCATGTAGAAATGATCTCGAAATTATTTTCTGGAGTAAACAAATTGTCATAAACCTAAAACATCTAAACCCCGGAGTACTCGTTTGGAATGAGTTAAATTCCAAGAAACGCCTATACCTTGATTACTTAGCCACGTTCACTGAATGTAGGGACAGTGAAATGTAATCATAAAGTGAGCTAGGGTTTGTCCCTAAGAATCTTACAAGATGAAACTTGGAAACCCTAGGTCTAATGATGTTAGCCTAATGTAACCAGGAACAGATTGTTTCGTGACTCCGTTCAATGTATAGAATAAGTCTCATAGTTCAATGCGACACTTGCGCGGCAAGTGTGGAATCATATGATCTTGTGATTGGATCACAAGGGAATGGCCAAATTCTTGCAACAAGGATGGCATGTCCTTACGCAAGTTATCTTGCAAAAGGATGAATAATCATCCTATTTAGTATCTTTCTTGAGTAAAGAAGATTGATTGGAAACTTATGACCAGTCGATAAACTGAAATAACCAATGAACTTAAGGTTTGATCAAGTCGGGTTAATAGGGTACACCTTAAACTAGGATATAGGGGAACATTGCCAAGTTGCAAGTCATCCCGGATCAAGTGCAGAACGCATTCGAAAGGAAGGATTCATTCCTTAGTAGTTTGCCAACAAAAAATATCAATGAAAATGTTTGTGCTTGCTACAAATTTTAGAGCACTGTTTGGCTTTGTTTGATCAATGAATTAAAAGATAGGGGATATCTATACTTCAGGTTGAAGGCCTGAAGGGAGAGGCAGCTTTAGTTACCCCCGACTGTCTGTCTGACCCTAACCAAGGGGGTTGTTGACCGTGTCGGGAAAGTGGACCGAACCCCCTCGAGAGATCTCTCCGTTGAGCACTACTTGGAGCAGGAGGACGCTTGGCTGCCAGAGGGGCTTTGGCCGTAAATCCCTTGCCTTCTTGGCCCTGCACAAGAGGCTAACGTGACTTGGGATTGGATCTTGAGGCCCGCATACTAGTCTACGGACACAAACTTGGATTAGTGATCCCTGTGGATTGCTGGATAGCCTTCGGGCGGATTGTGGATAAGCCTACGGGCTGGACTCTTTCTATTTCAAAGATAAATATGATAACCTGTTAATAAAGAACTTGTCTGCTATTATTTTTCTATGTCAAGTGATAAGATTATGTGAAAGAACCAGTGCCTAATGGGTTAATTAAAGAAGTTGATTGTTACATGTCCAACTAATGTGTTAGGTAATTAAATAACTATAACAACCTGAGGAAAGTGCGGAGGATGGGCCATAGGTCCGTCCTAAAGATGGGTGGTCCAGGTTGACCGTGAACTTTTCTCAAATCACGACGGAGAGCTAGAAGATCGTCAAAGAGCACGAACAACAAGAGCGTTAACCTAGAGTTATATTTGAACCCGATTTACACTGTTTTAGGGGAACGGAATGGGACTATGCCTTATGGTAGAGAGGTTGATCTTTGCATCCCTCTCGTTTTCCATTCATCTTGAACCAAGTGCAGCGTGAATCAGCTTCTTCGGACATGGCGTTTCTGCGTAAAGTAGTTTGCTTGGGTCTGACGCTAGTTGCTGTTAGGAAATGACCAATCAAGAAAACCCTAATTCAGGTCCATCCTAAGTGGGAACGGTCGGAATACTTCCGCTACATGGCAGACATGGAAAGCCCTAGATCGCAAACCCCATAACATTCCATGGGAGTACCGGGCAAAGCTTTTTAGACATCTTTTCCGATGGACTGCTAAGACGTATCCTGAAATACAAGTGGACACGTTACACCAACAGGTGATTGATCTCGAGTTCAGTCCAATACGAAAGACAAAAAAATATAGAGAACCTAACAAACAAACAATATATTATGTAAACAATTCATCATGCTAAATACTTTAAACTCAATCGAGAGAAATGCACTTCTTACTGACTCATGCCGAGTCGAGGGTGACTGTCGCCATTAATCCATCTCTCCTTCCAATCTTGAATGGTTAGAGATTGTGGAGTCATTCCATTACTAGGGAGAACATATTTGGGATGGTCAATAGGAAGAAATCGATGATGATTGTCGTAGATAACCTTCTTTAAATGTGTTGGCCTAGAGGAAACTAGAGAGAGACTGCAAATAGGACATGCATGATATCTTGATGTGGTTAAGCCTCAATAAACAAGTGAATTAATAAAATGCAATTGATTCAAGTCTTGAATTTCAAATATAGAGTTATATACATGTACCTGAACACTCTCTGTATCCTGGAAAGTCATGCATGGTCCACAACAACATGGCCTTCAACGTGAAATCTCTAGAGGATGCAGATGCGCTTGTATCTTGCACCTCAATACCTTCCCATAACATTTCTAACTCTTCAATCAAAGGCTCTAAGTAAATGTCCATGTTTTTTACCTTGTGCTTTCCAAGAATCAGAAGGAAAAATATTACATGTCCCTTTTTAATTGCCATGGATGGAGGAATATTATAGTACACCAATACCACTGGCCATACACTGAATGATGTGCTTTTGATGCCAAATAGATTGATTCTATCCATACCTAAACCAAATCTCAAATTTCTTGGCTCTTCTTTGAAAACGGGCCACAAATTATCTATATGTTTCCATGCCAGTGTGTCTGCAGGGATCCTCCATTTTCCATCACTTGAATGATGACTAGCATGCCATGACATGAGCTTTCCAATAGACTTACACTTGAACATAAGTTGAATACGTGGAACAATCGGAAAATGTTGCAAAACCTTACGAGGCACATCCATTGACTTCATCTCCACTTCTTATCTTGATTCGCCACAAACAGGTCACTCTCGAGTGAACTCATGAATCCCACGAAATAAGACGCAATCATTGACACATGCATGGATCTTGACATAATCGAGGTCTCCCAAAGATGTCAAGTAATGTCTTGCTTGCTCTCTCTTAGTTGGCAATTTTTTTCCTTTTGGAAGCATTTGTGATAATAACCTACATATATTTTTAAAAGTGAGTTAAAAAACCACCAACATATATTTGTGTCTGATTTCAAAATAGAATAATTAATATTATGATTCATACGCCAAAATGAATTGATACCTACTTCAAT
Organism: Lygodium microphyllum; assembly: GCF_053477565.2. NCBI lineage: Eukaryota > Viridiplantae > Streptophyta > Polypodiopsida > Schizaeales > Lygodiaceae > Lygodium > Lygodium microphyllum. The sequence goes on from NC_141161.1 coordinate 37,494,017, forward strand.
AACACATTCAAATTGACATTACTCCATCCATAAATTGTTTGCAAGTTAAGTATCTCGAGGGAGGCACGAAGAACGGAGTACGTACAACCTTCATACAACGGAGTAGATGACGCTACGTATAGTGGGTCATCTGGCTTCATAGAGTGAGCTTCTCCCTAAGCTGATTGCAAAAATAGATGGTGTACCATGTTGTCCAAAATCTCATCCTCTACAACTCGATGGGGCATTTCATGAGGGCTACTATCATGGTCGTCAGTCTCCACTCTTCTTGAAGACTCTGCCTCCTCGCGTTGACATTTTGCAGCCTCTCCATGCTCGCGAGGGAGCATCTGAGAATGTGGCACTGAATCCTGCTCAACCACAAAAGGTAGTTTCATGTACGTTGATATATATTGAGTAACATAGACTAGCAATCTTAGTGTTAAAAAAAAACAATGAATACCAGTGATTTTTCTCCATCCCATTCTTACATGCTAAGGTGTGACATTGCAACTTGATGTGCTCAAAAAATACACCCTCGACAACGATCACACATGCATTTAATTTTTCGTCGTAGCCATGCATCTCCATTATGAAGACGTAATGTTTCATCCTCACTTGAGGATGTGCTCATTGACTCATCAGCATGCACCGGACTAGGTGATGACGACGACATGATTAAACCTAATTCATGATAACATCAAATTTGTTATTCATATGTTTACATAAAAACTTCAAGCTAGCGTATTAATTATTCTAAGATCTCAATTTTAAATACACAAAACTTATCATAAATACATAAAAACTTATAATAAGAACTTACTATCAGAACTTATCTTAAAAATAAAAACTCATGATAAAAGCTAAATGTGCGTCTATGTCTGCATTTACCTACGTGTCTAAATCTGCGTCTATTTGCACGTCTAACTTCACCTCTATAAGCGCGTTTACGTAAACTTAGATGCGCATATATACGCGAAAATAGACGCAAAAGTCAAAATTCAAAAGATACTTGAATCATTTCTTTTCAAACTGTGCCTTTCCTTTCCTGCATTTTTTGCGCGTTCTGAAGCTCGAGTTCAGCCGACATGTAGTCTACCTCCACTAGTCTCTTCATGCCTCACCTCCTCATGACTCGCCTCTTCTTTCACTTCAAAGAGACAAGAGGGGAAAAAAGAAAGCCAAGGAGAGGAAGAAAGAGAGAACAAGAGAGAGGAGAAAAAGAGGAAGAAGAAGCAAAGGGAGGAGACAACAAGCAGCAAGCAAGCTTCAAGGGAGAGTAACTCACCAAGGAGAGAAAGAAGGAGAAGGAAGAAGCGCCACCACCCATCCATACCAAACACCCAAGGTGAGTCCTCTCTCTTTCTCTCTCTCTCTCTCTCTCTCTGTATTAGGATCTATGATTGAACTTCTTATAGCACAAATAAATCAATATTCAATGTTTGTTTCTTTATTTTCTTTAAGCATGCAGATCCAGATGGGAATATATTTTTCTATTCGGACAAAACATAGCCTATTGAAATTTCCCCCTATACAAGGATTCAAAGCTCAATTAGCAAACAAGTCTCGTTTGGTGGGGGGATACCCCCTAGAGATAGTAAACACAGGACTAGATAAAATGTTAAAATAGGATCCTTCATGTTGCATTGAGAGGACCTTTCCCTAGTACGAGAGGACTAGGGCAATTTCAAAGCCTTTTCAACCTAATAAATAGGAATCCAATAGCCCAAAAAAGATGACAAAAAAGAAACATCCATGCCCAAACGGATAAACTGTTCATGCTGAAGGGGTTGTAACCATTAATTAGTTGTGACAGTTTTTGGATCAAACCAATCCATTAGTTGAAATAGTTCATAAACGATGATTAAGTGCTCTAGGTCCTGGGGGATGAACACGGCGAACAGCTAGATCCTAACAAGTGTTATTTCTATCTGTTATTACCTGAAGATTATCAAATTAATGTTCACTGGGGGAGATAACACATCAACAATTTATACACAAAATCCACCCAAAAAGGAATATTTATTATTTGATCCATAACCTACCATCAAGAGGCCTAAGGGGGTAATACTTGATACGGCGATCCAGAAAAAGACGCTTGTGCCAAGATTGGCTAAAATAACATCTTTCCTAAAAGGAATCATGAATGGCAGTTGTCGGATTGAAATCAACCGACTAAGCGCGTTTGCGAGCGCGTCTAAATTTCAGTACAGACGTAGGTATAGACGCGAAGCTATGTTTGTTGTCATTACATCTGCGGTCGCTTCTTGTAGCGCATGTGTTTTGCCTCTGAGACGCGAGAATACATGTGCTCTGCCCAGAAGCTTTGACTTCAGAGTCGCATCTCCAGGCGTGTGTATTCTACTTCTCAAATGCTGGAATACACATGCTCTGCCCAAAAGCTTTGACTTTAGTGTCGCATCTCCAGGCGCCTGTATTCTGCATTCTAGACGCAAGGATACACGCGCGTTGCCCAGAAGCATTGACTTTAGAATTGCATCTGAGAGCATATCTATGTTGCATCTCAGATGTGCATATGCACGCGCTCTGACCAAAGGGTTTGACCTCAGGGATGCGTCTGAGAGGGTATCTATCCTACATTTCAAACGTGATTATACACGCGCCAACCACTCTAATAAAAAATAAATTATTTTTTTTAGAATTGTATGAATTTTTATTTTTCCTGTGTTTTGTTTGCAGATGTCGCATCCTGGTTCATCTAGCAATGATCCAAAGTTGGATCAAATGAATGATACATTGGGCTTGTTTGGCAGAGGGGTCAATGCATTTTTTGGAGGTTTTCCTAGTAAGGAAGACTTCATGGGAGAGATGACTAGACACCTGGGCCACTCTCCCACAGAAGACGAGGTATTCAACGTCATGTCTGGAATGCCTCTGACGTCTTTGCTTGGCACTGTTTCCCAAACACCAAATGTCCAAACTCAAATTGCAGGTACTCCACGTGCAGCACCTGTACATGCATCGGCTCAAGCACAAGCGTCAGCCAACGCATGTGAACTTGCAGAAGCACGTGCATCCAAGGAGGCAGAGGGTAGTTGACAGAGAGGGAGGAGGGAGAGTCGAGGGGGAGGACGAGGCTTATGTGGGGGTTGCCTAGGAGGTGGTGAGCGATCACCCTCACCAGAAGATCACGTAGAGGAGCATGTACGCCAGTACTATAGAGTTACAGATACTGGTGGCATCTTCCATAATGATGAAGGAAGGGATGTAATCGCGTACATGAGGAGCGTCGTGCAACTTAAACTCCCCATGTAAATGTGTTTTATCTATAATGAATACATGGATTTTTGTTTTCATTTCTCGTGCCTTCAGATCCATTGTGTTTTTTCCAAATGCACAATTTGATGTATGGGAGGGGGAAAAAAATGCTCTCTGGTTTTTTTTTTTCCAGTTCTATTCTTCGCGTCTATCTGCACGTCTAAATTGCAGAAAACGTGCGTCTATAATCATGTCTAAAATGCAAAGTACACGCGCTCATACATGCACTACATAATTTAAATTTTTTTTAAAATCAATATCTTTTTAAAAAAAAGAAGATTTTTGGTTTTGCGTTCGCATCTATCAGCGAGTGTAAAAGCATGTTTATGGGCCTATTTATATGCCCGTCTAATTAGCCATGTAGACCCACTGGTAGATGCACAAAAGAAATTAAATAAATAACAATTTTGGTTTTTTTATGCACTTGTATTCGTGCATGTATATGCACGTCTACCGCGTGTCTATTTTTGCGTGTAAATTTCTTCATATATGTGACTATAGACGTGAAATTGTAGACGCGCAAATAGACGAGAGGGTAGATACGCCGGCAAGATTTTCTCTCAATTAAAAAATCACATCTAAAAGTGCGTCTAAGAGGCCCATTTGTTGTAGTGATAGTGTGCTGAGAAAGACAAAATTAAGTGTGTCTCTGATCATCTAGTGGACAACATCCGATCTGTGCACCACTACCACTACTACAACAACAAGAAACAAGAAAAGAAAAAATTAAAGAACTACTACTACTACTACTACTACTACTACTACCACCACCACCACCACCACCACCACCACCATCACCACCACCACCACCACCACCACCACCACCACCACCACCACTACTACTACTACCACTACAAAAAAGAAAATAAGAAATTAAAGAACTACTACTACTATTACTACTACTATAAACAAGAAAAGAAGAAATTAAAGAACAAGATCTTACTCTCTCTTTGTTTTTTATCCATTCATTCTCCTCTCCCCCTCTCTCTCTCTCTCTTCATTATGTTTCATGTTTTTTCCCTCTCTCTCTCCTTCCTTATTCTTTTTTCTCTCTTCTCCTCCCTCTCTCATTTCCTCTCTTTCTCTCTTAGTATACATCATTTTTAACAAAAATAAGCAAAAGAAAATGACAAAAAATAAAAACCAACCAAGAGGGAACAATGCACTCACTGCAAAGGCCCGAGGATGGATTCGGTGGTTCCTCTTTGCCCTCCGTGCACTTCCTCCTCTTCTTTGCAAATAGCGGTGGTCGTGGGGGCGGCAATAGTGAGAACACCACAACAGAAACGAGACATAGACATGCATGTTAGACGCGCAAAGTCGGGCACGTCTATCATTGCATCTATATGCGCGTGTAAATGATCATGTAAATAGATGTGAATTTTGCATCTATATATCTGCACAAATAGACGCGAATATAGACATATCTTCAAACGTGTAATTATTTAACCACCTAAATTTTAGACTTAATATAATAAAACAACCAGAGTTAATAATTATTTTTTCATTTCTCTCTAATGAATGGCAGTTCCTCCAATTGACAAGCCTGATATAAGTAATTAGCGGTAAGCGACAGAAACCTTATTATACAATTAGTAGAAAGCATTGTATGTATCTCGTAATTTCTCTACTTGAAGATGATAAAAAATACTTCCTTTTTATTATGGAAAATTCAATTTAGCTTTAAACTTGACTATTGATTCTTGAGTATGCACGTGTGCGTGCATGATATTTTCCATAGAATTATGAATACACATTGAATCATTAAGCAAATTAAGTATGTTATAGTGAATGATCCATCTCATCTTCAATAAGATCAACCCTTGCTAAACTATCTACTTCTAGGTCTATATTACCAAGAGGTAAGGAAACAAATAAATCTATCCCACTATCAGATGTGTTGCTATATTGCTCAATAACTTCATCAATATCATCAATCACATTATTGTCCTCTTCTGCGTTTCCTTGAACATCCTCGCGAGGTTCATCTTGTACTATATCACACATATCATCGATTATGGTGTCATCATGTACATCATCATTAATTGTTGGATTGTCATCTGCTATCTCTATTTTGGTAATATTACCATATATTAGTTTTGAATGATTAGATATAGGGATGACATACCACCATCGGTTATTGTTCACAATTGGATGATACACAACCAGTATTTGAAAAACAAAAGCAAGAAACTTAAATACTTATTATATTGTGTATATGTATCACATGTATACATATAAACAATTTAGCTTTTTCATATATACCTGCTCGCATTGTTGAGGTAGTACTAATGTGTCATTCTTGTTTTGGTGAAATTTTGTAGAGTTAATGATTACAAAACCACTTGGATGACATCTGATTATGCAATGCTCACCATTTGTTACCACTTCTTTAAACCACTTCACATCTAGTACATATATAAAGAATCTTCTGAAGTCAAGCTTCAGAATATCTTGGATCAAGCCACAATAACCTTCCATGGTACCATTGGCATCCTCGAAGTGAGAAAGGACACCACAATCTTGGATATTTCTCTTTTCATCTATACATTGAGTTTGAATATGTTTACCCTCACACCAAATAGCATTGAATAATGTGCACTAGTAGTAAAAGATTAAGATCAAACATGTCAATTTTTTATATAAAATATAACTTATAGAAACAAACTAATTGATAGTATGTCTCACCTTTGATAAGCAACCTCGTGCGTATTCCCAGTCTTCTTGAGATATATTAATTTTCTCCTCTTTTTCCATTCTCTCCATTTCCTCATGTAACCAATCTATATCAATATGACGTGGGAGCGCATTTAGATGATCTGGAAATGAGACATTACATCCATATCTGGTGTGAAATGCTTTTCTTTCACTTTTTCTTCTTGCCCTTGCTTCATTATATAGTGTCGCCCATTTTCTCATTACATCACTATTGAGCACACAAAAACTATTTAACTTACGAAGTTCTTCTTTTGTTAGCACTTTACTCATTCCTTTTTCTTGAGGTATTATAGAGATCATCCTCAAGTCTTCATCATCTTTCCATAGTCATGGTTGAGAGGGGTCCACTTCAGCAAGATATTCAGAGATATAAACAAGGGATGATTGCACTAACCAACCCTCAGCCATGCTTCCCTCAGGCCATGCTTTTGCCCCACAAAATCTTTCAAGGTTTTCATGAAGTGCTCAAGAAAAAACATCCACCTTGCATGAACTGCCCCACAAAGTGCGATCTCATCAATCAAATGTACGAGTAAATGTAATCGAGTAGTCAAAATGGATCGAGGAAAAATTTCCTCCACCAAACAAACCACCTCAACAGATAATACTCGAGCATCTTGTAATGTGTTTGGATCAATTTCCTTCGAGCTCACGTATCTGTCAGGATGTATTTGACCATTGTTTATTTTTGTGTAGAAATTCAAAGATATATAATGAAAAAATTACAATGTATACACACCTCACAAGCTCTCCCATCTTGTAAATGATATCACGTACATCTTTGGATACAAAATGGGATATGCTAGTAGGAAGTACGAACTGAATGTAAACAATATTCATAGATCAAATGATTAGTTGAAGAAAAAGTTATCATACCCCAAAGTTTACACATAGTTACTCCACTAATTACTATATTCATGGTTAGAGATACCCTTACTTGAATCATTTTGTGCCAATCATGGGACTTCAAACCAGATAGTTGCTCCACATCTCTTTTCTTTTTCTTTATGAAGGCTCCCTTGAGACATCTCATACATCCTGTGGGTGTTCGAAAGCTACATATTTGTTCCTTCACTATTTTTTCCTCATTCTTTGACAACATCCAAGGTGCATGGGGTGGCTCAATCTTTCCTCTGGGTCCAATGCGTGGCCAGGCTCATCTCATGCGACCAATGTTACGTAAATCCTCCCTTACATTGACTGAATCACGAGCCCCTATCAAGTGATCCCACAATGTAGATACAACATTTTTGAATATGTGCATAGGGTCCAACAAGTGATTGATCTTGAGTTCAGTCCAATACGAAAGACAAAAAAATATAGAGAACCTAACAAACAAACAATATATTATGTAAACAAGTCAATCGAGAGAAATGCACTTCTTACCGACTCATGCCGAGTGGAGGGTGGCTGTTGGCATTAATCCATCTCTCCTTCCAATCTCGAATGGTTAGAGATTGTGGAGTCATTCCATTACTAGGGAGAACATATTTGGGATGGTCAATAGGAAGAAATCGATGATGATTGTCGTAGATAACCTTCTTTAAACATGCCGGCCTAGAGGAAACTAGAGAGGGACTGCAAATAGGACATGCATGATATCCTGATGTGGTTAAACCTGAACAAACAAGTGAATTAATAAAATGCAATTGATTCAAGTCTTTAATTTCAAATATAGAGTTATACACATGTACCTGAACACTCTCCATATCCTGGAAAGTCATGCATGGTCCACAACAACATGCTCTTCAACGTGAAATCTCTAGAGGATGCAGATGCGCTTGTATCTTGCACCTCAATACCTTCCCATAACATTTCTAACTCTTCAATCAAAGGCTCTAAGTAAATGTCCATGTTTTTTACCTTGTGCTTTCTAGGAATCAGAAGGGACAACATTACATGTCCGTTTTTAATTGCTATGGATGGTGGAATATTATAGTTCACCAATACCACTGGCCATACACTGTATGATGTGCTTTTGATGCCAAATGGATTGATTCCATCCATACCTAAACCAAATCTCAAATTTCTTGGCTCTTCTTTGAAAACGGGCCACAAATTATCTATATGTTGCCATGCCGATGCATCTACAGGGATCCTCCATTTTCCATTACTTGAACGATGACTAGCATGCCGTGACATGAGCTTTCCAATAGACTTATACTTGAACATAAGTTGAATACGTGGAACAATCCAAAAATGTTGCAAAACCTTACGAGGCACATCTATTGACTTCATCTCCACTTCATATCTTGCTTCGCCACAAACAAGACACTCTCGTACGAACTCATGAATCCCACGAAATAAGACACAATCATTGACACATGCATGGATCTTGACATAATCAAGACCGCCCAAAGATGTCAAGTAATATCTTGCTTGCTCTCTCTTAGTTGGCAATTTGTTTCCTTTTGGAAGTGTTTGTGATAATAACCTACATATAATTTTAAAAGTGAGTTAAAAAACCACCAACATATATTTGTGTCTGATTTCAAAATAGGACAATTAATATTATGATTCATAAGCCAAACTGAATTGATACCTACTTCAATAACACATTCAAATTGACATTACTCCATCCATAAATTATTTGCAAGTTAAGTATCTCGAGGGAGGTACAAAGAACGGAGTACGTACAACCTTCATACAACGGAGTAGATGACGCTACGTATAGTGGATCATCTGGCTTCATAGAGTGACCTTCTCCCTGAACCGGTTGCGAAAATAGATGGTGTACCATGTTGTCCAAAATCTCATCCTCTACAACTTGATGGGGCATTTGATGAGGTCTACTATCATGGTCGTTAGTCTCCACTCTTCTTGAAGACTCTGCCTCCTTGCATCGACGTTTCGCAGCCTCTTGAGGCCCGGGAGGGAGCATCTGAGAATGTGGCACTGAAACCTGCTCAACCACAAAATGGAGTCTCATGTACGTTGATATATATTAACATAGACTACCAATCTTAGTGTTTTAAAAAAAATGAATACTGGTGATTTTTCTCCGTCCCATTCTCCATACATGCTGAGGTGTGACATTGCAACTTGACGTGCTTGAAAAATACACCCTCGACAATGATCACACATGCATTTAATTTTTCGTCGTAGCCATGCATCTCCATTATGAAGATGTAATGTTTCATCCTCACTTGAGGATGTGCTCGTTGACTCATCAGCATGCACCGCACTAGGTGATGACGACGACATGATTAAACCTAATTCATGACAACATCAAATTTGTTATTCATATGTTTACATAAAAACTTTAATCTGGCGTATTAATTATTCTAAGATCTCAATTTTAAATACACAAAACTTATCATAAATACATAAAAACTTATTATAAGAACTTATTGTCAAAACTTATCTTAAAAACAAAAATTGATTATAAAATCTAAATGCACGTCTATATCTGCGTTTACCTATGCGTCTAAATCTGTGTCTATTTGTGCGTCTAATTTCACGTATATATGTGCATTTACGTAAACTTAGACGTGCATATACACGCGAAAATAGACGCAAACGTAAAAATTCAAAAGATACTTGACTTATTTCTTTTCAAACTGCACCTTTCCTTTCCTGCATTTTTTGTGTGTTCTTAAGCTCGAGTTTAGCTGACATGCAGTCTCTTCATACCTCACCTCCTCATGACTCACCTCTTCTTTCACTTTAAAGAGACAAGAGGGAAAAAAGGAAAGCCAAGGAGAGGAAGAAAGAGAGAACAAGCGAGAGGAGAACAAGAGGAAGAAGAAGCAAAGGGAGGAGACAACAAGCAGCAAGCAAGCATCAAGGGAGAGTAACTCACCAAGGAGAGGAAGAAGGAGAAGGAAGAAGCGCCACCACCCGCCACACCAAACACCCAAGGTGAGTCCTCTCTCTCTCTCTCTCTCTCTCTCTCTCTCTCTCTCTCTCTCTCTCTCTCTCTCTCTCTCTCTTTGTGTATTAGGATCTATGATTGCATTTTGTATAGCACAAATAAATCATGAATGGCGGTTGTCAGACTGAAATCAGCCGACTGAGCACGTTTGCCAGCGTGTCTACATTTCAATACAGATGTAGGGATAGACGCGAAGCTATGTTTGTTGTCATTGCATCTGCGGTGGCCACGTCTCATAGCGCATGTATTCTATGTCTAAGACACGAGAATACACGCGCTCTGCATAGAAGAAGCTTTGACTTCAGAGTCACGTTTCCATGCGCATGTATCCTGCATGTGAGACGCGGGAATACACGCGCCCCACCCAGAAGCTTTGACTTTAGAGTCGCGTCTCTAGGTGCGTGTATTCTGCATTCCACATGCGAGGATACACGTGCACCCAGAAGCATTGACTCTAGAATCGCATCTGATAGCGCGTCTATGCTGCATCTCAAATGCGGATATATACGCGCTCTGACCAGAGGGTTGACTTCAGGGATGCATCTGAGAGCGCGTCTATCCTGCATTTTAGACACAATTATACACGCACCAGCCAGCTCTAATAAAAAATAATTTTTTATTTTTGGAATTGTACGAATTTTTCTTTTTCTTGTGTTTTTTTTATAGATGCCGGATCATGGTTTATCTAGCAATGACCCAGATTTGGATCGCATGAATGATACATTGGGCTTGTTCGGCAGGGGGGTCAATGGATTTTTTAGAGACTTTCCTAGTAAGAAAGACTTCATGGGAGAGATGACCAGACACCTTGGCCGCTCTCCCACATCAGACGATGTGTTTAGCCTCATGTCTGGAACGCCTCTAACGTCTTTGCCTGGCACTGCTTCCCAAATACCAAATGTCAAAACTCCAATTGCAAATACTCCATGTGCAGCACCTGTACATGCATCGGCTGAAGCACAAGCGTCAGCCGACGCACGTGCATTTGCAGAAGCACATGCATCCAGCGAGGCAGAGGGTAGTCGATAGAGAGGGAGGAGGGGAAGGATGAGGCTTGTGCGGGGGTTTCCTAGGAGGTGGCGGGCGATCACCCTCACCAGAAGATAACGTAGAGGAGCCTGTACGCCAGTACTATAGAGTTACAGATACTGGTGGCATCTTCCATGATGATGAAGGAAGTGAGAGCCGATTTTTTATGCCAAGAAGTGCTCAAAAATAGCCAAAAATTACGAATATCAAGGGAAAAATATTCAACATCGAAGGCGGCGGCTCTACCTAGGACGATTTTAAGCGTCAAGTGCTTTAAAGGCGCCCGAGCGACACTTGTTGATTTTTGATAATTTTTCAAACTACCGTGCAGGTTGTTAAGAGTTACTCGCCAATGCGGGATGTCAAGCCGGATGCGCAGAAATTTACAGCACTCGATTTGGACACCGGATGGGGAAATGGCCACAACCAAATGGGCAAGATGCGAAAAGGTGGACTTCTTTTTGGCCAACTGGGCATGACCTTTGGGAGCCCAAAACTTAATGTAGCATGAAATTTCTCATGAAACAAGGAGATGCAAGCGTGGAGAGAGAACACGCTTGTAGGCGCCGAAAATTGCGCCTTGTATATTGATGATCAAGGATGGGGGTTGCATACAACCCATACAACAGATCATGGGCCTTGATTCCCCTCTCCCTGTTGATCATATTGCCGCCTCTCGCTCGCGCAATGATGGCCTGGATGAAGATCTCTGATTTTAGTCTTTCTATCTCCTCCCTCTCTCTCCCTTAAGGGGTTGTTCTTGTGTGGAAGAAGACAATGAATAATGATGGAGGAAAGCTTGTTCGGATGAGACCAGATTGCTTCCGGATGGATGAAGACATGAAGAGTGCTGTTCTTGAAGATGCTGAGCATTAAATGCATGCTGGAAATCAGTCCCGTAATCAAGACCAAGAAACCGAGACCTAAAATAAGCGGTAATGCTATGTTTACAAAGACAAATGATATTTTTATGTTATTTGCTTTATGAAATCTTGTTCATATGGGATGAAAGTTCATTATAATATTGTTTTCCATGAGTTTCAATTGTTTGCAACCTGAAAATCAGAAAAATATAAGGCTATATGGCCGGAATTAGTGTTAAAATACATGAAAAACACGCATTTTAAGAGTAAAATTGGGGGTTTTGCTACATAAATAAGAAATATGATATGTCACACCAACTAAATCTGATTTTTTGCTATCAATGAACCTAAGGGCCATATCCCATAATAAACTTTCATTTTTAGTCATTATTTATTAAAGAAAAATGGGAAAAAATGCCCAAAAATGGAAAAAATGGGTTTAAAATTAGGGAAAAATAGAAAACAGGCTAAGGAAAATTAGGAAAAATTATATCTATGTTTGTGCAATGTATGACAATGGCAAAGCATGAGGATGGCCTCAGTTTGTCCCGGTTTCTATGTTTTGTACATATTTATCGTTCATTTAAAAGGGAAAAATGCATAGAAACCCTATCTAACCGATCAATGATGCAAAATGCTAAGAGTTAGATGAGGAGGGGCTGAAACATTGAAAGACAAAGAAAAGATTTAATTTATGCATTGCACTTGGCATATAGAAAACGGTTTAAATAAAGAGAATGGTAGCATGAGCATATGGCTCGGTGCCTTCTTTCAACACAGCACACGTTAGTGAAATTCATGGAAAGAATGCTTTATGCACTATGCACGATGCTGATCTTTCTTTTATCTGAGCACATAGCCATATACGATTTGCATTAAGCATAATAATTAAAAGATATCAAAAAAACCTCCTGGATGCATGGCACCTGTCCTCCTTAGGTTGTGACCAATGATGAGCGTAAGAGGAGATCCTAAGCTATAGGTTAGTCGTTGGGTCCTAAGGGGAAAGTGTAGTGAGGAATGGTACATCCTGGAACCTAAAATATTGGTACCTTGAGAGGAGTTTGTGCTCATTTGCATTATATGTTTAGCAGCATATCAAAGGGCCAATCCCTGCAATGTAGGAGAGCTGCAGTGGGGCTCCGACTATTAGTCGGTGGAGTGCCTCCTATGTGTGTGTGACGAGGCGTTATGCCTATGTACTTTGGGATCTCCCTCCGAGGATTTTAAGGAAAACATTGGACTATAGACCATAAACGCAGGAATTAAGCTTTAGGGCAGTTGTTCGTCCTTTAGCATTGGATTGACGCTCCTGGTCCGCGAGGCCGTGAGGATGTTTGTGTGACATGAGCATGAGGTCCGGCTAGTGCCATGGCCAGTGCCGGTCCATTTCAGGTCCCATCAGTGGTGCATCTGTCGAGAACTGCCTATAAGTGGTGGTTTTCGAACCTAGGGTTTCTAGGAACCAAAAGAAAGTTGGTTTATGTCCTGTGACAAGGACCGTCAAGCCAAAATCCAAAAAGCAGAACGTGCTGAGAGAGCTAGATGGTGGTTAGAGATTGTAAGTCATTATTCTCCTCAAAGGAGTAGCCTGATACGTATAAGAGGCAGTGGTCTTAGTAACCCAACTGCTCCACATAGTCCATTAGGTGCAGGAGGAAGCTTAAATTCTTCCTCTTCTTCACCAAGTCTACCCACTTTAAGTGGGGGTGAATTCACCTGTTCAAGCTCCTATTGTTAATCCGATTGTCGCCATGGCACAACCCATTGTAATTCCTGCAGGGACGCCGGATTTACTAGCCTTAGGAGCTCCCTTGCCCATTTTTAATGGGTTAGCGGAAGAGGATGCAGAATTTCACATTTGTGAATTTCAAAGATCGATGTTCAATTATCGCATCCAAGATGAGGGACATCTCATGATGTTCTTTAATATTCCCATTCCGCCGGCTGCCCAATTGCGATACTTTTTGCATGGGTTGGATTGTAATATCCAAGTATAATTGAGCAGTGTGGCCTTGGCAGATATAGACACTGCTATTATGCGAGAAAAGGGAGTAGAAGCACGATTACAAATAGCCTACTCCTCTCGAATGAATGTTAATGGGGATTTAGTACCTGGTGGCAATCCATCATTGACAATGGAAGTCAAGGGATGCCTATGACTAACCCTAATGGGAGAGGGAGCGTGGTTCAGAATGTACCTTTGCTGCGAGCTCCTCCTAGTTTGACTATGCCTATGGCAAGTCAGTTGGCTCCACCAAATGTTGGAGGCCAAGTTTCGAATTCTAACGTTGTTCCTGTGGGTCAACAGCCAATGCCAAATCAGATTGTTAGGCCAATGGAACGACGGGTCGACGATCAAGGCTATGAATTGAGTGCATCTAATGTCCTTGGCGAAGTCAAGGATATGATGAAGCATTATATCGATATGATTTTCGAATAATATTGACAAATAGCTGTTGACGTTAATTTCTTGAAGAAGCAGCAAAATCTGATAGGGAGTCGACGCCCTGAAGAGGGTGGACCCTCAAGATTTAGTTATAAGTGCTGTGGTGGGCAGCACTTTCCCAGAAACTATCCAAATGTGAAATGTGACATTTGTGGGAAGTCGGGTCACTTAGCTGCTACCTGTTGGAGTAAGATTAGTTCCCTCCAACAGGGGAGTAAACAACCGGGCCCAGTGAACCATAGAGCGCAAGGAAATAACTTGTAGCAGAATGATGCACCAAGACAAATATGGGAAAAACAACTATAGAAAAGTTGCCACAAGGCAATGGAGTCAGACTTATTGAGGCTGTACGAGTCAATGATGCCGAAACCTCTAACTTAAGAGCCGTGACAAGAGGCCAAAAGGCTAAAGAGGTTGACAAAGATAATGCAAAGCCGGTTGAGGGAAACCCTAAACAAGGGAATAAGGGGACGCAAGTCCAGAGTCCTAGCATGGAAGGTTGACCTCTAAGGCCCACTGACAAGAAAGTCGACCCTAAGAAGGATGAGGAAGTTCCAAGAAAGAAGGCAAGAGCTAAGAGAGAAGCACCAAAACCGGTCCAAAGACCAAAAGAGAGGATGGTGTGGCAAGAAAAGAGAGCTTTGGCTACTTATCATGATTTTGATTTAGCAAGTTCTCTTTGTGAAGTCAAACCAGATGTGAACCTTCTACAGTTGATTAAAGTATCTCCAGGAGTATGCAAGGAATTTAAGAAGATCCTGCATATTGGGTATATTGTAGAACCTTTGGGCATAGCACGAGTAGGAGAAGATTGGTTTGACCATGCTGAAAAGAATTGCCCTAGGGTTCCAGCTTATGTGGATGGAATATTAGTGGAACATGCCACTGTAGACACTGGATCCTCTGTCAATATCATGAGTTCAGAGTTGATGGAGAGGTTGGGTCTAGGCATCCAAAAAGATAGCTCCACCCTTCTCAGAATGGCTGATGATAGTCTAAGACAACCAGAAGGTTGCGTTACTAAGGTCCATGTTACCATCATAAGTGTAAAATGCTTCTTGGACTTTAGGGTGATCAGATTTGCAAGATGTCCTAGCTATCGAGTCTTGCTAGGTAGGCCTTGGATCTTACGAACGGACTGTCAAGTCAATATACCCGCCGGTCGAGTGGTTCTAGGTAGAGGTGCTAATCGAGTAATAGTCGATGCTTACCCTGAGTTTCCTCAAAGTGAGAGAGCTCCTTTATCTTCTACTGAATTAGAGATAGCAGATGATCCATCTGGTAGTGAGACATCATCCAGCGATGAATCTAAGGAGGGGTCCACTGCAGAGGATATTTATCAGATAACTCTAAATGAGCCGATAGAGCCGCAAGATAGGATAAGAGATGCGGATGTAATTGAGTTGGACCTTGGCACGCCGAATGATTCGCGACCGATTAAATTAGGTTCCATGCTCAGTTCAGCAGAAAGGGAGGACTATGTGCCCTTGATTTAAGAATTCCGCAACATCCTTGCTTGGAGTTATGATGAGCTGAGAGGCATTCCTCCCAGCTTGGCTGTTCATACTATTTCTGTAAAAGAAGCCAGTCGTCCTGTGCGTCAGAAGGTAAGGCGTATATGCCTTTTGAATTGAGGGATGTGCTGTTTGAAGAGTTACAGAAGTTACGAAAAGCTGGTTTAATCTTCCCTGTATAACACACAGAATGGTGTTCACCAGTTGTTATCAGGAAGAAGAAAAATAACCAAATCCGATTATGTGTAGATTTTAGAGAGTTGAATAAGCAGACGGTTAAGGATTACTACCCGTTGCCATTTATTGACCAGATTTTGGATTAATTAGCGGATAGGGAAATATATTCGTTTATGGATTGCTTTGCAGGATATAATCAGATGGCAATTGCAGAAGAGGACAAGTTGAAAACAACTTTTATTACTTTCTTTGGTACTTTTGAGTACCATGTGATGGCCTTTGGTTTGTGCAATGCACCTGGATCATGGCAACGAATAGCAGACAAGACCTTTGGTGACATTTCCCCAGATGAGTTGAAAGTGTTTATTGATGACCTAGGGACAGCCACTGTAAGGGAGAGGATGTTGATTATTTTAAGAAAATGCTTTGAGCGTTGCAGACAATTTTGTATCGCTCTTAACCCACAGAAGTGTGTTTTTGGAGTACCTTATGGGCTATTGCTAGGCCATGTGGTCAGTTCAGTGGGAATCGCAACTGACCCTGAAAAGATCAAGGTTATAGTGGCTATGAGTCCACCACACACTCCAAAAGAGGTTCATATATTTCTGTTGTCGATAGGGTACTATCGGAGGTTTATAAATGCCTTGGCAGAAAGGACGTTCCCATTAACGAATTTATTATCCTTTAGCTGTCTATTTGAATGGAGCAACCCTTGTAAGGTAGCTTTCGAGGATGTGAAACAGGAGCTAGTACAAGCACCTGTTCTAAAAGCACCTAAAAGAGACGAGGTGTTCTATATATTTTTAGTAGCCACCATGCATAGTTTAGCCCAAGTCTGGGAGGAAAAGTGGTATCATCCGATAGCTTTTGCTAGTCGGAAATTGGGCATTTCAGAGATCAATTATACCTATATGAAGAAGTTATGTCTTGCGATGGTCTTTGGGACTAAGAAATTCAGGCACTACATCCTCTATGAAAAGGTAGTGTTCTATACGAAGGCGGAAGGGCTTAGATTGCGTATGAACAAGCTGCAGCCCGCTTGATCAGTTGGCAAAGCGGTTAATCACTTTTCAGGAGTTCAATTATGAGATTAAGAGTAAGCCACCGAGGCTGCAGGGTATTGTGGAATGCCTTGTGGATTTCAGGGAGCCGAAAGAGACTTTGGCTGAAGGAAGTGATATTGAGGCAACATTTAAAATTGATACAGCTTCTATCCCATCCTGGTATGCTGCTATTACGCATTATCTATCAACAAGAGAGACTAGAGCTGGTTTGTCAAAGTCAGAAAAGAGGAAAATCAAACAACAAGCTTTGAAGTTTTCCTTGATCGCAGGAACAATATATTGGCAGGATGTTGATGATATCTATCGCCGATGTGTGATGCTTGACGAGGTTCCTTTTATCTTAGAAGAGTGCCATGACTCTCCATGTGGAGGGCACTTTGCAGGACGGTTGACGGCGCAGAAAGCTTTAAGAGCTGGATATTGGTGGCCGTCCATCTTCCAAGATTCCTTTGAGTATGTAAAGAAATGTGATACCTGTCAAAGGCATGACAGTAGAGATTTCCACTTCCTTGCAAAGAGATCCATAAGTATATTGTCACTTTCTGTTGCTCCATGGTTAAGTTTCAACTCATTTAGACGATTTGAGACCTGCAAAAGAGCTTAAAAGCCGGTTGATGGGGTAGTTAATTCCTTATTTGGAGCACCCATATGTGGAGCAAAGATACCATCAGGGGAAACTTATCTGGTGGAGCAAAGGTTACAAAGTGATTGAGCAAGAAGAGGGAACCTTTGTGTGGAAGATCAAAGTCTTTTGCCATCATTGCTTACAACATTTGACAAGTATCCCTGTTGAGTTCAATGAAGAAGGTGGGATGGAGCTGTCAGTTCATCCTCTCAACATGTTGAACTTTGATTATCATAATTACGAATAGAGGAGTTCTGATGGCAGGCTGTGTAAGCCCATTGTGGACGTACACATTATATTTTGATAGAGCGTCCAGGGGCCCTAATAAAAAAGGGAGTGTTGGAGTAGTAATCCGAGATCCCCGACGTAGAGTTACGATGAAGTTAGCTACTTATCTCGAGGCAGGATTCACTAACAATATGGCGGAGTATAAAGCCTTGATTATGGGACTGCATATTGCCAAACAAGGTGGTATTCGTCAGTTTTTAGTAAAAGGTGTGAAATCCCATTCTTTGTATGTATCATCGAACTGCAATGACCCTACTTGAGGAGTTTGAGAGAGTGTCTTTTCAGCTGATTCCACGTTACTGGAATCACTTTGCAGATTCACTGGCAAATCTTGCTTATGAAAAAGACCTCTTCTTTAATTGTGGTCCTAGTTTGGATATTGTTATCAATGATGAAACAGGACCCGGTCGCTTGCGGGGAATGTTATTAGAGTTGGCAATATATGGCAGACGATGGTTGATATGGGTGATGCAAAGAGTAGCCGAGACCAATCTACCGTTATTCTCCTAGACCCATAAGCTGATTAGACAACATGTTATGCATACGCCTCTTGCTATATATGCAGGAGGGATGGGTCATAACCTTATGCATTTAGTTTAGGGTTGTGAGCCCTATGTTTTTCCTCCTTGGAAAGGATCCTATTATTGTATATTTGTACTATTTCGGGGAGGGATGTGTAGATGCTATTATGTTTTATCTCGTTAGGCCAAGAGGGCCCGTTTTGTGAGGTTTTGAATGTTTTATTTCATTAGGCTAAGAGGGCCGATCAAGTTTTGTAGTTAAATGCTTTATGTCATTAGGCCAAGAGGGCCAGTTGTCTATTTAGTGCAGGTGCAGTTAATGGTTTTTTGTTTTAGTTTTGTGCTAGACAGGTTCGAAGAAGAGCTTGGAAGGAGCCTTTGTTGCACGGAAGCTTCTTGTGGCCCTATCCAGGTGATATTTCTCCTTTATGAGTACCGTGTTTTATACTATTTATGTCTGTGTACTTGTAGGGGATTTTCTTTTCTTGTTGGGGACCGGCAACCAAGGCATGAAGTCCCAGGTTTAGGTCAGGTATGTTTGAGGGAGGTCTGAGTAGTCGTTGCCTCCTATAAAGACATTGCCATGCATTGAAAGACTTATTTTAGAAGGTAGTCCTAGTGACCTTGTTCTGCTAGCCTGCTAGGTAGCCGTTCTAGGAGTTCTTGTTAGTTTTGTGGCAGTTAGAAAAGCCTGCCAAAGAAAAATAATAATGATGATAGAAGGAAAGAAACCCTAAATATCTTAAAAGACATTAAATATATACATAGGTGTGTAAAAAGGGGTTCTAACCCCTATAAAATCGAAAAGAAAAGAAAGGAAAATGTATAAGTAGTTGATCATTGCCTTGCGAAGGCCTGGTTGGTTTCTAGGGACAAGTCAGACCCGGGGCCGATGCCTTGTCTTCCTAGGGGTGGCTTCTTTATGGAAAGAAGAAATTAAGGAAGGTTGGGGCGAAAATAAAAGTGAGCGTCAGAAAAGGATTCAGTGTCATCTTGTGAGGGCTTGGTAGGTTCTTGGGTACCGAGATAGGACCTGAGACCGATGCCCTATTCTCCTTGGGTCACTAAGCTCAGCTCCCTCCTTTTTACATACCCGAATATGAAAAAATAAAAACCCTAAAAGAAGAAATGTGCTAAAAGAAAATACTTCTTGATCAGGCTATAGGAGTCCTCGCCTAGTAGGAGCTCATGGTTGTATTGTCCTTAGTTAGTTGTGTTGTCCTTAGTTAGGTAGGTAGTTCAGACCACCACTTAGGGCAACCTCTTTGATAGTTCTTTTTAGTTTGGCCGTGTTGGAGCAGTCGGTTAGTGACTAGCTTCAGACCTTTTATCAGATTATGCTAGGCCTACTCCTTGTGGATGTCATGCCTTGGTTTTGTCAGGGGGTAGGGTGAGCATTGTGCTATGTTTTAGTATGTATCTATTTTGTATCAGCTTGATGGTTCCTTTGGTTGTTTTGTGCAGATCTATTATGGGATTCGATGGGCTGAGTCGCCCTATCATGCGGTCGCCAGTGAGAGTAGAGTTTTGATGTCAAGAAGTGCCAAAAAATAGCCAAAAATTACGAATATCAAGGAAAAAATATTCAACATCGAAGGCGGCGACTCCACCTAGGACAATTTTAAGCGTCAAGTGCTTTAAAGGCACCCGAGCGACACTTGTTGATTTTTGATAATTTTTCAGACTGCCGTGCAGGTTGTTAAGAGTTACCGGCCAATGCAGGATGTCAAGCCAGATGCGCAGAAATTTACAGCACTCGATTTGGACACCGGACGGGAAAATGGCCAACCAAATGGGCAAGATGCGAAAAGATGGACTCCTTTTTGGCCAAGTGGGCATGATCTTTGGGAGCCCAAAACTTAATGTAGCATGAAATTTCTCATGAAATAAGCAGATGCAGGCATGGAGAGAGAACACGCCTGTAGGCGCCGAAAATTACGCCTTGTATGTTGATGATCAAGGATGGGGGTTGCATACAACCCATACAACAGATCATGGGCCTTGATTCCCTTCTCCCTGCTGATCATATTGCCACCTCTCACTTATGCAACGATGGCGTGGATGAAGATCTCTAATTTTAGTCTTTCTCTCTCTTCCCTTTCTCTCCCTTAAGGGGTTGTTCTTGTGTGGAAGAAGACAATGAGGAATGATGGAGGAAAGCTTGTCCGGATGAGACCGGATTGCTTCCAAATGGATGAATTTCAAGATTGTGGGAGAGAAGAAAGGACTCTCACTTGTAGCTTTCTCACTTACACAAATGGGGGAATACACAAAAAAGTGGAGGCTGAAAACAGTTTTCCTCTTCTTAGTTGTGTAAGCCAAAAAGAACTCAAGTACAGATAAATAGAAGAACCCTATATATGGGTCTCAAACCAAACTCAACTAACTAAGGTGGCATATTAACTGAGCCAAGAACTAGAGTAGATAAGGATAGCTATCATCTTGCTATTATTCATGGGCAGTGTACCAACTACATCTGCAGCTACCAAGTCGGTGACCCTGGCATATCACGAGTGGAGCTTGATATCTCAACACTCCCCCTCGAGCTCAATCCCAATTCATGCACACCAAGCAGGTCTTTGAACTTGCACAACTTCTCTGCGCCCAATGCCTTCGTAAATATGTTAGCTACATGATCCTCTATGCTGACATAAACTAGATCAATGTGCTTTGTTCTAGCATGATAGATTGGGTTATTTGCCAAGTGTATACTACTCATGTTGTCACAATAAATGACAACTGGCCCATCTGTAGGCTGATGCATATCATAAAGTAGCTTATGCAACCAAGCTACCTCACATGCCACCATTGCTGCACCCCCGTACTCAGCCTCTGTGCTCGATAAGGCAACTGTATGCTGTTTCTTGCTACTCCAAGTGACTGCAACACTTCCAAAAGAGAAAACATATCCACTGGTAGATTGTCTATCAGAAATACTACTAGCCCAATCAGCATCAGTGTATCCATGCAACTGTATCTGAACCCCAGTCTCATAAAATAGTCCATACTGCAATGTGGACTTCACATACCTGAGTATGCGTCTAGCCGCATCCAAATGCGGTTTCCTTGGAGCCTGCATAAACTGACTTACCAATCCAACAACATAGCTCAAATCTGGCCTGGTAATAGTTATATAAATCAAACTTCCTACTATGCGTATGTACATAGTAGGGTCTTCGAGAAGCTGACCTGCATCTGCGCTCAACTTCACATTCTGCTCCAAAGGAACTGAAATAGGCTTACAGCCTGTCATCCCATATTTGGACAGCATGTCCAATCCATACTGCCTCTGCAAGAGCCATATCCCACTTGGTGATCTAATCACCTCAATGCCCAAGAAATAACATAGCTCTCCCAAATCCTTCATGTCAAACTTCTGCTTCAATAGCATTTTCACATGAAGGATATCTTCATCACTATCATGTGTGATAATCAAATCATCAACATAAATGACAAGCAGCATAATACCTTTCTCTATTTTTCTCACATAAAGTGAGAAATCTGCCTTGGAAATCTAAAAGCCAATAGTGACAAGATACTGTCCTATCTTGTCAGACCATGCTCTAGGTGCTTGCTTCAAGCCATACAAGGCTTTCTTCAACCTGCAAACAAATTCAGGATGAACAGCATGCACATAACCTGGTGGCTGCTCCATATAGACCTCTTCTTACAAATCACCATGCAAGAAGGCATTCTTTACATCCATCTGATGTAAAGACCATCCCTTTGATGCAGCCATAGCAATGACTGCTCTTACGGTTGCCATCCTTGCAATTGGACTGAATGTTTCTTCATAATCAATGCCATATGTTTGTTCATACCCCTTGACTACTAATCTTGCATTATATCTGTTTACAGAACCATCTGCATTGTGCTTCACCTTATAAACCCACTTACAACCAATTGCATTCTTATCTTGAGGCAAAGGTACCAATTCCCATGTAGCATTTGCTTCCAAAGCATCCATTTCTTCATCCATGGCTTTCTCCCATTTTTCTTTTCCCATGGCTTGCTCAAAAGAAGTGAGTTCTGGTTCCTGTATCACTTTGACTATATAGGCATAATGAATGGCTGTAAATCCATCATATTTCAGCCTATTCACAGGATACCTAACTCTAGTAGACCTGCGCAAAGTAGGCTCACTTCCAGGTACTCTCAAAATATCCCTGGTCTTCCTTACTCCAGGTGTAACAACTGAAGGAATACCCAACTCATCATCAATGCTCTGTTCTGAGCCACTGGATTCACCATCCACATAAGAGTGACCTGCATTCATATTAAACATGGGCTGATCTACCTTCTCTTTTCCTTTTCGTGATACCTGCATACCACTATCTGCATTGCTTTGAGAAGATTCTCCTGATCTCAATCTGCCTGTCCATGGCAAAGAATGTGAAGCACTGCTAGAGGACACTCCATGTCCACTAATATCTTGTGACTACTGCTGTGAATTCTGTGCAGCATTACCATTTTGTGTATCTACATTATCAATCACATTTACTGGTTTATACCAGCTACTCATCTCATAAAAAACATCTCTGCTCACTGTAAACTTACGAGTAGAAGGGTTATAGCATCTATACCCTTTCTACTCTACAGAGAGTAACTAATAAAGATGCACTTCTCAGCTTTTGGATCCAACTTGGATCTCAACTCAAGTGGCACATGAACATAGGCAATGCAGCCAAAAATTTTCAAATGAGAAATATCTGGTTTCCTACCAGTATACCTCTCCTTTGGAGTCATGCCATATATTGCTGCAGTGAGAGTAGACTGCTGTAGCAACTGCCTCAGCCCAGTAAAAATCTAGCATGTCTTTTTCATTGAGCATGGCACGAGATACCTCTCCAATATGCCTGTTTTTTCTTTCTGCAATTCCGTTTTGCTGTGGGGTATGACTACATGAATATTGCTACTTTATGCCATGCTCCTGCAAGAACCTTGCAAACTCATTTGAGAGGTACTCTCCCCCTCCATCTGACCTTAGGCATTTTATTTGCAGGCATGTTTCTTTTTCAACCATAGCTTTAAGAGTTTTAAAATCCCCAAAAACTTCACTTTGCTTTTTCATAAAATACACCCAAACTTTTCTCCTATAGTCATCAATAAAAGTGACAAAATAATGACAGCCTCCAATAGATGCAGCTTTAGTAGTCCACACATCAGAGTGGATTAATTCCAATGGCTTCTTACTCTCTTGAACATGTCTAGGAAATGGTTTCCTTTCCTGTTTTCCAAATTGACAGGCTTCACATACCTTATGCATTTTTCCAACCTTGAATTTAGGCAATCCTGCAACAATATTTTGGGCTTGCATTGATTTAATTTGCTGTACATTAACATGACCAATGCGTTTATGCCAGATATCAATATCTGCAACTAGACCGGTCCCATGTTGCAAACATTGCTACACTCAATTCAGGCATATCTGCATCCAACGTAAACATTCTGCCCTTCTTCTTTCCTTTTGCTACTATCAAGTGACCTTTATTTTTCATATCCTCAACAAAGCATCCATGAGGATTAAATCTGACCTGCAAGCCTTGCTCAACCATTTGACCAACACAAACCAGGTTTTTGGTGATATTCGGACATGAAATACATCCGATAGGTATTTCTTTTTCCCATCCTGCATAGACAAAGTAATTTTTCCAATCTGCACAATAGGATGTGCAGTATCATCACCAGTCTCCACAAATCCTGGTTTTTCCATTTTCCTTGCATCCTGCATCCATTTTGCATGACCTATCATGTGGTTTGATGCACCTGAGTCAACATACCACACATCATTACTTTCTTCTACACTTGTCATAGAATTGATTATGTGCTGCACCATAAACAAATGCTCATTTCTGTCATCACCCTGTCTACTAGAAGATGTATAATTCCCTTGTTGCAATTTTCCATTCATGATGTCATTCTACTTTTTATAGCAGTCTTTAGCCATATGACCCATTTTACCACAGTAGTAGCATTCAACATTGTTGTTTGCATTTTGCCCTCTTTGCCATCCACCACGACCTCTTTGGCTCCCCTTGCCTCTAGAGTTACCATGTCCTCCTCTATAGGACTGGTTTTCTTGAGTTTGCTGTATATTCTGATTTCTACCACGCCCTCCAGATCGGCCTCCTCTACCTCTGCCTCTACCTCTTTCAGGATTTGAGTAGAAGACAGCTTCTTTTGAAGTTCCTCCTGAAGAAGATGCACCATCATTTCTCTGTTCCTCAGAAATTAGAAGAGCAATCAACTCCTCAAAATCAGGAAATCTTTCACGGACGGA
Organism: Lygodium microphyllum; assembly: GCF_053477565.2. Lineage (NCBI taxonomy): Eukaryota > Viridiplantae > Streptophyta > Polypodiopsida > Schizaeales > Lygodiaceae > Lygodium > Lygodium microphyllum. Next base: position 37,518,677 of record NC_141161.1, read on the forward strand.
AATGGATGTTCGGAACTGTGCATAATCCTTTCCTAGACCATTCAAGGTCATAGAAACTAAATCATCATCTTCCACTAGCGACCCAATGGAAGCAAGTGCATCTACAATCTTCTTCACCTTCATGTGATAGTCATTGATGCTCATACTTTCTCTTTGCACATTGTGCAACTCTTGCTTGAGCTGCATTTTCCTGGCTTGCATATTTGTGCTATACATTTTTGACAAAGTATCCCATGCCTCCTTTGGCGTACTTGCATCCTGAATATGCACAATCATAGAGTCTGAAATACTGATAGACAGCCAGTACATAACTTTTCCTGCTCTCTCATGCCATCCTTTAAATGCCTGCATTTGCTGTTGATTGCGAACATAAGGAAGAACTGGTTCTTCTTCATTTCCTGCAACAAATTCCCAATATCCTTTTCCCATAAGGAAATTCGTCATTCTAAACTTCCATGCTTGGAAGTTGTTCTTGTCAAGCTTTTCAGTGAGACGATCTGTGAAAGAGAATCAGACGCCATTACAGAACACTGCAAAAAATTCTGTCACTGCAAAAAACACAGCTTCAGTCTCACAAGGGCAAATCTGCAAAACTGACGAAAGTGGTATTTGACCACACAGTCGCTTCCTAGTGACGATTTTACATCAACAGGTAACAAGGATGATTCTGTAACTCCCAATGTCTCTATGCACAGGCATACGATGCAATTTCTACGGTAACTTTTCACCGACCTGTAGAACAGTGGTCGCACAGCAAAAAACAAGGCCTTTTTCTGAGTGCGTGTGGAAAACTTCCGCCTCCAAAACAAGCCCCGAAATGGCCTCGAATCAAAAAAACAGGGCAACCGCGAAGGGCGTCTCAATCTGAGACAATGCACTCTTGGACTTTCCGACTGTGTTACATGCAAAGACTTGCTCCCAAAACAGAAAAATGAAAGCAACACTGGTCCTCTTACCAAAACACTGCGAACTTGGTTTGCTTTCTTGAGCTCCTTACCACGAACAATGCTCTGATACCATGTCAAGATTGTTGGAGAGAAGGAAGGAGTCTCACTTGTAGCTTTCTCACTTACACAAATGGGAGAATGCACACAAAAATGAAGGTTGAAAACAGTTTTCCTCTTCTTAGTTGTGTAAGCCAAAAAGAACTCAAGTACAGATAAATAGAAGAACCCTATATATGGGTCTCAAACCAAACTCAACTAACTAAGGTGGCATACTAACTGAGCCACGAACTAGAGTAGATAAGGATAGCTGTCATCTTGCTATTATTCATGGGCGGTGTACCAACTGCATTTGCAGCTACCAAGTCGGTGACATAAATGCACAACGATCACCCTCGCATATCACGAGTGGAGCTCGATATCTCAACAATGAAGAAATGAAGAGTGTTATTCTTGAAGATGTTGAGCATTAAATGCATGCTGGAAATCAGTCCTGTAATCAAGACCAAGAAACCGAGACCTGAAAATAAGCAATAATGCTATTTTTACAAAGAAAAATGATCTTTTTATGCTATTTGCTTTATGAAATCTTGTTCATATGGAATGAAAGTTCATTATGATATTGTTTGCTATGAGTTTCAACTGTTTGCAACCTGAAAATAAGAAAATATAAGGCTACATAGCCGAAATTAGTGTTAAAATACATGAAAAACACGTGTTTTAAGGGTAAAATGGGGGGGTTTTGCTACATAAATCTGAGTTTTTGCTGTCAATGAACCTAAGGGCCACATCCCACAATTAACTTTTATTTTCAGTCATTATTTATTAAAGAAAAATGGGGGAAAACACCCAAAAATGAGAAAAATAGATTTAAAATTAGGAAAAAATAGAAAACGGGCTGAGGAAAATTAGGGAAAATTATATCTATGTTTGTGCAATGTATGACGATGGCAAAGCATGAGGATGGCCTCGGTTTGTCCTCATTTCTATGTTTTGTGCGTATTTATCGTTCTTTTAAAAGGAAAAAATGCATAAAAACCCTATCTAACCGATCAATGATGCAAAATGCTAAGAGTTAGATTAGGAGGGGATGAAACGCTGAAAGATAAAGAAAAGATTTGATTTATGCATTGCACTTGGTATATAGGAAACATTTTAAATAAAGAGGATGGTAGCATGAGCATATGGCTCGGTGCCTCCTTTCAACACAGCACGCGCTAGTGAAATTCATGGAAAGAATGTTTTATGCACTATGCATGATGTTGATCTTTCTTTTGTCTGAGCACATAGCCATACACGATTTGCATTAAGCATAATAATTAAAAGATATCAGAAAAACCTCCTGGATGCATGGCACATGTCTTCCTTAGGTTGTGACCAACGATAAGCGTAAGAGGATGTCCTAAGCTGTAGGTTAGTCGTTGGGTCCTAAGGGGAAAGTGTAGTGAGCAATGGTACATCCTGGAACATTAAATATTGGTACCTTGAGAGGAGTTTGTGCTCGTTTGCGTTATATGTTTAACAGCGCATCAAAGAGCTAACCCCTACGATGTAGGAGAGCTACAGTGGGGCTCCGACTATTAGTCGGTGGAGTGCCTCCTATGTGTGTGTGACGAGGAGTTATGCCTATGTACTTTGGGATCTCCCTCCGAGGAGTTTAAGGGAAACGTTGGACTATAGACTATAAATGCAAGAATTAAGCTTTAGGGCATTTCGTCCTTTAGCATTGGATTGATGCTCCTGGTCTACGAGGCCGTGAGGGTGTTTGTGTGTCATGAGCATGAGGTCTTCTGGCTAGTTCCATAGCCAGAGCCAGCCCATTTCAGGTCCCATCAGGAAGGGATGTAATGGCGTACATGAGAAGCATCGTGCATGTGACATATAAAGATTGTTTCGTTTACTTTAAGAATCGGAAAATGGGCTTGTGGCAGGCGGTGTTGAGGGAAGTCCATAGGAGGTACCCAAATCCTGAGGGTCAGCGATTCTTAGATGATTGGGGATGCACAAAAGTGAGATTTGCTTCACAACATAAGATCCCACCTCATGGCACATGCCAAGAAGTCACTGCGGAGACAGGAGGAGGGGCGTGGAGCCTATAGCCAACCACCTATGTGCCACCGCATAAAGTGGAAGAAAGCCAAGAAGAAAGCAACAGAGAAAGTGAAGAGTCACCAGTACGCAAAGGCGTGACGCATCCAAATGGAAACCATGGGATCGGATCGCACGGCAGAGAGTCATGGGAGGCAGAGTTTGTAAGTATATTTTGATTTCTAGTTTTTTAAAATTTATATTTCTTTCAATTCTTTATATAATTTTTTCTAATACATTATGTCTCATAATTGTTTGTATATATCATAATTGTTTTGCAGACTACTGTCGTTGGTAGCATACCTACTCCTAGAGAGGTTGGTTACCATCGAGGCCATAACCGCGCAGCCACATAGCTTCACTTCTATGAGGAGGATCTCATCACTGAGGACCAATATAACCGAGCTATGAGGATTCGATAGCCAGAGGAGGTATGTTTTTCTTACTTTCCTATTAAAAGTATAGCTAATTATAACTTTTTCTTTGCAATTGTACGTAAGCAACCTTGATCTTTTGTGTGTGTTGGCGAACCCCGATGTGGAGCATAGCGAGGAGGGGGATAGCGACGCTAGTAGCCATAGTGGTGCTAGCGAAGATGTTTCTTCTTTAGATTCGTAGAGGAGCACCATACCTCCTCTATGGCCTTGTTTTCTTGTATATCTATTGTTCATCTTTGAGCCTACTGCTTGCGGCCATGCTTTAGGTCGCAAGCACTAAAACTCTCCATATAAATGCATTTTATCTATAATGAATACATGGATTTTTGTTTTCAATTCTCATGCTTTCAGATCCATTGTGTTTTTTCCAAATGCACAATTTGATGTATGGGAGGGGGGAAAGCTCTAGTTTTTTTTTTCCAGTTCTGTTTTGCGCATCTATCTGTGCTTCTAAATTACAGGAAACGCACGTTTATAAGCACGTCTTAAATGTAGAGTACACGTGCTCATACACGCGCTACATAATTCAAATTTAAGAAAAGAAATTAAATATATTTTTTTAGAAAATGAGATTTTTTGTTTTGCATTCGCGTCTATGGGCGCTTATAGAAGCGCGTCTAAGGGCGTGTCTATATGCTCATCTAATTTTCCATGTAGACGCGCTGGTAGATGCACAAAAGAAATTAAATAAATAACAATTTTGGTTTTTTTATGCACTTGTATTCACGTGTGTATATGCGCGTCTATTGCGCATCTATTTCTGCGTGTAAATTTCTTCATACATGAGACTATAGACGCGAGTTTGTAGACACGGAAATAGACGGGCGAGTAGACGTGCCCATAAGATTTTCTCTCAATTCAAAAATCATGCCTAAAAGTGCGTCTAAGAGGCCTTTTTTTGTAGTGGAAGCTCTCCTTATCTCTCTTTCTCTCTCTCTCCCTCTCAAATGCAAGATGCAGTTTGCTCTCCCTTTTGCTCCCTCTTTCTCTCTTTTGCGCAAAATGCCATGCTTGGGTTTTGGCCCACTTTTTTTCACTTGAGTACCGTCGCTATTTTCATCGCTATTTGGGTCGCATTTGCGTCGCAAATAGCGACGCCACTAATTTGCATCGGAAATGGCCGTCGCTATACTCCTATATCCTTGTAGTATCATGAAGCATGAAGGGGAGAAAGATGAACATTGAAGCATGAATGATGATGTGTTTATGGAGAAATAAGCTGGTGAGAATGAGGTGTCTTTAGAAGCAACAACTACTAGTGTGATTTCTCACAAATGAAAGTGTGATGCTCTAGATCTAGCAAGCATTGAGTCAATTGTTCCTTTGCGAACTGCACCAAACATGAGTAGTTCTCCATTGGACTCCAACAAGGATTACTAGTTGCAAGTCGAAGTGTTCCACAAGTTGTTTTTCAGATTATGGTAGATAGTTTGTAGAGGAATATGGAGGAAAGGGGGCATGTACCTTCAAACAAAATCATCCTAGAGGTTGATAAGTTCTCACGAATGTAATCAAGTTTAAGTGGAAAGCATTCCATGCTTTCTTCACAGGTCTTCTCCCCAAGCCCATGGAGGTGATAATGTGGTTTAACACAATTATTTGGGATGATAAAGAAGTGGTCAATTAGATTTACTATGGCAACAAAGGCTTCTTCAAAGTGATCTTCAACACCAAAGAAGTAGCTAATAAGATACAATTTCAAGGAGTTTATTTCTAGGGTCTTGATCTTGTTTATACATTCCTCCTCTAGCTAGTCCCTTCCAAAATAGGGTATTTCTTCTCTTGAATACCAATGAAAGCGGTAGCTAAAATTCATTCTCTAGCTAGTCCCTTCCAAAATAGGGTATATCTTCTCTCGAATACCAATGAGCCATAGCCAAAATTCTTGGATGTGGAGGTGCCTTATGTTGGTCATTTGTGATTTAAACTTCAATGGAGTAGATTTGCATGATCATGCTATAACTAAGGACAATGGGATCATTACTTCTGTACATTTTCCAAAGCACACAAGGAAAAGGGGATGCTAATTTGGAAGTGGGGAAAATTTCTTCAATAGACATTATTAAATCCAATAGGGCAACAACATCTAGAGATGTTGAACCTAAAGAAAGTGTAGAAAGAAAGGATAGCAAACTATCAAAAATAATAAGAAGAAATGAAAATCTAATCTTGTAGCTCTTGAAAGCAAAAGAGAAATGAGAGTTGGATTTTGGGACCTATTTTTGAAGCATTTGAGCCCATTCTTGACGCGAAAAAGTGGTCGGGAGGCATCAAGGAGACCAAATTCAATGGCAGGAATCCAATGCAAGTCTCCATTTGTCAATCGAAGGTCGTTTGACCCCCCATTTAATCCCTGCAGCAAGGTTTAGTGCTCTAAAGCAACTATGTGATTTGGGAGCCGGAAAGTTTGCGAAGGGGTCAACCTATATAGATTTTGATGTCACAAAGTCAATTGTTCAGTCGGATCACAATTTTGAGTCCGTTTGACCCTCCAAACAAGTCGAAAACCCTCGCGAAGCAGTATGAAAGTAGTTTTTTCAAAGTGGTCATTTAATAAATGACATGAAATGCAATATAAACGAAAAAAACATGCAAGTACTTACCCAACATGAGGAGGGGGCGTTTCTTGTTTTGTGCCCCATTTTTGGATGGATTTGTGCCTCTTCAATACATCCCGAACAAGAGAGAGAGATGGAAGCCTGATCTACAATGCCAAGAGCAAGATTTTGATTATAAGCATGTGAAATATCATCAAGGAGATGAAATTTTGATTTCTTAGTCTTTTTGTGTCCTCTTGTTGCCCATTCATATGCTTGATTCTATGAGAGAAGGGAGTGCAGTTTGATGAAAGATGCTAACAGAGTGATGCTACCGGAGTGCAAAGGATCATAGATCGGGCTATGGAAGAGCGTCAATGGCCAAGAAAGAGCATTAGTGGCCTCCCAACCTTGAAATACGTGTCAAAAAGTATGTTTTTATGTGTAAGTGATTATTCTACTTGTTTTATGATAGATTTTGGTTGAAATTATTTGGAAATGGTTATCTTTGGTTGTTAAACTTGTAATCTTTCAGAGATACTGAAAGAAAATAAGAAAATCCAATCACATAATAATTTATACATAAACTTGCAAAATCTATGACTACGTGGTTTTAAGAAAATGATCAATTTTGGGATTTTTATGGTGTTTACGAGATTCACGTGGAATTAAAAAAATATAAAACTAATCCTTAGTACACATGATCGGTATAAAATAGAAAAATAGAAAATATTATATTTTATACCAAAATAAATAAGATAAATAAGAAAAAAATTTACATTTGAAAAATAAAAAATAAGATTTATGTGTGTGGATGTGTAACATGGCTCTAGAATATGAGGGATAAGCCTCATTTTAGCCTTGTCTTTGTATTAAAGTGAAGTCTTTATCACTTGTACAAAGAAAAACACATTAAAAATGCTTCCTACACATATCAACACATGCATGAGGGGATTTGAGGGTAACGAATTGCTGATAAGATTCTAAACTCTGATCTTTTGCTTATGTATGGCATATAAAAAGTTTATGGTTTAAGTTTAAGAGGGTCTAGCAACACGAGAGTGCTTGGTGCTAACCCTCACAACACAACATTACCTGTATATTAAAATTATTCAAAGAAATGACTTTGCACCTCATAATGCTAATTTTTAAATGATAAAATGATTTAGCACTATGGTTTATACACAATTTCATTGCATGCAACTCATGGTATCATTATTGGATGCATTGCAATTGTATTCGTGCATATTATCTACATTGAGTATATGAGATATCCTAAGCTATATGTTTAGATGATTGGTTTCCTTGGGGACTACTTAGTGAGAAAAATATATATATCTCCTGGAACATTTGAAAGCAAGAGTGGAGTTTGTGATGTACGTGTTATTTGTGTTAGTGGCGCATCTAGGGGCCAATCCCTGAGGTGTAAGAGAGCCGTATTGGGGCCACGGCATTCACCCGAGCGGTGCCTTCTCTTTTTATTCTTATGTGGTGTTTTACATCAATATGTATAGGGGCTCCCTATGAGGAGTGTGGGGAAGGCTTAGCCATTGGATTACAATCCAAAACAAATGTAAAATTTACGATGGAAGTTAGGGCAGCGTGTCCCTTAGATGCTCCTGGCTACGAGGCTAAGAGGGTGTGTTCTTTGAGTGTAGAGAGGCTGGGCTAATGCCTAGACAGTTAGTGTTGGGCCCATTTTGGGTCTCAACAGCTAGTGTGTTTGTCAGGAGCCACTTATAAGTGGTGTTCCTCGAATCTCGGTTGTCTAGAGACCATTTAGCCATTGAGGAGGTATTCCCCTTAACATAGTATTCCAATATTCCTACGAGGAAGTGGATCTAGTAGTCCTAGAGCCACAAGTAGTCCATTGGGAGGAGGAGGAAGCTCTAGTGCTCCCCTTCCCCTAGTAAGTTAGTCTACATTAAGTGTGGGTGTAAACCCACCTTCACCAAATACTATTGCAAATCCAATCATCATTATGACACAGCCTATCACAAGTCTTGCTATAATGGCAGATTTGCCAGCCTTAGGTTTTCCCCTACCCATCTTTAATGGGTTAGTGGAGGAAGATGTAGAGCTCCACATTAGGGAGTTTCAAAAGTTGATGTTTAATCATCGTATCCAAGATAAAGGACATTTATTGATGTTCTTTAAGATGACTCTCAAGGAAAGAGCTGCAGTATGGTATCATGGCCTAGAGGTCGGAACCATAATCACTATTGATTTATTTTACGCAGTCTTTTGAAGGGAATTTTCCCCTGAAAAGGGGTGGTCAATATTGGCTACGTGTACTTAATGTGACACATCAAGAGCCACATGGGAATATTCTAGCATATGCCAAGAAGTTAAAAGAGGTAATTCACAATTTGCAAGCTTCTATCCCTATCCTAGCAGCTACCCAACTAGAATATTTTTTGCATGGTTTGGACATCAATATTCATGTGTAGTTGAGTAGTTTCACCTTATCGAATATAGACGATGCTATTAGATGAGCATAGGAAGTAGAATCTTGACTACAAGCAGTCTATGCCTCTATAGCCAACCTTAATGCGGGTCTAGTTTCTAGAAATAATTTGGCATTGACGAATGGAAGTTAAGGGATAGCTATGACTAACCCAAATGGGAGAGAAAGCATAATACAAAATGTGCCCTTACTACTAGCTCCTCCCAGTTTGACCATGCCAATGGCTAGTCAGATGATTCCACTAAATAATGGAGTCAAATGCACTCAGACGAAGGGAGTGGTTATGGGGGGTGCTATGGAGAGGTGGACACAGTGAGCTACAGTTGGCTCTAGATAGGGGTGCTACTTCTTGCTCTCGTATAGGTTCTGGAGAGGGTGGCTCATGTGGGTGTCGTGGAGGTACTGATGTAGTGTCTCTGTCTCATCATTCTAGTAGATACATGTCATCTCAAAGATTTGTCACACATGTGGGAACATCTACTCCAATGACTCCAACTTTTGCTCAGCCATCCACAGGTGGCACCCCTATGGATGCTACTCTGAGAGATATTATCCCTATGGATATACTAGATATACAAGTGTCTCCTAGTTATGTCCAAGAGTGCGATTGTAGGTGGGAGAGGACACACCTTAGACATATCCTAGAGGGGTATGGATACGTCATAGATGAAAGGACATGTGTTGTGATCATGAATGATGAGGGGAGGAGGGTGATGTCTCGCATCAGAGAGATGTACCAACAAGTTTTTAGGCATAACGTCTTGGACCATTGGAAGAATATACCCAAGGGGACCAAGGACTATATAGTGGCATCCTTGCACGAGGAGTTTCTAGTACCTACTGTGACAAAGAGAGGTTTTCCACTAGGTGGATGATGGAGTGTATGCATGCATACATGTCACATTGATGATCAGATGCATGCAAGGCACTCAAGAGTGGTGCCTCAAATCTTGAGTAGCTAAACACAGATGATTGGCAGAGTCTTAGGGAGGATGCTATAGATTCTCTAGGACATTGGCAACAACACAACGGGAGGCGATGAGGGCACCATTAGAGGTAGGGATTGTGCATCATGTGGGGAGTGGTGGCCATAGGACTTACTTGGTGGAATTTGTAAGTTTTTATTTTGTTCTTCTCACTTTTTTATTTGCAATATCACTTGTACTAACAATCATGTTTCTAACAATTGTATTCTATTTTCTTTGCAACCCTCCATCACAAACCCTGATACCATCAGCTTGAAGACTCGATATGCAAACATACACGGTCTCACTGTACTTATCATCGATAGATTGTACCCATGCAATGGCCTAGTAAGTCAATCATCTTTCTTGTTCATAGTTACTAGTTTTTTAAAAATGCATTATGTATGGTGGACTAATGTGTAGTTATCCACTTTGCAGAGTCTATTCAATGCTCCTTTGCGTTGGGATGAGCTTTCTGATGGCGAGGATCTTTAGCTCGTGCTTGGATTCGTGGAGCACACATCCTCTTCTTTTTTGTCCTATGATCTGTGCAAGTATCTTCCATGTACTATTTCTTAGATGTGCTTATCATCCTTTGTATAAAATCGTATCTTGTGATCATTATAAATAGAATTTCATATTAGTTTTGGCTCTCCTCTCTCTCCATGGTTCCATGTAATGTCATGAGTTTTCATTAGCGGTCTTATACTTATGCTATGCATCAGTCTTGTGGGTTCAAGTACATTTTGTGCTCATCTTGACCTACAGTTTGCTGCCCTACCACAAAGTTTTTTCCCTCTATAATCATCCCTATTTTCTCTACAAGTGTTACTATTGCCCTTGCAAAGTACGTCACAAACCGTTGCTATATGCGTCGCTATTTGCATCCCAAAAGTGACTCAGATAGCGATGTTGTGATGTTGTGCATCTACCACTACAAACCTGAGGGTGGAGTTTTCGGCCAAGATTTTGGACTCTTTAATCAAGGTCATTATGAGTTTATTTTTTGTTGTGTGTATCTTTTTTGTTTTCATTTGCATGATGCACAAGCATATGTAGCTAGGCTAGGCACAATTTCTAAATGCATTCATAATTTTTTGTGTGGGAGCATTACTCGATTGATTCCATAGCATAGATTCTAATTTGCAAACTACACGAGTGATTCGGCATGAATTTCTTTTTCAAAATATGTTCTTGATAGGGCACATTGCATAGAAAAATATGTAATTTTTTTGAAGGCTCAACGATCCAAAAAAAAGACCTTCTTGGTTTTGGACTTTGCTTGTGTATTAGCGCTTTGGAGACGCTGAACACTTGGTACTCAAAGAGCTTGAAAGATACTTTGATTGGCTTCACCAATGGGGAAGTACTTTCTAGAAGAAAAAAAACAACAAGCTTTGAAGATGGAAGTCATGCATTAGAGGCAATTAGGTTTACTCCTTGAAATGGAGGATTTACTAGAGAATAAGCAAATAGAGATATTGTCAACGTTTCTAGTGCCGCTATGTAGCCAACTGGATTCATTGCTTATCAACCCTTCCATTTCAATTGTTGGTGTGACTGATTTTGGTGCTATTATAACATATGGTGAAGAGAGCATGGACCATAAAATTTTCAATGTAACCATCAAGAAAATGGTGTGCTTGGAATTTTTGATTTTGTAAAACATCAAAAGAGGTTATTTTCAAAACTTTGGAAGTGGAAAACATTGAGTTGTCTATTAGAATGGAACATTAGATGCAACAAGAGCTTTATTTGCCTCTCAAGTTGTGTATCAAGATGATGACCACTCTCGAAATATAAGTGCAAGACGGCCAAATCATATGAATTATTGGTAGAGGAGGTCGTGTTATTGAACAAATAAGGAAGGTTACTATAGCTCAGATTTGTGTCATGCCCAAAGCAAATCTTTCTCTGTGTGCCTTCTCCCTTGATGATCTAATGCAACTGTATGCGACTCTTGCCCTTGTAAGAAAAACATTGTATGTTATTTCATCAATGCTCTATGACAATCCTCATGATAAGGTGCAAGGACCTCCAATGTATGCTCAGTACGCCTCACTTTCTAGTGGCCACCTACATCAGTCTACTTATTCATCAAGTGGCTCTATCATGGGTCACTATGGTCATAGTGGTTCTGGGAATGTGTATCCCGTACGTTCTGGTTGATCCGATGGTATTTCTAAAGGAGAGCTTATGATTTGTATGTTGTATCCTACGACAAAATTGGTGTTACTATTGCAAGGGGTGGCAATGTGGTTCACAAAGTATGTCAAGATACTTATGCACATTGCAGGGCTTGGTTAGTGACTATCGTTAAAAACAAGAGTGAAAGAAAATCTGCATGAGGTGTGGTGAATAAGTTATGAAGATGGCATATTTCAAGAGGATCGAGAAAAAGCATGAGGATCAAAAACAAATGACATAGTCTCTAACATCAAAAGAGGATGCTTTCCTTCGATGCCTCAAAAAAAGGATGCAATTAACGTCACCATAATGAACCTTTTTTAGCTTTCCTAAGTTTTTTTTCAAGGTGATGATCAGTTATAAATGAAGATGGGGGAACGAGGAGAGCGTTGGAAGAAGGAGCAAAGGAGACTACTAAAGCATCACTGCAGCAAACAACTTCACGAACTCCCATGCGTATCCTGTGTTGAGATATCGAGCTCCACTCGTGATACGCCAGGGTGACCGTTGTATATTTATGTCACCGACTTGTCAGTTGCAGACGCGGTTGGTACACCGCCCATGAATAATAGCTACATGATAGCTATCCTTATCTACTCTAGTTCGTGGCTCAGTTAGTATGCCACCTTAGTTAGTTGAGTTTGGTTTGAGACCCATATATAGGGTTCTTCTATTTCTTTGTACTTGAGTTCTTTTGGCTTACACAACTAAGAAGAGGAAAACTGTTTTCAGCCTCCACTCTTGTGTGTCTTCCCCCATTGTGCAAGCAAGAAAGCTTCAAGCGAGACTCCTTCCTTCTCTCCCACAATCTTGACATGGTATCAGAGCCTTGTTCGTGGTAAGGAGCTCAAGAAAGCAAGCCAAGCTCGCGGTGGTCTGGTAAGAGGAGCAGTGTTGCTTTCATTTCCTGTTTTGGGAGCAGATCTCTGCAGGTAGCACAGCCGGAAATTGCAGGAGTGCATTGTTTCAGGTTGAGACGCCCTTCGCGGTGAAGCAAGAGGGCAGTATATGCTGCGGGAGAGGGGTTTAGCCCTCGGCGTCCTTGTTTTTTTGATTTGAGGCCATTTCGGGGCCTGTTTTGCAGACGGAAGTTTTCTGCACGCACTCAAGAAAAGGCTCAGTTTTATGCTGTGCGACCACTGTTCTACAGGTCGGTGAAAAGTTACTGTAGAAATTGCATCGTATGCTTGTGCGCAGAGACATTGGGAGTTTCAGAATCATCCTTGGTTCCTGTTTATGCAAAATCGTCACTAGGAAGTGACTGTGTGGTCAAATACCACTTTCGCCAGTTTTGCAGATTTGCCCTTGTGAGGGTGAAGCTGTGTTTTTTGCAGTGACAGAATTTCTTGCAGTATTCTGTAATGGCGTCTGATTCTCTTTCACAGATTGTCACTGAAAAGCTTGACAAGAACAACTTCCAGGCATGGAAGTTTAGAATGACGAATTTCCTTATGGGAAAAGGATATTGGGAATTTGTTGCAGGAAATGAAGAAGAACCAGTTCTTCCTGATGTTCCCAATCAACAACAAATGCAGGCATTTAAAACATGGCATGAGAGAGCCAGGAAAGTTATGTATTGGCTGTCTATCAGTATTTCAGACTCTATGATTGTGCATATTCAGGATGCAAGTACGCCAAAGGAGGCATGGGATACTTTGTCAAAAATGTATAGCACAAATACGCAAGCCAGGAAAATGCAGCTCAAGCAAGAGTTGCATAATGTGCAAAGAGAAAGTATGAGCATCAACGACTACCACATGAAGGTGAAAAAGATTGCAGATGCACTTGCTTCCATTGGGTCGCCAGTGGAAGATGATGATTTAGTTTCCGTGACCTTGAATGGTCTAGGAAAGGATTATGCACAGTTTCGGACATCCATTTCAGTTCGTGAAAGATTTCCTGATTTTGAGGAGTTGATTGCTCTTCTAATTTCTGAGGAACAGAGAAATGGTGGTGCATCTTCTTCAGGAGGAACTTCAAAAGAAGCTGTCTTCTACTCAAATGCTGGAAGAGGTAGAGGCAGAGGTAGAGGAGGCCGATTTGGAGGCCGTGGCAGAAATCAGAATATGCAGCAAACTCAAGAAAACCAGTCCTATGGAGGAGGACGTGGTAACTCTAGAGGCAGGGGGAGCCAAAGAGGTCGTGGTGGATGGCAAAGAGGCCAAAATGCAAACAGTAATGTTGAATGCTACTACTGTGGTAAAATGGGTCATATGGCTAAAGACTGCTATAAAAAGCAGAATGACATCATGAATGGAAAACTGCAACAAGGGAATTATGCATCTTCTAGTAGACAGGGTGATGACAGAAATGAGCATTTGTTCATGGTGCAGCACATGAACAATTCTATGACAAGTGCAGAAGAAAGCAATGATGTATGGTATGTTGACTCAGGTGCATCAAACCACATGACAGGTCATGCAGAATGGATGGAGGATGCAAGGAAAATGGAAAAACCAGGATTTGTGGAGACTGGTGATGATACTGCACATCCTATTGTGCAGATTGGAAAAATTCCCTTGTCTATGCAGGGTGGGAAAAAGAAATACCTGTCCGATGTATTTCATGTCCCGAATATCACCAAGAATCTGGTTTCAGTTGGTCAAATGGTTGAACAGGGCTTGCAGGTCAGATTTAATCCTCATGGATGCTTTGTTGAGGATATGAAAAATAAAGGTCGCTTGATAGCAAAAGGAAAGAAGAAGGGCAGAATGTTTACATTGGATGCAGACATGTCTGAATTGAGTGCAGCAATGTTTGCACATGGGACCGGTGTAGTTGCAGATATTGATATCTGGCATAAACGCATTGGTCATGTTAATGTACAGCGACTTAAATCAATGCAGGCCCAAAATATTGTTGCAGGATTGCCCAAATTCAAGGTTGCAGAAATGCATAAGGTATGTGAAGCCTGTCAGTTTGGAAAACATGCAAGGAAACCATTTCCTAGACATGTTCAAGAGAGTGAGAAGCCATTGGAATTAATTCACTCTGATGTGTGGACAACTAAAGCTGCATCTCTTGGAGGTTGTCATTATTTTGTCAGTTTTATTGATGACTATAGCAGAAAAGTTTGGGTGTATTTTATGAAAAAGAAAAGTGAAGTTTTTGGGCATTTCAAAACTCTTAAAGCTATGGTTGAAAAAGAAACAGGCTTGCAGATAAAATGCCTAAGGTCAGATGGAGGGGGAGAGTACCTCTCAAATGAGTTTGCAAAGTTCTTGCAGGAGCATGGCATAAAGCAGCAATATTCATGCAGTTATACCCCACAACAAAATGGAATTGCAGAAAGGAAAAACAGGCATATTGGAGAGGTATCTCGTGCCATGCTCAATGAAAAAGACTTGCCAGATTTTTATTGGGCTGAAGCAGTTGCTACAGCAGTCTACATAATGAACAGGACTCCCACTGCAGCAATACATGGAATGACTCCAGAGGAGAGGTATACTGGTAGGAAACCAGATATTTCTCATTTGAAAATTTTTGGTTGCATTGCCTATGTACATGTGCCAGATGAGCTGAGATCCAAGTTGGATCCAAAAGCTGAGAAGTGCATCTTTATTGGTTACTCTCTGCA
Source organism: Lygodium microphyllum (assembly GCF_053477565.2). Classification (NCBI taxonomy): domain Eukaryota; kingdom Viridiplantae; phylum Streptophyta; class Polypodiopsida; order Schizaeales; family Lygodiaceae; genus Lygodium; species Lygodium microphyllum. The sequence goes on from NC_141161.1 coordinate 37,533,879, forward strand.
GCAAAAAGGGTATAGATGCTATAACCCTTCTACTCGTAAGTTTACAGTGAGCAGAGATGTTGTTTTTGATGAGATGAGTAGCTGGTATAAACCAGTAAATGTGATTGATGATGAAGATGCACAAAATGGTAATGCTACACAGAATTCACAGCAGCAGTCACAAAATATTAGTGGACCTGGAGCGTCCTCTAGCAGTGGCTCACATTCTTCGCCATGGACAGGCAGATTGAGATCAGGAGAATCTTCTCAAAGCAATGCAGATAGTGGTATGCAGGTATCACGAAAAGGAAAAGAGAAGGTTGATCAGCCCATGTTTGATGTGAATGCAGGTCACTCTTATGTGGATGGTGAATCCAGTGGCTCAGAACAGAGCATTGATGATGAGTTGGGTATTCCTTCTATTGTTACACCTGGAGTAAGGAAGACCAGGGATGTTTTGAGAGCACCTGGGAGTGAACCTACTTTGCGCAGGTCTACAAGAGCTAGGTATCCTGTGGATAGGCTGAAATATGATGGATTTACAGCCATTCACTATGCATATATGGTCAAGGTGATACAGGAACCAGAACCCACTTCTTTTGAGCAAGCCATGGGAAAAGAAAAATGGGAGAAAGCCATGGATGAAGAAATGGATGCCTTGGAAGCAAATGCTACATGGGAGTTAGTACCTTTGCCTAAAGGTAAGAATGCAATTGGCTGTAAGTGGGTTTATAAGGTGAAGCACAATGCTGATGGTTCTGTGAACAGATACAAGGCAAGATTAGTAGTCAAGGGGTATGCACAAACATATGGCATTGACTATGAAGAAACATTTAGTCCGGTTGCAAGGATGGCAACCGTAAGAGCAGTCATTGCTATGGCTGCATCAAAGGGATGGTCTTTACATCAGATGGATGTAAAGAATGCCTTCTTGCATGGTGATTTGCAAGAAGAGGTCTATATGGAGCAGCCACCAGGTTATGTGCATGATGTTCATCCTGAGTTTGTTTGCAGGTTGAAGAAAGCCTTGTATGGCTTGAAGCAAGCACCTAGAGCATGGTCTGACAAGATAGGACAGTATCTTGTCACTATTGGCTTTCAGATTTCCAAGGCAGATTTCTCACTTTATGTGAGAAAAACAGAGAAAGGTATTATGCTGCTTGTCATTTATGTTGATGATTTGATTATGACAGGTGACAGTGATGAAGATATCCTTCATGTGAAAATGCTATTGAAGCAGAAGTTTGAGATGAAGGATTTGGGAGAGCTGCGTTATTTCTTGGGCATTGAGGTGATTAGATCACCAAGTGGGATACAGCTCTTGCAGAGGCAGTATGGATTGGACATGCTGTCCAAATATGGGATGACAGGTTGTAAGCCTATTTCAGTTCCTTTGGAGCAAAATATGAAGCTGAGCACAGATGCAGGTGAGCTTCTAGAAGACCCTACTATGTATAGACGCATAGTAGGAAGTTTGATTTATATGACTATTACCAGGCCAGATTTGAGCTATGCTGTTGGATTGGTAAGTCAGTTTATGTAGGCTCCAAGGAAACCACATTTGGATGCGGCTAGACGCATACTTAGGTATGTGAAGTCCACATTGCAGTATGGACTATTTTATGAGACTGGGGTTCAGATACAGTTGCATGGATACACTGATGCTGATTGGGCTGGTAGTATCTCTGATAGACGATCTACCAGTGGATATGTATTCTCTTTTGGGAGTGCTGCAGTCACTTGGAGCAGCAAGAAACAGCCTACAGTTGCCTTGTCGAGCACAGAGGCTGAGTACAGGGGTGCAGCAATGGCTGCATGTGAGGTAGCTTGGTTGCATAAGCTACTTTATGATATGCATCAGTCTACAGATGGGCCAGTTGTCATTTATTGTGACAACATGAGTAGTATACACTTGGCAAATAACCCAGTCTATCATGCTAGAACAAAGCACATTGAGGTGCATTATCACTATGTGCGAGAGAGGGTTTTACTAGGTCTTATTGATCTAGTTTATGTCAGCACAGAGGATCAGGTAGCTGACATATTCACGAAGGCATTGGGCGCAGAGAAGCTGCGCAAGTTCAGAGACCTGCTTGGTGTGCAGGAATTGGGATTGAGCTCGAGGGGGAGTGTTGAGATATCGAGCTCCACTCGTGATACGCCAGGGTGACCGTTGTATATTTATGTCACCGACTTGTCAGTTGCAGACGCGGTTGGTACACCGCCCATGAATAATAGCTACATGATAGCTATCCTTATCTACTCTAGTTCGTGGCTCAGTTAGTATGCCACCTTAGTTAGTTGAGTTTGGTTTGAGACCCATATATAGGGTTCTTCTATTTCTTTGTACTTGAGTTCTTTTGGCTTACACAACTAAGAAGAGGAAAACTGTTTTCAGCCTCCACTCTTGTGTGTCTTCCCCCATTGTGCAAGCAAGAAAGCTTCAAGCGAGACTCCTTCCTTCTCTCCCACAATCTTGACATCCTGTGCGACAACTCTGGCAAACCTGACATGAAAGCGTACCTTCTAATTGCAAAATAGGAGACTCTTCAAAAACTCCACCCACTTCATCATCGAGTGCTTCTTCCTTTTCGACTGATGACATGAAGAATTTATTGCAAACTATTTCTTTAGCTATTATAATGTAGAATCAAGAGATGCAGTTATCTATGCAGCAACAGCAGCAGCAACAGTTATATCAGCAACAATTGAATCAACAACGAATGTTGCATCAAGAACAAGAGTATGCGTATGGTGCAACGAAGGAGATTGAGGCTATGGTAAGTGAGCGTAAATTATTTGATGGCCGCAATGTCTCAACCTATCTTAAATATTTTGAAAGTCAGATGCACTTCTTTGGAGTTCCTACCAACTGAAGCAACTATTTCCTACGGCTTGTCATGCCTCCTTTTTGCGAGTTAGAGTGACTGATTTATTTGTGCAAGACTCAAATTGGAATGTCTTCAAGAAGGCACTCAAAGATGAATATTTTCTGGAGAATTATGGTATTGCTATGTAGAAAACATTCAAAGAGTGGATCTATCATCCAACAAAGGACTTGTTGCTTATGAGTTATTGCATGAGTTTGAAGAACACTACAACCAATTGAATGCACTTGAGCAAAGAGCCCGAAACTTAGAGAAAGTGGAGTTATTCTTGCATGCAGCTGATCTTACACTTTAGGATGATTTGGTAGAGCTTCTTGAAGACCATATGTAGTCTATGGGATTGAATATAGATTGGCAAGCTGCTGTTGATGCGGTTTCCACATTGATGAAGAGGCAGAGATGGAAGGCTCACTTGCACAACGGTATGCAAACACCTCTAGCGATATCTTCTCATACGTCGACTTCTCCTCTTGCTCCTTCCATTTCTTCTCCTACTTCTTATCCTATGTCTATGCCTACTTCTATGCCTATGCCTATGTCTATTCCTACTACAATTGTCAGAGCATCTACCAAACCAACTGTCGAAGACATGGTGGAAGAAATTTCAAAGAACTTGAAAGATCTTCAAATTAAGATGACCAGAAGAGAACAACAACCACTTAACCCAGCTCCAACTTCTATCCCAATCTCTTCTACTCCTATGAATTCTAACCGCATTGATCATGTTTTCCATTCCATATGGTGTGATAGTTGAGACCATGAGCGGAAGGATTGTTAAGACTTTGAAGAGGTGAAAAAACTCAAGTTGGTGGTCTGGAAGGACAAGATGATATGTTTCGCAGATACAGAGCAACCGCTTAAAACAAATTTCAATAAAGGAGTTATGAAGAAATTATTGGAGGAATCTCTTTTACGCTCTTCTTATGTGAAGCAAGGGGCAGCAAGGAAACCTACTACCTATGGTCTTCAATTGGATTAGTTTCCAAAAGATAAGTCTCATTTATGGTCTTATGCATTGCATGTAGAAAAGAAAGGTAAAGCTTCATCATCTGAACTTTCATTCATAGGAGATGCAATTATAAACAAAAATGGATGGAATGATCAGGTAGATGTCTTCTCTATCTATGCGTACATTGCAAAATCTCAAGGATTTAAAGCACTTGTTGAAGAGAAGCGCAAAAGAGATAATGATTACCCTAAAGAATCGAAGAGGGCAACTAGGAGGAGTGAACTAGTTCTCCAACCTTCTTCTTTAGGACCGGAGCAAAGTATGGCCGACATACAAAAGCCAAAAGTACAAGAAGACCAAAAGGCCTTGAAGACAAAGGATTCGAAGCCGAAAAAGCAACCTCGATTCAAGCTGCTATCGGACATTGAGACATCCACAGACTTGAAAAGGATACTTGAGGATCGAATTATTAATTGCAAAATTGAATTTACACTTGGAGAAGTCTTGTGGATTGCCAAAAGAGAGTTTCATGATGTTATTATTGACATCATTAAGAAGAAAATGGTAAATTATTGAAGAGCCAACGCAGGATATGATCCATTGAGAGGCTTTAATTGTTGCCGAGGCTATTCTCTATGGGTTTCGAATTGAGGAGATTGATTCTCAAGAAGAGACTATTGAGGAGTCTACATATGGAGCTCTATGTATGAAGTCCAAGAAGTCTCTTCATCCTTTACCTTAGCCCGTACAGTATGATGAGAGCAAAGATGCGCCTAGATTGGTGCCTCGTAGCCAGTTTTCTTGAAGTCACTGGGCTCATGCGACTACAGAAACTGTCCTCAAGCTTGGTGAGACTGAGACTCCTTGTGTTGCTCTTTTGGATCATGGTTTTGATATTAATGTCATAGTGCGAGGTTTATATGATACTAGTAGATGGCCAATTGATGTGGATCATGGTTGGCGCATGTGTGCGGCCAACAACACTACTAGAGATTTGTATGCTGCTTGTCTAAACCTAAAGATTTATATTGGAAATGTGGGTGAGTCTTATCATTTCTTCATACAGAACTCTTGTTTTTATCCTATTATTTTGGGGCATCCATTTATTGCTGAGTCTTAGAGATGGAAACTAAGGTTCTAGCTGATGCGTCTATCCATGCGCACAGACCCGAAGCAAGGATGGAAAGGGAGTTGTCTGGTTCATGACTGTTTGCATCAATCATCAGCGAATTAAAGATTCTTTGAGGGATTTTCCTCTTCCAGCAGGAGAGCTGGATTTTTGTTAGGTACCACTGTCTTGTGAGACGATGGTGGTACGAGTTAGGGAAAACTCTCACCTCCTGGCAATGAGAGTTTTTCCTCATGTATTTATGGTGTATCCACTAAAAGTGCTTCGTGTTTTCAATATATTTCTCACATCCCTAGAGCTGCCAGGAAATATATAAAAAGAAAAGAAAAAGAATTGATGATTGCAGGTGTTTTACAGGAAGAGGACTAGATTGATGGTCTCTATGATGGCCTTTCGTACTCAGATAATAAGGAAGAACTTTTGGTATTGCTAAATGCTAACAATCAAGAGTTGGCATATGTCTTACAGGTCCATTCACTGGCATTGTATTGCAAAATTTCTGATTTCATGCTTCAAAAGAATTTGGGTACTGAGGATTCTGAGCAAAAAGTATTCTTTGATCACGTATTTTAGCAAAAAGATTTGGGTGTTGTTTATACACAACAAAATTTGTGTTTACTAGGGTGTTTTTATCAAGGGGTGAAATTTGTAGGTTGTAGCAATAAAGCCAGAATTCAGACAAAATATAAGACAATTGATAAGAAGGTTAGACCAATTGTAGGACCACTATCTTTAGATAGTGATGAGATGATTAGGAGAGCTGCTATGCACCATTCTTTACGAGATCCTGCAAGTATCGGACATAAGTTTTCACTTGAGACATTGAAAGAGATGAAGATTGCGACTGAAGATTTTTTGCTTCTTGAAGAGGTAAGAAGTTTTGAAGAGATGTTATGCAAACATGAAAAAGATTTTGCTTTAGTTCCACATGAGATTGGATGCATTGATCCTAGGGTTGTGACACCTATGGTTATTTTTACCATTCTGCATGTCCCTTGGAATCTATAGCCTATTCCTATGGTGTCGAGGGCTCACTTGCCCAAATTGGTAGAGATTTTGAATGTAGATCAGAATGGGGATTCTAGAGTAATCTTCAGCTCCATATTCCAACAGATGGTTCATAGTTCCTAAGAAGAATGGGTCACTCAGATTAATACATGACCTACAGCCAGTAAACAAGGTCACTATATTTGAAATGTTGGTATTGGACCTATTGTGGATGAGTTTGCTGAAGCTTTTGCTAGACGTGCTATCTATTCACTCAACGATCTTTATTCTAGATATGATCAATTCCAACTTTCCCGCCTTGAGATCAGGGATTTGACTACGATGAAGACACCTCTCGGCCTTGTGTGAATGTGTACACTTTCTCAAGGAGCTACTAATTCAATTGCCCATACGATGAATGGGATGAACAAGGTTCTACGAGATTTTATTCCTCAGCTTACTATGCCTTTCATTGATGATTTACCTATCAAGGGTTGCTTGGAATAAGGAAAATATGATTGTTTAGATGACCATGGATGCAGGTTCTTTGTGGCTTCACATATTAGAGATGTTGAGAAGATTCTTTGCAGACTAGAGGAAGTGAATTTGACCTTGTCAAGGTTGAAATCTATTTTTGAAGCCAGAGAAGTTTTGATTGTTGGATATATGTGTGGATATTATGGCACGAAGCCTTCTCGTGCAAAGGTTGATGCCATAAAGAAGATTGCAGAGACTTGCTCTTCTACTTCGGAGGTTTGCACATTTCTTGGAGCTTGTGTGTTTTATCTTATTTGTATTTCTCATTTTGCTCATATTGCAAATGATCTCTACTAGCTCTTGAGAAAAGAAAAATATTTTTCTTGGAAGATAAAGCATACTAAATCCATGCAAAAATTGAAGAAATTATTGAGAACTACTTGGACTCTTCAAAAGGTAGATTATTAGTGTGGGAAACCTATTGTTCTTACTATTGATACTGGTCCTATCGGCATTGGATGGGCTGTTGTCTAAGATGAGGCAAATGGGAATAGGTATGTTATTCAATTTGGGGCAAAAGTCCTAAATGAACAACAAGATGGTATTCACAAGTTAAAAGAGAGCTCTTGCGAGTTGTCATAGCTCTCAAAAATGATAAAGAGTACTTCATTGGAGTTGATGTGGTGGTCGAGACTGATTGTTTACCTCTTTTAGGTATGTTCACAAGTTGTTCTACTCCAGATATTGCAATGCTTAGGTGGACTTAATACATAAAATCCATGAATCCTAAGTTCAAGCACATAGCAGGGTACAGACAACCCAATAGTTGATATGATTTTATGAGTGAGAGATGATGATATGGATTTTTCTTGCATTGATGATGCTGATGATGGGACTGATCTTTCAGCCATGCATACCGATCCTATTTGTCATGTGTCTTCTTTAGAAAGCTTTGATGAGTCTTTGTATACAGAAGAGTATTTGTAGATTGGTCGTTATTTGAGTACCATGTCTAGACACAATGGATAGACTGATATAGACTTCAAGAAGATTAGAAGAAAATCTTATGGTTTCTTCTTGCGAAGTGAGCTACTTTGGAAGAATCCACGAAAGCGAGGAGGACAATCATTAAGAGTTGTTTGTGATAGATCTTCACAAGTGCAGATCATGAAAGAATTCCATAAAAGTCTTTGGGCTGGGCATCAAGCTATTTGGGCGACCTATGAGAAGATCAAAGAGCACTATTGGTGGAGAGGCATGTATAGAGATATCTCACAGTTTGTTGAGGCATGCTTTGATTGTGAGTTGTTCTCTTCAGTGAGGCATAAAGATGAGCTTCATCCTACCTACCCGCTATGTATTCATTACAGTGGGTTTTTGATTTGATTACTATGCCTATTTGTTTATGGCAGATGCGCTACATTATTTTGGCACGAGAAGATCTCACAAATCAAGTGGAAGAAAGAGCATTATGGATGAAATATACTTCAATGGTTTGTAAGTTTCCGTTGGATGATGTTATTTGCAGGTATGGATGTATTGGAAAAGTTAGATGCAGATAGAGGTGAGTTGGATGCTGATGAGTCTAAAGAGTTTTTCTCTCGCCTTGGCATTAAACTTGCTTTGACTTCAGCATATAATCCAAAAGGTAATGGGAAGAGTACAAGAGGCCATCCTCTAATGGTGAAAGCCTTGGCCAAAGCATGTGGTAGACGGGTTCGGGAGTGGCCTAGGTTGTTGCCTTAGGCTTTATGGGCTAATTGCACTACTCACAGTGTGACTATAGCTTATATACCAACTAAGTTTATGTATGGGCAGAAGCCAGTCATGCCTACAGAGACTAACACACTTACTTGGAGTGCTTTACTGTGGCAGCAAGAAGAGATGTCCAAAGAAGATCTTTTGGCTCTTCATACCCATCAGTTGGAGAGAAGACATGAAGATATTGAGAGAGAAATTCAAAAGCTCAAAGAGGCTAGGATTTGCAACAAAGACCACTTTGATAGCAGACACAGATTGAGTCCTAAAGAGATTAAGGAAGGAGATTGGGTATTGGTCTATGACAACAGTCTAGACAAGCAGTGTAGTGCTATCTGCAAGCTTTCCAGATAATGGTTTGGGCCCTATTTAGTGCAGCATGTCCATGACAATACTACATATTCCTTAGCAGAGCTTGATGGTATGACCTTGCAAATTCTAATTGCATGGAAGAGAATCAAACTATTCAAAAGAAGAGATGATGCAGCCTATGCAATTGTAACGTGTCCACCTGTTCCCTTTCAGGACACGTCTTAGCAGTCCATCGGAAAGAGAATCTAGAAGACTCCGCCCGGCACTCCCATGGAATGTTACAGGGTTTGCGATCTAGGACTTTTGGCGTCTGCCACATAGCGGAAGTATTTCTGCCATTCCTACTAGGACCGATCTGAATCAGGGTTTCCCCTAATGGTCATTTTCCTAAATGGCAACTAGCGTCCGAATCCCAAGCAAACTACTTTACGCAGAAATGCCAGAGCCAAAGCGGATTCACGTTGCACTTGGTTTAAGGAGAATGGGAAATAAGAGGGATGCAAGGCTCGACCTCTCTACCATAAGGCATAGTCCCATTCCGTTCCCCTAAAACAACATAGATCGGGATTTTTGTAACCTAGACTCTAGGTGAGCACCCTTGCTATTCATTTTCTTTGAGAAGATTTCCTTGTTGTCCATTACGATTGAGAAAAGTTCTCGGCCAACCGGGACCACCCATCTGTACCCATCCTAGGATAGACCCATGGCCACATCCACCGCAATTTCCTTAAAGTTGCTTTATTTGACTAATTACCTACCACATTTAGTTGGACACTCATCAAATAGCTTCATTAATTAGTCAGTTAGACACTGGTTCCTTCATGTAATCTTAGCACTTGACATAGAAAAGCAGTGTCAAACAAGTTCCTTTTCAACAGGTTATCATATTTATCTTTGGAATACATCCATAAAGTTCAGCCACAGCAGGCTAATCCATAATCCACCCGAAGGCTATCCAGTAATCCACAGGGATTACTAATCCAAGATTCCGCCCACAGACTAGTATGCGGGCCTCGAGATCCAATCGCGAGTCATGTTGGCCTCTTGTGTAGGGCTCGAAAGGCAAGGGATTTACAGCCAAAGCCCCCCCTTGCACCCAAGCGTCCTCTTGCTCCAAGTAGCGCTCAACGGAGAGACCTCACGCGGTAGTTTTGGTCCACATTCCCGGCGCCGATAGCAACCCCCTTGGTTAGGGTCAAGCAGACAATCAAGGGTAACTGAAGCTACCTCTCCCTTCAGGCCTTCAACCTGAAGCATTAAATATATGTCCAACCTTTAGTTCCTTGAGCAAACAATGCAAAAAGTGCTCCTAATCTGTTACAAGCACAAACATTTCCAGTGGTCGTTTATTTGGCCAATTGCTAAGGAATGACTCCTTCTTTTCGAATGCATCCAGCATTTGATCTGGGATCAATTGCGACTTGGAAAGATCCCCAGGGATTTGTTTGTTAACCCTTTTGTCATTGGGCTAGGGCCATACCCTGTTAACCCAATTTAACCAATATCTTAGGTTTTAATATATTAACAATAAGTCCTAGCGACCATGTTGCTCCAAATTGTTGACTGATCCTTTGCTTCCAAGCAAAGACCTAATTTCCCTTATCTTGGTAATTTTTCCCCAAGAAATGTGTTGTAGCAGGACGGCTACTCATCCTCTTGCAAGTTAAAACTTGCACAAGAATCTATCAATCTCATTCCAAGGAATTGGCAACTCTCTTGTGATCAAACCACAAGATCATGCGACGTTGCAACTTGTTGCACAAGTGTCGCATCTATTCCATGGAATCATTTCACCCATCGAACAACGTCTTATGGTCACGGAATCATGATTAGGCAAGAAGTAGGGTTTAGGGTGTCTTTTTACCCAACCCATTCCCAATTGCACTAGGCCGACAAACGGTCCTAGGGTTTCCATCTCAATCCGAGTTTCAACGTTTGATCGAGTGATATCGATCCTTAGGGTAGAAACCCTAGATCATTTCTTGCAAGCGCGTCCAATTGTCCCTACATTCCGTGAATGTGGGTAGGACCTTTGGGTATGAGGGTTTCGACTTGGCAACAAGTGCAAAACTAAGCAGAGTCTTTATCGTGCTAAAACCTAGTTAGCACTTGGGGTATTTATCGTAATTCCTTCCGGTTTAGTAGATCCAATTTACTTGTCTTGCGACAAGGACGAACCATTCCTAGAGATGTTAACTTGATCTAAAAGGGGAAAACTAGTTGCATTACGACACAATTCTCGTAAGCACACGATTCATTGCCTCTACGTACGATTAGATTCACAATCCCTAACTTTTCTTGTTAAGATCAAAGCACATGTTAAATTTCGGCATAACTTCCATTGATCCTACTAGGACATGCATTCACAATTCATGCCACTAAGCTTTTAAGATTTTATGCTTAAATGAACCATGCAGCCTTTCCCTAACTACATCTCTTGATGAATGAAATTATTCGTACAATGAATGTGCATTATGCAACCTTTCCTAACTACTATGTAGTTAAATGAGATTCATGCCAATTTAAGCTAAAGTTAACCTATTTCATGCAACCCTTAGAATCTTTTCCATGCTTTACTATTTCCTACGGGTGATAACGTCTTCCTTAATGAATCATTACCAAGAAGATTTATCTAATAATGCGACATGCCATTAATCTTTCCATGCCTAGTAAAAGGTGCATTTTAATAATTTCGACCTTTTAAAGATAGGCAATGGGCATTCTAGACTCGTCACTTTGCAATGCACAAAAGGCAACTTGCTCATAAGGTCCTAAAGTGCATAGACACCTTATGTTTTTTTTTCATTCATTCCATTGAAAGTACCAATGACCAATTTCATATCATGAGTTAATTCTAGTAAATTCTAAATAACCAATTTATTTCCAATTTCATTTAGCCAGGTGGATTTGACAAGCATAAGTGCATCCTAGTCCATGAAATAACCATGCATAATTGCAATACTTCTACATGAAATCAAAAATAGAAAGAAAACCTAGACTTGTGGGCTCATGGAAATATCTACATGAATACTAGGATATGATCCTCCTGCAGGTTCACCTTGTGACTTTTTAGGGTCCATCGTAGACGTGATTTCGGCTTCTAGTTTCCCTTCGCGGTTTACGAACTTACTTGCCTTGGTTCGCAGCCTTAAGATCTTTGCACATCTCCCTTGTACGCAGAGATTCCCTTTGAAGTACGGATCCTTGAAAGAAGTTCCCGACTTGCAGGATTTGGCTTATGGAAGGCCTTAGGGGTTCGAGCTTGGGCCTTTTTGCGGGAGAGGAGGGGGTTTGCAAAAAGGGCTCTTGTGAACGGCCTTGAGGCAATGGAGGCTTTGAGAGTTCTTTCTCTTCTTCTCTTAAAATCCCGAGGCTAGGGCCGGCCTTATGGGGGATTAGTGGGAAGGGGGCTTTATAAGCTTTCTCTTCTTCTCTTCAAAGTCCCGGGCTAGGGATGGGCTTGTGGGTGATTGGTGGGAAGGGGGCTTTATAAGCTTCCTCTTCTTCTCTTCAAGGTCCCGGGCTAGGGATGGGCTTATGGGGGATCTAGTGGGAAGGGGGCTTAGGGAAGTCCCCCTTAGAAGCTTCCTAAAAGAAGCTTCTAGGAGCTTCTGACTCAGACACTACAACAAAAAGGAGGCATAGACGCGCACGTTAGACGCACAAAGTCGGGCGCGTCTATCAGAGCGTCTATAAATGCGTGTAAACGTGCGTGTAAATAGACGTGAATTTTGCGTCTATATATCCGCGCAAATAGACGCTAATATAGACGCGCTAGCAGACGCACAATTATTTAACCACCTAAAATTAGCAATTCACATAATTGAAAAACCAAAGTTAATAATTATTTAACCACCTGAAATTGATTCTTGAGCATGCACATGTGCGCATGATAAAAACCATAGAATTAAGAATACACATTGAATCATTGAATTTAAAAAATAGAGTTAATAATTACTTTTTCATTGCTCTCTAATGAATGGCAGTTCCTCCAGTTGACAAGCCTGATATAAGTAATTAGCGGCAAGCGACAGAAACCTTTGAATTAGTAGCAAGCATTGCAATATGTATCTCGTAATTTCTCTATGTACTAGAAGATGATAAAAGATACTTCCTTTTTATTATGGAAAATTCAATGCTTGCTTTAAAATTGACTATTGATTCTTGAATATGCACATGTGCGCATGATAAAAAGCATAGAATTAGGAATACACATATATTGAATCAATAAGCAAATTAAGTATGTTACAGTGAATGATCCATCTCATCTTCAATGAGATCAGCCCTTGCTAAACTATCTACTTCTAGGTCTATGTTACCAAGAGGTAATGAAACAAATAAGTCTATCCCACTATCAGATGTGTTGCTATATTGCTCAATAACTTCATCAATATCATCGACAGTCACATTATTGTCTTCTTCTGCGTTTCCTTGAACATCATCGCAAGGTTCATCTTGTACTATATCACACATATCATCCATTATGGTGTCATCATGCACATCATCATTATTGGTTGGATTGTCATCTGCTATCTCCATGTCGGTAATATTACCATATATTGGTTTTGAACGATTAGATATAGGGATGACATACCACCATCAGTTATTTTTTACCATTGGATGATACACAACCTGTATTTGAAAAACAAAAGCAAAAAACTACTTATTATATTGTGTATATGTATCACATGTATACATATAAAAAAATTAGCCTTTGCATATATACCTGCTCACATTGTTGAGGTAGTACTAATGTGTCATTCTTGTTTTGTTGAAATTTTGTAGAGTCAATGATTACAAAACCACTTGGATGACGTCTGATTGTGCAATGCTCACCATTTGTTACCACTTCTTTAAACCACTTCACATCCAGTACATATATAAAGAATCGTCTGAAGTCAAGCTTCAGAATATCTTGGATAAAGCCACAATAACCTTCCATGGTACCATTGGCAGCCTTGAAGTGAGCAAGGACACCACAATCTTGGGTATTTCTCTTCTCATCTATACATTGAGTTCGAAGATGTTTACCCTCACACCAAAGTGCATTGAATAATGTGCACTAGTAGTAAAAGATAAAAGATCAAACATGTCAATTATTTATATAAAATAAAACTTATAGAAACAAATTAATTGATAGTATGTCTCACCTTTGATAAGCAACCTCGTGCGTATTCCCACTCTTCTCGAGATATATTAATTTCCTCCTCTTTTTCCATTCTCTCCATTTCCTCATGTAACCAATCTATGTCAATATGACGTGGGAGCGCATTTAGATGATCTGGAAATGAGAAATTACGTCCATATCTAGTGCGAAATTCTTGTCTTTCTCTTTTTCTTCTTGCCCTTGCTTCATTATATAGTGTCACCCATTTGCTCATAATATCACTATTGAGCACACAAAAACTATTTAACTTACGAAGTTCTTCTTTTGTTAGCACTTTACTCATTCCTTTTCCTTGAGGTACTATAGAGGTCATCCTCAAGTCTTCATCATCTTTCCATAGTCGTGGTTGAGAGGGATCCACTTCAGCAAGATATTCAGAGATATAAACAAGGGATGATTGCACTAACCAACCCTCAGCCATGCTTCCCTCAGGCCGTGCTTTTTGCCTCACAAAATCTTTCAAGGTTTTTATGAAGCGCTCAAGAAAAAACATCCACCTTACATGAACTGCCCCACAAAGTGCGATCTCATCAATCAAATGTACGAGTAAATGTAATTGAGTAGTCAAAATGGATCGAGGAAAAATTTCTCCACCAAACAAACCACCTCAATAGATAATACTCGAGCATCTTGCAATGTGTTTGGATCAATTTCCTTCGAGCTCAGTATCTGTCAAGATGTATTTGAGAATTGTTTATTTTTGTGTAGAAATTCAAAGATATATAATGAAAAAATACAATGTATACACACCTCACAAGCTCTCCCATCTTGTAAATGATATCACGTACATCTTTGGAGGCACAATGGGATATGCTAGTAGGAAGTACGAACTGAATGTAAACAATATTCATAGATGCAAATGATTAGTTGAGGAAAAAGTCATCATACCCCAAAGTTTACACATAGTTACGCCACTAATTACTATATTCATGGTTAGAGATACCCTTATTTGAATCATTTTGTGCCAATCGTGGGACTTCAAACCAGATAGTTGCTCCACACCTCTTTTCTTTTTCTTTATGAAGGCTTCCTTGAGACATCTCATACATCCTGTGGTTGTTCGAAAGCTATATATTTGTTCCTTCACTATTTTTTCCTCGTTCTTTGACAACATCCAAGGTGCATGGGGTAGCTCCATCTTTCCTCTGGGTCCAATGCGTTGTCGTGCTGCTGCGCATCCGAGCCGTAAACACCTCCATTTTTGTTGTGCATCTGTGTTATCTTTTCACGTGTGTTTCATTGTGTGTGATTGATGCATTATCTTTCCGTCCTTTTCAGTACCCGCATCCAATGTACATACTCCACTTGTGTGTTTGTGTTTGTGTGTGTTTCAATTTGTATGCATGTTGTGTGTGTGTGTCAGAAAAATATGAAAAACTGATGCCAAAGGACATTATCAAGCTGTTAATTTCAATGATGATCTCCAAGAAAAGTGCAGGAAATCGTGGAATCAAAGGAAGCTTTGTAGAAGCCGACATTTAAGCTATAAAGATAAAGGTTGCACGTGAACAAGATCAACGTAATATGCGGGATAAAGCATTTTGGAAGAAGATACATTAGCACTATCTGCCATGGAGGAGAAGGGTTCAAATGCCTTTGCCGAAACTTTTTGAATGGAGGAGTCTCTGCAGCTATCTCAAAGATTGCTTCTTTCCTCCTTCTTGTGTATTCCCTTGATTATGCTAGAATTCGCCATCCCAATGAAGTCAAGACTGCAAAGAAAGGAGGGGAACGTCAATTCAATGGACTCTTGGATGTCTACAAGAAGACTCTTGGAAAGTTTTTATAAATTTGGGGTTGTGATGGTAATGACACTTACAGAGAATCTTTAGATTATCCGGATGGATCTAGGAGAAAAGCCTATAGAGCCTACTGTTTTGAGAGAAGGCATTCTGTTTCGAAATTTGGAGGGAAATATCAAAAGCTTTGTATCCTCATAATAGCCTTATTAATGCCAAGTTGAGATTGGGGGTGCTAAAATTTAAAAAGGAGCGCATTGCTATGTAATTTAGGGGGAAAGCTAAGAAAAGAGGTGTGGATCAGAGAGGTGGAGGAAACCCGGCATATGATGGAGTGAAGGACGACTACATGGGCTCACTGTCTTCAAGATGTTTACGGCCAGGAACTTCAGGAGGCTTTTTCATTCACCAATTTGGGGGAGATGGACATTTCGAGAATGCCAAAGAGAAAAAGCAGAGGATAGAGGCGACGGAGACGGCAGAAGATCGATATGAGAAACTTAATGATCAGGGAACTTGGCTATCGCCTTTACTGGGGAATCTAAAGAGGAAAGTCTAAGATCCAGAGGGGTACTGACAATGCGACCATGGAGCAAAATAATCCAACAAGATATCAATCATCTAAAATTGGGGGGGAGATCTTCCCTGAACATGGCACGGAAAAAGCAATGAACAGAATTATCTAATCGTTGGTGGAATTGGGCATGAATCTTCAACCAGAAACGGTTCTCCATCTTCCTCCGCAGGTCTTCCCACCACAGCTGATCTGCCGCATCGCCTTGCTTCCTTCCGAACTTTCTTTGCCCGATTGTTCATTTTGAATGACCTTCTCAGTTCCGTTTCATCATCATCGAAGCTCAGCAGGATCTTCCGGGACTTGTTTATGGGGTGAAGCCGAGCATGAGGTCGAGGCTATTCTGGACAAAGAATGTCAAGTGGAGAGGAAGAATCAAATCCATAGTTTGATGCTAATCGTTTGACTGAGGCTGATACAAGCTCTGGAATTTAACACAATTCATATGAAAGAAAAGAAATAAACCTTCAGGACGATGCAGAGATATGAGGATCTGAATGATCGCTGCATCGCCTTGCTTCCTTCCGAGCTTTCTTTGCTCGATTGTTCATTTGAATGATCTTCTCAGCTATGTTTCTGGTATTTGTCTTCTCTTGCTTGGAGCCTTTTTCTGAACTCGCTCTGGGGAAGAAGCTTCAAGCTTGGATTGAGCACGAATCCACAACCAATCAGAAATAGAACATTCCAAGAATGCCAAGGAGTTCGCTGAGAATGAAGGGCTATTTTTTTTCTGGAGACATCTGCATTAGAGGCTACCAATGTTGAAAGTGCTTTTACAACTATGTTGACTGAAATCTATCGCATAGTCAGCAAGAAGTCTCTGGCAGCCAGTGCAGAATATGGCAATGGTAATCCAGCATCGTTAACAGGGATGAAGATTGTAGTACCAACAGAGAGTCAAGATGTCCAGTTGAAGAAAAAGGGTTGTTGTGCATAATTGGCTTCAGTTTAATGTTTACAAAAAGTTACACAGAGTAGTTGAGGCTTACAATAATCCTTGTCATTCAACTTGGATCGTGAAAAGCTACCCAGCAGTAATAGTGAGTGAGCATCTGTAGTTGAATGCAGTTTTCAGATGTGTTGTGGGTACATTTTCTACTATCAAAGATTAAGGTACAGATGCTTGTGGTATAGCTTGGGTTGCTGCCCACAGAACTCCATTATTTTATGTACACAAGGGTTGCTGCCCATAGAACTCCATTGTTTTGACTTTGTATGGATTCCTGAAAATTTGTTCACAGAGATTACTACCCAGCAGAATTTAACAAGTCTATGTGCCAATGGCAAAACTGATCTCGAACACCTGAATGCAAAGCTGGATATGAGATACTACAGATTTCTCTGAACATGGACCTCATGTAATTTACTTGACAAGCAATATAGAGTACTTTGGCATCAAAATTCGATTTCTTCTTGTTAGCCTCTTTCTTTGCTGTAACTTGAACTCCGTGTTCAGCAGCTCTTACACAAACTCTACAACATTTCTGGTGAACCCGACGTGAAAGTGCTGCGTCAATTTTCAGCAAGTTGGGAGACTCGCAAGAAGAGATGACAGATGACAATGTCATGAAGCACCTGTTTCAGTCATTTACAACCTATATGCAGCAGCAAGCTCACGCGAAATGTGATAGTGATGCCATGGATTCCTTGAAAGTTGTCCAACAGGAGCTGAAGCAGTTCAACGGCCAACAAGTGTCAACTTACCTACATTTGTATGAAGAAAAGATGAATTTTTTGGGGTTTCTCAAGATGTTTGGAGCCGCTACTTCTTACAGATTGTGGTGCGCGCTCTTGAAGTCCGAATTTCAGAAATTCAAGGAACACATGTTGGTTGGACAGAATTTAAGAAGGCATTAAAAGATGAATATTTCCTGGAGGATACAGGTCTTATGAACCGTAGGAATTTCTTAGCATGGGTTTCTATGCCTAATAAGGGACTTTCAGTTACCGCCCTTCTGCGAGAGTTTGAGAGCCGCTATGATCAGTTGGATGGAACTGAGCAGCAAGCTTTGGAGATGCAGAAAGTGGAATTATTTTTACAAGCTACTGATGCTGATTTATAAGAAAAGTTGGATGATCTTTTGGAAGATCAAGCTACCGATTCAGGTTTAAAGACTGAGTGGAGACATGTCATTGATGCTGTGAATGCTCTTATTAAGAAGCAGCGTAGGAGGGTACGATTGCATCGTAATACAGGATATGCTTCTGAAAAATCCTTGGAGACCTCTACTTCTACCCCTGCTGCAAGTTATATGCCTAAGCCTACTCCTCCTGTTGTAAATCCACCAGTTCCTGCTGCTCCAGTGCCCTTATCCGTAGATGATGTAATTAAAGGCTTGGCAGATTTGACGATAGAGGCAGTCAAAGCTGAAGTTGGAAAGTTAAAAGAGCAACTTATGTCAGTACCTGCTGTAGCACCTGCTCTAGCGACTGCTTTTCCAGCTGGCCAAAGAAAAGGGAGACGATGTAGTTGGTGCGATAGTACAGAGCACCAACACTGCAGAGATTGTGATGCTTTTCAGGAAGCGCGTAAGAAGAATGTAGTGTTCTGGGGACGAGATGGGAAGATCTGGCTGACAGAGACTGGTGCTCCTCTTGACACGAACTTTGGTAAGGGAGGCATGAAGGCGTTGATGATATGGCTGCGCGATCAGCTTATGTGAGTGTTAGAGGAGATGCTTCAGCTTATGGAGTCCAGCTTGAGCAGAAATCAGATGGAGACTCAGCCTTATGGTCCTCTGCCTTGGAGATAGTGAGAAGAGGGAAAGTTCAGGCATCCACTATGACTTGTGTGGGCTCTAGCATCCGAGGAGAAACGGGATGGGATTCTCCTGTTGACAAGTATTCTATTTTTACTTATATGGCGAAAACATAGGGTTTAGATGCCATGGTTGAGGAAAAGAGAAGCAAAGATGAGGAGGGTCTCAGCACCTCCAAAAAGACTAGAGGGGGTGACTTTGTTTCGCCACCTGTTACAGCTCCACCTATGACGAGTTCTCTAGCTCAATCAGATCCTAAACAACCTATGGGAGACAAGCAGATGAAAGAGAAGAGGCAACCAAGAAAGGAGCCAGGATTCAAGCTCTTGTCAGACCTTGATATGCAGACGGATATGAGTAAGATTTTTCATGAAAGAATTTTGAATAGTGAAGTCACTTTTACTGTTGGAGAAGCTCTTGGGATTGCTAGAAGAGAAATACAGGATCAGATGCAGGATCTTTTGTGGAGGAAATGACATGCGATGAAAGGACCTGCTTTATAGGGATTATGGCATGGAGCTCTTGGAGAAGAGCATGATGATACAGTGATGGTTGAGAATGCTTCTGTCAATCCGCAGTTGGAGAAAATAGTTCAGCCTATGCAGTATGAAGATGATGATACCCCTATCCTCATTCCTCGCAGTCATTTTTCACGCAGTCATTGGGCTAGAGCAACCACTGAGATAGTGGTAAGGATTGGAGAGAAACAGATTCCTTTGGTTGCTTTAGTCGATCATGGTTCCGAGATTAATCTTATTGCTCGAGGTGTTTATGAGAGTGGCAAGTGGCCTATGGATGCAGAGCATGGCTGGCGCATGAGAGCAGGCAATAATACTTCTGGTGATATGTATGCTGCTTGTCCGAGCATTAGAATTTCTATTGGTAACGTTGAAGAGGATTATCATTGCTTTGTTCAGGATTCTTGCTCTTATCCGATTATTCTTGGACAGCCTTTCATTATTGAAGCAAGAATGGAGCGAAAGTGATGGATGATGGTTCAGCCTATGCACGGATACGTAGTAAGGATGGTATGCGAGCTGTTCAATTTATGACTATTGGAGTAAATCATCCGAGAAACAGGGACTCCTTGCGTGAGGCACCACTACCTGCGAAGGAGTTGGATTTTCATTAGGTACCGCTGTCTTGTGAGACGCCAGTGGTACGGAGCAGAGAAAAGAGGAGATCTCGCCTCCTGCCAGCTAGTCTTTCTCCACTAATTTTGTTGGTTTTTCTTCAGATAGTTTAGTGAGTTATCAAAAAATTTCAGATATGTCTAGAGCTGCTAGGCAATACATTGGTCGTAAGGAGAAAGAGTTGAAGATTGCAGGTATTTTGCAAGCAGAAGAGCATGTAGATGGGCTGTATGAAGGGATGTCTTATGCGGATACATTGTCTGAGATGGGAACTATGCTGAAAACTGATGTATGTAAGGATTCAGAGATCATACCTGTGCAAACCTTGGATATGTTTCAGGAAATTTTTGATTTTATGATGAAAACAGAGTTAGAGGCTGAGAAAACTCAGCAAACTGAATCTATGGCTGATCTTGATCAGCTTTCAGAGTTGCAGAGGGTTGAAACCTTTCAGCCAGCAGAGTTAAATGCTGGAAAAATTCAGCATATGGAGTATGAGGCTGCATCATGGCAGTCCATAGAGCAGAGGGCTGAAACCTTTCAGCCAACAGAGTTTAATGCTGAAAAATTTCAGCATACAGAGTTTCAGGCTGCACCCATGCAGTCCATAGAGCAAAGGGCTGAAATCTTTCAGCCAACAAAGTTGAGAGTTGCTGAAAAATTGCAAAAATTGCAGCAAAGAAAAGAGTGCCTGGCTGATGCCAAGGTTGACACGAAGTATAAAACAGTTGATAAGAAGGTTAAGCCAATTGCAGGGCCACTTCCTCCTGATAGTGATGAGCAGATAGAAAAAGCTATGAAGCAGCCTATGTTGAGAGATCCTGCAAATATTGGACATAAATTTACAACTGAAACTCTTGCAGAATTGAAGATTGGAAATGATGATTTCTTGCTTCCAGTGGAAAAAGAATGTTTTAGAGAGATGCTTGGTCGTCATGGTAAGGCATTTGCTTTCTTTCCTCATGAAATTGGCTGCATTAGTCCCGAATTGGTTGCGCCTATGGTCATCTTCACTGTCCCTCATGTGCCATGGAATATACGTCCTATACCTGTGCCTAGAGCACACTTGCCAAAGCTAATAGAGTTGCTGAATGAGAAGATTAAGATGGGGATTTTGGAACCTCTTCTGTGCCCTATTCTAACAGGTGGTTTACTATACCAAAGAAGAATGGTACCTTGAGATTTATTCAGGATATGCGGCCCGTGAACAGAGTGACAATCAGGAATGTGGGAACAGGTCCAGTTGTGGATGAGTTTGCTGAGGCTTTTGCAGGACGAACCATCTATTCCCTAGGTGACTTGTATTCAGGTTATGATCAGTTTCAGCTTGCCTTGGAAAGCAGGGATATTACTACTATGCGGACACCTATTGGTCTTGTGAGGATGTGTACCTTGCCTCAAGGTGCCACCAACTCAGTTGCTCATATGATGAATGCTATGCATAGAGTTCTACGAGACTATATTCCGCAGTATACCATGCCTTTCCTAGATGATGTGCCTATTAAGGGTTGTGCAGAAGAAGAAAAGAATGAGAGTCTTGATTTGCGAGGATGTAGACAGTTTGTGACTAAACACTTGGTTGCTTGTGAGCAAATATTTACACGATTAGAAGAGGTGAATTTGACTCTTTTAGGGCTGAAATCTGTCTTTGGTG